>NC_134037.1:154205903-155405903 GCF_965140245.1 Athene noctua
TAAGCAGTCATCAGCAGTTGCAATAAGTATGTATGTTTAAAGTCTACAGTAAACTTCCATCACAGTGGAGTACAAAATCTACAAGACAAACATAACCAGCTTTATTACACTGGGTCTTCTTGAATGTATTTCTTAATGTTCACAAACTGCATAGCAACCTAGCAAAATTATTTAAAATTAAAGCAAAAGAGCATGATGGAAGTTCACATCCCTTTTCCAATAAGAGTTATTGCCAATTTTAGGAAGACATTTTACATTCAAAGAGAACATAATTAAGTCACATTCTTAAGGTTTCATTTTTCTAAGTTATATTTTGGTAATTATTATAAAACAGAAACATATAGAACTGAATGACCAAAAGATCAGCTCACAGATGAAGATTGCAAACTTCAATGCCTCTCAGACAGAAACTCAAAGTAGGTTTAAAACCATTGAAAGTATGTCTTCACAGCACAAGCTCCCTCACCTCGTATGCTTTGAAAACAAACTCTTTCAAGTTACTGTTCCTGTGTTTCTTTCCAATATCTCATTCTTTCCCATACCCTTCACCAGTATTTCATAAAACACAAAACTTTACCATACATTTTACATGTTAGCACAGAAAATAAACCTCCAAATATGTTTTCTCAAGTCAAAGACTAGCGTATTAAAATAGAAACTTCTTAAATTAAAAGAAAATCTTTAGAAAACCAACTTACCTATTTGTACAAGGACAGTTTATATCACAGAAAAGCTCCTGCACATGTCTGGTGATTAGCTGCAAAATGTTTGCAACCCCTTACTTTACAAGGGTGCTCTATGGGCTGTGAAGCTGATTTTCAGTATTTGCTGAAGCAACATTAAGTTCTGCAAAAGTTTCCTGCAGAATTGCAGCACACAGTTTATCTCTTATTTCTATGCCTACAACTCCACCAAGCAAGAGCAAACACCATTATCGTTCCAACAGACAAGAACCACTACTTCTACCTAAACTGCAGAACGCTGGTAGTCATTGACTAGAGTAATACGAAGTAGATAGCCTGTAGCTGCAAGTATAGCATTTTCCCCATTTGAGAGTGTAAATTAAGGACCTGGAAATCTCAGCTCACGTGTAACTCACTTCCTAAAGCTGGCCTGACATACCTCAAAACAGTATGCCTATGCACTTCCCTTCAATGCCTCAAAATTATCACTTACAGATTTCCCCCTTCCCCAGTTTTGCACAACATGCAACCATCTTTCATAGTAAATATATATCGAAAAAAACACAATAGCCTCTTAGTACCTCTCTTGTTACCAGTCCTTAGATACAGTCTTCAGATCAGAAACAGTCAATAATTTTTCAAAATTAAAAACCCAAGAAGCTAGACTTTTTTTGCTTGTCTGCATTCTTGCAGCTGTTACTATACTCCATCAGTGAGACAGGAACACAACATGGAAAATATTTATAGCACTGCAACAAAAGTCCTTCTGAGTATGGTATGTCCATTGCAGACATCCCATGTCTACTATCTCTTAAACTACTTTTCCACACCTAGAGAGCCAACAACAGATAACAATGGGAGATTTATTTCAAGACACAAACCAATCACAGAGCACAAGAAAACTCTTTCAAACATCTGGATAATCCCATAGACATAATCTTCCAAACAGCATTTGGCCTTTCAACTGAGGTAACTTGAGATTTTTATATTCTTATTTCTTGTCAGCAGTTCACACAAGTTCAACGTGTCACCACACAGCCTCATTTCATTTTCCCAACCAATGCTATGCAATATTGAGTAAATAGAAAATTGTAGTAAAAGATCTTTACTTACCTTGTCCTTGTCCACTGATCTGGTGACTCCACAGCATCAGAATTATTGTTAATATCCAGCGCATCTGCCCAGTTACTCCACCGCTTCCTTGTCTTCCAGCCATTGCATTATTGGATGCTATACAAAGAAATGTTATTGAATGTTTTAGTTATAACTTTTGGGAAATATACCTTTGGGTGGAAGAAAACAAAACAAAATTTCTTCAGTACACATCTATCCTTCTACTTTAATAAATGATTTTTCATTCAGAACCTCCCTGACTGTTTGCTCAAGACTGTTAACTCATAGCCTACTACAAAATAGAAATTGCTTTGCAAATGCCTGAATTTATCTTTCTCACAGAGGTCCTGAACTTCACAAAAAACTATGTTCCAACCAAGCCAGGTTTAGGAGTCCTGACCTCACCAAGTCACTTAAATCTTGCTGTATAGTACAGAAACACTTCTGAGGCAAATTCTCTCAATTAGCGTTTAACCTGAATTTTTTAAAAGTTTGATTTTTTTTACAACATTGAGTTGTGCTAGTAGTTGCATTTCATTATGGCCTTTCCTGGACCAACTACATCTTCCAGTGATCAGAGTTTCCATATCACTGACATACACAACATTTACATATTTATTATTCCCCTCAATCCCCTTTTTTAGCACTCTGACCCAGGTGTGCTTCTTCAGAAGACCTGTATACTCAAATACTGATTTTTTTTTTTTTAGAGGTCTGGTTGAAAAAAACTAGAATGTAATTTCTAGCCTAAAGCCCAGGCAAATATCACAGAAATTGGTATATGAACAGTTTGGTAATTTATCCAGCATGTGGAAAATCTTGCAGCAATTCCTTAAATAGCTTTTAAAAAAATGATATTGTAAAAACTTCTTGTGTTTTTCCATTATACACTGCTATAAAAATTCTTGTGAACAGTGTTGTTGGAATTTTAAAAAAAGCAACTTTAAAAAACAAAGAATAAAAAAAATGCTAATGGAAGGGAACATTCACATATTGACTGATTGAGCATACTTTTAATATTGCTGTTATAGTAACTTTCATTTTAAAAATCCCACCAAAAGTATTTTACAAACCCATGGATGCAAAGCCATCCATACCTAAAGGTTCAACTGAAATTATACTCAATAATCCTCAGTCCTTGATTTTGATCTATAATCTCTGATAAACAAAATCTTTGCTTCATGCAATTTAGAAAAACAGTATTATTTATGTCATAAATATCTTAAGCAACACTACAGACTGTCACGTAAAGAATATTACACTTGAGTTTCTCCCTCATACAGAGGGAAGGCAAGCAGGCAGTGGAAACTGCAAGTTTTCTTGCTTGCTTGGTTGAGAGTGGGGTTAATTTCTCCTGTTTGCTGTGACACTCCTGCTTTCACACTTTCATTCCATCAGTGTTCCAACTACTGGCCCAAACCACTAAATATCTTCTTACATAATTCACATAGCTGCTCAGAATGAAAATTGGCTTTTGCTGAAAAACTGGTTACAGAAACTAGCCCTTCTGCACAGAAGAACTCCCCAGTGTTGCAAACACCTTGATTTTCTCCTTAGGAGTTTGTTTTAGGCTCCACTAGAACAGCTGTTATTTCAGCAAAACAGTGCCCTCCCCAGCCAGCACTCGGCAGTTCCTCCACGTCACCTCTCACGCAGGCATATGGAGGGAAGAGAGGAAGGGATGCTTCAAGGCTTTGTTTGTTTGTTTTGCCTTGCCTTTTTCGGGCTCTTTAACCCTGAGATAAAAGAAGCAGCAAATGACTGAAAATGGTCACCCCAAAGCAAAAATCAAAGAGCAATGAGTATGAATAAATGCCCTAATATGTACATACTTTTTACCACTGCAAGGTCAAAAAAATAGTTTTGTAAAAACAGTATCTTGGAGATACTCTGTTTCATTAATATTCTTTCCCCAACCTAACAGACACATTTTAGATTCTCAGTGTAAGCAAACAGATGGTATTCAATTAGTTATTTACCTACTTTATTACTATTAATTAAAATCTCCAAGATAATTTTTGTTTTCACTGTCTACAGAAAGCTAGAGTCTCATAAAAATCTGGCATTTGTATCTACAGCCCTGCTAGTTGTAATATAAATATCACAAGTAAGAAAGAATTAAGGTGCCTTTTCTGAACCCTACAAGGGAACATCTAACTTATGATGACATTTTTGCTTGAACGTTCATAACTAGTTAACAGAGGAAGATGACAGCCATCTTACTAGGAGGAAACCTAGAGGTCAACATCCATAGTATTCAAAATGAGAACAGAAGAAGCAAAAGTTGTAAATTTTGATTTTGGATCCAAGACATTTTCTTCACGCTGCAGCAACCATCCATGGAAAAACAGCAAAGAGCAAGGTAGAAGGGGCTTCAGGGGATGGGATGAGTCTACACACTTCACAACAACACAGAACTGCAAAGAGAGGGAAGGAATCTTAGCCTGATAGACACCATTACTGTCATATTTCTTGTCTGCTATGAGACAATTTGTACAGGAAAAAAAGCAAGGAAAAGCTACTGCCACCTATGTAACTGAAAGTTCAAACCAGAGCTTCCATTTGTAAAGGAAAATTCAAGAGGAAACTGTCATTATAGAAACAGGAAACTGACTCAGAACCCAAAATATAAATCTCCTCTGAATCCTGAGCCTTGTATTCCATACAGGTTTACTGTAAGCAAACACATTTATTTAATTAAAGAATATTTGTTCCAAGACAGGCTACAGTACTGTAAAAAAGCTTAACTGCAAAGCCTATAACAACCTTTATATCATTTGGGTTTAAACCAGTGTTGCTTTAGACCTTCTAATATAGGAATACAATGAGCAAGGACAGAATCAAGTCATAAGTATGCTGAATTAAAAGGAACAGGTGCAACAGGTCAGAAGAAATAAAATTATTAGTACTGTATGGAGAGGAAAACTGTACTTTAAGTATAGAGTAAAATGATGTAAGATAAAGACTTATTTTTCCCCTTTTCTTTCTTATTTAGTTATCTTGCAAAACAGATGACAAGAACTTCCATTTTTTTGGTAAATCCTAAATTTTAAAAGCATACTTAAGTTTTTGTTGTTGCAAGACTTGGTGAAGGAAAGCCCAGAGATACACAAATCACATCCTCTAAGGGACAAAAGCCTCATTAATCACTCTAACACTTATGGGAAAAAATCTATTTTTATTCACACCACCCCTCCATCTGCTAAAAGAGGAAAAGTATTAGAGGGAAAAAGCCATCAGACCAACAGAAACATAAAATCTTACCTATAGAGCTTCCTGTACCCATTCTTCTAAATCAACCATTCTCCCTTCACTGGTGGGGAGAATAACAAGGCAAACCCCACCCCTTTTATGGTCTCTCCAACCAGGGCTCAGCTGAATTAACAAGCACCTTTCACATAATTTAATTTAGCTGTGTGCACCCAACATTTCCTGCACCAAGAAGTACAGAGAAAAATATCCAATCATCACTATTTCTTTTACTCTTTTTTTTCCTCTCCTTTAAACTTATACATATCATAATACTCTACCCGAAAAATAGCTGTAAGAACTACACTTGCAAGCTTCACAGCCAAGAGAAAATAGCAAGGGCACTTTCTTCTTCCCTTTTGTTGACAATTAACTGGAACTAATTTAGAGTCAACCAGGTGCAGTCAGTTGGCAAGAAATCAGCTAACATGGATAAATCTGGCATATAAAGGACTGTAACAAAGTTTGAAGTTTGTTTTAGATGAGACTTTTCCTGAAGTAGTGTTGGCATGAAAAGCTAGGACACTTTCAGTTGGACTACCAGAGATTTGTTGATACCTCAGTGGCATGATCCATTAAAATCCATAGGCTTTGCAGAATTTTATTTAGGGTGGTAGTAACTTATATCTATTTTGCTTTCCTTCTGTTACTGCTTGTATTATTTTATATGCTTTGTCTTGTCTAAATTGCTGAGTAGATGAACTATGTAGATTTAAGCACCACTTTTAGTATAATTCATTTATAAATTTCTTTACAAAACTACAATTAAAAAAATAATATTTAGCCTAAGCAAGCATAGACTTGGTAAATGATAAGCAAAAATATGCCAGCTTTCTGGTAAATCATGGGAATGTCACTATTGCCTCATAAAAACAAAAGTTACTGTTGCAGATGAAGTAGAACTTAGACATTTTACTCCATACTTAAAGTACTTTTTTTTCTCTCCATACAGCACTAATAAAATATAGTGGAAAGGGATAAATGGTTTCTCAGTCCACTGTTACTACAGACAGTCTCCCTGTATATATTTTTACTCATGCATTAAAAAGAAATCCACTTATTTCTTAAAAAAAAAAATTGAAATACTCATTGCACCTTGTTGCTACCACTCTATGGATAACACCACAGCCTATAGCTTATATGGCTATAGATTGATTCTTTGAACAGTTGTCTTCAGAAAAGTGTTATGTCAGATAAAATGAGACAAACTGCTACACCGTGTAGGATAGTAATTCCTAGCTCAGATCACAGTCTGAAAAATGAAGACTTGCATATATGCTTGATGTCAAAACCTTAATTTTGCCTTACTGGAAGTTCTTGTGCTTTGGTTTAGAGAGTAATCCCACTCTTCCCTCTCCTTCAAGAGTATTTGTACATTTGAAATTTGTAACTCTGCGTAATGAAAACAGTAATAGCAAATATATACCTTAAAAAATGCTTATGTGGTACTCAGCATACTGTTGTATGTATCACATTAAACTGCTTCCATAAAATAGAATTGACATAGATGGAAGAAGAAAAAGAACCCTCTCATTAACTGTTTTCTCAGTGGTGATCACTGAAGAGTTGATAGGTCATGTGTCCCATCAGCTGGATCTCTCTGAATTGGAAATCTGATATAGGAATTTTAGCAGATAGGTGAAATGCTTGGACTTACATAGCCAGGCAAAGACTAAAAAACCCCAAAACAACAACAATAACAAAAAACAACAAGCCAACAAACCAAACACCAAACCCACAAAACACCCTTTAAATTATTTTGAATGTTATAATCATTGGGAATCACAGATATGTAAGGAAATGCCAAGGACAGACTAAAACTTTTGCTAATACAGACTGTAAAGTCTAACCTGGATGCACTTTACTGAATGAGAGTCTATGTGCCTGAAGCCAGATTCTGATCTTCCTTACATGCACAAAAACCTATGGTACCAGCAGGCCTGTTTATATCCATGTAACTGAAATCAGAACCTGGTCTGATGCATTTAAAATAATTGAATTTATCACTGATGTCTTACTTTGCCTGTTACAAAGACTGTATTTTCTAACCTCATTTCTGTTAGTGCATTACCAAAGACATTACAAATACAGGATCCCTCAGAGGGCCATCTGTGGAACCAGATACTATCCGATGAGGATCTCACTGCAGTATCAGGATTGTTTACACAGTGTAATGAACAGTAATGATAAGATTTTTCCTATTTAAACTCAGAAGCAATACAAAAGCATCATAACAATATCCATACCACACCAGGGGTTTCCAGTGCCGCTATCAGTAGGCCAGAGCACTCCTGGTCCTCACAGCTAGATGGTAGCCATTGCCTTTGTGCATAGAAGGTGAGAAGTCATGAACTCCCACCTCAGATCTCCAAGAACCCAGGTAGAGGAAAACAGAACATATAACCCAATATACCTGTCAGTTTACAAACAGCTGTGGCTACAGTTAGACACCAAAAAGGTTTCACAAACCACCTGCCTTGCAGACATACTTTCGGCACTGTTACAGCATGAAAGGGAAAGTCACCTTCCTCCCTTTCTGCAAAAGTGGGCTTGGAGTACGTGAGTCAGCAGGGCATACCAGAGCTTTCTCCACCTTCCTAACACTACAACAGATTTGTGAAGATGACGGAATACTTAATTTTGAAGGGGCTGGGAAGGCTGGAGCAAACGTTCCCACCAACACCAGGTTCCTAATTTAGGAGACAGGTCTTCCTACGACTCCTCCAAAGCAGGTGAAGAGAAAGAGGACCCCCTGAGAGGGCACTGGGGAGCACCAAAATTAGACTCCAGCTCTTATTCACTGCAGAACTGACCCTGTGTCTTCCACTGGCTACAGGACGAGGTCAGAGAGCTTGCCCCCAAGGATGAAGTATAAAATAGTCTAAGGTGAATAGTCATGCTCTCCAGCTCTCCACTGGAGAACACTCCCTCATCTGTTGCTGGAACGCAGCTTCTTATGATACCAGAACATGTGCCTCTGTATGTCATGATAATTTCTTCAGTTAAGCATGCCTGCCAGAAACTTATGTGCTGTAATCACAAACTTTCCAAAACATATTTAGTAAGAGTGATTCAGAACATCAGATAGCAATTATTGATTATTCAGTAAAGTACTCAATCATTAATTCACTAGCTTAGATTCAGGTTTGCTTTCAGAACCTTTCAAAATTTAAGTAACTATTGATTCTTCCATACTCTCTGATTAAAATTTAAAGTGAAAAATGTAAGAGTTGCAATATCTTTTAAATTGAATTTTTTTAACATCAGATTAATGCTATGAAGAAAACAACACGTGTAGTGCTAACAGAAATAAAAATGACCTACAGGCATACAGTAACAGAATTAGTGGTACCTGAATGAAGGCCAATATGGTTTAACCTTGGTATTTAGCCTATAATATAGTTTATTCCATTCTTTTGTGTATGGAAACTGACCAATTTCACTTTTATGAAACACTGTAGACCGTTATGACAATTTCATTAAGACTCTAAAGGGGTATTTTTCCAAAAAGTAAGAAAATTCTTTACAATAGAAAGTTTAATTATTGTATGACTTTAGCTTTTAATATTTTTCTTGTAGTTGTTCAGATTATAGGATCTGACACAGGAATTGGCTGTATCACTATAGAGAGCAGAAGATAGTTGTGGAAACTATAACAACTGTCTGAAAGCCATTCTGTTGCCACCCATTACTCAAAAATATTATTTTATTTCAGAAATGAATAAATAAAAATCAATTTTTTGTTTGTCTTCCAGTGTTGCTGCCTTCAAGGTTCACAGTTTCAATCATGTCACAACACAATCTTAGAAGTCAAGATTCCTAGGCAAAGCATTTATCCTTAAACCAATGTTTTTGAAAAAATATAAAATATCAAAGATCTCATGAAGAAACACAAAGAAACCTCTTAAATCGGGCATGTTCTTTCTTGCAGGAAAATGAAATGCAGCATGGTGAAATGTGAACATCTGATTTAGTTACCTTTATTTTTTTTTCCCAAACCAAAAAAATCCCTTCAAACATATGTATATAAAAAGTTACACAATATCACCAGGCTTTGGATAAGTTTTAAATAGCCACTACACCAAACTTGCAGAAGTCTTGCTTGCAACCCTATTTATTTATAATCCTCAATTTCCACATTCAAAACACATCCTTACATACAGTCTCCTGCAGGTTGTGGTTAGAGTACATTACATGAATTACCTCACCTGGGGAGTACCTGCAGTCTGCAGGGGCCTGTCTCACTAGATTTGTATACCAGGGATAAACAGTTGCTGCTCATGTGCAGACTAGGTTGCACAGATGGGAAGGAGCGGTGGTATCATGGTTGTAGCAGTGAAACACAGTCTTTCAGAGGCTCCAGGCACAGGTAATGGGCATCTCATAGGTCTTCTAGCAAGGTTCTGGTGCCTGGTTTTCCAGAGGGGCAGAAAGCCAGTGTCGCTGTGCTGCCAGCACATAAGGTAAGCCGCTTGAGTTTGGTTTGGGGTTTTTTAAAATGTAATTTCTTGTCACCTCTTTCACAAGAACTTGTGGATGGCCCTTTCCTGGAAGTGTTCAAGGCCAGGTTGGATGGGGTTTTGAGCAACCTGGTCTAGTGGAAGGTGTCCCTGCCCATGGCAGGGGGGTTGGATGGTCTTTAAGGTCCCTTCCAACCCAACCCATTCTATGATTCTATTCTGTAATTCTTATTATCACACTTTACACATATATGCCACTTCATGCAGGGCTAAATATACCAAACTGTTTCCAAAAAGAGCAGGTCTTCCAACTGCCATCAACAGCACCTGATACAGTTTGCATTGCCTGGCCCATGGCAGGAGGACTCCAAAGCCACATAGCCCTCCCCATTCTGCACGGGACTGCATCCAGCCCTGCTCCCCCCCTACTAAAACAGGAATACAGTTATCATTACCTGTTACTAGACAACAGCATCCATAAACAGATAACACTATTTGCCAGCAGGTACTTGAAAGGCTGTAGGTTTACAGCTGAGCATATCTAGTTTGTGTGACTATATGAAAATTTCTCGTCAGTTGTAACACGCTCACCACCATAGAGTCAGATCCAGTTTATTCCAAGCTTTGTAAGTTTTGCTGAACCTGGACATTGCATCACTTCTGTAACAACCCTAAAAGAAAAAGAATATGATCCATATTCAGTTGATGCTATGATATTTTTAGTCTTTAAGTCTTTCTGATTCACAAAAGAGAGCAAAACCAAGGAGTAAATAAAACTGTGACCAATAAACGTAACTTTGCTAATTACAGTCATTCATACAATCTGCTTTTGCATTAACAGATCAAAATCAAGATAATTGATGTTTGTTCCATAAAACCATTTGGTTTTGTTTTCTTTGCTCTCTCATACACTAAGAAGTAAACTTAAAATGCATTAAGAAGTTTCAGGTAACTGGCTCTGTCAATACAGCATGAAGGATGAGGAAAAAGTGAGTAGAAGAGTAATGTATTTTTCACAAAGTATTGGATCCCATGAACAAGTTAATGATGTTTGCAAGGGAGAAAATGTAAGGACCAAAAGTTTTCAAGTTGCTGAGTGATAATAATAGTGCCATCTATTGTGCATCCATCACACTGAAGTGCTTGACATGTATTTTGGACTGTTTTCATGCATTTTCTTTATGATGATTAATAGTAGCATTGTACCCTCTGAAATAGCAGCCCATCATACAGAGAAAGGTGTACTAAATTAAATTCAGATGATAATAACTTTGATCTCAGACACACATGGAGAAAACACTCAAAGCTTAGAACAAAAAAACCTGGGAGAAATATTTCTAAGATGAGGGTCCACAACAAACAAAGAACAGAGAATAAGGAGTATGGACAAAATGCACTGCTTAAACACAAGCGCCTTTCTGAAGCATCCATTATTCTGATTTCTTTTTCCCACTCTACATTTACATTAGAAAATGGTGAGGTTTAAGATGTGTTTTCTTTTGTTACACTTTGAAGGAGAAGAGGGGGTACTACACTAGATAATTACATTTCTGTAAAAGGAAAGAATAAAAGGTGATGTATATCACCTGTCTGCCTCTCACATCCTGGAGATGCTACTGTGCTCTGTTTTGTCTCTAGTACAAATCAGAAGAGCATGGAGCTTGATGTAACTTAAATTTGTTTGCCCCTGGGTCCTTAAACATTTTGTCTAAAACATCTCTTCCATTTTTTTGGTGGAGAGAGGAAGCAAAGTTAGCATAGAGACACTCCACCAGGGCCTTTTTGTCTGCTGAGACTGGAAGAGGGGCTTCCAAGCCCCCTAAGGTGACCAACGCAATGTAAAGATGTTTTGGTGTGAGTGTGCTTATGCTGACACATTTTAGCCTGCTGCCTAAGAGGGTGAAGGCAGTTACTATGGCTCACCTAACAAGCTCTAACCCTAACTTCATCTCTTCACAGGTTGAATTTAGCAGGGGAATTTTCAGGGTGCACCCTTTGCTCTGACTCAACAAGAAAAAAACAAGGGAAATTATTCCCATCAGAAGAATGGGCATAATAACTACCTTCATGAATGATATAATGTATATTTCATGACCAGAAACCATTCTGAAATATCTGGATGTGTCATACAAAAATGGGAATGTTAAATCACTGCTAGAATCTGCCCGGGAACTCATGCAGCCCATGCACTCCTGGGAGCACAGAAGCAGGACCACGCTACAGCTTCCCCAACATCCGAGCATGGCTGCAGAAATCAATTACTCAGTCTCCTGCAGCAGTCAACAGACTTGCAAGTCTGTTGCAGCTGGAGAGCAGCCAAGGGATGGGAGATGGCAGTCTGATTTGTGCATCAGCTCAGGTGCATACACGCATCACAGTAAAGTTTGATTAGGTTCAAAGACTGCCACCTTTCCTAACCACCAGCATATAAATAAATAAGTCCCAGTTGTGCTATTTGATATGCATAGGATTTCCAAATGTGCCTGAGAGCAAATTTAGTCCCTATTGGCCTTTGCTTTTCTTTTTTTGTACAGTTACAAATGTACATAATAATGTTGTACAGGACTGCTTAGAAGAAATGAATTAGCTGGAACTTGATCAACTGAATACATTCCAGCAAAACATCACATAGTATAGTTAGGAGATCTGGTTATGATTTAATAGCTTACTAAATTACAGTGTTGTTTGTATACTACATATTTTTACATTATTACCATTATCAAGGAATATTGGCACAGTTATTCTCATAAAATAATCTAGAAGGACTTGAAGAAAAATTCCAGGGCAGAATAACTCTGAAGTATAGGAAAGGTCAAAAAAAATCACCTAGTTTTCTGAGTGGGAGTACCAACAGAGATAGGAGCAGTTGATCAGGTTTTTTTTTCATGTTATGCTGAGTATGTAAAATCTAAGTAGCCATAAACCCCAGGGGAATTAGTGTTCCAACTGTACCAATAATACCTTCATCTATTCAGAGAGTGCATATTTACCAAAAAGTGTTCTGAGACGAGTCTAGAAGTTTTTAATATTTATTGGAATTACACTTATCTCTTTAAAAGGATCTCTCCAGAGTTTGGCCGTCTGGGCTTCTATAGGATAAAAATAATGATAGCTAGTAAATTTTTAAATCCTCAAGAAATTATTTGAATAACTTTTCTATGTGTAACAATGTTGTATCTAGTGATTTAAAGGACCTGATCCACCAGGGTTAGAAACTTTGAGGGCAGATGCTTGCTGTCTGTCAGATGGAAAGGTCTTTATTCTGACCAAGCTTCCTGAGAATGAATCACCTCAAATCCATCATTCATCCAGTATTTTATATCTGATTCCATGCTCTAGCTTGTGTATTTCTGTGACAGAAATTTCTTGTTTATGGAGTGAACAGAGAAGGAAACACTTCTCAGCCATTGGTTTGGATTTATTGCTGTGGGGCATATATGTTATGTTTAAAAGAAAAACTTTAGCATTCTTGGAGGCCTTGGGTTTTAAAAGCTGTCCTAATGAAGACAGCACAGTTACTTTCCACGTCACGTTTTAAAACATGTAAGAAAAGAAGAAACCAGTACACAGTGAAAATGAAGAGTCTACTATGAATGTAGTATTGTGTCTTCCCCATAGCCAAGAGCACGCTACCTTCCAGATGCCCAGGCACAACTCCCAGTCAAACCCCATGAAGCTGTGAGGTGCCAAGTAGAGCTGATGAAGAAATTCTGCTGATTGAGAAGCAGACCAGCAGATAAAAGAAAAATCAATGCCTGAGCATCAGTACAGTGTAATAAAAGCAATATCTCATTTTGACACCTTGACTGAGGTTTTTTTTGGAAAAAGATTACCATTATTTTTCCACTTTCAACTGATGTCAAGTTATGCTTTTCGATGTTTTCCAGTATGGGTGACTTCTGCCTCAGCTCCAATTGTAGTCACATTGCTTGTTTCTCTCTTTCGTAAAGGCTACTATACTATTCTGGTTTTTGCAAAAACTTTTTTCTTGCTCGTAGTAAGTTAAATATGCATTAGTAGGATATCAGAGACTAATTAAATATTGTGATTGTGACACCCGGATAAACACGTATTCAGGCTCCAGTTGTGGGTTTTTTTTTTTCACAAAACGTTCAGACTGCTTTCTCCTTCTCATAAAATATTTCATCAGTAGAAACTTCATAAGTGGTCATTGGTTGTTCCTTAAAATTTCTAGCTGACTCTGTAACAGGTTCTCCACCTTCAAAGTTTAAAAGCAAAGCTCTTGAACTGAAGACACTCCTGTTTTTTCAATGAGCTGAACCATGGATAAAGATTTAATCTGATGCCAATTCCCCACATTCATTAAGACCAGCTATTCCACAGAAAAGCCCACATATTCCAAGGGAATTGGTGTCAGACAAAGCTCCTCCAGTGCTCAGATAACTGAGGAAAAAAAACATTGTTTGAACACAGTTATTTAAACAGATGACTGCTTCCAGTTTTATAGGCATGTCAGGCAATTTCAATGGTTACTTGTGAAAAAGCCTGATAACATCCCACAGTTGGGAAACTTAATCTTAGCACAAATTAGAAGTAGTCAATGAGGGACAAAGGAAGGTAATAGCACCCACCCAGTACTTGAACCTGCACAAAAGTTTACATTGGAAACAGTCATTCTACTAAAGTTCAGTAAAAAAATATTTAGAAATGGTTTTCATCCATAAAGTTATTTCTTTTCCTTGTCTTTCCTATATGACTGGATATAGGATTGGGTGAGATATTTTCATATTCATTCTGATAGTTGTTTACAACCTGCTTAATTTAGGAATTTTGGAATAAAGGAATCCTCATTTTTTTCTGTTGATTTTGAGAGCACTACTTATGTCAGCACAGATATCTTCATTCATTCTGAAAGCAGAGAAAAACCTGCAACTGAAATTCATAACTACTCAAAGAAACAGCACACCATAAGTAATCTACCAGGGGTTGAGCAATACGTAGATCATGTGACAATCCTCTGAATACAGGCAAAGGTCATTTAAGAGAGAAAACCCACATATTTACACCCCGTTTCCACATATTAACTAAAGAGGAACCTATAGAGCTGTCGTTTTGAGTTTTCTTCAATTGCACATGGGTTAATGTTGTACATTACCAAGACTGACAGCTGAATGTACATTGTAACTGTTAGTTCTAAAAATATACTTATGAAAACACTGTGTCTATATTAATCATTCTAATTTCTGCAACTCACATTTTTGATGGAGTCTTGGATGGGCAAATGCAGGTAAACACCTCCTACTTGCATCAGATTTGAAGTGCATTAGAGTATACTGACTTTTCACTGCCCAATGTGAGACATAAGATAAGTGAATTAATCTTTTTTAAAAAGTTGTCTCTGTACTTCTGGCTTACGCTCTGTGTAATGACCAGAAGCAACCACCTATGCACTTGCTACCTCCAGCTGTATAAAAATGCCAGAGAAATAGTGTAACATGTACCAGCAGCAACTAAGTACCTGAAATGTAACACATAACATCTAATTCCACAATTAATTTCCATTATTAATTTCTATAACATTAGGAATAAAATAGGGTTGATTTTCCACCAGTATTTTAATTTATGAAGTATATATATATATATAATATAGGTTAAACCTGAAATAAGTGACCCAGTATCAACAACTTTAAAGAATGACCCATATCTTTGGCTAGCAGGATAGTTATTTCTGCTGATTTACAGCTGGTACCCTGGCTATTCTTGACCCAAGTATTTTAACAATAAAATTAGAGACTATTTCTGCAATCCAAAAGACCTACAGAAGAAACCATCTTGATTATTAATGTTCCTCCTTAACCATCAATTCTTTATCTATACACATACGTGTGCAATGGACATATTTCCTCTTATCCAAAGTTATGAAAACTGCAAAAGAAAAGCCTCCTGTTGTGTTGGTTGCAGAGAGCTTAAATTCATAAGGTTAGGGATTCTTTCGTGAAACATGCTTACACTGAAGTGCCATCAAACTCATTTGCATTTTTATTACTTCTCCCAAAGCTAATTACAACTATTTCAATGCCTAACTTTTTCTTACCATTAACATCAACAACATTGAACGTATTACATTAGTTCCAAATTAATAAAGGAAATCTGCAGTTTCCAATTTACAAACTACACTCTAATCCCTTTTATGAGCTAAAATGCTTTGTATATTGTAACTCATAATTTGAAATAAAAGACTTTGGTATTTTTATGCATTAAACTGTCCGTAAAAGAGGATAAATGAGCAAAACTCCTGTGTCCGTTCTCCACACCTATTCCTCCCTTAGCTTTGGCATTAAGATTTTGAGGGACACCCAGAACAGCTTAACGAAGCAAAGCACGGATTTGCACCAGCTGTTATCCCCACCGCCCCGGGATGTATTTTACCCCTGGGCGCCGCACCCCCCCCGAAACGCCACCCCCGCTTCCCCACCACCGTCCGCTGCGCCAGCCCCGGCAAAACTTGGAGAAGTTACCTGGCGGAAGGCGACTGCCGAGGGAGCACCCAGGGCCGGGAAGGCGGCCCGGAAAGAGGCGGACGCTCCGCCGCGTACCCCGGTGGGCGGGCGGGCGAGGCGGGGGCTGGGCGGGCCCCTCCCGCCCGCCCCTCGGGGTGCGCCCCGTCCTGCCTTGGGGCGGGGGAAGCAAACCGCAGGATTCCCCCTTACCCCGCCTTTTTTTCTCTCTGTCCCAGCCCCTGCTTCTTACCTGGGCAGCGGGAGGGGAGCACCGGTCCCAGGAGATGAGGGAGGCGGGCCCGAAGTTTGTCCGGGAAGGGCGGCGGGCAGATCCCGTTGGAATTAAAGCCCCTCGAGGTGCACGGTCAGTGGTTTGCACAGTCCAGGCGGAACAAGCTTACTGGCTCTGTTAAAGGAAAAAGAATGGGGGGGGGGAAAAAAAGGGGGGGTGGGGGGGGTGGATGGGGGTGGAGAGCGAGAGGAAGGTTCCCGTTCCTACGGGCTTCTGGCGGTGCAATTATTGCAGCTGAAGGGAGGAGTTAGTTTAATCACAGGCCGCGCTCCCGGGAACCGTGCCCGGGCGGAGGCACTCGCGGGCGGAGTCGGAAAGTTGCCGCGCTGCGGCGGGTGGGAGCTATTCAGCACCACGGACAGAGGCAGTACAGCACCGCGGACAGCTGCAGTTCAGCACCGCGGACAGCGGCGCCCGTCCCGGCCCTCGGGGAGCCGGGGGTTGGGGGGGGCGCCGCTAATATGCCTGTGCGTCAAAAACGCGCCTTCCGGACGTAAATACTTTGAATGATGGAAAATCGACCATTCTCCCAGGGAAACTATTCCAACAGTAAATGGTGGCTGCCTTTTGGAGGTCGCGTACTAGCCCCATTGGGAATTTGTCAAGTGGCTTCTGCTAGCCATCACCAGCTGAAAATAGGCATCAGGTCATGACTGCCTGAAGAATTAACAATATCCTACCAATACACATAAATTACATCTTATTGCACTTATTCTGACTGATTAGTGACCCACTGGCTGGTAAATATTATTAATCCCATTCTGCAGCTGAGGACAGTGGGTGAGAGAGATTAAGAAATTATCGTGGTTACATACATAGAGCCAGATCCCTGCATGACTCCAGATCTGAGTGTACCTCACCTGTGGGATCATATTCCTCCTCAGATCCATTTCTTTCCCTTCTTCCTTCTTGGGTGTAAGTGCCGTGCCTCAATGACACTACAAGCAGTAGCTTGGCCATCAATTGTGGAAGCATTTATAGACCTCACCCAAGCACCAAAATACAATCTGAGGTCCTTGAAATTCAGAAAGTTGCTATTGTGAATGTGACACCCCAAAATAAAGAAGTATGTTTTTGTGAAGAACAATCAATATGAGAATAGAACTGAACCTTTTATCAACACAGAGATGAGTGTTTAGCAGGCGGAATAAGAATTTGCATTTTAGGGTCTCTCAAGCAGAAGGCACAGAATTCACCTTTTGTAAATCTCAGCAAACAAAATTTTCCATAAATTAAATACCTATTATCTCCAGAGTTCATGAAATATTAAATAAGCATTCCAGAACGACAAACAAGCTTTGTTGCAGCATTGTAGAATAAGTGTTGCTACAGGAGTGGAGCTAAGTAATTTTGGAGAAAAATATTGATGTCTTACAGTAAGAAATGAAAATTTCATTACTAATAATTCATATAAAGAGTAAACAAAGAGAACTCCCTTCTTGCTGGTTGTTGTAAATAGATTAAAGACTGGAAAAAAATAAAGGCAATACTTGGGGGAAGTTCATCAATGATCAAGATAGACAAGAGGTAGGTTAGGTGAATCTTAAAAATGATACTGCATGACTCTTCTGTTCATCAACATTTATATGTTCTATTTATGTGCATGACATTTCTAAATACATGTATAACATGACAATACAAATTACAGCTGTGGAAATGGAGGGGACTATGGAAGGCTGAATGAATGGAAATCCTATGGAAAAAACCCTCAAATTTCTAAATAACTACTAAACTGTGATACTCATGCACTTTTTACCTAAACTTAAAGTAAAGAGACTATGAGAACTGAAAGGCTGAGCTGATTTGTTAATTATTTTTGTATTGTATACGCAATTATATTTTTTTATTTTATATATTTAATTTGTTTTATTCTATATGCCATTTTTGTTATTTTTTATTAAATATGAAATTCCTCACAGCCTTCCCAAAATTTTTAGTTTAAAGCATATTCTAAAATGTCTTCTTTTTCTACTGAGCTTCTTTTTGTTAGCAAAGATATTATATATATATATACACACACACTTATACACATATGACAAAACCTACTGCCAGACTTTTACAACATTTTGCAAAATGGAGCAAAACCAGAGGAAAGACAGACTTTGAAATCTCAGGATTTGAGATGTAGACAGTAACATAAGCTTAGAAAAAGATTTTCAGAGTAGTAACACACTTAAAGTCGCATCGTGCAAGTTTTCCCAACAACAGCCTGAAAGCAGGTGTGCCAATTAGGCTCATCACAGATTGTGCAGTGAAGACACAGGCCTCTTTAGTGAAAGTGTCTTGGACCATATCCAGTACTAGTACATGACTATGGATACGATTGTGTCAAAATCCAGGCTGCTAAGGCTTCAGACTCATAAGTCACCTTGCTATACAGATGGTCTGAGAGATGGAGCATGGAAGAAGAAAGCTAAAATGCTAGTGGCTGAAGTCATGAACTGAATGGAACCAACTGCAGAAAGAAATGTATGACATATCCTGCTGCGGCAGAGAAGAGTTTCTTTGCTTCCCTGTGCTGCCCACTAGTTCCCAGCCAGGGGGCTTAATTAGGGTAGTGACCACTTTGGTATGCTCATTTTACAAGACAATCAAAAACATCCCTGTGGTTAACATTTGGCACTGCAGGTAAGATAGCTCTAATATGGCATGAGTTCTTGGTATCTATGGGCTCATTGCAGTTTCCAAAGGAGAAAATTTTTGCTCCGATAGTAAAAAAATCGAAGTTAAACAATGGCCAAACTGTTATACTCAGAAATTATTAGGGACTGAATAATGATCATCTTAGATCAGAATTAAAATTAAGAATGCACTGCATAGATGAATAGATTAACTGCCTATTATTTTTAAGACAAGGGATCTTGGTTTCCTCCACTTTTGCTATAGAGCAGACAGGGTCCTCTTACATTAGACAGCAGACAAGTTTGGAATGGCAACAGCAAAAATCTTCCTTCACTGAAGATCTTATAGTCTCATAAGGTAAAAGTCTTGATAAGAATAATGTACTTACTGTGTGGTCAGTGTAAGTTTTATGTGTTCTTAATTATTCATTTCTTTGCTTCTAAGTGCTTTGATTTGAGAATGATGTGATGTGTACATGCAGTGTTGATACTCAGATAACTTAATTGTTTTGGTAATATAACAAAGCATATGATGTAATGTCAATAGACTGCACCTTGTGTGCATTACAGAGCTTTTCCATGTGAATGCTATCCTCTAGTGACAGAGCTAATGATTCCTAGTATGTGGGCAGGGTAAGAAAGAGACTGCTGTGATAGACACTTAATAAATGGTTAAACAGATTGGTTGGAGAGCCAAGAATAAAACTCCAAATCTTGGCTTTGAGCAGTTTTTTTGAAAGATATAAGCAGATGCAAAAGATTTGAATGTGAATAGAACAAGAAAAGAAAAAGCCTGAGGGAGAAAGATAACAAAGTAATGCACGAATTGTCCACACATAAAGTTATCAGCTTCCCTCCTAAAAATAGGCTCCAAGCAATACCAACTTTATGGTATGTTAGCAGTAGTAATCCAGGCTCAAAGCTAGTAGTTACAGTAGGGCACAAAGAATTTCCTTTTCTAGATGTTTCAGTAAAGGAGTAAAATGTATCTAAATAAAATGTAAACATCCAAGTGTCTATTCATGCCTTCTAACTGATGTTGTCTGAATTACTGCCTAGGAAACACTTCTCTCCAAACATACAGAAAAACTACATTTCTAATAATATTTCCTAAACAGTGTTAAGTAGATGGCTTCCCCCCCCCCCCATCCATTTATGCTGGAACAAAACAGAACTGGAAATACTCAAAACAGAGAGAAATGGAAATAAAATCTAGCAATTATTATCTCTGTGGCCCAGACACTCAGGATGAGTAGCATTTATTGCTCAGGTCTTCTTGGAGGGTAAGGGTCTAAATGTGTTAGGTATCAACAGCTGACTGTTCAGAGCAAAGAGAAAATCCTTACCTTTGTGTACCAATTGCGTGCTATGTAGCTTTTTAATCACATATAGTCTATTCAAGAACATTCTTGTAAGAGTCATCCTAGTTCTGTTGTAAAGTGTATCTTTCTAGACAACTTGTGGTGGTTTTTGTTGTCTGTTTGGGCTTCTTTTTGTTTGGTTTGGGGTATTTGGGTGTTTTTTTGGTTGTTTTCCTGTTTTTTGGGGTTTTTTTGTTTTGTTTTTAAGATATTAGTACTACCGATAAGCAGCAAAAAGAGCAGGAAATCATCTCCTGTAGTCAAAATAGGAAGATCAGCTAGAGCAACTTTCTTTCCTCTCAATAAGCTAATGCATATCTAGCTGTATACATTTCATAAAGCCTGAAATTCATGTATGAACATTTGGCACATTGAAATGAATTAGTATTTTGGCAGTGAGTTAAGCAGGATCAGAAATTTATTAAACAATTTTTAGTAGGCATGAAGTAGGAATGTGTCAACAGAATGAGGGGAGGATGGAGAATAGGCCATATATGTAACGACATCTCTAATTAAACCTATAAAGAAATATATTCAAATCACTACCATCACAGCTGTGATTCACATTTTCTTTTTAGAAGCACGTCTACTAACCCCTTTCTTTCCCCCCAGTTAGACTCAAACAAAAAGCCAGATTTACATCCTACTGGCCCAAAGGCAGCACCCATTTTGAAGGGAATCTGACATGTCTGACAGAAAACTGATTGGACAAATAAGAGCAAAACCATCATTGTGACATCAGTTTCATCAGTATGAAATAAAGTATTGGATAACGAGGATGAAGTAAGATGTCATTTACCTTTTTCCAAATACTCAGCTTAACAGTTTCAGACTTTGAATGATATTGTGATATTTGAATGATATTATTTGATAGTTGTGTCAAAAGTAGTTATACTACTAATAACAGTACTACCTAATTACATATATAACCATGCTTTTGAGTGAAAATTAACCCCTAAACCCCTTGTAGTGTAGAAGGTTGAGCACTTTGATTACTTTGTACCTAAAATCTGACCCAGAATCTCAGTTTCGTAATGCCAGACCTATTTCTAATTGATTTTATATCACCATTGATTATTACAACAATGTAAGACTTCATCCAATTGAGTTATAGAGGAGGGGGAGGGTAAAAAAAAAAAAAAAAATCTATCGCAAAGATACAGAAGCATCCATCAAAGATGCATTTAGAGCAAATGGACAATGCACTTTTTTTATAAAGTTGTAATTGTATTCAGGGGAATGACATTTAGCAGCCATCGACTGTAGGTTACTGAAATATTGTGACCTTGGCTCCACTTCCAAATGGAAAGCAAAACCACAAATAAAACTGGAGGGAATAAAGAAATCAAATTTTGGTCTCAATTACATTGTTTTGAAAATGTTCAATAGTAAGATAATGATTTTAATTACTCTCACAGCTACCAATTTTGGAATCAGTGCTTAACCAAAAACCACATGTTGAATAACCCCATAATCTATAAATGGACAGAGTTCAAATACAGAAGTGAATCTGTACCTACTTACTCTTACCTATTTTGGTAAGAGCATGTCTTCCTTGCCAAAAGAGTTGTATCAGTATAGTGCTTGTCATGTATAAGCCTAATGAATACACATGCAACACATTATAGGTTGTTTCATTACTATGTAAGATTAAACTATGGTGGTACAGCTGCAGTCACATTGGATGGACATTTTCCACACTACTGTGTTCCCTGGCATTTAAAGCTTATGTTTAGCAGTAATGCCTTTTTTATTCATGTAGCTACTTCTTGTAATGCAAATTCAGAATCTAAACCAAAACTTTTTTTTCTTTTATTACAGAAGGGACAGGAAAGAGAAGTTGAAAGCCGGGCTCCAAAGTTCCAGTTTATTTAAGAGTTAGTTATTTATGGCTTGAGCTTGTTCACTGAATTTAGCTGTTAAGTAAAGGAGTAGGAAGAGAGGAGAGAGAGAGAGAGAGAGAGAGAGAGAAAGAGAGAACACCAGCTCTTTGCCTGACAGCAGTTGTTAGACCAACACTCCTGATTATCGTAATGGGTTCACTTGTCAAATGCCTTTCATACCAAAAGCAAGGCTGTTAAATGTGAAGCTGAGACTGCAGCTTTTTTTTTTTACCCCCATGAAAAAGCACTCCCCACATCACCCCCTTCACTGATGAGCATTAAAAGCATTTTGATGTTTGAGGGAATCTTATTTCCATGGGGATATCACAGCATCTACCTGTCTTTTGTTGTTTCTGAACACTTTGTTCATTACTTCAAAGAATGAGTCAGTACATGAGATTTCTTTTAGAATTTACTAATAACAAAGGTTTAGTTTTATCTCTTTTGACCAGTAGCATTCATAAATAAACTCTATTTCTTACTTACCATTCCCTGAAAACAATGAGCATTCCACCAACTGAATTAAAAGCCTTTGTTCATCTTCTCAGCTCTTTAGTAGAAAAACTACTTAAAAAAAAAAAAAAAAAATCAAAGGTCAGTGCTGTTTATATACCAGCCAGTAATTTGACCTAGAAACTACACTGTGACTAAATGAATATTTGCGTATTTTTTCTTTAAAATGAACAAACAACGGAAAAAGCCCAAATCTCAAACACTTCCTCTTCTGCCTCAGAGGCAAAAAACTTTGAGCAGAAAAGAAAACAAGCCTTTGGTTCCTTTTAAAGAAACACCTCTCCTATGTCTTCTTCACTGTCACCAGTGTGGCTGTTGTAGGTTGAGTGACAGAACACAGTGCTGGAGCAAATGCAAGTGGCTGTGGCACTGCAAGGGAGAGAACCTCAGGGCTTCCCCCAGCCGTGGAGGTCATGTTGTGCTGGGAAAACACATTGCAGGGAACAGATGGACAGGTGGGGAAAATCATAACTGAAAAAGCTGATGATGGCCCTGGTAATAAAAGCATTCCTTAGACAAATATTACTCCTCTACAGTAGTGGAAGAGAACTGATTTTAGCCATCACAGTAGAACCAAAATTATGAAGATGCATCAAGAAAAAGGAAGGAAGCCATGTTATTTCTGATGCTTTCCAGTAAGCAGTGCTCAGTTAAGACAGTTATTCACCAGGAATATGGTAACCCAATGGGAAATGGATTTAAAAAAAAAAAAAACACCCCAAAAAGTAGTGATTGGGATTCTGGCACATAATTTTTATTACAAACAACAACAACAACAATATCTGGTTTTCCACTTCTTTTTCAAAGCGGTGTTTTGAAACCTCAGCAGTGTTGCTAGGATTCACACACATAATAAGGTAAGGACAATTGGAAGACTCAGTAGGAGAGCTGAAATAGACCTTTAAAAAAATATATATATTTCAATCTATTATTAGATGCACTGCTTACTCTTCTAGATATGTGAAACCACATTTCCAGGGGATGGAGAGTTGTTTTGGTGTTAGGCTGGGGAAGCTGACTTTCTTTCTTTGGTGCAGGGCAAGTCAAGTACCCTTGTGCTAGCTACCTCCCTTCAAGCACAGGAAAGAATAAGGTTTGTATGCCCTGCAGATCACAAAAAAAATAACAATAATCTTTTTGATTGCTGTGTATGATGTGAACAAGCTTTCCATTGCATTTTAGAGCACAAATGACTATAGTGCTCTATACCTCAGCATTACTTGAACTTCATTGGAAAATAAAAATGATAATTATTGTTCCTAGCTTACCTAATTGAATAAAGAGCCAATTTATGAGGCATTTCTGAGGTATTTCTGTTGGCTTTTAAGCCATCAAAACACCTGCAACTCACTTGAACCCTTACAGACCTGCAATTGTCTTTGCTGACACGTTATGCACAGATTTTAAGTGTGATATTCCATTACAGATACTACAGGCTACCAACCTGCTTGCAGAATTAAAAAGTAGAAAAGGACATTTTAAATGACAGAGAGGAGGAAGGGCATATAAATTGGGTATGTGTGTGTGGTGTGGAAATCCCCCCCCAAATGTGAAACTAGATTTCAATTATTTTTATAAACCCTTTTTAGATCAAGGCAACAAAGAGAATGAGCTAGTATATTCAAAGAAATCTCAATTCCTTTTGTTACTATTATGTGATAGATGTACTCAAAAATCATTAATATCTTTCTGAAAGATGAAGAGTTAGAAATACAGCCCCCCCATTTATTGGTTATGTCCTGTATTAGGAAGACGAGTGATTGCTCCAGCTTTTCTTATTATACATATTGAAAGGAAAAAAAAAAAAAAAAAAAAAAAGCTGCAAAAAGGATTAATTCTGGAAAATTGCACACAAAAGTAGAAAAAAATCAATAGCAACAGGAATCTAGGGAATAGATTCAAAAAAATCACAAGGGCTGGAAGAGTTACTTGTAAATGACAGATGAAAAGCATAAATCAATAGAAAGCTCTGAAGGAGGTACCATAGGAATAGATGAATATATACTCCAGAAAGATGAATGTTTTGTGTATAGCAGACAAAACCAATGGAACAAGTCATCATGAAATGGAAAATAACCTCACATCCCATAACACTTTGTAGTGACCTTGACAGGAAGAACCTGACTGCAGAGAAGTTACATCTCACTTAATTAGGTAGGATTTTCTGCAGCTGTAAATGAAAGCTTTGTCTAGATCCTCTACATTAAATATAGCTTATTACCTGCAGACTCCTTGTAACTTAAAAGCATGCCTTCTTCTGAATCAAAGCAAGACAGTGATAAATACTATAATTTTCATATTTGTTAACTACATTTTTACCAATAGAAGTGCATTATTAAAAAAACCACGTTGAGACATAACTGGTCAGAAAGCTTTCTGATTTGGAAATGATGATTCAACATTGTTCCTTTTATGCAGCTTCCCAGACAGTTTTATGAATATAACTTCTTCAAATTCCAAAGGGAATTTCTACTACCAAGTGTGAATATACTGGTTAGGGAACTTAGAATAAGGAGGCAACTGTTTCATTTGCTCTCCTATCTCCTTAGATATCCTTAGATTTGCCTAAGCAATGTACCTTCCACTCCATAGCTCAGAAGAAAGGTCCCTAATAAAAAGGAATCACTATTTTGTGAAGAGTTTTCCTATCATTTTGTTCCTGTTCCTGATTATGTTTTATAGGCCACGCAGTTAGTATGGAAGATGCCATGTGTTGGTAATAAGGGTTTAAATTGATATAAATTCCAGGGAACAGATTCTTCTAATGGGATTTAATGCAACAGTGTTTCGGGTTTTATGTTGTGGGGATTTTCTAGGTTTTTTTTGTTTTGTTTTTTAAACTCCTCTTTTATATATTCTTGTGAATTCATGTTAAAAGTAGAAAAGCACATATATAGCAACCCTTCTTCTGAATGTTTCCTTCTGCTGTACATCAAAGGACCTTAAAATGTATGTAAAAATCACTCTAATGACTTTGATTTCTGTGCTATAGTTTATAGTTCCATAAGACACTATAGCACAGTGTCTTATATAGCACTTCTGTGCTATAGTGTCTTGATGCTTGCCTTGATGTTAACAAGAAAAGCCTTGGCACAGCCACTGTCAGGACATGTGTGACTAGACTGCTGGACAGACTACCTGAACAAGGGTGTCCTGAGCTAGGTTTTGTCCCATAGCACCTATGCTCTGTCACTATATAAGGACAGATTAGCTGGACAGCCACAAACATAAACAACTCTCTGGGGATTGCCCAGGTGCTAATGATGCATCTAGAAACTTTCAGTCTGGAACAAACTACTCTCCAGCAGTCCTTGTCTGGCATAGTAGCCTTTCAGGGTCAGTTATAATATGTTGTAATTTGAGCAATTTAAATTACACTGGACAGGGAAGCCTCTAAAATGGAAAAACAAGAACACACCATAGAAAGTACCTTGGGTTCATACACTTGGCAATATCTATACCTTTTGAAATCTTAAGTGGCTTTTTCAATAATTCCAGTGTGAAGGGCACATGCTTTGTATGCATGATAGTTGCATCCTCCTCTTCCTGAATTTTTCCTTGCTCTGCTGACCTCCTTTATCTTGCATCTGGCTGTTTTATCCTTGAAGGAAACAGAATTAGAAGTTCATATTTTGCTCTGGGGAAAGGGCAGAACATAACCATTTGTGAAAAATTCAGAGAATGAACCAATCCTCTGCTCTTCGGTGCTCACATCCTCAGCCCCACCCAGCAGCCACTTAGGTTTGAGCCACCTGGTATCTCACAGACCACTCAGCGTATTTTTGAGAGGTTTGAGTTTTTTCCATTCACCTTCCATGAAGAAAATTTTCTGGATATACAAAGAGAAGAACCATAGGAGCTTCTGACTTTACCCTTCTTTTCTGTGAGTATATACTTATGAAAGATTAAAGCCAGAGAAATCTTTATGGAAACCTTGTGAAAATAGTTGCAGATTTCCAGGCTCAGCAGGGAAAATACAAATACTATTTCCTCAGTTCTTTAATCCACTGTATAAACCACTCTAACAGCTTCTTTTTGTCTTCTAACATTGGCCTCTACCTATATCATTATCTATAGCTTGTATTCAGCTACATTGTATAAGCCTACAATATTGCATCCCCTCATATCAAAAAAATAATTCTGTACTGCCTCAGGCAATTTTTCTAACCTTTCCCTTTCACATGACAGTGTTTGAGAAGGTATTTTTCTCTCCTTTTCCCAACAACTTCTCAGCTGTGCCCTTGACATATTTTAATCAGGTTTCTCTCTGACCAAGAGATGCACACCTCTCTTCCAAGAAGTTAATGGTTTTCTACTTTTTCCTGTTGCTGTTGTTGTTTCCATCTCTCTCGCTGTCCTCCTTGACCTCAGAGACACTGGAACTCTGAAATTAGATTAGACAGGCTCATGAGACTCAGCTGCAGAGAAGCTGCTACAGTGTTTTTGCTATTTGTGTCCAAAAACATTCCTGAATTCTTTTTTTTTTTGGTATAAATTGCAGCAATAGTAGGTGCTTACGGATGGGTGTAGCTACTTCCAATACACATGGAAGTTTGAAAATAATAAAACGCAGAAGTAGGAGACAAGTGCACTTGTTTTTGTAGCACAAACACATAAGACACGTAAACCTTCTCAAAGGCTGTATTCAAAACACTGTCCATTCAACATTACCCTAGGAACAGCCCTACAAAAGAAGAGCTACTAATGACAGAATGGTAATACATTCCAGTGATTCAGAATAGTTTATTATTAAAGATTCTGTACTGAGGTTATGACTGGTAAGAAAGTATTATAATCTTTCAATTCCAAGTATGCTGTCATTCTAATGCAAGACTCATCGTAATACTAGAATGTTAATGTGGGGAAAAATAATTTTACAAACATGTTTTACTGACTTCTGCTTCTTGTGAAGCAATATTAACTCAGGTTGACTCAAGTATGCTCTCTAACTCTCAGTGCTTGTATTTTACAAAAATTTTAAGGAATAAGCAGCAAGTACCCTCAGTGAGTTCTTTTCTACATGTCATTAGCCCAGTTTTGAAAAAGTAGAGTGAAGGCCATGCAAGGAAAACATCTCCTGAAAACTACCACTAGTAAAAGAAACAGAAGGTAAAAGCATTGGTTGGAAATACAACTGAATGAGGTGGTACAACTTAATTGCAGTTACCTGTCACTACAGTGGGTATGGCAGTATCTGTACTGCTTATGCACATTAACCTATTAATGAAAAAAAACCCAAAAGTCAAGACAGCAGTAGAGGAAGTAACCATTATTTCTGTTATTTGCATCTATCTTCTTACTACATGCTGGGAAAAGGGTATCTGTTACTATTCTTTATAGAAGACACATGACTGCATGTTAAAGCTTTTGCTCCTTAAGAAGTTGTGCAATTTAAGTTTTACACCCTTGCAACAGTTCCTTTCATCTTGATGTCTGTGTTATTAAAGTAGGGCAGTATCAGAAAGAGATGTTTGTTAAGCAACTTCTCTAGCACTTTCATATTTAGTTTCAGTTCCTCTGACTGTGACATTTCAGTCTCATATATACAAGAGTCAAATATAGACCTTCCCAAACACTCAGAAACTGTCCCACCATCCACACCTCCTCTTAATTTTCTTACTTTTTGCCAAAAAATGAGGAATCTAGACCTTGAATCAGGAAGTTGAACTCTGATGAATTGATACGGTTGAATATAGGAAAAGTATTTAGGTCAGATTTTTCAACTCAAAAAAACCTAACTGATATGTTGATTAATCTGAGTTGGAATCCCAATGAATATTGAGGTTTTTATTTCTATGATGCCATTACTTTCATTAATATACTAACATGGTTCCCATGATTTTGCCAATGTAATACAATGCTTTATGAACATTAAGGATTTCAACCTTACAACAGTCCTGACAGATGTGTGTTATTAAGCAAGAAATTGAAATACAGAGCTGCTGAGTTACAGGGAAAGTTAAGGAAAAAAACTCAAAACAGCAAAACAAAAACCCTATAATAACAGCAGAAGCTGTCACGGAACATAAAATTCCCGATGGTTAATCTGCCACTTAACAAATAGGAATTGTTCTGATTAAAAATGGAGAAAACTAAGGACATTATTCAGTTGTCAGCCAGAATAGGAATGATACTAATCCCAAAGGCAGAAGTCCAGAGGTTTGTATCTATGTAAGAAAAGCAGTAGACAGAATTGATTCTGCTCATTGTTTTCATCCTTCATAGTAATTAAACTAAGAGAAATCTATTCACTCAGTGGGCTGCAGGACCAAACCATTACTGTCAGGTCATGGTTACCATGCATATCAGATGTAACTTGATAGAGCGTTTAAGTGTCAGTGTTATTTCATCACAAAAATAAATAAACAAATAAACCTCAACTCTGCACCAAGATTCAACTTTATTAAAAGTAACTGCAAGGGCTTAACATTGGAGTACGTTTAGACACACACACCCCTTATTCAGAGGTGTCTATGGTTAGAGATGATAGTCTCATTTGGATTTATATTGCTCTCCTGAACTGCATGATTATGCCTCCGATGGAAAAATCAGTATTCCATTGGCTACAAATGTATTATAGCTGTTTTAGGAAATCTTTCCTCCACTGTCACCTTATTGGTAATATGATGTATTTCAATACATGTCACTGAGTTCAGTGCATTTTGATACTTCCATTTAGTGTTTTGTACTTCCTTTTCAATTCTCTCTCCGCAGTGTATCAAACTTTGTTTATTATGTTTCAAGTAGTTGGGCAGATAAATAGTGCCTGCCAAGATATACTTTCAATTTAACATTGAAAGTGCCTGCTTAAAATTCCCTTTGAATTTTTTTTTTTTTTAAAAAGCAAAGCTATTTGGCAAGCCATTAATTATCACACAATTATTTGTGCTAGACTGTCATAAGTAGTGGATGTAGCACTACAAACACATTTTATAACTAAACAGTGTAAAAAATACTGACCATCTCTCCCACTGAAGAATTTGTTGCACAATCCTGAATAGATAACCTACATGCCCTGTGCAAAAAGGATTTTGGGCATGGGCACCTTTTTGTGGACTGGCTGTAAATCTGTCTGTTTCCTTTAAAACAAAAATCTTTACCCTAAAAGGAAGGATAAGTCATACATAACAGTTTGTATCTGTAACAGATGTTTTACTTTATATTAGACATGAAGAATGATCTCCTCAGACAAAACCTAAAAATATCCAGAAAAGTATTGAAACTTTCCAAAAGCATTTTGCAGATGCTTTTCAATAAGTCATCTTCACTGGATCATTTGGCAATTAAAATTCTGGTTACTTCATACTTTTGAGTTAAAAAACATCAAGAACTGGGCATTGAATTTCCCTTTTATTTATACAGGACTCAATTAGGGACAAATATCACTGAGTTTTTCTTACTCTAGAAATATCAAAAACTTGTCATAGATACCCATCTTTTCTTTTTACCCTGACCATGCTTTCTTGCTGTACTGGGTTTTGCTGGGATGGAGCTAACTTTCTTCACAGCAGCCTGTGTGGCTGATAACACACCAATAACTTGGTCATTGCAGAGAAGAGCTTCCACAGAGTCAAGTCTTTCTCCTTTTCCCCACAGTGAATAAGCTGAGGATGGACAAGAAGTTGGGAGGGAGGACACAGCTGGGACAGCTGACCCAAGCTGGTCAAATGGATAGCGCATGGTCCATAACATCATGGGGCACAGGAAGAAGGGGCTAGGTTGAGGGAAGGGGAGGAGGGGTGTGTGGAGAGTTGGCTTTCAAGGGTGCCATTGCTCAGAGATTGTCTTGGCATCAGTCTGCTAGCAGCAGGTGGTACATGACTGCCTTTTCATCATTTTTTATTTGTTTGTTCCCCTCCCTCCAGCATTTTCCTTCACCTGTTAAACTTGTCTTTATGTTGACCCATGAGTTTTCTCATTTTTTCCTCTTCCCGTTCTCTCCCCTATGCCATCACGGGGAAGGGGAGACTGAGTGAGCAAGCAGCAGTGTGAGTGCTTGGCTACTGGCTGGGGTCAACCCACAACACCTACTAAGTTAGTCTATGTAGATATTTTCCCTTTTCCTTTATCCTTTTCTCCTGCCCAGCAACCTGCTCCCCAGGCTCGGTCAAGGTCCTTGCTTAGGGACAAAATTGAAGGACATTGTATGGAGAGCAATTCCCTCCTCTCTTAATTTATCTCATAGGACACCATTCAAGTAAGTCAAATGTGCTACACAGGACACCAAGCTTTTAATGAAGCTTAAAGTTTTGCAGCTGGCAGCTTATGATATAAGCTGGTCCTAGTGCCACTTTTTCAGTAAACAGTTTTTAAACTAATGAAATTGTTTTCATTACTTAGCAAGGCAGTTACACATGCTAAATTCACACAATTAGTTCCACTTATGTAAACTGATATTTCTCATACAGACACCCATAGCTGAATCCTTCTTACTATGTCCACCTGAAACACAATCCAAACAGTAATTGCACTTCACGTAACTTTAATCTAGTTAATTTGGGTATTTGTAACAATCTAACCATGGCAGAGCAGACTTAAGCTTTAGATATATTAACTCACCAGGGACCTCAGGAGAGGTGCTCAGCCAGGCAAACCTGTAACTCCACTCAGTGTAGACAGACAAACCCACCACATGTGGCTGGTGTAAGGGAAATTTCACTTTAAAAATCTCAGTGCAGCCACAACCTATATTAGATGATTCTGTATACGGTCTCTCAGCATATAAAATTATACAATTTAGTCTACACATTCGCTCTGTTTGCAAAAACCATCTTTCCAGATGCCACAATCAAAAGGCAAGAAAGTCTATTTGCCCTATCTACTAGCCTGTGAAGTTTTCATTAAATTCCTGGAGGAATTATTCAGATATTTGGAGAAAGTATAAGATCACTGCAGATATTTCAGGCGAGATAGTCTGTAACCACTTATTGGCACAATATCTCCTAAAAGGTCATTGGTTATTACCAACTGTGTCTATTAAAACTCAATTTTATATGACATTTTAAGAAGTGCATTGAGTAATAAATTGCTAATTTGAAAGTGTTTTTCCAAAGAAGAGAAGGTAGTCACAAGGGCAGATACACATTGCAGACCAGTAAGAATGCAATAAACTGAAGTACACTATCAATCTGCTGAATTAACACTGAGAGTTTGATCCATTGTATTTGCTGTAATAGAGATAGCAGTTGTGACAGAAAAAGTATAGCATTACCAGGCTTGATAACTATTACAGTAATAAATACTAACAGACATGGACATTCTTGAGATGTCCATCACAAAGTCAATATCTAGCTTATTTCAGGTAGGTGTGAAAAATATTTTTCCATTGCCCTTTTCTTCCAGTGGTCTCTGTCATTAATGGCCGCTGCCCTAAACCTGGGCCTGAAGAAGAGGTGAAGACTGAAGTTTCTTAGGATTCTTCCCCAACTACCCTGTTCTGCAACAGACCCCAAAATCCAGTGCTTTTGGCAGCTAGGAAACCTACTGTTTGCACATAATATTAGAATAGGGAGAATAATTTTGCAAGCATGGATTACCCAAACAGTCCTTTTGCAATCTGCAGTGATCCACCTCCTCTCTGGTATGCTCTTGTTTTCCCCCAGCTACACAAAGAAGATAATATTAATTCAGAGAAGCTGCTATTTACCAATCTGCTGATTTAGAGGAAGAACGAAGCTCATGAAACCAAGTGTTGTACGACGTTGCTTCATATCTGAGCTCTTTGATGTGTAATAACTACATCTGAATTCTGGAAGAAGTCTTCCTGGGAGCGGGGCATTTGTAACACCTTTCTCCCTCATTGTTTCTCTGGTACTTAGCAAGGATTAATCTCACCCCACAGACTTTTTTTCCCTTGGAATGAGCTAATAGTATCCGTCTGTTCTGCAGCACCTACTGTCACAAAATGCAGAAGTTACTGTCTCTAAGATCACAGTATTTTCATAAACATTAGAGCTAAATGTCAAAGTAATGGTTGTACAGAGAAGCAGCCTGACACCGTAACCTATGTCCTCCTAGGAAATCTACTACCCACAAGAAGGAAGCACTTAAAATAACTGTTTATGCCTGATGTGGGCAAGTCTTACCTCCTTGAAATTGAATTGTTAGAATGATACTAAGGCCAAATAATAACTGTTACATATTTTACTGGTACAGAAACTGTAGCAATGAGGGAATGAAAAAGCAAATGTTTCCAGCAATCACTTCTTACTAATGGCAGCATAAATCTGACCTTACCCAGCTGACTTCGATGAATCTACTTTACATTTATGCTGCTGTAGCCAAGCATGAAATTTGTCCCAGTGATTTATTCCATGGATGAGATAGATCTACACTGGACTCAGTTTTGCTCTTAGAAAATGGTCTGCAGTTGAAAAATTCCTAGCAACTGGAGATAGAATTTATGTTTGAGGAGTGTTTCCAGAGCAAAATTTTGTAAATGTTTCAGGGATTGCATTACTATGAAGAGACAGATGTATTCAGCCACCTATGACTTAAATCTTAATGACTTAATGATTTATATCTAATCTTTTGTACATCATAGTTCAACAGTTTGGGGTTTTCTGTTGTTAATATAGATCTGTCTTTAAGAAATTAGCTCTTGTCCTACAGTTCTTATTCTGCTTCTACAGAGAAGCTAGATGAACACTCACTATCTGCCATTGCTGGATCACAGGATCAAAGTAATTTATATGGAACCTTCCACCTCTTCCCTAAGAAATATCTTTTAATTTACTGAATGGGGTTTATCATCTAAAGAAAACCAAACTGGTAAGAGTGTTGGACATTGTCTACTCTGGCTAAACTCAAAAGGAGATTTTCTGCCTCTTACAACACTTGCCTGATCCGATTTTTTTTTTTTTTTAAAAGATGTATTTCCACTGATTTCAGTCACAGCATTGGACAAGGCTCCCATGTCAGAGTCCATGAAATAACAAGAAAAAAGAACATGACAAGGTAAATTAGATATTTTCCCCCTCAACTAACTACAGTCTCCACCCTTTTCAGTAGTTGCACAGTCAATGCTCTGTAACAAAGTTCAAAAGAAATTTACATACCCATCTGGATAAAATATAAAATTCATTAACACCTTATCTTGTAGATGAAAATTGCAAATTTAAAACCTTTCTTCTTGTGACAAAATGGAGTCTTTTTTGTCAGTAGTGTGAATTGATGTTTCCCGTCTCTTACTTCAAGTGTTTGGTGGGAAATGTACAATTTGCACTTCAAAGACTCACTCCAGATTAGTAGTGTGCTTTGCGGCTGTAGGAGAGTCTTGCAATTGTATCATTAAAGTCAAGAGATATCCATATATTTAAAGTGACAGTCCTACATTTATTTAATTCTATAGAAAGTATTAGACTGCATATTGTTTGGAGAAGCATTTCAGCATATTTGGATCTGTGATCTATTCATTTAATCATATAAACAATGAGCTGGGTGCCCATTGCAGTACAAAGTCTCATGCGTGTGAAACACTTTACCAAACAACCTTAAAACAAGAGGCAAAAATAAACCAGCTCCACAGTCCAAAACAATCCTCTCAAAGCAATTCCTTAAGACATTATTTGATTGTAGAGTTTAGCTTTTAAATCCACGTGGTACCAAACACAGACAACTGTACTCATGCAGTATTCCTGATGGAGAATGTCCCATCACAAAGATTTTGTGTGTGAGGCCATCAGAGCACCAATCAAATCCTGCAAGCATTAAAAATTATTTTTGCTACCCCTGTTGACAGAAGCAGCTCTGTAATTGCATGGAGGCACAGATATGTTCTTGCTTCCAATTCATATCCTGCGCAGAGAATATTTCTTCACAAAAATATTTGGAAAGTGAAGCGATGTAAAGTGCTATCACTGCAAGTAGTTGAGATGGTGGCCTTGCTCTCAGCTTCTAGGTCTCTGCCAGGTCTCAGAGCCAGGCTGTTCACACCTTGCGGCGTGTGCTTCCTGGCACCCCTGCACCGATGACTCGTGGCAGGAGCTACACATCTCTCCCACCAGCTATGGCCACACGGATCCAAGGGAGCTGTTCCTCATCCGTTAGCTGCCATTTCCCCCCGACATGGAAATAGGTTAAAAAAATAAAAATCAAGGCACTGCTACCTAGGAAGCAGGCTGAATATATCCTCTTGAAATTTTCAAATCCTTGGGTACATTATTTGCAAGGAGTCCATGACATTGCAATGCATGGGGAGAGCATAAAACATAGTGGATAAAACTGTGCCAGACAACAAGGGGCAGAGTCTGCAGTGCCCTCCCTCAGCCTCCAGAGAGGCCAGACAGGCCTGGGAAGGTGTCTGGGGCTGGTCACAGCCCAGCCATCCCCAGGCACTGCCACAGGCCATGGCCCACCTGGGAAGGCAGCCCCTGGGAGGGGACGGGGTTGGGGTGCAGCTGGGGTGAGGGTGGTGCTCAGCCCAGCCAGGCTCAGGTACTCAGAGCCTGGACACTAATTTTTCACCCAAGTGAAACAAACTGATGTATATATAGTATTTTATTAGGCTTTTAAAGCTTTGATTCTGTGTTGTCCATAACAGCATATCACCACTACCCTACCCAGCACAGAGGTGGTGAGGAATTGCAGAGATCTCCTGCCAGCTCAGCAGAGCTGCTTTGAGTCAGGTGACTCTCTCCTCTGAGGAGGGAATGACCACAGGCTCTATTTCCCCCTTACCAGTGCTGATTAACTTCCTCCTAGTAAATACCACAATCAATGAGGTTACACCAGCAGCCTAAAATTACTATTTCCATTAGTTGCTAAGTACAGTGCAACAAAAAGTTAAATCCACACTAGCAATTACAGGTGGTCAAGCATTTTTGGAAGCAAGTTTGTTTCAGAGTAAATCATCTACATTAACAGTTATGTCCAGACACATTATAACTTGCTCACTGCAAAAGGGAGAGAATGCAGAGGAATCTCACAAGGTAAAAGTCTTAATTTGACATCAAGTCTAGTACAGCTTGGTCTAACTTGGAAATGTTGATGGCACTTAAAATAAAAAAAGGTAGACATGTTTGAAAGCTCTAGTACTAAACTATTGTCAGCTAAAACTGATTGCCAGAGGTAAAGTAAGTGGTACAGAGAATTCCATAATAGCAAAAACCTTTTTTCACAAGGAACTCCACCTTCTATACTTTTGCATTCCTCATGTCTAAACAGCAAGTACTTCACAAGCTTTAGTGCATTTGTAACATTTCTGGGAGGCAGAGTCATAACATTGTTTTTCATCTTACAGATGAAGAGCTGAGACAGAATAAGGGAACATTTTGACTGTGGCTGTGAGTTTGAATCTTCATTTCTCGATTCCTGGGCCACTACTCTAAACACTGGGCAATGCTTTCTACCACTATCATTTTATCCCCCCCCCCCGATTATGGATAGTCCTATCCAGAAGCATTGATAACATTATTTAAAAGAAAAGATAGGTTCTCATTGCTCAGGGAAACAATGCTGAGATCTCCCCCTGTTCCTTAGAAAGACTAGGAGATTATGTAGTGTTAGTTAAATTATTAACTAACTCCTGAAATGTTTTCAGGAGTTTCTGCTCTTTATCATCAGAGCCTAGAGCAGAAAAACCTGTTCTGGAAATTTTGGCATCTGATGTGGCTTCCAAGGCAAAAAATACCAGCAATGATATAGAGCAATAGGGTACCTCCCAAACATGGTTTTGATCTAGTTTCCTCACTCACCTAGCTAGAACAACAGTCAGATACAGGGATACAGGACTAGGAGGGTGAAAATCTTTTCCTAGTGCTGGCAAACAGGGTAATACCCCAGGTATAAGCACTGCTGAAATCAGAAAAATGACTACCAAAGCCTTGCTATAGGCCTACATAGGTTTACAGAGGCCTATGCTGTGACATAGGCTGACAAATAGAAGCCTATCACTCACCCGTATGCAACGTACAGTTTTACTTTGTTGGTAGCTGCACCTTTGCAGACTCTTTTGCTGATACTTTAGGTATATTATATATACACCTAGAAATATCAGGTGTATAAAATTAGCTTGATGAAATAAAGTTACACTTCATATAAAAGATATTTTATGAAATTAGGACAAGTACGTGAAACCAGGATGATTTCACGCTTTTACCAAACACACATAGCTTCTACAGTAATGCATAACAGGTCACATGAAGATAATGGGAGGATGCCTACATGCTCTCTGGCACCAATGCTGTAAACCACAATAGCCCCTTTGCAAGGGAGACAGAACATACAGCACCTTTCCTCTTGAAGGGACAACATCTGGCCTGGGATTTGACTCAGTCAAATCAGCAAGCCCATACATTAATTCATGAAAGGAGGCAAACAGCTTACAGCTTATTGTATTTAGCTATACATATATATTCTCATTAGCGAACACCTTTAGTGTCCTTGCCACTTTTCCCTGCAGTTATTCTGATCCCATAATACAACAGATCTTGCAACAGGTGCCTTAACACCTCTAAATCACATCTTTTTTTTGGCTGCCGACAGGTGTCACCACGAGGAAGGAATAGAGTCAATGGAGATTCATTCTGCAGGATTTGCCACAAAACTGTCCTGGGGAGCAGCCTGAAGAAAATTATACAAACTCTTACTTATTTATGGTTTCCACAGCCCTGTTGTCTTAAGCCATCAGTATCAAAGAAAACTTGGCACCAGCAACAGGGAGAATCAGAATATGTTCCCAAAACGCTGCTTTTTTTTCTCCTGTCCTTCTGTAAATGAGCCTGAATTCCTTTCTCCTTCCAAACACACACTACTTCATTCCAGATTACAGGAGATTTTTTTTCTTCTATAGAAGAAAATAGTACGAGAAAATTACACAAATGAAACACTGCTGACTTTTCCTGCAGCATTTTCTACCGAATGGTATTCTCCACAGACGCATATACATGAATATTTATAGTGTATCTGTATAGATCATATTTTTCCTACACTCCCAAATTCTGAACTCTTCTCCAGATTACCGCATTCTTTATTATCTAGTCTCCTTGTCTTTAGGTTAAAATATCTTTTAAAAGTCTGTCTTTCTATTATATAAAACAAAAGCATATACATTTAATGAATCAACCACATTACTTCTGGTGTGAACTTCTCTAGTTAAACTGTTCATAAACTTGTACTGCTTATGAGTTCTTAATACAAGTGGATGTAATCAGAGATAGTTATTGCTTGCATTGATAATTTTAGCACTTCAAAAAAACCTGATTATAATGATCAGTCTCTTGGAATTTGTTATATATTTTCTGATCCTTTTGTTTCAACGCTCTGTATGGCTCTAATAAGATAAAAGGAATGCCTACTTGAAAAAAAAAAAGTTTCTGCTTTCTTCTTTCAGAAATTAAAACTCCTCCAATGTATTACAGATAACTGAAAAATGAAAATTATGTGCTCAGTTTTAACTTAGAAAAAGTCTTGCAGAGCAATTCAGTCTGGGAAGTCTGAAAGATAAGAAGAGCTGTTATGTGACATTCAGATAAGGCCCTTCCCAGTGCTTTGCAATCTGACAAAATTCCCACTCATTTTAATAGAAGTTTGCAGAAAGGGAGAGTACTTTGATACTGAAAGCTTTCACATATGGAAAGCATGGACATGGGAATGAAGGCTATTTAATTAATGAATAAAGCACCTAATAAGGAATCCAACTGGTAAGAGTGAAATTCAGGGACAAGTAGATCTACTGTTATTTCTACTAGCTGCAATGTCCTGGATCTGGAAAAATGTCATGAGACCATAATTTACACTGATAATCAGATTAATTTAATAGATAACTCAGCCAATCATACACACCTGCACAATGAAGTATATTGAGCTGGCAGATTCTGAGATCATTGTTGAACGATCTTGTTTGCTTACACACATAGCTATATTGTGACAGTTTTCTTGCTAAAAAAGCCTTTAAACAATTATTTATGTATAATCATATCGGCTTCAATAGGAATGCATATAGTTGTGTGTTTTTTAAGATGGAATTTACCACTGGTAAAATTTCTAATTTGCTCCAGAAAAATGATAAATAGTCATGGTAGACTGAAGTTAAAAATCTTAATTTGTTTTCTTTCTGGGTTTATGTTCTTTTTATGTTCTTTTCCTATTATTGCATGATATCTGAGTAGCAATAACTCCTACTAACATGTCATAATAACAGAAATATTCTGTTACTCATATTTCTAAAGCCAACAGAACAATTTAAGGTTATCTTCACGTGGAAAAAACAAAGGCAAAAATTTACAGAATAGACAACTCTGAAGATAAGAAGATTCATTATATTCTTTGGAAATATGCCTCCTGTGTCTGCTGCAGTGAGACCACTACAATAGGCACATACCCAGGCATCTCTGTATTGATTCACAAAACTCCTACTATTTACCTGGCTATAATTATTTCAAAGAAAACCTGAAATACAGACTAAAGGTGTGCTTTTAAACCTGTTTCCGTCTTGCAGGAAAACCAGACCATTCTCATACTCCTGTTTAATCTAATCTTCCCCAAGATATCCCACACAACTGGTTGGAAGTCAGTGCAATGAGACATATTTCTGTAATTTGCTGGGTTAAAAATGTTTCACAGATACCCGAGTAATAAAAACAAGCTAAAAGACTTTTCCAATGACTAGTTCACCCCTTTAACAGTGTGCTAACAGAAATGAGAAAGCAATAAATCACAATGAGGGAAGGGGAAAAAAAGAAAAGGAAACAGGATGGTTCAGATCAGCTTCTTAATTTAAGAAAAGCAGTTGAACCAGAAAGCTTAAGTGCTGAAGTGTCACTTAAGCAGAAGCTGGACTCAGCTGGTGAGATTGCAAACTGCACTAACGACAGCAAGGATTTCCCAACTCCCAGTGCATTCAACAGCTGTGGTACCATGACCTTGAAACTAGCTAGCTTTGGGACAGGTAACTGGAGCCACAACAGCCAGGGCTCCACTGAGCTAGAATGACTGCTTTTGAGGGTATGCTGTGAACCATATCTGCAAAATAGGATGGGTCTGCAAAAGCTCTGTTCTGCTTCTGTTGCCGTTATTTTCAAGCTATTCTGTTTCTAAATTCGATTCAGCCGTGTAGTGAAACCATGGTTTGAGCATCACTTAGACAGGAGTTTCTGCTTCTCTCATTTTTAAATACTAAAGAAAAATAGCTGAGACAACATCTGAATTGAGCAGATCAATGCAGACACAAGACTATTTCTTGAGAAAAAATTTTGTAGTCTTACATACTTCTGAATAAGCACACATCCATAAATTTTCAAAACACTCAGGATGGAATACTTCATAATATAAGCATACAAAGTAGATAATTACAGGCTTGCTTATTCTTCTTGCCATTCTGCAACACAGAATAAGAATGACAAAGAAAACAAACTTGAAGTGCCACCCTGAACAAATTAGAAGACATTAAGGAGCGTTTTAATGATATTCTCTGGTATGACTGCAGTGTCAAAGCATATTGAAAAAAGAAGTTATGAAGAGATGCAGAATAGACATATAATAGACACATAATAGACATTCAAAGCCCTAAACTTTGCAATATTCAAGCATATAATTAGGAGAGTGCTATACAATAAACATCAATTAAGCCAGAACAATCACAAGGGGAATAACAAAATTAATACTAAAGCTGGAAAACCAAACCCATCTGCACACTGAAAAATACTATGAATTGAAAACAGCCTGTGCATGACTGAATACCTGAAAAACTATTTATCACTAAACTTGGCAAAAGGAGGGGAAAGGATCCCATAACAACGCCATTTTTGTTATAAAATTCCAGTTATGATGAAATTAATATATAGGTACTACACGAGAAATTGCTTCACCAAAGACACTACAGAAAAAGAAAATAGAGTAAGAACACCTACTATCAATTGTTTAAAGAAAAAAGTTTAGGTCTGCTCACTGCCAATATTAAATCCAAATATTTTAACATTAACCTGCCACATTAACAAGAAAAACAGGGTTTATTTTGCCTATGGAGGTTTACTACATTTTTCTTTATTTACTTACTTCTTTCTGTGCCTCACCTGATCACAGGCATGCAAAACATGGAAAGCAACACCCTGCATCAACAACAGGTATTACACCCTTTTTCTAACCAATATTGATCCACCTCCTTCACATCCCTTTTTATTAACATATTAAGTCCATAATTACCATACCTAAAGTAATTACAGCTGTAGAAGTATCTTTTATTGTCCTAAACACAGAGTCTTCTTGTCTCCTTTACCCGTTATATAAAAGCCTTAAATCTAATTTTACAAGGAATTAAATGACTAGTAAAATTCACATCAACTGATATCTGTGCTGAAGAAGTACCTAGCTAGTTATATTTAGCACTGCACCTGTCACAGGAAACAAAACCTAAACCATTAATGAAAAATGTGTGAATTAACTGATGACTTTTCACAGGTGAGTTATTTACAGAACAGTACTTCCGTTTCATCTAGCATCAGCTTTGCAACTCGACTTGCAACCTTTAGCTGCCTGTGAATGCAGTTAGCCAACGAACTAGCCAATTCCCCTCCTGGAGCTCTGCAAAGTGATGGCATCAGCAATCACACCAAGAAGGAAGAAAATAAGGTAAAAGGGAAGAAGGACAAGATGCAAGGGATATAGTTTAATGAGGCTGCAGCTTCATTAAATCTGGGATTATTTCTCAGCAGTAAATTGTTTCTCCTGTGATTGCCCCAACCTATTTGGGATGGCGCTCATCAGCCTACTGACATGGTGGCAGTCTTTCAGTCCCTCCTAAAACGAAAGGAGAGCCGATGACTGTTATTTGTTACCTTACAGAGAGTAGGTATTTCAATGCCTTTCACCCTCCTCCTGCCAGTCTATTTCCAGCCTGGTTTATCAGATGACCAAACCTTTGTGGTTCTTCCTCTACTGTGAGTACAGTTGGAGAAAAATCAAAGAACAAAGCAAAGAGACACTACCAGCCTGGTCTGGTAAGACAGGAAAATTCCCCCCTTGCTCCCTTCCAATCTTCCACAGAGTGCAACAGTACTCAGCGTGAATTGTCAAACACACTCCTCTTCTGATCAAATACGTGGGGAAACTGAGGAGTCAAGCTGGTCTTTTGCAGTGATGGAGTGTCAGGATCAAAAGGAGACGGGTGTAGTTGTTACTCCATCCCCACCATGCACATGGCACAACATTTTCTAACTCTTGGATCATATTCTCAGCTGATCAGTCTCACCTTCTATGTAGATGTGCAACAGAAGGATCCAGAAGTGACCTTTCTGCAGAAAACCTCAGGTTTTGTGCTACCTAAATAAGAAGGCATCACACAGGGTGCTGATAGAAGATACTGGACATAGTCTGTGTAACTGGAGATGTTACTTGGGCAAGCAATGTATTTTTAACTCTTTATGTCTCCTCTGGACTCTTCTAAATATTTGCCCTTGTATTGTTTAAATCTAAATGATAAATTAAATGTTAGAGTTCTATGGTTTTGATAATACATTATTTCTATAAAATGAAAAGTCATCAGAGAAAATAAAATATTATACTCAACAATATTGATCAGTATAAATTATGCATGACTCGTTTTGAATTACTTCTATAACCCAATATTCTCCTCTTGCTAGTGGGAATAAATTAATTATAACATTAGGAGTCATTGTACAAAGGTTAAAACAGGCATGCATGCATTCAATCTACAGAAAACTAAAAAGTTTAGGTTAATGAAATGTCTGAGGAAAAGAGTCTTATTAATTAGCAGGTTCACAGCATGCTTCACAGCTATATTTTAGAGATGCCAAACTGAAATATATTAACACTGTAGGCAAAAGCTTTGTCTCCATCTAAAGAATCATTTCAAGCTTATTTTATTCAATCTTAGACCTTTTTTCTAGTGATTTGTATGCTGTAAAGCACCATCTCTTCTTCAAACTCTTGCATGAGGCAGAAACCAAGTGCAATGTTTATGGCTCTGTAGGTAATGTTATGAAACTACTGAAAGAGCTGTAGTTATGTATTTTTTTTAATGGATTTAATTTTCAAAGTTTTATTAACATTGTACCTGATGTATGTAAGTGTTTATACATTTTTTTCCATTCATTGGCTTTAGATTTGATGTTGATATAATTTCTTCATTTCTTCTTTTTCTTCTTTTTCAGTGGGAGGCTGACACAAGTGTACTGCAATCATCAGCCATATTTCCACTGACTGCTGAATACTTCAAGACCTAGTAACCAAATCCAAGTACACTACTTGCAACCTAAGAAACTTGGACCTTTCTGCATAATATGCAGAGAAGACATGGAGTAAGGAGTATTGAAACTAGCTATCACACTCCTCCAGTCCTTCAATTGTGATCTGAAAGCCATTCAGGAGTAGATATTGTAATGCTTCATTTTTTCTCTTTTCAGCCTTTGCACGTTGAAGAATGTCAATAATGTTATTGTTTGTTGGGGTTGTTTTTGCAAGATGGATACTTCTCTTTTTTAAGCACAAAGCTTACTCTCTCACTGAACATCACCTTTAAGAACCAAGCAGTAAACTAACATCTGTGGTCCTGCGGGTTGTTTCTGTTGGGAGGAAAAATCGCTGTTGAAGGGAGGTGCAGGAACGGGTGAGCTGCCAGACTTGCAAGCAGTTCCAGGGATGGGGACTTCTTGTTCTGTGCCTGAGTAGGCAGGGGAAGGAGGAGCTGCCCGCTGAGCCAAGTTTGGGTGGCATGGCTCCCAGGAAAGAGTGTACCAGGATGGAGAGCAGCTCTTACTGGAAGCAACACTTCTTCAGCTGACAGACAGTTCAGGATCCAGCTCTGACTTTAAAACCCACTCATCTGAACTAGAACGAACCCCATCTGGATCAGCCTGGGATGCAACTATGTCTATGAACAAATTCCTCCCAGCGGACACGTCCTTTCATAGCAATTCGAAGCTTTTTCTTAGATAACACTGCACCCAAACATTTCCCTCCTTCTCCTGGAGCATGTTCCAGAGCTTGATTTTGTTGTTATTTTGACTATCTCTCCTTCCGAAAGACTTCATGCATTTTTATTTATTTCTCTCACTTTATACTGCTGGTCAGGTTGAAGATTTGCATTATTTTCTGGCTCCATTCTTTAAGACTCGTCACCACTGTCTGTCTGGTAGTTACAGTGTCCTCAAATCTACAAGCTTCCTAACCTACCCCAATAAAGGTGACACAGTTTAGCTGGAGCAATTTAAACCTGTCTTTGATACCAATCAAAATACACTGAGGTATCTTGGGTAGCAATTACATTTGCAGGAAAGGCAAAAGTCTGAAGGGTTACCAGCAGAGATCTGCCAGTTCTCCCAGTGACTGACAGCATTTTGTCCACATCACTCTACATTGTCTATCAGTCTTCAGGGAAGCACTTAAGGTCAGCTTCTGTTCAGGTCTTCACACTTATTTGCACATATTGGATAAATCCTCTGTTTTTAATTTTTTTCAATAAGGATGACTATCTGAACATCCCCTGCCCACCTGACCTCTCTGAGCCTCCCCACTCAAAAGAAACCCCAACAACTCACAATGTTTTTGTGTGGGCTGCTGAACAGTTGGTGAAACTCTTGGCCTCATTCCATGCAATTATATTCCTTTTCTTTCCTGTTTATCATATTTAATAAAATATAGATGTAGGTACTTCAAAGAACAACCAGAAAGATAGTAATAGCATGAGAGGAAAAAACCAAACAAACGTTTGATTCAGAGACATTAAAAAAGTATATATATATACTCTTATTGATTTCAGAAGTTAGGGCAGATGGACCAGATACAACACAAATCAGCAGAAGTCCTTCACTTTATAGAGATATACACTATATAATTATAAATTATATTAATTGTATATTATATTATATTACATCATATTACATTATATTATGCTATATTATATATTTATTTTAAAATAAATATATAGTTTAAGAAATTCTTAAGTATTCTTTCCACAATAAGGACATATGATTTCAAAGTAAATCTGGCAATTTTGCTGACCAGAAGAGTCTTTCTACTCTTTTAGTTCAGAAAGGAATACAAAAATGAGAATGGAAAAAAACCCCAACCCCCATTCTTTTTAATTAGATCCAGCTATTGAAAATCAAGGGTGACCTAGGGATCCTATTGACAAGCTAAAATAACCTATATGAGGGCTGAAGCTTTTATTGCATGCACATACATAGACAAGTCTAATACACAAGTCTAGACAAGTACACAAGTCTACTACCTCCAACTTAACCAGGCTCAGAAGGAGGCAGACCTTAACAGACAGGCAGAGTCATACTGTTTCTGGAAAATTTTCAATTTATATGTGTCTCTTCAATAATGTGGACCTACCATGATCCCATGTGTTTTGCTAGTCAAAACACTGGGAAATATCCAAAATTCAGCTATCTTAAAATACTATAATATGCATTATATATACCACAACACCTTCAAACCACAAGTGCAGTCCCTTTAAGGAAAATCAGCTGGAAATGAAATGTTTTAAAGTGAAAGGATTGTTTTGAATAAGAATTGAAAAGCTAAAGCCCCATCTGCTCTGCATCCACAGCAAAGATAACTTGCTGTATTTTATAGGAATAGGGGTATGTCTTGGCATCCTGTAGGTGACAATGCACGTACCTCATGTTGAACAGTATGCCATGCTGTCATTAACTCTCTGCCTTCCCCTTAGGCTTGCCTGAAGAGTGGAAACCACAAGCTAAAAGCATCCAGGAGCATGGAGTAGATGGATGGGAGGGAGAAGATTGTTAGAGCCTTTACGCACCCTTTGCTCCTTCCTTATGCTGTGTATTTGTTTCTTAATTGGAACAAAGGCATAATATGCATATTATATACAAACTACATATTTTATGACAGTTTTAAGCGCTAAGAAAACCTTTGATTTTTGAGCAAAAAAAATTTAATTGCTTAAGACTGCAATTAGGTAGGCTCCTTTTGAAGTGCTTACTTAATTCTCATCTCAACTAATCACTTAAATCACCTGGAGTTTAAGTGCTTTACTGAATCAAGGTCTAAAAACTTCATTAACTGAAGTCCTCACTCAGCCAAGTCCCTAAACCTAAACTTCCATTCAGGATAGACTTCCAAATCTTAAGGAACTTTGGGGGCTTTTTTGACATTTGACACATTAAAATAGACTTGGAGTTACAGAATTTCATCAATAAACATTCAAATATAAGGTTGATGATTCCTCTGATTTCACCTCCTTCATTCCCACTGTCTTTTCCACAATATAATTCTAGAATTATAACTTCCTTCACTGGAGATATTTCTGGTTTATATTTTTTTAAAGTGAGAGGTTTAGGATCTCTCACATTGGCTTGGCCAACATCTGACTTTGTTTTGAAACACTGAAAAAGCCAAACTAGCCTTCCTTTGATATCATCCATTTCTTTCTTTCATCTACCTAGGGTTTTTTAATTCATTCGTGGAAATCATTTGTCACTCGCTCTCACCTTTCAGAAGGCCACAAGAATCTACTCTGATTCATGAAACTTTCCTCCTAATTGACAAAGGAAGCACTCTGAGGTAGAAAGAAAGTTTTAACATCTAGCCAGTTCAATTAGACTCCTAGGTTTTTTTTTAATTAAGATATATTTTGAGAGATTATTTCTGTGATAAGTGCAATAGATTCCTCTTGAACACAGGAAAAACCTAATACCACTATGTGCAGGAGTTATTCCTTGTCAGTTCTTTAAAAAAAAAAAAAAAAGCCTCACTGCAGTTTAGTGCTCCTAATTTCAGACTGTTTTCTTAAAATGCTGCAGAATCTCATTCACTGAACTTTTTTGAAAAGACTGGCTGTGTTATCTTACATCTTGAAGGATTCATTGACATATCAACTAAAAGGAAATAGCAACCTGAGCTAGAAGCACTTTAAAATGGGCGAAGTTCCAATCTTAAATATACACAAGCACATTAAGTCTCTGGAAAGTCAAGACTCCTAATCTTCCAGTTGCCTTGCTTTTCTTCCGTTTCCTTTCTGTTCTTGAACAGACAAAATGTCTTCAAATTGCATGGTCTTGCATAGCTAGAAGGTGGGGTTCTCATTCCTAGAACACAACAGATAGATATTCTGCATGTGCTGTTTGGAAGAGGGGGTCCAAAAACACTAGGGTTACTTTTTACTGGTGTTAAGTCCTTGTACGTTCAAGGAACTGCCGATTTAAGGTGTAGCTACAGAATCAACTACAGTCTTCCTCCTTGGCCTGTATCTTTTACATTTTACCTTTCCACAGACAGTAGATTGAGTATCTACAGGTAGATAAGAACTCCCTCTGCCTCTACTCTGAACTACTGGCTGTGAGATTCCTCTGGTCTTGAAGTCACTTGGCAACAATGGCTGAGTTAATAAAATTCGCTGAGATACTGGACATTTTAATTTAAGATTTGAGGAAAGGTCTTAATGTGGAAATGTTCCAATAGATACTGACACATAATGCATGTAACTGTCACGTCTGTGTTAAATTTTTATCAAGTATGCCTACTTACACTGGTGGTGATCTTCATAAAGCCTTACCTAGACAGTTTGGGAGCTCCTGCTCCATCACTCTGACCTACTCAGAGCTAAATGACTCACAAAGAGACACAGCCACTAGGAGCTGGAAATCAAAACAACCCCATCTTCATAATCTCTTGTATCAGTTCAGAAATTATGTTCTTTCAAGTTTTAGGGTTTCTCTTTTTCCACTAAAGTGATATATTCGCTGGAATAATTACAGAATAGTTGCAGCTGGATTCTACTGACTGCAACAATTTCTGCATAAAACCAGTGTAGTCTGCCAATTGCTTGTGATATCAATTTCAGTATTTGAAACAGCCTTCCTGACTACATATTGTATTTGAATAAATACTGAGACAGATTGATATGATTAAGAATACGTTAATAAGCAGCATTCATTTAATTTACTAGTGCTGTGTTAGTTCTTAATCTAAATATTGGCTTACCTCTCTGCAATCATAGTTAAGCAAGTGTATTTTGTCCTTAATACCCAAAGTATTTAGTTCATTTGCCTTTAACTACCAAAAAAAAAAAAAAAAAAAAGAAAGAAAGAATTGTCACATTTCCCTTTGTTGACTCATCTTAAAATAATTTATAACTCTGTTGTCTGAATGTGACAGGAAAAAACGACTACAAAGCCAAGCCTCCATCCTTTGAAGGTTGCACAAAAGAGAAGCATTCTTGTTGTGATCAAGTTTTGCATGTTGCAGATTCCTTAACAAGCTTAACCCCATGCTGGCATGCTTAACTATAGTGAAAGGAATAATTTAAGAGGTTTTCTGTATTGTTGTTGGTTTATAGTTTATGTGAAAAGGCTGCCCTCTTCTGACAACTTTTTCATTTCTTCTAAAATATTTTTCTCATCTCCATTTACAGTTTATCCTTTGTTTCTCTGTACATTGTATTAGTAGGACCATTATCCCTTTTCCTTACACTCATATTCAGAACAATACAAGAAACATAGATATGAGAAGGTTAAATACACAATGCAATTAACGTGTAAACTACATGCAGTTAATAAACATGATAAAATCACCATCTCTGCATTACTTGGTCAAGCAGGAAGCAAGTGGATGTCTGGTTTTCTGAGGTACACCCACTGTATGGATACCTTTATCCACAGCATTTTGGCAGTACCTGCATAAGCCTTTTAGTCTGAATTAGGACCATCCTGATTTACCACATCCTAGTCCGCATTGCAGAGCAGTCTCAGATTATGCCGAGTGGGTTACTTTCAAATAGCATTAAATTGAAAGATGCTTTCCAGGAGCACACCTAATGCGCTCTGATCAGTACTGGGGAGTCAGTCAGTGGGACCAGAACAGTGCTTGTCTGAGGAATTGCTAGAGCTAGAGCATATGCTGAGTAATCAAGTCTCAAATTAATGGTTAAGGTTACCAGTCCTCTCCTCATGGGCCATGCTACTTGATGGCTACAACCACTGTCTCCAGCTGCACTGAAGTCACAGCAGATCAGGGACCTAAGAGCTGAGTTTATCTAAAAAACACCATATTACTTTTTCAGGTCATAAAGATCTTAATCAGTATTTCTGTCCTACACTCCTACAGTACACAGAAGGATGCAAGGGCTGAAACTAAACTGGGTTTGATGCCAGTGCAGAGCCTCTTTGCTGGCTGCAGTAAATCCAGAGCTCTGCGGCAGTAGGCATACAGGCTGCTGCTTCACCGTCTGAGAAAGGACACACAGTTCACTTGGAAATGAGAACAACTGAACACAGACTTTTGAGAGTTAGCCCATTTTACACATTGACTATGTAATGTAAAAAATACATTCACAGCCCCTGAAGTAAGGCCTGTTGCCCAAGAGTCCCTCTCCCATTGAGTACTTCCCTTGCTGGGCTCACCTGTGCTTTCTCTAGCCTAGTCAATCCTGGTCCCATTCTGCACACCAGCACACCTTCAAGGGGGAAAAGTGGCCCAGTGCGGGATGGTTTAGAGCATGAGGACACTAGCACTCCCTTGGAAACCATAGATGCAGACCTAAAACTCCCTTATGCCATGGATGACTAACTTGTAGTCCAAACAAGGTCTCTTAAGCATAAACTGTGTCTTCTAGGGAGCAGTAGCATAACAATTTCCTTATGCTTTTTTAATAGAAGACAGATTCTGTCTCAACTTTGTGTGGAGTTCAGTTCAAAGCATTAGATGTGCACCATCATCAGACATACCCATCAGACTGAAGGGGGAGATGTAAGCATGCTTAGGCTTGGCATATTGATTAGCTAGGAGGCAGTGTCAAACTGTTCAGCACTAAGACTGATGCACACATCTGGATATGCTCAGAAGAAATCCTAGAAACTTCAAATGAAAAAATAAGTTGAGGTACCCACTCAGTGCTGTCAGTGACAGCTGTCAAATGCAGAAGGTGACTGGAGTTAGCCTAAATCCTGATTTAGTACCTCTTTATGTCCCCATGTCTGAATCCTTCCTTTCTCACTCATATCAGCTGCATTATATCGGTCCATCACTTGCCATCCTGACATTAATGTCTCACGTGATTATTAATTACCCTGAAGTGTTCCTTTAGAAGTAATCTACAACTCCATTTACAAAATTTGCATAAAAAGAGCAGATGTTTTTACAGGGCTTTCTTCTTTCTAAAAAGGTACCTGACCTCTTTTCAGCATCTCCCTACTAAATTACTTTCCACTTAGTTGCATATAAACTTAGCCATTAATTCCACCAACATATATCTGCACTTCACCTTATACAAATAAGTAATCCCAATGTGAAATCAATCCTTATCTGAGGCAGAGATCATAAACCACAGCCTTAACTGTATATAGCATCACTGAAATCAATAAAGCCATCTGAAATTAAACTAGCAAATGGTCTTGTTCTACATATCTTTAATGTAGACCATTTCAATCTATTGCGAATTACGAGTGATGTAGTGAACATCTCCTGTATTATACATTGGCTTTCATGTAAGTAAGCTATTGCTTACTCCAGTGACTACTAGCACTTAATGAGTTTCTTGACATATTCTCACTGTCATGTCATTTGAAACAGGATAGTTAAAAGAAAAGATGAATTTATCAAATACTAATCAGATCTAACACAAACACAGGAAAAACAAGCTTATATTAATTTTATAAACGTGTCAACAGTTTCATCTCCCTATGACTAAACCCTAAATATAAATATTGCATTGAATCTCCAAGCTTGTTGCATCTGAGAGAAATGACTTAGAGTTCATTACTACAAGTATATACAAGATCCCATTGGTATTACTGTAATATACTGGTTAATTACAGAGCCTACATTTACTCATGGGATGTATCTTTCTTCACATGTATAGAGATTGTTGCCTGTGGTTAAACACACTAGATACAAGCAAACTTCTAAAATAAAGTTAACAAAACTTGTCATTGCAAATTGGGACGTGTTTCTTGACTGGACAATTTTCCATTTTACAGGTGAGAAAACCAAAGCACAACAGTATCACCAGGCCACCCAGGAAGCCAGTCCTTATTGACAAATACTGAATCAGAAAATCAGAGCATTAAGGGTAGTAGTATAAAGCAAATATTTAATTCCAACCCAAACTAGTCTGAAATGACCTATTTCTCCATTTTAGATTTTCTCAGTGAAAATTGATTGTGTGCTTTTCTCTCATTCTGAATTTTCCCAGTGAAAACATATGTACACCTTTTTGTAGTAAAATGAAAAACGTTACTGGATATTTTGTACTCTGAGAATGCGAAACAGTACTGTAATGAGTCCAATCTCTCTTCAGCTCTGATGCAGAAGTGAGCTGCACTGAACTACCGTCACCACTTGCTTCAGAACAGGGAAATCCCTGGAAGATTTTCATTTTCTGCCTGCCTGTGCCATCTTCTGCTGAGCCTGAGGGAGCTGACAGAATTAGCACAAAGTAGCATGTGGCAGTGAGCCATAAAAAGCACTGCATTTCTGAACAATTACAGCACATTTTTGTTGGTGCCGGGAGACATGAGCCTACAGTCCAAGTGCTTAGCCACTCGAGCAGTGCAATTATGTGCTGGAAATGCACTGCTTGGAACAGTTCCTCTTACAAAATGGAAATTACCAACTAAGATGGGAAATTAGAAAAAAAAAATGTTTCTTTCTGTCTCACGATGTTTACTGGAACCTCCTTGTCAACCCTGCTGCTTCTTTCCTTTTGACCGAATGTTTACCCATATCAAGGCAAACCACTACTCCTGTCCTACCCTTTTTATAGGTATGTTTAAAATGTGTGAAAATATTAACATTACCTTTATACTGCACCACTGTGCATCAGCGTCTGTTATGTCTGCATGCCTCCTTGTATCTTTTCAACAGCACCTTACCTCACAATTATTCCATGCATTTGCAACAGGAAAAATTCTAAGAAGGTATCTCAGTCCTCAGTTCCACACACTTTCTTGCTCGTGTCTTATGCTCTACCCCACAACTTAATATATCACAACTGGTTGTGTAGCCACCATTTTGCCAGTATGTTTTCATGACAGATAAGGGATGCAGGAGGCTAGTAGTCCATTGTATATGAGTTACGACTACTGTCTAAAAGCATATATTAATGCAAGTTCTCCTTTCCAAGGGCTGCATTGCCAGAGTTCTATGCTACTTTTGGGAGCAAGTAAATGGCAAAGGATATAGTTCATAGTGAAAATGCCAACTCCAGCAAATGTTGAAAAGGTAGACTTTTATGTGTCTCTATCTTTAAATAGAGTAAGCTGTTGAAAATCAAGTTCATATAGGTAAACAATCCACAAAATAGGGGAAAAAACCCACTCATTTGACAACTACATCAATTATAGCTGCAGTAATAAACAAGCATTCAGCTCCATTACAGGAAAGAACAGTGTATCTACCCTTTATGCTGCCAATTTAGAGCTAATACAGTTTCATTATTTTTTCCAGATATTAGCTTGCCATTGAATATCTCAAGCAAAACAAAAGTTTATAGTCAAAAATCATATTCAGACCTCTGTACTCTAGCTCTCAGCAGGACATAAAATCAATGGGAAAAAAAGTGAGAATATAAAAGAAAAAAACAATTTTAACATATAAAAATATAAAAATTCAGATAAATTGTAGAAAGCAACATTAAAAGGAAACTTAAGAGGCCATCTGATATATTTCTATGCCTGAACATCTATGTCACCCATTGAAAGATTCTAGTTCAAGACGTTTGAAATTTACTCTCAGGTCTCTGTGTTTTTATAAAGTGATATAAGAGACAGGTATTTGGAGGCAAGGTGATGAAAGGAAGGAGGCTCAGAGACCTGTAAAGGGGAAACTAGGGTCGATGAAAGCAAGACTAAGCAAAAATCTGCAGAATGAAAACAAGCAGAATAACAGCCTTTTTTTTAAAAAAAGAGGAGAAATTAAAAAAAAACCATACCCCTCCACACACATGCATACAAGCAGACAAAAATGTCTTTTCTTGTGTATCTCCTACTGATTCCCTCAGAGGAAAGGAACAAAGTAGTATACAATAAAATGATAAAGCTGAGTAAGACACCACCTGAGAAATTCTATGTAATGTAATTATCATTTCTATAAAATAAATAATTTCTTCTTAAAAGTCAGTCCATGACCACGTCTGTCTCCACAGTTCTGTATGTTTTTGGTGTGTCTAGACAAGTAAAAGCATGTGTAATGGCTGGTTCAGAGCTTCGCACATACTGACCAGACAAGCTGCCTCTTGCAATGAACAGAGCGAAGTTATAACTTGCTTTCCCTTCCTTAGTACACTATCTTCCATCTTCCTTCTAACTCAGCTGTTGACTTTCAATAAAACTTACAATTCATAGGTTTTGGACATCCAACTCCATTGACAATCAGATGAAACTGGTTAAAAGGTTCAACCACATATTGCTGACAAGAGCAGGGACAGTGGGGTCGTAGGAAAGAAAGAAAAAGGATAACGGGCATAGGACGCATTTACACAAGAAACCAGAGTTAAATACATAAGACAACCTTAAGGAAGAAAAATACACCTATCTGATCTTCAATAAGTAGCATCAGGAAAGGCAATCTGGCATTGGAAAACCTTTTCCTGAACTGGAGGAGGAAATCTTTATGCAGGGCTTATTCCTGCTCACATTCCAAGAGGTGAAAAGCTGACATCAATCTCAACCTGAGCAGCAGCTTTAATTCCAGGAGGCCCAAACAGAAACAGAATGAAAATGCATTTATTTCATCTTTAATACATTCTCTTCAGAATACACTTTAGAATTACTTCATATCTAAAACATTGCTGCCCTGTCCATAGCTTTAACACAAAAAAATAATCTGAATGGTCGCAATAATATTCATCTACAATGAGCATAAAGATAATTGATTTAAATAGCAAATGTACATATGTGCTTGCAAATCTTGTTGTTTCAGTTCTCAGACTTTCTCATCATATAATGAGAAAATGTGAATTCATTTATCCAATGAACACAGCACAGCAAAACTGCTGTGTATTAGATCTGTATATTACATGTACAGCATATTAAATTCACTTAGTAGACAGATAATTATGTTTCCATGTAAAAACCATTACAAATAATAAATAATTAAATATGTGTATGACTTGACAAATAATGTGCCAGGATTATGCAGATAATTCATATTTAATTCAGTAGTCGCTTCACTGCTAACAAATAATAATGAATAGACCATTGCATGTTCTCCACCACAATACATTTACTTTATTCAAATTTCCCAAATACATGGATGTCTGAACTTTTCTATTCATTTCACCCTAAGGCACTCAAAGCAAGTAATGCATGTTACCAGGTAGACTCTTGAAAATACATCTAATTTATCTCATTTTCTTTCTCATTGAAGTCTTTATCCTGAGGAAGAATCAAAATGTCACTGCTGTACAAGAAATTAAGTTAGTAGAAGCTCTTTCTTCACATACCCCTCTCTGGGCAAGGGATGAGTTTGAAGGTCAGTTCAGTGTTCTCCATCAGTACAAAATCATATCTGCACAGCTGCAGCCTACAAAAGTAGAAAAAGATGTACACAACAAAAAAGTTAACATTAAGAGAAAAATATTTCAGTATTTGAGTTAGAGAAACCATAATGATGAATAATAAAAACATATAGTTCCCACATACTGTATCTCATTTGAAGTGCAATCCATCTAATCTTGTTATTATTGAGTACCAGGAATGCCTTATGGGAGAGCAGCCCTGAGTGAGGAGTAGGTTCTCCAGCTCATTGACAGGAGGGAAACAGGAATAGCATTTTTGTTAGGTGAGGCTTTCGTAATCCCTCACCACATGTGGCTTCTCTGCTTTCTACTAAAAAGCAAGTGTATGCCACACATTCTTTTTCAGTAGAGGTATTAATAAGGTTGTCTTTTTTATTACTCCTATTCTAGTTTTGGTGAAAAAAACCAAAGGTTGCTGGGCTAAGCAGCTTTGACACATTCACTTTCCCCATCAACTGAGTTTGAATTGACTGACAGTTTCAAAAGCTTTTTGGGAGAACTGACACCTGGAGACATACAAGTTAGGAAAGCTTTCTGGATTTATGGGTGAGTAGGAATGATTTATCTCACGAGACCAGAGTCTGAAAATTATATGTACCTTTTAACACTCCCACATTCACACACCACCTGTGTGAACAATGGATCGGCCCAGTAGACAATTGTCAGTCATATTCCCCAAAGTCCCACTGCCTCCCACTAACCTAGATCTGGGGACACTGAGACTCCTATTGTTTTCATCCTTGCACCTGTCCTCTGTTTTTCACCTACTACTTTGTTATATGAATAATTTGAATATTTTAAATGTAGTTTCTAGTTGATTATCCTATATTCAAGTAATTGTTGTAATTATATGTATCTAAATAAGGTAAACATAGTTATAATTACAATAAGCAATTATGTAATTATACCACCTAATAGTGATGTAAAATCTGCATTTAAATTACCTTCACAAGCTGATTCAATACACTATTTTCCATTGCTATCTAAAAGTACCTAATATGCCTCTATGACTGCCATGTGATGAGGCTCTGCATGAAGGACTTCAGCGGATCCTATATTAAAGCAAATCAAGTGCATCTTGCTTTAAAACTAACAAGAGTCTGAATAACAGGAATGAAAACTCAAAAACCAGTAAGGGCTGTTCACTGAAAATTCTCCTTATTTGGTAGACCATTATCCGAAAAAGTCCTGAACACTTGCATGAAATGTATCTTCTGATTTATCATCGCTGGGTTGAGGAAAAAAATTGCAATAAGATTTAGAGCCTTGACTATCTCATCACCCAATGCTTTTAAATAAAATCATGCCAGTTCACCTGAGAGCTTGAGACTTAAGACTTTCAACACGTTAATAAAGTCTAATGCATATACATTCTGGGGAGTACTATTTTGATTGCCGAGTGTTCTGTTTCTCCATAAGTCTCTACCACCCATCTCCTCCTCTTTCCCAGTCAATACGAAATAGAGTATTTTAACAAGGTTTAATAATTTTTACAAAGTATCATACCCAATTCCTACTAGACTATTATCATATATCAAATAAAAAAGCCTTAAATATACTCTTGCTATCCTGGATGTTTCTTACTTATTCCATGCAATACGTTATTTTCACAAGATGCAAATGTAAAACTCAATTGCTAGTGCTATTGTACAAGTAACTCTGGAGATCTACAAAATTAATATTTGGCAATACTGCTGATGAATTTAAAACCAGAAATAATTAATAAAAGCTTAGTAACAGCACTTAACTTAATTATAAAAAAATGCAGATGATTTCCTTTTAAACGTAGACAAGCATAGACTATATTTTGGTCCTGGAAGGTCTTTACCTTCAGCAACAAGACCAAAAAACCTATTCCAGTCACACAAGTAGCTGAAGTGCTTCATTTCATATCTGAGTGTGAAAAGATGTGGATGGACACATGATTAAAATCAGAGAAGTGCATAATAAAATTTATCTTCTGGAAGAGAACTTAACCATGCAGATGTAAGTCCGGGTGGTCTACATAAGTGGTCCTAGAAAACCAGTTGTGACCAGCCAGCAGCAGCAGCCTCCTCTAACAAACAGCACATGTGACTTCTGCATGTACAAGGGTGATGTGCACTAAATGTTAACGTACAGAGCAGCTCTTCCCCATGATAAATTTGATTCTAGGTAGGATGAGAAGGATATTCATGCATTTAGGGATACGTGATTAAAAAAATCAATAGAAGGAAATACACATCCTGAGCAGTTTTGTTGATACACAACTTTGATACATGACAAATACTTACCTTTCTGGATTATTAAGAGATTTCAGCCTCATCTGGAGAATCCTAAGCTTGTATTTTGGGCCTATTAAAGTCTTCGTAGTAAAGGTCAGGGAAATTTTTGATATGTTGTCAAGGTCTCGGTAAAATCCAGTTAGCATTTTGACTCTTTTATATTGCTGAAATGTTGAAGCTTCACTAAAGAAAAATATTATTTATAATCAGGGTTTTGTTAGCTGAGTAATATTCATTATTGCTAAGCATTGTTATTAAAACCAGAAATCTTGCAAGACATATTGATTTTGAGCACTGAGAATAAAGAAACTTAGAAGTGGATTCAAACCAGTACCATGCAAGAACTCGGGCTAGTTCATAAATGGAGAGGATCATTCCAGTGTGAGGAGCCTCTGACACTGAGCCATACACAGGGAAAGGAGACATGGCCAAGTCTTAACAACCTCATGATATTTTTTTGACTTACAAATTAACAAGTTAAGAGGTTTAGGAAACTCAGAAAATTAGTCCTATAAAATGATAAAAAAGATTTAGAGACAAAGCACAACATACCTATTCATCACTGATTCTACTGTGTTTCCAGCATAATCTGTTATTTTAACTTTAATGACACCTCTCCTAATGCCTTTATTCCAGGTAGTAATATCCAGTAAGTAGTTATACACTGCAAAAAGAAATAGGAAATAACAAGATTTAATGAATGACCTCAACAGGATACAGTTGTTGCTATCACCCTGTTAAAAGTATTCACTGGTTGATGTTAGGAATAGTGACCCTTTACTTACAAGTTACCAAGTCAAAGCAGAATAAGAAGGCTATTGACAAAAATTAGCTTCTATCAAATGGCTATGTCCTGGAGTTCTGTGTAATTAGTGTACCGTTTCCTCCAGTTCTTACATGGAAAGGATTTGCATCAGAAAGCTACCATCAGAATTAGCACGAAAAGTTTGACCTGCCTAAGGAAAAACTGCAAAATGAAGCCCTAACTAGCACCTTCAGGTTTTGGCAAGCTCTGCAAAGAGCGGATATTTGAGCTATAGTGTAGCAACACCATCATGTTACCCACAAAAGTGACATGTCCAGAAACTGCTGCAGTCCATTGGCAGGGAATGAGGAGGAACATCATTAGCACAAACTTTATGTATAAGCAAAGTGGGCAGTTAGCTAGGTGAGCAGATTAACCAGGTGGTAAAAGATGAAGTGAGACATTATTCCCATGCCTTGCTTGCCCAGCCTGAGCAGGTGCAGCAGCACAGGTTCTCCAGGCACCCTTCCCTCAGAGAAGTCAACCTGCCAAAACCTCTGTGTGGATACTAGAAAAACTGCATGGGGAAGTTCAAGGAAGAGGAGAGGGATCTGATTGCTTTCCCATACTTCAGCCTTTCTTCCCCTCCCATGGAGGGCCCATGGCCTCAGGAAAACAGGCTGGGTACCTGGGGCTGGCATCCTCCGTGCACAGGCACAGAGCTGACCTGCTCCACTGTGTCCTCGGAAACCCTGACCTGGCCTTCTACCACACTTCTGTAACCATCACCAATATTGTGACCACGGTAGAGCTACCCAGAGCAAACACAGCTTTACTACTCACCAAGTACAGAAGCCAATTCAAATGTCGGGTTTTGGGTTTTTTTTGGGTTTTTTTTTTTTCTACGTTACTTTTTAACATTCTCTCCTAAAAGACCAAGCCCACATGAAAAACTTATCCTGCTCAGATTTACAGTTTCACTTAGTTTTAAGACCTTTTGTTTAATTCTATTTCCTCGTGTTTTCAAATATCTAAGAATTAAAATACAGCTTTAGTTAATAAATACCCTCTTTTTGAGACTGGCTTAGTAGATTCATTCTTCTTGACTTTGCATATTTTCCCTTAAATTTATGCTGTCATTACAACATCTCTTAATCCTCTCCATGTGTGTCCTCCTATGTCTGGTAATTTTCTCTCCCTTTTCTCCCTTCTACCACCCCTATCCCAGAATGCTATATATAATCTTTTCCTTCTGTGTTGACTCTTTCCATCATAAGGATTCTGCCTGGTTGGATTTTTTCTGAATGCCCAGATTTTAACATGTATGAGAGTGAAAACAAAGCCATATTTTTTGCCAGAGGAATGAATGAAAAGAGAGACCTTGTGGCCTGTGCAGCCCTGAAAGCACAGAAGAGCAAAGCCCAAGCAGAGAGGAGCAGGGGAGAACAGTGGTAGCCAGTTTGGGTTGAGCCGAAAGACCACTGAGAACAGGAGTTACTTTATGTAAAATCCATCACATCTTCATTAACCTCTCCTTGGCCCCTTGGAAGAAACAGTGATGTAAGTAAGCATGATTACCACTATAAAAAAGATATTCAGTCCTTGGTCACAAAACTTGCCAAGATGATGGAAAAATCTAATGTGAAAACCCAATTTCACTTGAATTCCCTGTACCCCAAATCAAAGAACCTTGAACATAAGCCATTAGAAGAGCATGTTAACATTTGTTTATGGTGATAAAATCTGTTAATAAAACCAGAAATTGTATGAAAATCCAAACTGGACCTCTACATGGATAAGTAGATATCTAAAGTGTTGCAGCTAAAGCCCATGTCATTGAGAACTCATTCCCATAGAGTATAACCCTGAAACAGTCAGCTAACTCTTCCCTCCATTGTTTTACTCCTAGAGAGACATGGATTTTTAAAAGCTGGAGTAGCTTTAGTTGATTGTGGGGTGCTCTCCTCCTGAGGTGGAACATAGAGGTGTCTCCTTTTTGTCCCCCACCCAGAGCAGTCTTGCTTCCCATTTTTGCTCTCTGAAAATAGCAGCAATGATCCCATCTAAGCACGTTCTCTCAGTCCAGTATTTTCCCTGTCACTTGATTCTCATTTTCTGGTTTTGTTTTTCCTCTTGGCAGTCCATCCCATTACTTTAAAGTCACATTGTTTTCTCAGTTTGTGTATTGCTTACCCTTCTGCCACAATCATTCTTCTTTCTCCAGTCTGTGAACTGACACTTAGCTCATGGTTTATTGCACTGTTTTACACAGCAGCTAACAATAACTTCCTACATTTAACATGCTTTCACTCCAGATCAGCTAACAAAAACCAGCCATAACATTTCAAAAAGTTTGTTATGTGCATATTCCGTCACTCACTGCAGAATGGCTCTTGGTCTGAGGTATCAAAATAAGCTTTCATTGGTGAACTCTTCGAGATTAACGTTTTTTTCCATCTATCAGCATAAAAACCTGAAATCCAAAGTTTAAATATTTCATTTCAGACATCTAGCAAAATCATGATACATGTATAATTACACAAAAGAAACTCAGGCAAAGTGACAGATTTGGCTTTAATTTTGTTAAATCTTCTCTGAGAAAGTAAATTGACTTGGAAAATGCAGGAATCTCCTGAGTTTAACAGAATGTAGCATGCAAGTATTTCTTTCTTCTAATATATTAGTATCACTAAAATTGTCATAACGTAATAATTGGAAGCTAGTCTAGAGTACTAACTCCAAAAAATAGTGCTTGTGAACTCATGCAGAGGTAATAAAAACAAACCCAAAAAAGTAGCCCACATATTTGCACAGATCAGTTACAGGACAGCTTCAAATTAGGTAAAATGTCTTCCTTTCTTTTTTGAAAAATTACAGCAAATATTTTTAAACCCTTTAGTCTATAATTGTGGATATTATTTAATAAAATGTTAGATACTCTGTAAACCTCCTAAGCTTATGGATATAATGTAGAAAGAACTTTGGTTTATACAATTCTATGCTTATTGTCTTTGGGACTTGATAACAGTCCTTGTTTCTAAAATGGCTGATCCTATTCTCTCCTTCTTGATTTCTTCACCTAGACTGGACAACCAGGGCTAGTTACAGGCTGCAGAGCTGCCACTGCAAGGCAGCAGACAGGAAAGTCTGCAGTATAAGGATGCTGCTGCTTCTCTCAGTTCCCAGATTCAGCTGCCTGCAATTTCCTCATAGGTTTTATGGTTATTAAAAAAAAAAAAAAAAAAGGTGGCAGATGACTAATCAAATATTTCTCCACCTCTAGCTCAGGCATTCTATGTAAGTGCATCAGTCATGACTAATAGCCATGCTGGGTAAGTCCTGGAGTCTTTCTCCTTTACTATAAAGCCCTGTTATGATTGGGTTTTATTATTATAAAATAGCATAGAAGTATGTCTATCTATGGTTTTTCTTCAAACCTGATCTACCTAATACAGGGTGCACATCCTAATATAAGGAAGTAAAAAAGACAAGATATAAATTGGAAGTTAACTTCTAATTAAATATTATTAAAATTTCAGTCTTAAGAGAACCCCACCAAGTAGAAAATGCTCACACTATTCTAGCTTTTTTCAAATAGCCTCCAGAGCCTCTCTAAAAGCAGTAAACCCCAAAACAACTAAAAATGCCTCCAAATAAAAGCTTGATTCCAAAAGAAGAGCCAGAGAAACCATGAAGTTGCTATAAACATTATTACTCTTAAATAAAAAACAGAGGTGCTCTAGGGATGATAACACACTGTGAAAACCTAAAGTAATGAACTAAGCAGAAGCAGTTTATCTGTAGAAAGAAGATACCCTGTGAATCCATTTCAGACTGGAAAGCATAATGACCAAAGATTAGGAACGTTCAGCATCCATGTCTAACAACTATAAAGCAGACAAAGCCCTAAAGTTTAAACTATTTTAAACAGTACACAGCTCTGCATGTGCTCAATCTCTACAGAACCCTTAACACAACACAAAAGATCTCTGGAGTAGCCCCAGAAATATTTCTGGATCTGGATTTCCCAGAAAACCTCAGCCAGCCCAGAGCAGATATCATAACGCTTACCCAGTACTGGACAGGACATTGGCTGGAAAGCTTCACAATCAGCACATTTTCCTCTCTTGTAATCCAAGTAAGAGTTACAAGGATATGTTATTATGTCACACCTTCTTTTCAAAGATGATAAGAAGAGGAAGACAGATCTTTGATGGTCACACTTAAAATAATTAATTCCTTCAGGAAAGAAAAAATGAAATACACAAAGAATATGTAATCCTTTTTCTTCATGAATGAAAAGGTGTTATCAAAATAATCCCATTTACCTGAGTAATTTTTAGTTAGCCATGCTCTTATTCTCTGGTTAGTTGACCATCAAGTGTAAAACATGGATGCACACATACAAGAACAAATTGAGGACTATTTTGAATATTACAGGTACAGAAAAAAGTCTACAGGGTTTTATATATAAGAAATAGTCTGCTAAATCCTGACAAATTTACAGAATTTTTTGTTATAAGGCATGAGTCTGAGTTAAAATTTGCCTTGTTGCATCCAGTGTAGAACATTTTGGCAGGAAAATTACCATGAGGAATACTTCAGAGATTCTTTTCTCTATTTTGGGGGGGTAATAAATTCCTTCCTCTCCTAGCAATACAAACTATGAGAACTGTACAGGTCAAGATGATCCTGAGTCTTAAGGGATTCTCCTGTACTCAGAGACACACAAGTGGAAGTCCTATGCTTTTGAGCAGCTCTAATTCCTAGCAGCACTGTGCAGATTAGTAATAGAAACATGGACAGACATTAACATATCCAAAAAGAGCAAACAAAAACAATGGGCAGCAACCCTGCCTAAGATTTATGGAGGCAGGGGAATATCATGTCATAAACCTGATTTCATCCTAGAGCCTAGAAGATCTGTTCAAAACCTAGTTCATCACTGCCAACCTTAGGAGGAACCTAAGACACAGTGAAGACTTGAAAGCCTTGCCTTCCACATCATATGCAAGTGATTCTGTCCAAATCACTTGGACACAAACATCTTCCCCCATCGCTAGCCATATATAAACACAGAAGAATGATGATCACTATATGCAGATTGCATATATAATATAACAATTCCATCATACCAGTAACAATGGTATGGTGGAATATGTATGCTTATAGAAAGATCTTTATTTAAAAAAAAAAATGTCCAATGTCTATTATTTCTCCTTTGCTGAGTAGGGATGGAAAAGAAAGAATACAATACCCTCAGCTCCCATATTACCACATATGTGCAGTGTCCATTGAATTCACTTTAACCTTTTTTGATTTGATCTTAAACTTTTTTCTCATTTATTGAACACATTTTTATTTACCACCAAATACTGTTTGTGGACAACCAGGCTGATCCATTCCTCCATTTGGATAGAAATCAATGGTTCCTAAAGGTTTCTTGAAACCTAGAGCTAAAGAAAAAACATCATGAATCAAAAAACATAATTATGCAGTCAATTATTTATTATTACATTCATTAAAAAATAACATGGAGGTCTTAAAGAATTTTTTTTCCCAATTATACTGTTCTTTCATTCTGTAAATGGGAGTCATGTTATGAGTTGAAATCTGTGGTTTATTCTTTTTAAGAAAATTATACACATGTAAAATGCTGTACACAAATGTATACAAATTTATGTAAGATTCCTACTGCCACAAAAGAAAAAGCAAAGAACAGAAGCAACTATTCAGTGCTGTAGCTGAGACATTTGCACAAAGAAATTTATGACATTCATGTTCTCTCCAGCAACCAAAATTTTTTCCCAATTTAATTTTCATTAGAGTAAAATATTCAATTTTTTGCCCATGACATTGGATTCTGAGCTACACTAATAAAAGCAGTATATCAAAGTAGAAAAATCTGTATCTGTCCTATGAAAGACCATGAGCAAAATTTAGCTCTATCTGAACTACCTTCTTTTTTACCACACATTATCTTTATTCACATAATTGGAACATTACAAAAATTGGTATTTTACAGCTTCACATAAAAATTTGTGTAGTAAAATGCTTAATTTTGAATATTATTAAAGAAACTGATATGAAACTACACGAATAATGGGACAAGTGTGGTAGGTTTGTAAGGTTTACTTATGGATTTAAAAAAAAATTAAACAAGATTATAGCATCGGTGAAGTAGACTTTACAATGTTCTTCATTTTAACCTTACAATAACGTGATTTAGAATTTTAAGCAGTGAATCTGTAGTGTATTAATGTGATACAGCTGAGACTGTCTGTCTCAGAAGGGACTAACTAAGCGATAATCACGTGCTTACAACATCTATGTTCACACACACTAGCACAGCAGAAGGATGTTTGTGCTAAACTATTTTGCAGATAGCAGTATCATAAGTTAATACAATAGGCATGCTTTATTCAATGTGCAGAATTGTTTTTTTCATATTCAGAAGGAATATAGTATAACAAACAAGACATAAATGACAGTTGTGTAATCACTACTTCTGTGTGACACTAAATGGACTCATGACTGGTTATCGACATGTGACTTCAGTTAGCTGTTGGACATAAAAGTTATTTCAATAGTTTCAGGTTCAGCCATGAAACTTCACTCACTAACAAGGCTACTCATGTCAGAAAAGAACAAACCACCCATCACTGCTTAAGTCATTAGCAAAGTTGAATTTCAATTTCTTGATGAATAGGCATAACAACATACAGTATGATTTCAATAGTATAGAAATTGTTAGAAAGCAACAGCACTGGAATCCATCTGATAACACAAAATATACTTCTGCAGCACTATTTGGATGTTACTGAAATAGCTTATCCTTTCTCTTTTGCTTTCCTGCCTTTCCTTAAGTTGAAACAGAAAAGTTAAGGCTATGTCATTACCATCAGTATCCGAATGGATTACATCAACAAACTGTGCATCAGTATGATCCAGTCTCCCTTCTGGTGGTTCTTGAGTGAACAAAGGGCCTGCTGGATCAAGACCTACATGAAAATAACAGTAGTATTACAAATCCTGGGTAGTATCCAGTAATATTACAAATTCTACAGATTATTACATATTCTACAGATACATACAAGACTGGCATTTCAGAATTATTCATCAATGACTCTTCATTTTCCTGGAATAATAATCAAAACAAAAATGAACACAATTCTCAAGTTTCCATTCTTCAACTTCCTAAGCAAAGCAATGGTTCCTAACACAAGACTGATCAACCTGTACCTTTGAATTTCTTGGTCTCCCTAACTACTTGTGCTCATCTCCTAGTTCCTCAGATAAATTATAAACCAATAGCACTAGGGATCGAATTTGGTGAATTAATTTTGTCCTTTTTCCCATACCTATTACATACTTCATAAAAACGAAATGCACAACATAACTACTCTCACCACCAGAACACAAGGTGAAGACATCTTGGATGGACACAATTTCAAACATGCCTCAATCATTTTATCATTCGATGCTGAAATTACTTATAGAAAAACAATTGTTATATACAACCAAGTGAAATACTAATTTTTGACCACATTTGCACCTGAAGGAGGTTTGGAAATTTTATACTTAAACCAAAATTCAACTATGACAAAAGAGATTCCAACTGAGATCCACAAAAAGCACTTTATATCAAGGAGGAGGAGATCTGGCAAAGTATTTAAAGTACAAACACTGTGTATTCTCATTAATTTTAAGGACAGGTAATTATTGTTGTGCAGCCCTGAAGCCTAATCATTTTCAAGATGGTAATTTCTGTCCCTCACAGGGAAGCAAAATTGTTACCTGAGGTTTGCTCTGCTCCTATTTTCTTGACAACAAAAGCATAGACAAAGAGGGTAAAAGAAAAAGCAGCAAAGATGAAAAATATAACTGTCAAGGCAAAACATTTCTACACTTAACTGGCTCCTAATTACATTCTCCCTGACTGAGAGCCAGGGACAGTGTATGACCTTGGATTATCCGAATTTGTACTATGATTTAACTGGCTTTAAGAACTAGTCTACGAAGGTTTTCTCTCAATGTCAAGACAAGCAAGACCCAAACTACCACAGAGGATCGTGGAATGCCAGGAATACACATGCATAGTACCCCAGGTGACAAAGGTAATTGTTTTAGTCCACTAATAAGTTTTATATTTCTGAAACCTCCAAACAGTGAAGAAGAAAATAACATTTTCTTTGGGTTTTTTTGTTTTGGTTTTTTTTTTTTACATTTCATTTTCCCAACATCAGTTTGGGCCACTGGCTCCACTTGTTTGAAAGAAAAAGTATCAAAACTCACAGAAGAGGTTATGAGCCTTGTGTTTTTGGACTACCCAATCTTTGCCTTTATTCATCTATATCTGTAATTATAAGAAGGTGATTGAAACATTTCATGTAATTCCATTTACCTGTGGGCATCTGAGTTCAGAAATTACACAGATCTACTAGCTCTCAGTTATTGTACAGAGAAGACACAGACCTGATAGCCTGGCACTGCAATCAAGTCTGTTGCCAACCAGTAATGCCAACAAACTCTAGAGAATTGTGTAAAGCGGAAATTAGTATACTTAATGAAAGGAATATAGCTGGAGCCTGTTGCAGCCTTAGAAAATGTCCTGACTTTCAGATTACTGTAGGAAAAGGGGAGGAGTCTCTAATTCCTTTTCTTAAGGCTGACTACTGGCTCCTCTTATGTTTTGAGAAAAAATTACTGAAGTACTCTGAAGAGAAGGTTTGGAGCTATGAATCTCAAGGAGAGGTATACCACTTTTTTTCAGCCTGAAAACAGCTACTCTTTTAAATCCTCCTCCTTCTCCTCTTAGCACCTTTTCTGATAGTCACCTTAATCAGCTTCCTTCTCAACATGCTAGCTGCAGTGAGTTTTGCTCTTTCACCACAAGAAGTATCTGGCGCCTGTGCACTCAGATTAGCACCGTGGATTCCAGCATCTAAAAGTTAATCCTAAACTTTGAGCAGCCCTGAAAGATGTACTCACATGAGGGTTCATTGTATGCACCACTCCTGAAGATGGCAATGCTGACGATGTAACAAATATGAGGCAAAATCTGCAGTACCCAATACACAGGTTGCACACCTGATTCATGCTCCCTGGACAAGACAGCTCGATGTACTATAACCATGTTCAGACGGCTCAAACTGAAAGTAAAGCCTTGTGCCCGATTCCTGTGGTCTGACCAAGAGCTTTTGAACTTTCCTTCAGAGGGACCTGACTTGCTCCATCAACTAGGCAGAAACTAGGCAGAAACTTGGGTAGCATATAATGATATAACTTAAGTGGCATTTGGATGTAGCATTCAATTTTCATTTGAGAGACTAGAGGTAAACAGGTTGGAAAACTTCAGTTGTAATTTATGTCCTGAAGGCAGACTTTCACAATGTTCTGAACTTCTATCAGGGATACATTTCTCCTTGTGCATGTTACTAAAAAAGTCAGTTCTCATTTGTTGATATTTCTGATTCACAGCTAGGACAAAAATACAAGGTAGATTAGAATACGCGGATTGGGATTAAAAGATTTACCTGTAATTCTACCAAGTTTGCCATTATACTTCTGGCCAACAAAACCAGCTATATGCGCCCCAAGACTCACTCCAATCATATGTATAGAGTCAAGAGAAGTTCCATCCACCTATCAGGGAAAAAGAAAACAAAGCCACAACCACACACACAGTTAACAGAACAGACATCAACAGACCGATTTAGTTTTCACTTTTTGTCAATACTCTAAATTGTACCTTTAAATTTCTAACTTGAAAAACAAATGGAAATTACAAAGTTCTTCTCAGTTTGCCATTCTGAACTAGTTAAACAGTGTAGTAATTAAGAAAGTGTTTGACTAGAAGAATGTAAAAAGGAAGCTTGAGTCACATTTCTTCCAAAATGTCACACTAGTTAGAAGGGGAGAAGGGGAGGGAAGAGGAAGACATTTACCAGATACAAGAAAAATGAACCAAAACTATGGAGTAAGAAAAAAAAAATTCTCCCCCTGCCTTATCCTTGCAATAAAATAAATTAAAAACATAATACCATTAACAAAGACTTATTCCATAGACTTGGTGAATAATGCTGCCAAATGCATACCTGCATTCATTTAAAATCTTTAATTATAATAGTTTAATTGTAAAAAGAGTAGTGCAATGCCTTTTTAAAATTTTAATGCTGTATATTATTTGAACATCTCTCACTTTACCTCCCCACTGGTGCACTCACTCTTTCCAGAAGACTTAAAACTTCCAGATGGCTAAAGAAACTGGATGCCCTCTCAGGCATACTTCAGTGAAAGGGAAATAAGAACTCAGGTGAAATTAAAGATATTCAATAACTGCATGCAAATTTAGTAAATACTTTGGCAAATAAATGTCATTTGATACTGTTCACTGGGTTTCTCTTTAGATATATTTTAAATATCCACTCCCACTCAAACTATGCTATTTAAACTTATTCAGAACAGATGCAACTCTCTGACTTACCAGCATCTGGTCAACATAGTTCTTCAGTATTTCTGCAACTTTTCTGCAGTTTTCAACAGCAGTTACGTAATTCACAGTTGTAGCACCACGATTCCAGTCAACTATGATGAGATTAATATCCTCTGAAGACAGTAAAAGCTCCTTTATGTCACCTAGCCATACTGGTGGTGATCCTGTTGGTCTGAAGCCATGAATAACAAAGACAATTTTCTTGGAGGTATTAAGGTACTCAGATGCAGTAACATTGTGTTCAATGAGTCTCTCAGAACAGTTTGGATTTCCCCTTGTGTATAACAGTAGCTGGACTTGGAGTTCTGTTCCAGACAAAGCATTGCCTATATTAAGATCTGTAAATTCAGGACATTTTTTCACCTCATCTGAAAAAGATTAAAATGTCAGACAGTCATCTGATGAGTTACACCTCCTAAAATACCACCTCTTCACTTTTCTTTCCATATTTTTCCACTAAAATGGAAGAACTTTCATTTTCTTCACCCCAGACCTTTGGAATGAGGTGCCAGAACATGCACTGCACAATGAGGAGCCACAGTTTAACTAATGACTCTACAGACACCACTGTGCTCCTCTGAACCCTTCAAATACCAAATTAATTGTTCCTGAACAATATATTCTCTCCATAACAAATACAAATTAGTTGTCAGCATTGACAAGATCCTTTGTTTAACCATCAAATTTAGGTTGTCAGAATTTTTTCACAACTAGTGTGTGTTGTATAAACAGGAAGACCATTGTGGTTGTTTCTTCCTCTTTCGGCCAGGGTGTCAAAGTTGCCAATCCTCAGGTCTTATTGTTTGATCTAGCAATAAGAATCAGTGGCCTGACAGTATGGGATGACCCAGAACCCTTCCCTAGTTTTGGATCACTATAAGGACACCCTTACCAAAGAACAAAGGAAGAAAAAACAAAGGATCTTGTCCTGAGTTTGAAAAAAAAAAAACCTGTAAGGTCAATGTACATAACGGCACAAGAAAAATGGGGTATTTACCATTTTTGTACTCGGACAGTTATGGTATATGAGGTTAAGCTGTAGATCAGTCAGGATCAACAAGAGGATGGAGATTTTGAAAAGGGTCTAATAAGACCTGATTTTTCCCATGTGCTTAGCCACATTAAAAGTTAATGCTTTAAAACGTATCCTTTGGCTGCTGAGGTCACATTGTGTGGGTAAGTCACTTCAGGATTCTGGGCACAACACTGATGCCTGCCACAGTTCTGTATGGCATCTTCACCTTCGCTATGGTGTTAGCCGGCTTATGGTCAAAGAAATTTTGGCCTGCCTCTTGCCTCCTAGTGACTATACAACTTTACACAAGGCTTTTGTCTGATATTGATGGCACCATTCTCAAATTTTCCTGTCAGTAAGAACTTTGTAAAACAAAACTCAGCCAATTTCTAGGAAGCAAAAATAGGAAGAAGAATAGTGCCTACTCAGTTCCTAAAAACTAATAAAAAATATAACCTGAATTTCTCAGAATTTTTGGGTTATAGGAAAGGCAGTTCTAGCTCTTCTCTTTTTCCCAGCAAGCAGCTTAGAAGGTAGAAATGAATCTGCAGAGCCCTCACCAGTATAAAAAGCTGTGAAGGGCAAGTGCTTGGGGGTTAAAATGTATCTGAAAAATGTATTTGATACTATAGTGAAGATCTAAACAAAACTAAACAATGTGAATTACAGCACTTAAGATGCAGCAAAGATGTGTTAAAGACACTAACTCACTTAGGGAACTAGACCAATCACCTCTAGGCCTGCGATGACTAGACCAGTTACTTCTGGACTGGACATCAGAAAAAATAATAGATATTTGCAAAGCAGAGCAAGGTTGAAGTTACAGAGTGTTAGAAATAGCCTGAAACCTCCTGTTTCAAATTGTCCAAAGTTTCATGCCCATCATCGCCTTATCATAGATGACAATAGCTACAATTATTACATGTGGGAAAAGTCAGAATTACCGGTATTTCAAAATAAATATCAGAGTTCTCCTCATTTAGACACCAAATAATGTAACTTTTAGTGCAATTACTGGACAGGTTATTAACTAACTAGGGATGCAGGAAGGCAACTCAGTTTCATTGCTGAGACTTATCCAAGAAGTAGTTCCAAAATCAAGATCTGTTCGGCTGCAGTTGCCTTGAATTTAATGAAAACAGTATTCAAGAACCTGGTAAAATGTCATACATGTGACATGATTCTGAGATGCTAATAGAATGTGTCACATTTAATCTCTAGATTTCATATAATGATATATGACAATAAAACTAGAATAGAAATTCTATTACACAAACATCATATACAAATCTATACAATAACAGCCACTTGATTACATTTTTGCTATTCAGATTCAAAGCTAGAACACAGAACTCTTAATTTTGACCAATACTGTTCTTAAAACCAAGTTTAACCATTGATCCTTCTAAGTCACTCCTACATTTCTAACACTGAAAAGATCCATGCTAAGATGTTGTAAATGTTGAAGCGTTCCTCTGTATCAGGTTATGTTTTGATTTCTTATCATTTGATTGGCAGAAATAAGAATTAATTTTTCGGAAGTCAATGGAATGACAGTGACATAAAACAGAGACACAGTCTGGTTCATGGGAGTGAGAAATCTATCTATCTAATAATAAAATTATTTTAACTGACAAAACCTAGTTACTAGCTGGGAAATTTCAAAGGGAAACAACTCATTTACTTATGACTGTGAAATGACAGCAATTATTCTTTGAAAAGTAAATAGAGAAAAGAATATTTATTTACTGTGGAATTAGTAAATACTATAAATAGATTTCATACTTTGAATTCTTTAGCGAGGAGTCATTAAGGGAAGTTTTTTCAAACTCCTATTTCTGACTGATTACTGGAAGGAATACCCAGCTGCCCTTTATGCACACTTGTGGGAGTACTCACATACACTTTTCTGTACACTCATAACATACAGCTAGGTGTTACACAGTTACATATGCAGTTTGACTCAGTCAATATATAATTTTAACTTTCCTGTGTACGTTTTTAAGTGTTGTATCTATCTTCTGTGATCGAAAAGGGGAAAAACTTAGGTGCATACTGATTTTTTTACAACTAAATTTTACTATTTAAGGCATAACCGGAAAACCTGTCAACCTATCAAAACAGCAATACACAATAAACTTACGTTAATATGTTAAAACTATGTCACAATTACCTCTCTACTTTGTACAAAGTGCACGTACCTGCGTGCGTCCCTGTGCAAAGTACAGCCAGAGATAAAGTATCAGGCTTTGTTCTATTTACTTTAAAATGAAAACCTACATCTTAGTTTCAAAGTGATCAAATTCTCCTCACTAGTTGTCTGCTCCATTAGGCAATTCACAAGGTTTAATCTTTTGGCCAATTTAAGTGAATATTCATTTTTAATGCTTGAATAAAGCTGAGAGACTACATCACAAAGAATAAGCTATTGATTCTTACCTGATTCCACCCAGTATATCAAACAGATGAAGAAACACAATTTCAGCATGTTGAAATGGAGAAAAGCAGTATGTAATACCACAGACAAGTTGCAAATCAAGTCCAGTATGCTAAGAGTTCTAACCTAATTGAATGCCACTAATGAAGTAAGTGACACGTAGAGTAGGAAGCAGAGAGCACAGCTGTATTCAAGCTTCTGCAATTCATGACTCCTCCTATTGAATGACTTCAGAAGGTAAGGTGGTTTCTGGTCTTGAAGGGTTGGGACTCGTTTTTCATCTATTTCCCTCTCTCTTTGGCTATCAGCAGATTTACACGTAAGCAATCTATGTTATATATTACCGATAACCCTGTTAGACACGTGGAATTTAGGAAACAGAGTAACTAGAAGTATGTCACATTAGAAACCCATCATGTCTCTTTTTTTAAGTGTGTCACTCAACTGCCGTTAGGCACTGAGATGTGCAAAAGAAACTTAGAACAAAAAGTCATTCTGGTGACAGAAGAATTTTTCTGTCAGCACTTGTAAATAATTTGGAGAACTGTATCTCCACAGATAATTTTTTTTACAAAATTATCTTCTGAGTTTTCCCAAGGAGTCATTCTCTAATCTAAATCTAGTGGAGGTCTGTGAAAGCAGTCACATGGCAGAGAGATGGAGCTCAGAGCTCCACAGATCTCACCCAGACACTGACCTGCTGGGTTTTGGGTATGTCACTTAAGTTCATTCCCTCTGTGTCCCCAACCACAAAAAAGATGAAGAAACATTTATTTTTGTGCAGCTTATTTATTTATAAACCAATTAACTGAGTAAATACAAGAGCACAAACTTCAGTTTCTTGGAGTTCACAGTGAAGCAAAGAGGCAGATAAACTCTGTATTCAAGTGCGAAGTCTGGATGCTGTTTGCCTATATCTGGCCCCCAATTATGTCCACTGCAGGAGAAAGAAAAACATACCATAACCACTCAAACATGAAGCAGACACATCCCAGAAATGTTTTTTTGCATAGCATATACTTCACACTGCTTCTAAACGTAAGGTCTAGGTCTCCTTCTTTTCCTTCTACAACAGTTAAGAGAATGTGTGCGCCTGTTTTCTTACTTAGTTTTACATGATTGGTCTCTTCAGCCGGCTTCAAGATTCTGAGCAGCTCAACAAAGCTGTGCTACACGAGCTTCTGCAGCAGGTGGCCTTTAGAGGTCTCTTCAAAGGCTTTTCCATTTTGAGTGCAGCAACAAGACAATGCAGTATGTCTACTCATACAAAAATTGACTCAGCTTAACCAGTGACCTTTTATTACTTTTTTGCATCAATTTATCCAGTCACCCTACTCCCAGTAAAGTTCACTAAGGCAGCTCTTGTTACTCCTTTGCACTCCCTCTTCATCTCAAATCTTTGACACTTTGTCCCACACTATTATAAAAGCACAGCCCTAATGATATTACAGATTACTCAGAACAAGTAATGAGATAGTGTCAGTTTGGCTCATTCCCCTCCCTACTTTTTAATATAGATTATTGTTACAACAAAAAACTTAGTGCACCCAAGCAACCACCAGTTAGTCAGACTCAGCATGTATTCAGTAAACAGTATGCATTCATATACAAGTTAAAAGCACGGAGAACTCAATGCCACTAGAAACAAATCAGTAATAGCCCTAGTAAAACACCTACCATGTTTATACAAGAACCAGTCACCTGATGCTAGTGGAAAATCTTATATATGTACCTTTACATATACCTAATGCCACTAGTTGTGAACCAATTGCTAGCACTTGTTCTTTTACACATGAATGTGAAAAGGAAGGATATTTCAAGTTCCCCCTTGAACTGAAAACCAAGCCCAGCTCACATGTAAGTAAAGTACAGTGCCACCCATGTTGATATAAAGACCCATGAAACAGTTTTAAAGCCCTCTGAAATTGGTCTCAGGAAAGGACTCACTTACTAAATCAACTCCCATAGAGTATGTGGTATCAATCAGGATGTCGGACTCACCTCTGTCATTATGATAAGGGGAATTTGTTCACCAACAGTGGCACTTACGCCGCTTAGAAATTAATAAATCTTAACTATTGTTACTATTTACACTGTAGTTTCTACTGACATCCCACTATCAGGTAAATCCTTCATCATGACTCTGAGTTTCAGGTACAGTCACAGATGTGAGACGCAAAGTTCAGCTACTGCTCATCCCACTTCACTGCATATTGTTCTGTCCACTGCTTTTCTCACACCGCTACACTTCTCGCACTGAAATTCAGAGCCTTAGGCAAACCAGTGGAGGATGACAGCACTGCCTCTTCAGGACTTTGACTGTCGCCCACAGTGCTCAGGACCCTCAGAGTAGTACTTCCTGAACAAACCCTGATGCTTCTGGGGGAGCCCACAGTCTGCTAGCTATTAAAAACTTCACAAAACTGGCCAAGTATTCAAGTTTAAAAAAAATACATAAAATTACTATGATTAACAGGTGACAGAATGGCATTTTTACAATTCAGTTTACCCCCAAAAGCCTCAGCTAAAAAGATTACAGCATGGTTTTCAAGATTAAGATCGAATTCTTACTCAAGACTTGATATCCTGAACTGCAGTCACATGTATTTCCCCTTCTGAGTTTCTCTCTAACCCCAAAGATTTCGTAATCCCTTTCTCATAAAAATTCTCATTTCTTTTATGAATCAAGGCAGTTCTCCAGAAAAATTCCTCTCTAACCGCTAGTTTAAGAGCCCTGCTCCCTATCAGGGAAGATGAAATCACACCTTTGCAATCCAACATGTTTATGAATAAAAGCTGTCTAGAAATTACAAAAGGAAAAACCCTGACTGGCTGGAAGAAATGTAAGACTCATTATGTATTCTACACTGAGGCTTGTAATTCCTGTAAATTGTTAATCCCTTTCTAAATAGACTTGACAAGACAGTAAGGCTCCATTATAAAATAATGGGCACTGAGGCAAAGCACACCATATACACTTGAGAAAGTAAAATAGTATTTTTCACATTTATGTCATCAGGATGACTTCTGAAAATGTGCTTTGTAAAATAACACTTGAAAAATACGCATGGAATGTTAAATGTGTGTATGTGCTTGAAACCTGTTTGCAGCAATCATGCAATAGCAGGTTATAATGCAAGTGTAAGTTCGGTATTACATACAGATGTATTGACCTGAAGAATGAACGGTCAGCTCACACTGGGATTTGGACTGATCCAGTTTGGGTGATTCAATGTCTCCAATTTTATTTAACTTATCTGTGGACCCCCTGCTGTGTTAACTTGGAGGAGGAAGGATTGGGTTCCAACATTGCTCAAAAAATATGACAACTATGGCTTTTGCAGATGACTTGGTACTGCTGAGCAGATCATGGGAAGGAATGCAGAAAAATACTGGAATTCTGGAGGTCTCTTGTAATCTAACTGGCCTAAAGACACAAGGGGAGAAGCACCACAGCTCTTTCATCAAACCTATGGAAAATTCATATACAATCAATGACTGTCCTTCATGGACAATTAACAGCACTCCTCCCAATAGGATTGAACATGGTAGCTCTGAAAAGTACCTGGGCCTAGGTATTCACCCATGGGCTGGAATATCGACACCACAACTACTGGAAAAAGTGAAGGGGTGGTTACAACAGATTGGGAAGGCCTCACTGAAGCCATTTCAGAAAGCTGAATTCTTGAAAGGATATACTGTTCCATGACTGACTGACTCAGCAGATCGGGCCAGTGTAAAAGCTACATCCCTGGAAACTCTTGATTTGGCAATTTGAGTTTCTGTCAAGGAAAAGTTACACCTACTGGCATGTACACTTGGGATGGTGGCCTGGGTATTACCAGTGTCTCAGGATTGATCGCTAGTGTACCAGCTCAAAGGCTACACAGAACTGAGCAGTCTTCAGAAAAGACAGTAAAGAGTGGTCGTTAGGCAAGAAGGTATTGAGACAGAATATGAAAGATTATAGATTGCAGCAAGAGAAGGTAATGACAAAATTCCATTTGGGGCCCTAGAGCAGTCATGGTGATTTCAGAAGAAGCAGGCGGTGAGGAACCTGTCTCAGAATGGGAGGTACTCGCTCCAAGTGTCATCTTTTCGAGGCCCTGTAACCGGCAAGAACAGAAATCTGTGAATCAGACCAAGTTATTATCCCAGAGTCATGGAACTTCCAACTATCCAAGAAGGATAAAATCAGTAACAACTGGATTGAATATTATAGAGGGATTCCCCACAGAAAGCTCATCACGGCGCTACAGCTAAGAATTAATGTCTACCCCACAAGAGAATTTTTGGCAAGGGACAGACAAGAGACTCAGATTAAATCTTGTCAGCATTGTCAGGCAGCAAGAGACCCGCTTCAATATTACTGGGTACTGCCCTGCGGTACAAGATGCTAGGGTTAAGAGACATAACCAACTATATGAAATGGTGGACAAAGCCAAAACCAAAGATTGGGTAGCATTCCAGGATCCACTGCTGAAAGATGAACAAAATGAATTATACAAACCAGATGTGGTATTTGTTAAAGGAGGTCAGGCCCTTGTGGCAGACACCACAGTTGGATAGGAGAGTAAATCAACATCTCTGGCAGCTGCAGAGAAAATAAATACCAACATTTTAAAGATCAAGCTCAATAACTGACGAATGCCACTACTATTAAATTTATTGGCTTTCCTATAGGAGCACGTGGCAAGTGGTGTCAAGGCAACTACAAACTGTTAGCAGAGTTAGGACTGTCCGTCTCCTGTCAGGAAAAGGTCACTTGTCATCTGTCAAATTGGGAGCTACTTACGTCAGTAGAACTTGTGCTTATATTTGCGAGTCAAGCAGAGACTATTTCAAGATCTTAAAGAATTAATGAATTGTAGCTGTATGAATAGATAGACAGAAAGAAATTTAAAGGGAGAGCCAGGCTCCAAGGATGCCAAAAGGGTGAGTGAGACATGATAGGGTATTGATAGTATGTAGGGATGACAAGGAACTTGACGACATGATGCATCATCTATCCTGCTAAAAGACACTCATTACCAGTCTTCACCGAGGTGGGAGGGCTACCTTCACTTAAGCCAGAAAACGAAGATGGATAATTTTATATATGTTCGATAAATAGCAACCATATTCCATTTCTTAAATCTTGAGAAAGGTGTGACATCCAACACTTCAACATGCGTATTTTATTAGCAACTACCATGACGCTTTATCACGCTGGCGACACTTGAGGGTCTTGAAGGTTTCTGCAGCGAGCGTCACCCGGCCCTGCCCAGCGGCTGCCGCCGCCTCCCGCCGCGCCGGGCGGCCCGGGCCGAGGGGCACCGCGAGCCGAGGGGAACCCCCGGGCCGAGGGGAACCCCCGGGCCGAGGGGCATCCCGACAGCGCTGCCCCCGGCAGGCTCCGCCGCCTCCCGCCACCTCTCCCCCGCTCGCCGGCGGTTCCACACGGACGCGGGGCATCCACGCTTCTTCCCGAGGTCACGTCACCGTGCAACACAAGCTTCCACGGGCAGGCCTGAGGGGGGAAGCTTTCCGCCGCGCCCCCGGGGGGGGAAGCCCGCAGAAGAATTGAAAGAAGCGTCTTAAAACGTGGAAGCTCCCCACAGAACAACGGCACGAGCGGGCGCCTGCCCTGCCGGGTCCCCACTCACCGCCCGGGCAGCGCCTCCCAAACACGCTGCGAAACGAAACGCGGGTGTTGCCCCAGCTGTGACGGGGCCCGCCGAGCCGAGCCGAGCCGAGCCGAGCCGCATTCCGCTCTCCCCCGACCCCTCACGGCGCGGCGCGGCGCTTTACGGCAGCGGGGGCGCTTCGCCGCCCCCTCCCGCGGTGGGACCCGGTGGCGGTGCCGCCATGTCGCCGCCGGGGCGGTCCGAGGAGGCGGACCGGACGCTGTTCGTGGGGAACCTGGAGAGCCGCGTGCGGGAGGAGATCCTCTACGAGCTCTTCCTGCAGGTGGCGGGCGGGACACGGGGGCGGGGCGGGGCCGGGCCGCGGGGCGGAGGCCTCGGCGGGCCCCAGCCGGGCGCGGTGGCCGCCGCCTCTTCCGCGGGGCTGCGCAGGGGCGAGGCGCTGCGAGTGGCCGGAAAGCGCGAAGCTGCCACAGCCGGTGGGGCCGGGACCTGCCGCCTGCCGGCCGAGACGCAGGGCAGCCTGTGGGGGCCTTTTCCGCCCCGTGGCGCGGCCGGGAGCCGGCCCTCTCCCGCCCGTCTCCCCTTCCTTGGCTTTGTCTCCTCCCTCCTGGTGCCGCAGATGGGCCCAAGTTCGTGAGGAAGTTAAATAATTTGCAAAATCCCCGAGGACGAATGTTTTTTACACTTGTTTGTTTGTTGTTTTTTTTTTTTTTTAATATATCCTGAACAATACGTTTTTGATCAATAATTTGATTAAGAAAATCTGTAAAACCTGAAGATGTGTTGGGCGAGGTTGAAACTTAACAGTGTGGGAGGCAATAGAAATGATCTGCAGGTGGGGTTTCATTTCCAGGCATTTCCACCTATAGATAACCTTTATCTCGAAATGGTTTATGTTTTAATGCTTGGGAAGGTGTTAAAAATTCCATCAGTGGGATTCTCAGGGAGGTGGTGGGAAAATACTGAATAGCTGGGCCTGTTTCAAACCTGAGCTTTAATTCTCTTTCATTGGAAATAAGGCATGCCAAGGAGGAAAGAAAACAGCAAAGACAGAAAATGTGGAGACACTGACTTGGCTTCAGTTTTGATCTCACGTTGACAGCATCTCTGGCTAAGCTAGGCTTAACCTGAAAAGTAGTAAGGAAAAGAAGGGGGAGGCTATGGAAAGGAAGGAGCATTCTATCACTAATGGAAGCATCGAATTTCAAGATGGCTTGACAAGTGCTAGTTATGGACTTTTCCTAGATTTATTTATGGTGTGTTTGTTCTTTTGTTCTGTGGTGGGGTTTTTGTGGTTTTTTGTGGTTTTTGTTTGTTTGTTTGTTTGTTTTGTTTTTTTTATCTCCTGGCGTGATCCCGTCAGCCTCTGTCAAGCTAAAAGGTCCTGGTCTCTGACTGGACGGTTTAGCTGTCAGCATGGTGATAAAGTGCTTCTACCAATCCACTGATTCTCCCCAGTCTCAGAATGAACCTTGTTTCCTTCTGGAGAGTTTGCAAAATTAAAGAGTGCAAAAAAAGAGGTGGGCAGAATCATCTGTTCTCTTGGTATTTCATTTGCTAATCAGAACTACTTCTACTCACCAGTTTTATTCCGCTGATTAATCTCATATTTGTCTTGTTAACTAGGCAAGGCTTCAGCATTCTACCCCACTTGCACTGAAAGGCCTTTTTGTTTGGTATATTCTAGCCCTTTGGGTTTTTAGCTGTTCCCATCTCTTCCTAACTTAAGTTTTTAACTTTTGCCTAAAATTAACTGAGAAACAGTTGTTTCTTCTTTTTTTTCCCTCTTTATTTTCTATGCAGTATCCCTACCTGTTTCCAATACTAAGCAGTAGTTGGCTGTCTAACTGTAAATATTAGGTTAAAAAAGCTTATCTTACTAGGAGACATGAGTAATGCCATCCAAATTCAGGTTCAAAAGTGATAAAAATAAGTGGATGCTCTCAAAATGCAGTTTTGCATGACCCTTCTACATAATCTGCAGCAGTCATCCAACTGCTGACTTATCTGGGTCTTTAGGTCATCCCAATAATACCTACGTAACGTTTTTCCTTATCTTCATCTCATTCTCACTCAGGTTTCTCTTCTACTGCAACAGCGTATGCTTCTCACTGCAGTATTGTCCTTTTTTGGAAAGCATACAGTTCAATATTCTTGCTGTGGCATAGTCCTAAAGATGCACTCCTAACCTGTAGCTTTTTCCCCGTCAAATTACAAGCAAGTTTCTATTATTACTTCTAAACTATTAATATTTTTATTTGTGAACAGGAAGACTACATATTTAAAAGACTGCTCTTCAAAGGACTTGAGTTTGTTGCTTCTAGTTCTTGAAGAACCAGATCCTTCTCATTAGGCAAATAATAATCAGAAGACTCGATATATGTAATTTTTAAAAAAACTGCAGTGTAGTACGGAACAACAACAAAAATGCCTTAAGGAGCCAACTCAAGCAGAAATACACATGTTCAAAATCTCACTGAAATCCCTTCTTTAAAAACAAAAAACCAGCAAAAACCAAACGAAACCCCAAACAACTACCTGCAGCAAACTTCAAGATATTTGGAAAGACAAGATCAACTTTTTGAAGATTCTCTGCACAGGACAACATAGGTAGTATCTATTGCTGTGTAGCCTGATCTCCCTTTGCATCAAGTAATAAAAAATGGTACATTCTTTTTGATCCTTTGTGTTTGTCTGTATGATTTCCCTACCTTTTACCAGGCTTGGGTGTGTGTGCGTGTTTCATTTTTCAGCAAAAGCATCTTATTTAATTGAGGATTAGTTTATAAACAGCTGGCAAAAGCATACAGCAATCAGACAGTGTCACAGACGACAGTCCTCAATATTTTCAGTCTGACAACGTGGAGGGTATAATAAGGGAGACGGCTCCACATCATCCCTAAATGCTCACAACAGACAAATTACAGATTTATTGTTTGACGGTAATTGTTGAAAATGCAGAATAATCAAGTAGATTACTTTCTATGGCTTATTTTCTTCATCTGAGCATATGCTGTGTGTTTATTTTGAATGTTTAACTTTATGCTGTTTAATTGCTGTGAAGCTGCTACGAGTTAACTTGGGTTTGCCTGAAGCTGGAGATGACTTCTGAGCGACTTTTATTGAAAAGTACATATTGCATCAGTAGTAGTAGTGGCAGCCAGGTCTACCAATGAGTCATAATTCTTGATTCAGAATAATGAATTCTCCATCTACTAGAGTAATTTAGACATACAGTAATTTTCTTTTTACTGATGGATTTTTTTGTAACTTAGGTTCGCTTCATTGCTCATCTGGTTTATTACATCCTCCTAAAGTTAAGTTGTTGCACCCATCACACTTCTGAGCTGTGGCAGAAGACTGTTGTTGGCCACTTCTTTTCACTCTCCTAAATCAGCCATACAGACGCAGTTTGTTTTGATGAGAAAACTGCTAATTTGGTGACTAATACACTGATACTGTCTTGTGTAGAGAAAATTCATCATCTTTGATATCTATTATGAAAATGACAGTTTCATTTCTTTGAAAAGAGACACTTTCTTTGAAAATGGAGCCAGTATTCATACAATATCACTGCTTTGATTTGGTTCTAGAAGTATTATGCAAGGATTAAAATGGTGCACGTAGGCTGAGATAGAACTTTTCAGTGAAGATATTTGAGTCAAAGGGTGTGGTTTGGTGTTTTGTTTTGTTGGTGGGGTTTGGGGGTTTTTGAGGCGGGGGGGGGGGGGGGGGGGGCGGAAACACAGTATGTTATCTCTAATGAGATGATAGGGTCTCTTGATTCCTTGCCACACAGTTCTGATGAGGGTTAGGCCGTACAGAAAATTGGTTTGCGGTGGTTCCAGATGCGCCACTCACATTTGCTTTCCTGCAGTGTTGATGCTGCCCATTTGAGGAATGTCAGCCAAATAGAAGCATTGTGAATGGAGTAGGTCACTTTTACATAGCTGATATTATCAGTTCACTTAGTTATGCTAGTTGTGAAAAAAACCTCTGTTATAATTGTACTAGCAGCTGTACATGCATAAGGTAACTTTTGCTACAGAGTCAGTAACTGTCTTCCACCTTGCAGCAGCTATCAATTATATTTTTAAAATTAAAAAAAAAAATCTGTATTGAGGACTAAACATCACCCGTGGACTGATGCTTGGTTCCCTTTTAACGTTTGTAGAGCTGATTTTTGTTTGCAGAATGCTCAGAAGCTTGGGGAATGTGGAGAGTCATTTTCAAAATTAAGTAGAGATTCTTATACTGAGAAACAGACTGTTTCTGACTATGGCAAAATATACTTCATTATGAAATACTCAGAGCAGAATGAAGTGTCAATCTCTGTTACTTTCCGTGAGAAAATAATACAAATTTCTTTCAGGCTGGACCATTAACCAAAGTGACAATTTGTAAGGACAAAGAAGGAAAACCTAAGTCTTTCGGATTTGTCTGCTTTAAGCATAAAGAATCAGTGCCTTATGCAATAGCTTTACTGAATGGAATCCGTTTGTATGGAAGACCAATTAAAGTGCACTATCGGTTTGGTACGTTTAGTAGTCTTAACAATTAAGTCTTTGTAAATGTTTAATTATTTTTTTAATTACTGTTCTTGAATCCTACAAAGATGACGATTTATAGTTAGAACAAATTACAGGTTTTTTTAGGAAACAAAAACTACTTGTGGCTTTTGTATAGGGAGAGATGCGGTCTTTGTATTTTTTGTTTACTAAGAGAATACAGTAGGTTAGTTCAGAACGGCATAACTTGCAAGCCAGCTCGGACCACACAGTGGAAAACATAGCGACACAGGTTTTCATGCCAGATTACATTTAGGAATCAGGCTGTGACTTGCAGTCTGGCAGGAAAAGTTGATTCAGTAAGTGCCCCAACTATCAAGCTGTTTGATAGTTTTTATACTATAGCCACAGTTATCAGAGCTGTTGTTTTAAGTAGAAGAGATTGTAGTTCGAAGAATATAGTCAAGTCAGAGTGACATCGTTTTATGTTTATGAAAATAAACCACCTAGAAAGATAATGGTCAGGCAGCATTTGTAACCCAAACATTAAGGACTCATGTTCCCACTATGCACTGCGTCACTCTTTTACTTCAAAGGCTGTACAGAGCAGTTGCTGGGTTTAAGCAGAATGGCTGAGATTCCTAAAATCAGAAGCATCTCCCGTGTCTGTAACTGAATGGGAATGATTCTGTTCTTGATTACTCCAGCAGCCCTGATTTATGCTTCTGTAAGTGAATAAATGATAAATGAATGTTTTCAAGCAGTAAAATTATGCTATAGATTATCTGCCATAAAATAGCACCTTACCTTTATATACTGCCTTAGATATACTAGCACACTACAGATGACACAGAACACTATTGTGTTTTTAACTTAATTGAACAGTTGTAACTGAATAGTCATTATGCTCCTGTCTTATTTACAGGGAGTTCTCACTCATCAGAACTAAAGAGCCCTACACATGGTTTTGAGAACTATATTGACTTATATTCACCTTCATATAGGTAACAAAGATCCCCTGTGAATGAACTGTATGATTATAATTTTTAAAAAATATTAAGAAAATCAGTTGATGTGATAGAGCAGTCTTTAGGATTTTCATTAAAACAGCTGTTGCATGCTTTAATTGCATCCCTACTGATGACTTGTAATAGACTGTAGTTAATTTTAATGTTTGTTTGTTTAGCTTGCCAGAGGTTCAGTTAGCGTGAATTTTCCATTCTTTGTTTCTGCAAGATAAAGGACCATGAGAAAATACTGAAATACAGTGTTTATACTTAACAATGTTTGCAGTTGTTACGGAGAAAAAAATCTGACAATGGAGTTAAGCTTTTGAAACCCCACTAAGTTTATATCTGTATTTTTTGTGTGTGTATGTACAAGCAGTGTCATGGGCATATGAATTGCACATGTATAAACCTGTTATAATGGAAATTGAGACACCCCAGATCCAGTAGTTTTCAATGTTTCAACATTGTTTATTTACAAATGTGACAGTACTCTCTGTGGAAGCTAACCTCCCATGGTGGAATCCAGAACTCTTTTGCATCAGCACTTAAGTACATGTGAGGATTACTCTAATGGAGCCTTTGGGTGTATTTTCCTTGTTCTATCAGTTTTTTGATGGAAGTCCAGTTGTTAATTCGCCTCTAGGATATTCTCATTATAGCCCAAGAGTTCAGTCTCGGCACTCTGTAAACAGTATGTGGTGAACATCTAGTCTCTGTACTTTTGCTTGTTTTTCTTAGGTATCAAGACCCTCATGGAAATCCTCCATTTCCTGTTATTTCTTTTACAATGAACAGTAGTTTACCTCATGAACACACAGGCTTTCAAAAGATGGTGAGTTTGTGTTAAAAGTTTAAAAATTGTTAGCTTTTTTATGAAGTTGAATGTATTCTGCATTTCTGCAAACAAAGGTGCTTATTTCATGTCTCAAAATGTGGTTTAGGCTGCTAACTTTGACAGTTTAGGTCTGTTTATTTTAGCACTTAAGGGTACTATAAGAACAAGGGATCTACCAAACTGTTTTATTACTGCAGGATTGTCTTAAAGGTGTATAGCTTAGAGAGGCCAAAAATGTAAAAGTCTGCAGACAGAACTCTCTCCTGTACTGCATTCCAAATAAAATCCCCTTAGTGAGACAAGCTAACCTAGTAAAATTATAACCATGCAAGCTGTGGCTTCTTCATATACATCTAATTCAGTCAGCGAACCTCTTAGCTCTTTTACTCAATTCAGAAATGTCCAGCAGAAGTTTGAAGTGTCCTAAACCCAAACCTAAAACTCACCCAACAGACCATCACTGCCCAAGTTAGGGCAACAGTTTGAGGGTTTCTGGCCTGAACCTTTACATGCCCCTGCAGTTCTCATGTTCATTATTTACTTTCATGGCAGTAGGCAGTGAGAACCCATACTGCACTCCCCTTTTAACAGCCTCTGGTGCACCACACCATTCTTGTCCTAATCTCTTTTGTCTGAGATACTTCACAAGGCAAGGGAACTGGTCTCTTCGGATGACAACCTGTGGACCAAACCCTAATCACCAAACATATGGAGCTTCTGAATCTGATGAGTATGGATCGGTAGGACTGAAGAAACCCAGCATTTAATGTGAGGTATCAACTGTGGATGGTACTGCTGCCACCCAGTCTGACTGGGGAACAGCCAGCCCTTTGTAACTAGAAGAGGTGAAGTCTGCATGGGTTACTCTTGCTACCTGCAGTCTAGGCAGGAAAATAGAGATGATATGTTCCCTGCTGCATAAATGTGGTGGTGGTCTGACTCTCCTTTTCCCAGACTGTGCCCTCAGAAGAGCTGGTGCTTGCACAATCTTTGTGATTGGAAGGCTTAAGAGTGTATTATCTCCCCCACTGTGCTCACCCCTGAACCACCTCCTCAGTCACAATGCAGTAGGTAAACACCAAGAGACCAAATGCAGCAGACCAGCACACACAGCCAACTTAATCCCCTTTTTCTGCTTGCTACAGAGATAGTATTGCAGTAAGTCTCCAGTGATAGTTTGTTGCAGCTCCAGCAGGAAGTGATCTCATCACATGTACAACACCTTCACACGTTACCTCATCGTTATTGGGGTGAACCAGGCAGGTTACTTACATGGAGTCTGCCTGCACATATACTCAGACATGCTTCCCATCATTTTTCTGGTTACTGCCAGTGAGTAGAAAGCTGCTCTTTTCTGACTCTTGTAATTCTATTTCTGTATTTGGGCTGTGCATTTTGTATGAGAGGGACTCTTGGGATACCTTAGGGACTGTAGCAATAAGCTGGGCACTTACTGCATTCTTCCAAGTGCTTTGATATGTGGATTAACTATACCTTGTTGGAACACCTTGTTCCACATTAACTGTAAAATTAGTTAAACCAGGTTAAAAAAAATAGCAGATGTGCATGTCTTTACATTAACAGTAGGCACTGCAGTTACAAGTGCTTATAAAATACATAGATGATGTAAGGAAGGCCACATATGATTACCTTACACAAGTTCTCTAACTGGCAGTTTAATCTTAAATCAGATTATGTCTGTGTTCTAACTTTGCAATGAAAAAAATGTCTACTTTCTCCAACTAAATTAGTTGATAAAATATATAAGCTTTATTCTCAAACGTTCTCTGTTATTTTAGAATTTATTAGTATTTTCACTGTGTAGGCCATAATGCATGCAAAATTAAACTCTTCAGAACTTGCTCTTTACAGTGTTAACTCAAGTTTCTGTTTCTTTAGATTAACTATTTTTTAGCACAGCAATACACAGTACAAAGTCCAGTCGGTCAAAAGTTTCCTTGCTATAAGATGACTCCACCACTGCCTTCAAATTTATCCTTTTCTCCCTATCAGAATCAAGCTGCAAAATTTAAGTCCGCACAGAGTTCTTTTGGATTGGCCCTGCCACATTCAAGTGACTGTGAAGTGCACCAGGTGGATGAAAGCACCTTTAAAAGAAAGAGGGAACAGCAAAGTTGTGACAATGACAGTAGTATTGAGGATGACAAAATGAGGCAAAGAAAGCATGACCAAAAGTACAAGAAGCACAAAGCCAAGAAAAAGATGCATTAATACTGTGTAACTGGATTCATCTTTTAATTATATTTGCTGGTTTTGAGAGAAATTTAATATTTCATCTTTGCACTTTGTTGAAAAAGGAACGTTCAAGATTCATATTATTTTTGAAATGTTATACATAAAGTATACTGATACTTTACTTTCCTCTTTAAATAGGTTGAGATTAAATACTATTTAAGGTATAGGAAACATTTAAGAAGATAAAGTTTTCCTGTTTTTTCCTTCCAAGAATCTTGGAAGGCTATTATTTCACTAATGTAGAAACTTTATGAAAATACATAATTTCAGCCATTTCCATCACTTATGGAATGTATTTGTGTGAATGGTGCAAGAATTTTCTGGAGCCACTGAAGAAGCGAGCGGGTTAGAAATTCCAAGTCGTGCATCACAAATGTGGTCATCACCTGAAATATCAACACCTATAGCTTTTTATTGATTCAGCTCTGTTGTTACTTTCAGTTAGGATCACCATGTATGGTTATTGTAACCGTTTTTTTCTAGTAGAAAATTTGAGGTAAAATATGGGCACTTGCACTAACTACAAGACTTACACATGTATCGATACTCCAATGAATGCATGTACTTTATGGCTGTAGTTTTGTACTGACTAAACTACATGCATATATATATGCATCTTTCCATAAAGTTACTGTCTAGTGTTTTATTTGAGTCTGTGGAAATCTATATGTTCATTGTAACAAATGGATGAAGAATTTAATGAGTATCTCATCTAACTGATAACACAAAATCATGAATCAGTGGAGTTAGTACTACCTCTCAAGAGAAGTTTTTCCCTTGTTCAGCAGAGGAAAAATAAACTATTTCATAGTGTGATTAATCAAAGTAGTCAAATGACTGTCACGTCTTGCTCAGATGACGGAAACAAGTGACTCAGATTTGTAAATCCCCAATGGAGCGGACAATGACAAGTCTCAAAACCCAAACATTTATTAACTACTTACAGTGTACTAATTGGACACATGATGATTGGCTAAGTATACAGTGAGTTGTAGCAACAATACAGTATGCCTTGCATTTCTTATTGGTAGTGCAGGAAAAAGGGGAAAAAGGAAAGGAGGGAGATAGAGGGAATAGATATCACCAGTCTGGGTTTCTGTGTCAATCCCACCAGTGAGGGTTCCAGGAGGCATCCGTCCACTTCACTCTCCGGGGGCCCCCCCTCTTTCCTTCCCTGCGGTTTATACACACTCTCCTTGGGTCTGTCCCCTAGGTTGACCCACATAGCTACGTATCCCATGGATGGGGAGGGGTAAGGTGTTTCATGGGATGATGTAATTAGCATGATCATGTTAGCCTTCATTAGCATAGTGAGGGGTGTTAACTTTAATATGCATTTTGTGGATAATGAAGCAAAGGTCATTCACCAGAGCGATGGTCCTTCAAATTTGACCAGATGCACCAAAGCAGAGCCGTCCTGTCTCCACAGGGCTCCCCACTCCAGCTGCATCCTGTTATTCGGGCAGCCTTATCAGTTTCAACTTCCACACTATCCACTATAGTTTTGTCTTGCGAGTGCTTGAGGCATTCCTTAGCTTGGAGTGCCTCCAATACCCCTGCTAACTTTTATCTCTTCCTCAGGCTGTTTTTCCTCAGTCTGTGTTTCTCGCAGGCCTGTTTTTCATCTCTCACAATGACCTATTTTCTGTCTTTCACAACCTATAGACAGATACAGAGGTATTGTCTTATACAATACCAGGTACAGGTGAAAAATTACAGGAGAAAGCAAAAAACTTAATTTTCAGCTATTTAATATTTAATATGGCTTAAAGTGAAGTCTTCTGTTCAGACTAGATGTAGGCTTCAAATTAAACTTGACATTAAAAAAAGGATTTTGGTTTTATTAAACTCAGTTTTCTTGGTTATAATGTTGGGTTGTTGGAAAGGCCTATTTTTCATCCTTATACTGGTATTGAGAGAGAATATCCAGGTTTATTTGTTTAAAGGTGATGTGTTTTATAAGCCTGAATGAGTTTCAGAAATGGAAGAGCATTTAGCTTGCAACGATTTGTCAGATAAATCACAGCTAGTAATAAAATCACTTTCTCAAGACACTGCTTTTAACTTCCCAAAGGGATTACTTCTTTAGCCTAAGAGACATTCCTATAACGCCACACTATGGCACTCCTGAGATGTCATTATTAACCTTCTCTAGAAAGAACTTATGTAACAAAGGTTTGTGCCTTAAATAAGATTTATGCCTTATGTTTTAAGAAATTTGCTAGGTCTGCCCAGTCTATTTCCCTTTTTCCCTCTACCCTTCCACATAAACACTTGCCCCTTTATCTTTCTGGGTTTTGGTTTTGTTTTATTTTTTTCCGACCAGTAACTTTAGGACTAAGCTATTTAGATGTAATCTTAACTTCTGTTGGAAGATACTACTGACATTACACCAGTAAGTCACTGATCACAAAAGTTGCCACAATAATGGAAAAAGGTAACAAGTAAAATACACTGGATTTCTTTATACCCTATGTTAAAGACATTTATATATAATCAAGTAGAGGAAGAATATGTTAACATTATCTTAAGTTATAAGTGAAATTCATCAGACAAAAGAGAAAACAGATGGATGCCCAAATGAGTTGGCCTACAGAAAGAGATTCTTAGCTCTATGCTAATGTGTCCTTATCAGACTTCCCCAGTGGATAATCTGTTCCATGCAATTATACTGTACAAAAGTAATGTCAAGGAGGATCATATTGCATATGGTTGATAAATACCTGTACAGTTCTTCTAAAGAAACAGTTCTTACACTCTTTCTTCCCAGTTTTTGTTTTGTTTTGTTTTGTTTTGTTTCTTTCCTGAGGGAAGTATGGATTTTAATGCCTCTCAGTATTCGCTTACCTAAAACTCACCAGTGTGTTAAAAGAAGAAAAGCCAGGCATGTAGGAATGTGCTAAAATTACTTTAGCTGTAACTAAATTTCTTTTGTACATCTGTTAACTTAAGACATCACCTTAGTCAGGGCGCCGTTGATATTTTAATTATGTTGTCACCGTGTTTAGGAAATAAAATACCGGGAACAAAAAAAACACTCAAGTTTGGCCTTGACCAAATATTCCTTCAATGCCCTATCTGTTTCAGTCACTTTAAAAAATTATTTATGAATATGAAATGAATATTTTTTGTGTTAGTTCTGATTCTAAATTATTGTTATTTTATCCTGGTACTTCCTATGCTTCTGGCTGGACACAAGACCTTGCTTTTCCTGCAGTCACACGGGTCTTGCATTTAGACTTGTATGTCTGTATTTTATTATATGGAATACGGTGCATAGTTACTTCCATTACAGTCTCCCAAACTTTGGAGAAATCAGTATTGCTGCAGTCAGTGATGCATTCTCATTTAAGGTGGCAATGTGTCAGGTCAACAGGAGTCAAAGGGGAGGTGCCACATTAACTATAGAGTAAAATCAAGATACTGATTTTATTAGCTTTTAAGAAAACTTTATGTTCAGGAAAAAAACAGCAATGGAATTTGATATTATAGCTTCCCTCCTACCTTAAGTATTTACACTTAAGTACTAGTGACGAAGCTGTATGAAGCCTCCAAAAAAAAACAAAACTAGGGAGCACTGAGAAGTAACAAAAGTAAAAACATGGTATTCAATGTGCAGGAGTTCCCAGTGCTGCAGCAGCCTAGCTCCAGAGACAGGCTGGAGTCCCAGCTGCCAGTGCCAGGTGGAGCAGTTCTGTCGACAGCAAGCAGGTGCTTTCTAAGTTCTGTCTGAAAGTTGGATATGTTCAGCACCAATAGCACTGTGGTGCTCTGATTTAAGTGGGAGACACAGCTGCTGTCACGAAGCAGCTTGCTCTGTGGGACCAACTCTTCAGGCAAAATTACTGTTGTCATTTGTCATTTTCTGATGTAATAATAAACTTCTGGTAGTGTTGTCCGAAAAGCAGATTTGTCACCCAGTGTGCAATAGGTCAATAATCACATCCTCGGGAGAGACATTGCTTATTTATTTTAGGGCTGCAGAAGCCTAGGTGCTCAGTGGTTTCCCACAAATCATGCACACCAACAAGACGTTTTGTGCTATATTTCTACACAAAACTTGCAGAGTTAGTAATTTTCCAAATCCATCCTCTCTAAGATGATTGGTTAGTAATTTACATACAATTATAATACTGCCAACACAATACTTCCACTACTACACATGTTCAGGGGAAGGGTCTTCACCTGGGTGAGGGTCTTCTTGACTTATAGGCATGATTCTTAGTATTATGATGAAGGTGGTTCAGCTAAGGATACACAGTTTGGACTATTGTGTTTGCTCGATTTTGGACCTTGAGCCTGCTTGCCAAGCTGGCAATGTTACCCTTTGCAAAGTCTAATGGCCCCGGGATGTCCTTGCTCAAAGACAGCTATCTACTTGCTCTTCTGATTAGGGATGCCTTTGGCTTTAACATCTACAAAGAACGTCTTTCTTGACCTATGCATAATACTGCTACATGGTTCTAAAAGTTTAACCTTCAACAGTAACACGCATCCAGCTAAGCGCTAGTGAAAAACAAAGGGGTTTTATACGTTTAGTGACAAGATAAGGATGCACAGCCCCCACCAGACGCCGTTCCCTCTGCTGCCCGCTCCACGTTACTGGAATGCTGCCCACTACTGCAACACACATCGGGCTGTCGTTCAATGCTGCCACCGGGACAGAAGTCGGGGTCAGACCGTGCCCCCGCCGGCTGCGGGTCGCGTTAGGGCACGAAGCGCATTTCACCCCGCGCTCTGCGGGCACGGCCCGGCCTGGCGGGCAGAGCTACCGGCGCCGCCGCTGGGGTCGGGGGCCGGGCCGGGCCTCGCTGGACACAAGCAGAGACGGCGGCAGCACCGCCCTCCCCGCGCCTCGCCCTAGCTCCGCCGGCGGCCGCCGCCCGCCTCCACCGCCCCTTCCTCCCTCGCAGCCCGCCGAGACCGTCTCGTCTCCGCCGGCTGCCCGGCGCGGCCCTTGGGAGCGCCCGGGGCGGCCCCTGGGAGCCATGGCGGCCTCCCGCGGGAGGCAGGGCGGCTGCTACGCGCGCCCGAGTCCCACCGGCAAGACGGTGAGAGCGCGGGGGGCCGAGGGCGGGCGGGAGGCGCGGCGGCCGCGGCCGAGGGCGGGCGGGAGGCGGTGGGGCCGCGGCTGAGGACGGGGTGCCGCCCCGCCGGGGCCTGCCTGCGCCCTGGCCACCGCTCGGACATTGATTTAATCGTTTGGCTTTTCAATGGAAGTGAAAGAAAAATCGTTGTGGGAAGCGTACAGGATCTCCGAGCACACGCTGCGTACGTTTTTGATAGGTGGGTTTTTTACACCACCTACCGAAAAGAATTGTAACTGTATCTCTGGTTAGAAATGATTTTAAGGCAGTAATTACCAAGGGACAGAATTTACTCCCTAGGTGTGCTGAAGTCATTCTCTGGGGTGTGGGTACACATTCCTCAGGAAGCATAGGAGAGTTCGTATTTGTTTGCCTCCATTACACTTATCTCCAATGACTTGTGAACTTGGCAGCAGAGCACAAGCCTCATATTCCTCTCCTCATGTATGTGTACAGTACACATTAGTCATGCTTCGTCTCTTAGGGTCTGCTGTTCTTGAGGTGTTAGCAGCTGATAACTTCCAATAGCTAGGTTTTCAAACAGGGGGAGAAAAAATGCACAGGATTTTAACTGTCAAAGATTTGAGGAAGGTTTGCTTATACTGGACGTAGAATCATAGAATGTCTCAAGTTAGAAGGCACCCATAAGGATCATCGAGTCCAACTCCTATGCTTTACTGTTAGTGTGATCATATTCTAGGGTATGTGTGAACAGTGTAAAATCAAGCTAAGGTGGTAGTTAACACCCTCTTTCTTATAGCAAGTTAAGTTCTAGTAAGTCCCAGGACTGTGGATGTCTTTCATACTTAATACAGAATCACAGAATCAACTAGGTTTGAAAGGACCTTTGAGGATCATCCTGTCCAACCATTAACCTAGCACTGACAGTTCCCAACTACACCATATCCCTCAGCGCTATGTTGACCCTACTCTTGAACACCTCCAGGGGTGGGGACTCCACCACCTCCCTGGGCAGCCCATTCCAAAACCTAACAACCCCTTCTGGAAAGAAATGCTTCCTAATAGCTAGTCTGAATGTTCCCTGGCGCAACTTGAGGCCATTCCCTCTTGTCCTGTCGCTTTCTACCAGGTTAAAGAGGCTCAAACCCCACTCTCTGCAGCTTCCTTTCAGGGAGCTGTAGAGGGCGATGAGGTCTCCCCTCAGCCTCCTCTTCTCCAGACTAAACACCCCCAGTTCCCTCAGCCGCTCCCCGTACGACCTGTGCTCCAGACCCTTCATCAGCTTCGTTGCCCTTCTCTGGACATGTTCGAGTCATTCAATGTCCTTTTTGTAGTGAGGGGCCCAAAACTGAACACAGGAATCGAGGTGCGGCCTCACCAGTGCCAAGTCCAGGGGTCAGATCCCTTCCCTGTCCCTGCTGGCCACGCTAGTGCTGACACAAGCCAGGATGCCATTGGCCTTCTTGGCCACCTGGGCACACTGCTGGCTCCTGTTCAGCTGGCTGTCAATCAACACCCCAGGTCCCTCTCTGACTGGCAGCTCTCCAGCCACTCCTCCCCAAGCCTGTAGCACTGCTGGGGGTTGTTGTGGCCTAAGGGCAGCCCCCGGCATTTGGCCTTATTGAAACTCATGCAGTTGTCCTCAGCCCATGGCTCCAGCCTGTCCAATACCTTGTGTTACATTTTATTTGTGTGAGAAGGTAACAGGCAAAGAAATGTAAGTATTGACCTTATTGTAGCTCAGAATTAAATAGCTCCTAAAAGCTTCATGTTTAGGAAAAGGAAAAAAAAAAACAAACCCAACTTCTTCTTCAGTCCTTCAAGTAACATTGGTAGTTTTTCCTTCTTTCTTTTTTAAACAGAAATGCAGCCCTGAAGAGAATGTTTTTTTCTTCAATAAATTAACATATTCCTGGTTTAGCAGGTAAGAATTTAATAAACTGCTTGTTGGTGTTCGTTGATGCTCACAGAATTATGGAGAATGTGTTTACATTCCACACCATCATTCTGGATTGAGCTAGAGCCTGAGCCTGAGATTGCTGTTAGCTTTTTTGTATAAAAAGCAATTTACAACTTTTAGAGGTTATATCCAAATATTTTGTGGAGTATTGTTTATACATAATAACAGTCATTTTATACATTTCTAATGGCATTATTTAAAATGTTAATATTTTGATAACTAAGCACAATGTTCTTGTCCCAGTAGACCATTTTTTTTAGACAATGGGATATAAAAATCCAGATCAGGCTATCCTTTTTTATTTATTATCTGTCCCTGTAAAGTTTGGCAATAGACAAAAAATAAAATAAGTTTTTCCTTACGCTGCATGTGTTGATACAATAATTTTTGAGATCTTCAGGAACAAATATTCAGTACTACCTTTAAGGTATTTTCCAAGTAGCCCATTTCATGTTCGTTTTCCTCCCTCTTTTACAGTAGGCTGTATGTTATTACTGCAGATCACCTGCTCATAAACACCAGTAAAGTCTCACTGCTTTTGGGGAAAATTTCCACTCAAAAATAGGAACTGAAAACTCAACTATGTCAAGCCTTGCAGCTTCCCCTCACTTAGTATTTTTGATGTTATTTCAAACAATTTCATGTGTTATGTCTTGTGACCATTACTCATTTTTAACATTTTTCTTTTAGATTTTTGAAGTGTATATGTCTGACTCAAATGATTTCTAAAGAAGTAAAAAATGAGAAAAAACATTTTAAGAATATTATAACTGTTTATTGCTTTATTCAATATTATTAATTTTAAGGAAAAACTGAAAATGGTATTTGCTATTAATAAGCTGAGACAAAACAATCAGATTGTTTCAAGGATTCAGAGTGTTTGGTTAAACTTGGCACCATTGAAGTTTGCCATCAGTTTCAGAGTAGCTCTGTTTTTCACCAGTCCTTACATTCAGATTTTCAGTTCTAGGAAGTTACACAGTGTACTGAGTGCAGCGCTTCTGTATGATATTTGTGTTCATTATGTTGCAGTGTTCACCCAGATGTTCAAGCTAGGCTATCCTTTGTATTTTTTAACCGATTCCACAATGTTTAACGGAAGAAGAGAGGCAGGGAGGAAAAAAAAAAGGATTTCAGTTCTGTTCAGTGAGAGCTTACTTAGCTATTGAACAACTGGATGCAATTAAACTAATACTGTGAACATTAGATGTATTTCCTCTTTCCAATCACAAGCAAACACAATAGATTAAGGCTAATATATACTTGCCTTAAGTACTTGCAGTCTGAAATTAATTGTTAGATAATAAACCCATAATGATACACTATGTTTCTTTAGAATTCAGGCAATCTGGAGATTATGTTATGGAGGGCATTGGCTAGTTCTATTTATCCTCTGGCAGAAGTGAGTTCTAGCATAGAGGTGAGTTATGCAGAATTCTTAAACAACAGTTTCCACTCGAGTACCAGTTGGTCTGCTCTCCTCATCTGTCTCAAAAGCTGGTGTTCTTAGTGAGAAGCTCTGTTGTTTTTGCCTTAATTTATCAAGCCTAAGGCAAATGCAGTTTGTATTAATGTTACAGCTTCAGTAGATGTTTGGGAGGCCCTTAGGGATAGTGAGGTCCACCCCCACCAGAATTTTACAACCCTCAGAAGAGTGTTTCTGAGTCTTCATTTTCTGTCCCGTGATAAGCAATATGGCACACATGTTAGCCCCAAGCCCAGCACTGGCACTGACCCACACAGGAATGACACCCTAGCAGTGCGTGCCAGAGAGGAAAGAAACTGCCCTTGTGCTGCGGCCCTCAGGGAGAGAAATCCTCACCAGGCTGAAAGCATTAGGGCTGCCGCTGACAGTACACACGCTCCAGTGGCTATGCATGTGTCTCTTGTCAATTTCTAGCTGTTTGGGACTTCCTTTAAGTTAGTGAACACAGTCAGCATGAATCCTTTTGCATTTCCCCCACCTCAGAAATGGCATGGCATGGTTTGCTTTGGATTGTCATAAATCTGACATGCTTGTCAAAAATTCCAAATCAACTATTTTTCTTTCAGTGCTCCTTTAGGTTCAGTGTATTTATCCGCCCTATTTTGCCATTTTTAAGAACAGTTTTAGGTTTTGTTGACACTTAAGTGTGTAAAAGCACTTTGTTAAAACAAAATTTTAAGAGCTGAAGACCTGTGGTAAGGAAACTTCCATTGTACTTGTGCTAAAACCCAGTAGTTTAATGTTGTTACCTTTGTTAAAGATGAGTCGCAGGATAATGAGTTGCAGAAAAGTTTCTATAAGTATGTCAGTAGCAAAAGAAAGTCCACGGATAGTCTCCATCCCCTGCTAGATACAGGAAGAAATATGGTAACAAGTGATGAGGAGAAGGCTGAGGTGCTTAATGCCTTCTTTGCCTCAGTCTTTAATAACAAGATTAGTTTTATTTAGGGAATCCAGCCTCCACAGCCAGAGACAGAGACTGGGAGAATGACCCCCCTCCAATCCAGGAGACAGTCAGTGACCTGCTGCATCACACAGACACACACGAGTCTATGGCACCAGACGGGATACACCCGAGGGTGCTGAAGGAGCTGGCTGGGTGCTCGCCAGGCCACTTTCTATCATTTACGAGCAGTCCTGGCTGACCGGGGAGGTCCTGACTGATTGGAAATTGGCCAGTGTGACGCCCATCTATAAGAAGGGGCAGAAGGAAGATCCGGGAAATTACAGGCCTGTCAGCTTGACTTCGGTGCCCAGGAAGCTGATGGAGCAGCTCATCCTGAGTACCATCACACAACACATGAGGGACAACCAGATGCTCAGGCCCAGTCAGCATGGATTTATGAAAGGCAGGTCCTGCTTGACAAACCTGATCTCTTTCTATGACAGAGCGACCTGCTTATTGGATGAGGGAAAGGCTGTGGATGTTGTCTACCTTGACTTTAGCAAGGCTTTTGACACTGTTTCCCACAGCATTCTCCTGGCAAAAATGGCTGCTCGAGGTTTGGACAATCGCACACTTCGCTGGGTAAAAAACTGGCTGGACGACCGGGCCCAGAGAGTTGTGGTAAATGGAGTTAAATCCAGCTGGTGGCCGGTCACGAGTGGTGTCCCCCAGGGCTTGGTTTTGGGGCCACTCCTGTTTAACATCTTTATTGATGATCTGGACGAGGAGATTGAGTGCACCCTCAGTCAGTTTGCAGATGACACCAAGTTGGGTGGGAGTGTTGATCTGCTCGAGGGTAGGGAGGCTCTGCAGAGAGACCTGGACAGGCTGGAGCCATGGGCTGAGGCCAACTGCTGGGGGCTGCTCTTGGGCCACAACAACCCCCAGCAGGGCTACAGGCTTGGGGAGGAGTGGCTGGAGAGCTGCCAGTCAGAGAGGGACCTGGGGGTGTTGATTGACAGCCGGCTGAACAGGAGCCAGCAGTGTGCCCAGGGGGCCAAGAAGGCCAATGGCATCCTGGCTTGTGTCAGGATTAGTGTGGCCAGCAGGGACAGGGAAGGGATCTTGCCCCTGGACTCGGCGCTGGTGAGGCCGCACCTCGATTCCTGTGTTCAGTTTTGGGCCCCTCACTACAAAAAGGACATTGAATGACTCGAACATGTCCAGAGAAGGGCAACGAAGCTGGTGCAGGGTCTGGAGCACAGGTCGTACAGGGAGCGGCTGAGGGAACTGGGGGTGTTTAGTCTGGAGAAGAGGAGGCTGAGGGGAGACCTCATCACCCTCTACAACTACCTGAAAGGAAGCTGCAGAGAGTGGGGTTTGAGCCTCTTTAACCTGGTAGAAAGCGACAGGACAAGAGGGAATGGCCTCAAGTTGCGCCAGGGAACATTCAGACTAGCTATTAGGAAGCATTTCTTTACAGAAGGGGTTGTTGGGCGTTGGAATGGGCTGCCCAGGGAGGTGGTGGAGTCCCCATCCCTGGAGGTGTTCAAGAGTCGGGTCGATTTAGAGCTTAAGAATATGCTGTAGGTGGGAGCTCTGCTCGGCGAACGGTTGGACTAGATGATCTCCAGGGTCCTTTCCAACCTAGATGATTCTGTGATTCTGTGATAATGAGTTGTCATCCCTGGAGGTATTTAAAAGGGGTGTAAACATGGCACTTAGGGACATCATTGTGTGGTAGGCTGGGTAGTGTTAGGTTAACAGTTGGACTAGATGATCTTAAGGGTCTTTTCCAACCTAAATGGTTCTATGATTCTGTGATAATGCAGTCCTGTGGTAGAAAAGGTATTTCATTCCAGATCACAATACTAAGTGGGTAGTGATGCTACACATGCTTGTTTAAGAAATAGTATATTTTCCTATAAAGAAATATGGGATCAGAAATGTAGACAGATTCTGAGGTACAAAGGTTCCTCAGAATCTGCTGTTCAGGTGTGACAATCTGCTTGGGCTTTTCTTACTTCAGGTGAATTTCAACGTGCTTAAGGTGACTAAGTATGTTCCACTATTTAGTCTGTAGACTTTATGGGATTACATACACTATTTTGATTATAGAGTTTATTTATATACACTCAATTATGTAGTTACTTTTTTGAGTTAGTAGTTCTGCTTGTTTTGTCTGCTGTATTTCATGCTGTCTAAATTCATTGCTTTCTTTCAGACTTATATCTATAGGCTATAAGAGGCCGTTGGAAAGGGATGACTTGTTCGAACTGAATGAAACTGATTCACCATACAGTGTGTGTCCTAACTTTGAAAAGCAATGGAGAAAAGAAATCCAGAAGTCTACCATAGGATTAAAGGTAGCTATAATTTTTACAATAGTCAATATCCTTTTCTAAATTAGAGGAGTCTAGAAACTGGAGAAGATTTCTAAAATCTTATTTATTGAACAGCCAAAATTTTGTAGATCACAAAAGCCACTCGGTGTTGTGATCTGTGATCTTGAGTGTGACTGGGATTTTTCTAAATCGTTTAAGTTCAAATTTACCTCTTAGAAAGATACCTAGTTATATTTTAACACTTCAAGTGATACGGAATCTACTGTGACTGATACGGAATCTACTGTGACTTTTACTTTGATGATTGATTGCCATCTTTGTCAAAACTGTCCAGCTAATTTCTCTCTGAACTTGTCTGTTTCCCTGTGTCTTATCTTTGCATCTGTATTTCAGATAGGTAGAGAAGTCTATTATCAGCTTACTTATACAAACACTGGCTTATAGAACTCACAGAACAGATTCCAGTTTTCTTTAGTTTTAACAATACTGAGGTTTACAGATATATTTGGGGGTTTTGCTTGAGTTATCCTGTGTGATTTTCATGTAAATTCTTGACAGTTTCAGTCACAATTTTTATTTTGTTGTTAAAGTGCACTAGGAGCTCTGTAATGTTAGGAAGTTCACAGGAGAAAGGACCTAACCTGTAAGACCAGTAAGAGTGCAGATGGTATACACACCGAAACCCTTTCTACCAAAGCATTCAAAAGTATTTTCCAAGAAGGATAATTTTTAATTCAGATATTATTCTTATTATTCAAGTAATCTGTAGAAATACCCCATCCTTCATCACTGTGATAATTAAGAAAGACTTTTTTTTTTTTTTTAATTCTTGTAAGAATATTTTCAATTGTTTGAGCTAAATTCAAACTGAAAATAAATAGTTACTTGACAACTGAAAATATTCAGAAAGGACAGTAGGGTTATACAACCTTAAATATAAAGTTGCTCTAAGTCTGCTGTAAATGATAATGCATTTGTATTGAAGCTTACCTCTGTTTTTATCATACAGTTTTTTTGATTTGTAATAATAATTTGAGGATTAAATTATTTTCTAATTATATTTGTGAATGACTGGGGCAACCCTAGAAATTATATCCTTTCCTGAAAGACTACTAGCCAGGCTGAATAAAACCAGACTTCATTTCTTAAAAATGCTTTTCTTCTAACTGTAGGAAATGCTCTTTTTCACATAAGTACAATGATGGCCTTAGATGGACACTAATATTACATATTTTATATTTGTAAATATGAGTGAAGTTCAAAAATAATTTTTTTTCTCTTAAATCTGCATGTATTTTTGTAATCTTGCAGGCCTCTTACATCAGAAGAATGCTATTTAAGAAAACGAGTTTCCATAAACCATCTTTGATTTTGCCATTATGGCAAGCATTTAAATTTTTATTGATTAAAGTTGCATTTCTGAAACTTACAGCTGACATTCTGGCTTTCATGAGTCCACAAATAATGAAGTAAGTTTTTAATGTGTTTCACTTGATGTTCAGAGAATAACAGTAATAATATATCTAAAGTGTTACCAGTATCAAAACCAAACTAAGCAACACCATAGATGTTCCCCGCTTCAGTGATTATATGAAAATGATCGAATGAGGGAAACCTCAAAGCGATCAGGAATTTCTTAGCCAAAGGACTGAAACAAAACCAGCAGAAACTCAATTTCATACTATTATAAACTGAAATGTTTAAAGAAATGGACTACTGTTGGAGAATGGCTTGCAGAGCAAGGCCATGGGTCTGTGCAGGAGCTGATTGCAGCCATCTGAGGTAAACAAAGGAAAAAACCCAGGGTACAGTTATGCTAACAAGGAAGGAGGTTCAGGGCTCAGTTATGCTAACAATGGACTGTTATGTTAACAAAGAGAGAAACCGAGGTACACAATGGCCTTGAGTATGATGGTAAACAACCTTGGGAAAGTAAGCAAGTCAGAAGAAGGAGGATGTTGAGACATACCTGAAATACCACAAGGGGTTGGGATATTATCATGTAACCTTTTAGTTGTATCCAATAGATTTGTGAGTAGTATACTGTAGAGTGCTTATATAAGGTGTGATTTTTCAATAAAATGGAAGCTTACTCTATCATTCACATTGAATTGGCTGCTTGCTTCCTCCGTCCTCTGCAGACTACTGTGATATTTAACTTCCCTGCTTTTTTGTTAGTATTTTTCCATCTTTATTTTTTAAAAGAACACTAAATATATAATAATATCTGCAGCTTCAGCATTTACTGTAAAACTGGAATGACTGTTGTAATCATGTTGTTGATACCAGGAGGTTGCTGGAAGTGTTTTTTAGAAACTTTGCTTACCACAGAGGTGTTAAGAATTTATCAAATATCTTTGTGTTGATAAAGAGTTAATGAACAGAATTATTGTTGACCTCCAAGCTATACCCTGAATCGGTGTAATCCTGAACAAAATTGTTAACCGTAAAATCTGTTTTAAGACATCACAGTTGCTGGTTATTTAAGCTAACCTTTTACTAACGCAATAATAAGAATTTTCCTGTAGATTTTTTTTCTCTCTCACTTTCATGATGGGTAGTTGCAGTCTAAGTAAAAATATCCAATGTAATTTTTTTTTCTTTAATGCCATTCTTCATTTGTACTACATTGTCAGTGAAGTCAGCAACAGCACATTCATGTCTAGAATAGTACTTGAGAATTGTTTCTAAGCGAACAAATTGGAAAACAGAGTTAAGACTTACCTTTTTTTAACATCATATTTCTTTGTGATCTTCCACCATATCTGGAGCCAAAATGGATTTAGTTGACCAAGTTTCCAGTATGTCAGTTTATTGAACTTTTTATTGCACAGAATTTAAAATTTATTTTCCTGCATTTTCAGAGCGATGATAATAGTCAGCGAAAATCATCCTAGTTCATACAGGAGTGGATATGTCTATGCTATTGCCCTGTTTTTTGTAGTTCTCTCACAAACCCTTCTCCATCAGTTATACCAGCGTAACAACATGCTTACTGCAGTCAAAATCAAGACTGCTGTTGTCGGCCTGATATACAAAAAGGTAATCATGTCTTCTACTTTTCTTTCGAAACACTAAAATAAACACAGTGTTAAAGGACAGTGTGCTTACCAGCATGATCGAAACCCAAGATGTTACACACTGGTGACAGGCTAACAGAGTGACTTTGTATTTTGATGATTATTTACTTAAAATAATTTGGATTTTCAGCAGCATTTCTGTTGTAAAACTCTAATCCTGAAATTACATGCTTTTGTCAGCCACCTGTAGAGACATAGTATTGGAGATATATGAAGAAACTGAACTCTTCCCATTTTGATTATGGGTTAATTTCCCAAATTTACAGAATGAACTGGGAAAACTTTCTAGGTTGGATGTCTGGGAAAAAGTAAGGGTATACGTGATCACTGTTTTTACTGTATAGTAGTAGTGAATATAAGAAGCTGGAGTTTGCCACATGGTCTCCTTTGGAGGTTGAAATTTTCCCCCTAATTTTAGTGAAATCGGTTTTCTGTTGAGTTGAATACCCAGTAGGTTTGTTGTTTTTCAGATGTTTAAAAGATGGCTAACTGCTGTGGAGATTGTCCATAACTTATCCCCACCTTTTATAAGATATGCTGAGGTGGCGGCATTATTTGCTACAAGAAATTCAGGTGCTAATAATGTAGAAGTAAAAGTAGATGTCTGGCCTGCAAAACATAAAAATGTTTACTATACTGTTAATGTGTAGCATATGAGATGAAGCTGGTTTCTCAGCATTGGACCTTTAGTTTACTTTGTTATGAACGTGGCATGTCGGTATTTTTACTGCAGTATTTAACTATTAAGCACAAGTTAAGGAAGCAAAAAAATAATCCAAATCTGAAATAAGTCACTGTCTTTGTTAATGTAAAATACAGTCTCTTTTCTCAAGAGAGTCAAACTGATCTTTTGACATAAACATCTTGGGTATTTTTTGGACCAGCATGCAAAATTTTATTTGTAAGTTGTAAATCAGTTAAATAAAGGAATTTGTTCTCTCCAGTCTCATATCAAGGTGTGTCAGTACATCAGATCATAAGCAGGGCAGTAGAGGCTCTGGTTGGGGTGGGCATGTCTTCTGGCAAGTTTTCACAGCTACAGGGTTGCGATAGAGTTTCTTCCTCTCTCAGAGTAGAGTTGATTACTTAATGCTGGGTCAGGTTGTGCTTTGCACATGGGACAGATGGTGGAGTGAGTTGTTGCAGCACTGTCTTGTTACATGTAGGAGTTGCAAGTGACACAGTGGAAAAAAGTGAGGCGCTAAGATAGAGAGAGAGAATGCATGTGTTTGTCTGGGTGTCAGTCCCAAGAGACCTGAGACTTGTGGTATCTGCCTGCCACACTGAGACTGTACATGAGTTTGCTGTGAAGCCTGCTGTTGCTGGCTCCTGCACTGAGTGGTTCTAAGCTAGGCCAAAATTGAGGCTTTCTGAGCCCTCTTTGTGCTGTGTTGTACTGTTTACTGTAAAGAGTTGCAAATCTGTTTCACTGAGTTCTAATTATTGTCCTTTTAGCTTCTTCTGGGCAGCTAAACCCATCAAAATTGTTCATTTTTCTGACCTCTGTATTTTCTGGTTGCAGGCCTTAACTTTAGCTAATTCCTCACGGCAAAACTATACAACTGGGGAAATTGTTAACCTGATGTCAGCAGATGCTCAGCAACTCATGGAGCTAACTGTAAACATCAACCTGTTGTGGTCAGCACCTTTTCAGATCATCATGGCTGTCATTTTTCTCTGGAAAGAACTTGGCCCATCAGTCCTAGCAGGTGTTGCACTGCTTCTTTTGGTTATACCTATAAATGCGCTTATTGCAGCCAAAGTAAAAAGACTGAAGGTGAGATATTTAAATAAACATGGTAAGGAGAGGTTAGGTTGTCATAAAGCAGGGGATAAATTATACATGTGTAAGAATGCTATTGGTACATCTAAATTAAACCCCCCAAAATAAACATACTAAGCCACAGCTGTTTTTCATTGAGGGAGGAAGCATAACTGCAGTAAGAAAGCCATATGTTTGATAGCTGAACTAGTACCTAGGCTGGATACCTAAATTTTCATTATATTGAAACCATACTTTTGTATTAGTAAAAATTTTGTATGACTCAATTTAGGATACAGCTATGGTTTTGCATATTACATAAGTTAATTCCATTAAATAAGGGATTTTGTAGGATTATGGCCCTCTCCCACTTTTAGTATTCAGGCTAAACTTCTCCCTCAAATTTAGCACATTCTCGTGAGATTATGGAAATACCCATAGAAGTACAGCAGGTGTTCTGACTTCTTTTCTGCTTCTCTGATGCTACAGTTCTCTTAGCACTGTATTGCCTGTTACTATGACAATTTCTGTAAGCTCCACAGAAAAAAAATAATACTACAACCCTAAGTTTTGCATTGCTGTCACGGCAGTTATTTCTCTCCGTCTTATTCTGCCTTTGATGGTGACACATGCAGTGAAGACTCTGGGTCTCCATTAATTCTTTGTAAGGTTGTGACAGTTTAGAGACATTGACAAAAACCCAAAAAACCCTCTTACCTGTTTTGCAGGTGAGGTACAGCAGCTACAAATGTACTTAGATCCCTACTGTGATATGAGAGATAGAGAAGAAATACAAAGGACAATAAAATAATTCTGTTTAAAAGTTTGCAGCTTGTTGTTATATATGAATAAGACTCAAAACATTAGAGAGGCTGTTATTATTATTTTAGGAATGTGAGGTGCAGAAGAGCCTGGGTACACTGAAGGAGTGAGAAGAATTGCTGTGTTTCTTTCATTGGTTCTTTCAATAACAATATTTTAATCAGTAGCAGAGGAAACTTTCTTCCTACTCCTGTATATATACTTATATATGTATACAGTGTTTTATGTCCATATAGCATTATGAATATATTTGTGTATGTGTATATACAGTGTTATATTATATTGTTATTGAGTCTGTATTTACCTGCTTAGTGATTCTGAACATTAAAACCATATTATCATTCCTGAACACCCTGGAAACTGAAAGCCTGTTAAGATTTTAATTCAGTGTGAAGAAAAATAAAAAGGACAAAAACTGAAATGCACTTTTTGAGATAATTTAAGGGAAAAATATTATTTTAATGTATTTAATCCTTTATCCTATCTAATGATTTTTTTTAACCACATCTATCTGAAGATGATATAACTGCAGTGTGTTTTGCCAATTGATGAGGTCAACAGCAAGGACACAGACACCAAGTTAAAAACATAAGCTTATTTTACTTTAGTTTAAAGCAGCAGAAAGAATAAGCAAGATAATGCATCTGATCATTAGCACATAGAGGTAGCTATAGTGATTAAGAAAGTTACATCGCCAATTGCCCTAATACTTTACCATCATCCAGATCTGTGCTTCAGCTGAGGAGCCCTGTCACAGCGAAGGATCAGAGAACTGCTCCCAGCAACTGGGAGTTCCTACGCAGTGCATCTACTCGTAGGTGAGGTCTCCATCGTCACTGTGAGAGGGTCCTGCTTTTATACAGTTTAACAAACAAATCATATTTAAAAAAAAAAAAAAAAAAAAGAGCATGAAAACGTCTAGTAGATTGATTTCACTTCACTTGGGTGCATCCTACATCTGGCCAGGATCCCAGGTGTGTCCGAGGAGTTCCTGTCTTCTAGGAAACAGCTGGCTTAGAGTCCAAAAATAGATATTATCTATAGCTTTCAAAGGATATTACCATGGTCATATGCTGAAAGGATGCAGGTCGAGAGGTTCACTCAGAAATCAGCTCTGGTTTGAGGCCTATGCTTCAGGCTTTTGTTCAGGCCTTTTTATGTCACAGTGCTACTTTGTTTTCCAACAAGGTAAAAATAGCATAAAAGGTAGTTATTGCCTACAGTACACTGCATATTTTACTCTCCAAATTTTTTTGCTCATTGAAAAATTAAAACATTGCTGTCTTTTAACCAGAAAAGCCAAATGAGATATTCGGATCAACAAGTTAAGCTGCTGAGTGAGATGTTACATGGAATAAAGGTAATGCCACAACTAATAAGGGTTTTGGTTTTTTTGTTAGGTTTTAAAGATAGAAAATAAGTTATTAAAAAAACTAAGGTTTTGTGTGTAATATTTCAGCTGATAATGATAAAAGTTAGAAAAGAAAATGTTTTAACATAATGTGCTTAAAGTGTTTTTGGAAAATATTTATTGGTTTAATTTGATTTGAAAAACTTACTATCCATGTTTCCACAATTTTATTACTACATTTCTAATGAGAATGTAAAATATGTTAATAGATATCCAGAAGCCTTTAGCAGAGTGAAATTTTAGTGTAGAAGAAAAGTACTTTTGAAAGTTGCCTTATTTTTGTTATTTATCTTGTTTTGATATAAACTAGCTCATCATTTCTGATACGTAACGGACAAGTTGAAATCTGAAGAATTGTGACTAGAGTATATCTTCCATAAGAACAACCTAATTTAGAGTTATCTTAAGTCTTGCTTTCATTTGTAAAACAAATTTTTGTAGTTTGGTATTGCTAAATATTTGATAATGACATTTGCAACTTAAGCTTATTTTCTGTAGTCACTGCTATTTTGTTTTATTAAAATATGTTTGTTTGATTGTCTAGCTCCTAAAACTTTATGGATGGGAATCTGCATATCAAAGGAAAGTCATGAGCATTAGAGAACGTGAAGTGGATGTGTTGAAGTCATCTGGGTATCTGATGACTTACTCCATGCTAACATTGACGTGTATTCCTTTTATGGTTTGTTTCTTAAAAATATTAATTCATGCAGAACTGTTTCTCATGTTCCCTAATGCTTTAGTAGCTGAATTGCTCACAAATGTTTCCTCACAGTATCTCAAAACATTAAATTTATCAACACAATATATTTGAATTCTCAGGTTCTAATAGTATGTCTATGACTGGAGAAGAATGAGAGAGATTATGAATTGACCAAGCTTTTAAAGACCTCCATTAGAAAGTCAGAAACCAAATCCAAAACTCACAAATCTAATTTTACTGTTTTAATCATACTGTTTCTATTGCATAGAAATCAACTACCTTGTTTATACTCCTCATTTTCTAAGTTTTAAGGGAATGCATTTTTGATGTGTAATTTTTGGCTATCCCCTCTCAAACACCAAACTTCTAAATACGTTTGAAAAAAAAAAAAAGGAAAAAAACCAAAAAACCCAAACCAAATTCATCCTAGCTTTGTTTCAGTGGAATTCTATCAAGAATGGATTCAGATCTTTGGATCTTTAAATCCCTCTGTTAAACTCCATTGGAAGTTAAATAGAGACTTCAGGGCCTTGGGATGACTAGTTAAGGGATCAGGAGCACAAGCAGTGTGCTATCCTTCCAGTTGCGGGGAATGATGGCCTGGCTGAACAGAGAGCTTTGACTGGAACTCAGGAAAAAAAGGAGAGTTTATGAAGTTTGGAAGAAGGGACAGGCAACTCAGAAGGAATACAAGGATGTCATGAGGTTATGCAGGGAGAAAATTAGAAGGGCCAAAACCCACCTAGAACTTAATCTGGCTACAGCTGTAAAGGACTGTAAAAATGTTTCTATACATTAGCAACAGAAGGAGAGCTAAGGAGAATCCTCATACTTTATTGGATACAGGGGGAAACATAGTGACAAAGGATGAGGAAAAGCCAGAGTTACTTAATGCCTTCTTTGCCTCAGTCTTTAATAGTAAGACCAGTTGTTCCCCACTACCCAGCCCCCTGAGCTGGAAGACATCAATGGGGAGCAGAATGAAGGCCCCATAATCCAAGGGGAAATGGTTAGCGACCTGCTATACCACCTAGACACACACAAGTCTATGGGGCTGGATGGGATCCACTCAAGGGTACTGAGGGACTTGGTGGAAGTGCTCATGAAGCCACTTTCAATCATTTTTCAGCAGTCCTGGCTAACTGGGGAGGTGCCAGTTGACTGGAGGTTAACAAATGTGACACCCATCTACAAGAAGGACTAGAAAGAGGATCCAGGGAAATACAGTCTGACCTTGGTGCAAGGGAAGGTTACAGAGCAGATCATCTTGAGTGCCATCATTTAGCACATATAGGACAACTGAGTAATCAGGCCCAGTCAGCTTGGGTTTATGAAAGGCAGGTCCTGCTTGACAAACCTGATGTCCTATTACAAGGTGACCCGCTTAGTGGATGAGGGAAAGGCTGTGGGTGTTGTTTACCTGGGCTTTAGTAAGGCCTTTGACACCATTTCTCACAGCATTCTCCTGGAGAAACTGGCTGCTCATGGATTGGATGTCTGTATCTTTGCCAGGCAAAAAACTGGCTGGATGGCCAGGCCCGAAGAGTTGTGGTGAACGGAGTTAAATCCAGTTGGCAGCCACTCACGAGTGGTGTGCCCCAGGGCTGGGTTTTGGGGCCACTCCTGTTTAACGTCTTCATCAATGAACTGGATGAGGGGATTGAGTACACCCTGTTTGTAGATGCCACCAAGCTGAGTGGAAATGTTGATCTGCTTGAGAGTAGGAAGGATCTACAGAGGGATGCAGATGAGCTGGATCAGTGGACCAAGGCCAGTAGTATGAGGCTCAACAAAGCCAAGTTCCAGGTTCTGCACTTGGGTCACAGCAATGCCATGCAACACTACAGTCTTGGGGAAGAGTGGCTGGCAGCCCAGTGGACCTGGAAGCACTGATCAACAACTGTCTGAACAGGAGCCAGCAGTGTGCCCAGGTGGCCAAGAATGCCTTTAGCATCCTGGCTTGTGTCAGAAATAGTGTGGCCAGCAGCACCAGGGAAGTGATCGTCCCCCTGTACTCAGCACTGGGTGAGGCTGCACCTTGAACACTGTGTTCAGTTTTGGGCCCCTCACTACAGGAAAGACACTGAGGTTCTGGAGCACATTCAAGGAAGAACAATGAAGCTGGTGAAAGGTCTAGAGCACAAGTCTTATGAGGAGCAGCTGGGGGAACTGGGGTTGTTTAGTTTGGAGAAAATGAAGCTCAGGGGAGACCTTACTGCTCTCTACAGTGACCTGAAAGGATGTTGTAGCGAGGTGGGTGTTGGTCTTTTTTCCCAGGTAACAAGTTATAGGATGAGAGCAAATGGCCTCCAGTTGTTCCAGGGGAGATTTAGATTGGATATTAGGAAACATTTCTTCACCAAAAGGGCTATCAAGCATTGAAATAGGCTGCCCAGGGAAGTGGTTGAGTCACCATCCTTGGAGATATTTAAAAGACACGTAGATGTGGCACTTAGGGACATGGTTTAGTGGTAGAGTTGGCAGTGTTAGGTTTATGGTTGGACTCAATGATCTTGGAGGTCTTTTCCAACCTAAATGATTCTGTGGATCAAACTGGAACCTTCATTAGGGATAAATGTCCACCATTAATTTCAGTTACACAAACTGATGTTTTCTGGCACTTAACTCACAAGATGTAAGAGGTGAACAGGAATATTAGGAATAGTGAAAGGGAGGATTAAGGCTATCCTTCAGTCTCTAACCTTGATAATAACTGAAATATTTGAAGCAGTGATTGAGAAAAATTCAAATTTTCAATTAAATGCAGTGAAATAATCAACTTCTTTTTTAGGACTTAGGAATCCTTGTACTTTGTGAGTAGTTTAGTTTAGGACTCCTAAACTCAACAAAAGGCGGAAGAGACCCCATAGGACAGGTTGTTAAATTTAGGCTTTACTTAATTCTGAAGACTTAAGTATCGGTTGTGTAAGAACCCAGCTTATTCTCTGATGACTATTGACTAGATTTTTGCAAAAAATTTAAATGGGCAAAATAAAAATACCTGCAGTAAATAATTCTATTGTATATCCAATATCATAGCAATACAAGAAGAAATAAAAAGAGTGAATTTCCTGAAACATAATGTTTGAGTGTTTTCAAAATGAGTAAATGAATTCCTGAGATGGGAGTTATTTCATATCGTTGCATATGTATCTGGTTGGGTGAAACACAGTAGCCATGTTTTTTGCTCACTAAAATGATAGTAATCCTGCACTCAGTATTGCAGCTATAATTTCCATGTGCAGCAGTTAGAGTCCCTGACATGAGCAGAAATGGGATCCTACACCTTCCAAATGCAAACAAAAACAGTATTTGTGTATAAATTTTAGTTACAATGTGATTTTGGTTGGATACATTTTTTACTTTTTTTTTATTTAAAGGTCTCCTTGGCTACATTTGGAGTCTTCGTTCATCTAGACAAAGAGAATGTTTTAACAGCAACTAAAATTTTTACATCTATTTCTTTATTTAACATTTTGCGACTGCCTTTATTTGATTTATCACCTGTGATCTCTGCTGTAGCCCAGGTAAACATATTATGAACAAGTGCTATAAAAGGCTGATATTTATACTCTGTCATGTTTCGTCTATTTCTAGGAGTGATTAAGTCATATAATTATTTTAAGTTACATTTTATTGAGATGAAACTGCACAGTGTTTTTATGGAATGAGAAGCATGAAGGCTGTTTAAAAGATGTCTCTCAGTCTTTTAAGTAGAAAGTAAATTGGGTAGCACACCTAATTGTGACTGAGCTTTCTGTTTCTTGCTTTTCTTCCTTCAGTGGACTAGACTCAACTTCTGCTCCTACTTTCTCAACTTCTGTTCTTCATAGTCCACCGAATATAAAAGTATGAACAATTTGGGCTGCACATTTTAGGTCACTCGGCCATTGTCATATATTGGAGCCCTTGATACCAAGTATGGGAGACCCACTGTGGACTCTACAATACTGGTTTTGTCAAGTCATCACTGAAGGAATTATAAAAAAAAAAAGGAATAGAGCTGCTGAGGAAACCATATCAGCAACCTTCAGTCCTAATGGTATACCAGCAGGGTTACTATATGAGTTGGGAACTTCTACCTTTTAAGACTCTGTTATGGGTTTACGAGCTGAATGTACTCTGTCACAGCTTGTATACAACTCAGAGTTTTGTAAGGAACGGGACCACTGTGAGCAGATACTCATCCTGATTTGATTTCATTTATGGTTAGCATACTGTAAGATCAAAGCCTCGTCTTTTCCTAAACTTTACTTCTAATAGCTTAAAAATTATCACAAGTGTAAGTTCATCTCACTTTGTCACCCCACAGTGATGGACATCTCATGATGCACTCACAGAGAGTTACTGTGAGCTATTGCTTAAAAAAAAAAAAAAAAAAAAAAAAAAAAAAGCTCTGTTTTCACCAGAGGCTTATGAAAACAAACTAGTTTTCTCTGACTTGAGTCAGAGGAACCAGACATTTGAGGATTAACTATATTTTCTAATACTGAATGTGTCTGGCATGCTCTGTTACTTTATAACTACCAAGCAGTAAATCCTCAGGAAAAAAAATACACTTATTCATGACTTTAGATTGTTTAGTACTTTAAGGAAAATGATTTTTAAATAGGTAAACACCTTTTTTGTCTATCTTCAAATAAGACATGGAATATGTTCTTCCATATTATCTAGAAGTTTTAAAATACTATTTAAAAAATTAGGGAGCACAGACATGTTATAAATATTATATGTATATGTTCATCTTGCAGACCAAGGTTTCTCTGAGTCGTTTAGAGGATTTTCTGTGTTCCGAGGATCTTAACCCTGAGGATGTCAATACAAACTACAGTGGAAGTAAGCAGAGTTACTAATTTTTAATTGGTCATGAGTTTATATGAATGATCATTAAGAAACTCAACTGAGGGGATGGATTAGCAACTCTTTGCTCTTTTTTCTTTATTGCAACAGATCACGCTGTTGGGTTTATTGGTGCTTCTTTACGCTGGGAAAAAAATGGCCTGCCAGTTTTAAAAAAGTAAGATATTTCTTAATTTTTTTTTTACAAGCTCATTTGGCAGGATGTGAATGTGATATCTGTAGAGATTTTGTTCAGGTTTAATGTGTTCTGATTCAGACTAGTTCATGATGTTACACAATAAGAAGAACATAAATTATTGTTTCCAGAATATCCTATGTGATTGGTGTGCTCTGAAAAGTCAAATCTGACTTGGTCTCTTTGATGAGGAACCACATAGGAGTGCATGTTCCTCAAGACAGCACTTTATAAGTGCTATGGGAAGCCAGTGCTCTTCATTCCTTCTTCATTCCTTCTTCATTCCTTCCTTCTTTCCTACCACCTCTCCCCTCAGTTTGCACAAAGTTTAACTGCAATATCAGTTTTTCCTGAATAGCATTTTGGGAAGCATTAACTAGCAAGATGCTCTTTTGTCAGTGTAGCATTTTATATTGCCCACGAGTAAGCTAAGGTATTTTATGCAGCCTTGCATTGAATACTGATCTTAAAATTGGGCTGTGGCTTCCTTTGGAAAGAATAAACAAACAAAAAGTTTGCTTTTCTCACGGTGGTCTCTTGCCTGAAAACACCCCTCTTTTTCATTCCTTAACAAGGTATTTCTTAGATGTAATTTCAGCTATGCATAAACTGCTGTGCAATGAACACATTGAAGGGTTAGTAAGGAAATGGAGTAACCGAGCTCTGAAGTGAAGAACCTGTTTGATAAGCTCTATACAGCTATTAAATTTTACTAAGACAGCTGAAGAGGTTACAACCCACTTGGTCTAACCCACTAACCATGCTGTTTACCCTATTCCTCTCAGGGCTGTGGGGTATCATTTCCCATAACATGCCATTGAGCGTCCACATCTCAGCCACCATAGCCTGCAATATAGTATCCAGGCATGAGCTGCCTTCAGCATTGTGTACAGGCTTCATTAAAGTCTGGTACAGTCTCTGGGTACGTCTTTACCTCGTTTGTGCTCCCAGCTCCAGTCTGAAAGGACTGTGTTTATTTCAGCATAAGGCCTTCAGATCATAATACACTTAGATCCAGATAGCATAGGGTACAGATATGGCAAATGGCTGTCTTTGTATGCTAAAGTTTGTTAGTACATATTGTAGTTGTTTTGACGGCAAAATATACAGGTTATGAAGGGCAGCTTTTATTTATCCAAACAGCTATTTTGATCCTTAAGAAGGATCAGACATCGGTCACAGTTGATGCTATGTAGGAAGTCTAACTGTTGATTGTCAGAGTAAGATGGAATGTGAACCTCAGGCCTGAGAACAATACGATAACACCACTTATTGTTTAGACTGTCTCCCGTTTCGTTTTATTGTGACCAGATAAAAGCATAACATTTTAACTTGCAGACATATAAATTTATACTTAAAGTCATTATTGCAAGTTTCTGAACGGTGCATAGCCAAAAGACATGCAAACTGAAGTACTAATTTCTCATTGTTCTGAGGGTAAAATAAAGTGACCACAACCCATATATGATGGAGTATTTACAAAGAGGATAACTCATTTGTCTTCCTCAATATTTCCAGCTTGAGTGTCAGCATTCCTGAAGGCTCTTTAGTTGCTGTTGTGGGACAGGTTGGATCTGGAAAGTCATCTTTTCTTTCTGCTGTTCTTGGAGAAATGGAGAAACTTGAAGGAACAGTTCAGCGAAGAGTAAGATTGTCTGTCTGTGTCCCCCTGCTCTGCCCACTCCACAATACCTAAATTAAGTAGAACTGCTTTTGAAAGTACAATTTTTCCTTCTCAACAATAGTTGTAGAAATTCTGTCAAGGGTAGCTCCAGCTTCTTAAATCTTCAAAGTAACACAGTGATTTTTGAGACTTTGTTAACAGTGTAACAATTTGCTTTCAATCTAAGTGATTGCAAAGCTATTTTCATTTTTTTATAATCTGTGTAATTCAGTGCAAAAATCTTGAGTGTTTAAGTCATATATTGAGCCTAAACATCTAATGGTACAAACATGATCCACTTGGAGCAGTTATAAGCTGCTGTAGAAGATGATCATCTTTCTTGCAATGGCTTATGTGTAGAGAGGATACAGGATATGGAAATAGAGGGAAAAGATAAACTTTAGGCAGAGATGGGATTAAGGTGCTGGCTCTCCTAGTGATAGGAAACCCTGTAGCTTAATTTACAGTTACAGAGAGCAACAAAAGTCCCCATCACAGAATAGAGTTTAGGGAAGTTTTCTATAGGTTATAGATATGGTGGAAGTTAACCTCTGATGGCAGACTACAGTGCTTGAGCCAATCATTATCATTGGGTAAGCACAGTATTGTTTAATCTGGTTGCAAGGGGATGTGGCAACATTAAAAAAGTGTCTCAGCCTTGAAAATCAGTGTTGAACAAGAATCCACTCCCATGGAAATCTAGTAGAGTCTCCTGTCACTGTTGAGGGGTGGGGGAAGAATATCAAGTTGAGGTGTTCCAAATCTGAGAGTAGTAGTTAATGAGAAAAAGATAGGCTGTGTAGAATCTAATAAGGAAGGCATATAACCAACAAGCGTATCTGTACTATCAGTTTGTTGTAAAATTAATAGATTTTCACAGAGCATGTAGCTTAATGTAAGAAAAGATCTAGGAGAATTTCCAGTTATTATTCCTATCCTGTAACCTTAATTTCTAATGGCTGACACATTCCATGGCATGTTATGTAAATATACAAACAATCAGACTGTATTTTGATATATACCTACAACAGACCTAAAACAGACCTATTTTTCTGCATATAAGTCTTACAATGGGTGGCTGTCACCTGAAAAATTTTGCTCAGTGTATGTCCCAGCTCTGTCAGTTTTATTCAATGTCCTCTTATAATAATTATCAGTAAGCTGTTATACAGGAATACTCAACAGATTGGTTTTTTTACCTGACTTAGTCAAAACTTGAAGAGTTTAAAAATGCTCAAGTTTTGGAAGTAATTACTGGTTACTTTGAGGTAAACCTGGAATTTAAAATGTACTTTAAAATGCTATTTTCTATATTCACAAAGCCCAAGTAAAGAAGATGTTTCCAATTCATTTTAGGGTTCAGTGGCATATGTTTCTCAGCAGGCTTGGATTCAGAATGACAGTTTACAGGAAAATATTCTCTTCGGTGCAAATCTAAATAGGCCATACTATGAACTTGTTTTAGAGTGTTGTGCTTTACTGCCAGATTTGGAACAGTTACCGAATGGAGACCAAACAGAGATTGGAGAAAGGGTGAGAATCTTAGATGTCAGAAATGATGCAATAATTTGTTATGGCTTTTATGTTTTTATATATTCTCTATTTGATCATTTACTCTGAGTAATCAGTGCTCAGCCAAGTACATCTATCCCATCTTCTTACTTAGCTTGCTTACTTTGAACTTAATTTCTGTTCAAGCTTTCAACTCTTACTAATTTTAAAATGGCTTTTTTCTATACAGAAGTTTGAGTAAGCCCTGTCGTGTTCACCAGTGCTTTCCTCTATACTGTAAAAAGGCCTATATGACTGTAAATAAAAGTTGTTTTTTAATTTTCCAAAGTACCTTACATTTGCCTGTTTGGAGTGGGGATTTAATCAACAGAGCCCAAACTTTGCTCTAATTACTTGAAAATCCAAATGTTACCTTTCTATTTTCATATCTAGTATAAAATTAACTTTGATTACCTGAAAAAATAATGATGAGACTGAGTGTAATACACTGGTCTTTTTTAGTATTTCATATTTAAATGTAGATTTTTTGGGTCTTTCTTTTCTTAGGGTGTCAATATCAGTGGAGGGCAGAAGCAGAGAGTGAGTCTTGCTAGAGCTGTGTACAGCAATGCTGACTTGTATCTTCTGGATGACCCCCTGTCTGCTGTAGATGTACATGTTGGGAAACATCTTTTTGAGAAGCTAATTGGCCCTTCCGGTCTCCTAAAAACCAAGGTAAATTAGGGCAGCTTCCTTTTCAGTTTTCAGCTGCTTTGTACAATACAACAGACACAGTAAAAGTCACAGTTGTTCTGCAAAAGCTCATCTCTTACCTAGTGTGTTGATGAAAATTATTCTGAATAAAGAGTCTGAAAGATTCATATAATATTTACTTATTTCTTCTTTACTAGCAGTTTTTGAGGACTACTGTGATCTGCATATAGAAGGCAGGGTAGAGCCTTTTGTAGTCACTCTTGATGCCTCGCTGCAGTAAATAGCCAGTATAAATCATAGAAAGAAAGGTTTCTTCTTGAACAAAGAAACTCCGTGGGGAGAGTGGAATCAGAAAAAATAGATTCTACCATTTAAAAAACTGTTCATATGGGAAGGTAAGATAGCTTCTAAAAAATTTCTCCTTGGTGTTATGAATTAGTACAGATTATTCCTGCTGGCTGGTGACTGCAAAACACATGTATTACTATGAAATACTTAATATTATGAATACATTAGTATGAAGTAAATGTCTTTGACTTTCCCTCTCTCCTCCCTTTTCTTAATTTACCTGCTCTATGGGTTATGAGTATCTAGCAGAAGCAAGAACTCTACTAATGATAGACTTGTTAGCAGGTTTTAATATTGAGACTATCAAACTACATGTAGTATATTAAAAGATGTAGTATCTGCCTCGTCTCTTTACAACCTAATCTAAACCATTCCTAAGCAGAAGATGCACATTAAGAAACAGGTGAGTACAAGTAGCTGTAAGCATAAAGTTTGACGTTATAATCAGAAATTTAAAGAGTAATGTAGTGAAGTAGGCAATAAATAACAACAACAATAATAGTAATAATAAAGTAGACAAATAAATGAGCAAAATCCCAGAAAAATTCCACTACACTATTTCAGCTATCATAATATAATGTCTAATTTTAATGTACACTTTGTATTTATATGGAAAACATTGTGTTTCAGACTCGTATATTAGTGACACATAACCTAACGCTCCTGCCTCACACTGATTTTATAATAGTAATGAAAGAGGGCAGAATAAGTCAAATGGGGACCTACCAAGAACTCATTTTAAAGAGAGCTAATTTTGCTGAGCTTATTCAAGTCTTCAGTGCAGAGCATACAAGTAAAGAGACAACCCAAATGAAAGGTGAGAAAATTTGTATACTGTTTGCTTAGTATTTTTTCTTTTCATTAAAGCTTCTCAAAATATTCCTCCTTTCCTTCCTGGAAATGAAGAGAATAATTACAGGAAAATGTATAGCATTCCTGTCTACATTTTGGTATGGAATTATAGGTTATAGACTGAAAAAAATCAGACATTAGTGTCGAGATCAAATCGTTTATTCTTTCAACTAATAAATGTATGATAAATCTGTCTTACACAGCTGCTCTATTAATTACCAGGTAAAAGTTACCTGATTCTGCTAAGGATTTATCACTCAATAAATAACTTATGGACATTCCAAATTAATACTGTAGTGTCAACAATTATGTCCTGTTTTACATTGGATCCTTCCCATTTCCATCAACTTAGACTGCTGTAATCATGAAGCACAGCAGGAACAGGAGAATATGGTCCATTTGTAGGAGAAAAAAGAAACTTTTAGTACTCTTATGAAATACTTCATACAACAAGTAGACAGCATATACAAATATGGCACAGTACCTTGAAACAGCATACTTACAAATCATTCACATGGATTAGGACTCAATTTACTTCTGTACCTGAGTTGTTCAATGTGTGCTCTTTATAGAGTTGTGGGAAAGAAATAGGTACATTGACAATGCAGTCTGTTTGACCTGTTTTCATCATGTACTTCAGGAGGAGATTAATTGTGGTTATCTCGTTTTGAGAGAAGGAATCTCCACATGACACAGAAGGGTCCTATAACAGACAAGTGACTGTAGATGTTTATAATGCTGGTTTGCAGTTAATTTAGCAACTCTAAATTGAGCCCGTAGTAAGTACAATGCAGTCTGATGGGTTTATTAATTCAGGCCCTATACAGGAGCCAGTGCTCTCAAATATTTGCTGGGGTTTGACAGGGAGGAGCGGAAAGACAGAACAGCAGATGTTCAGAAGGCCACAGTGGGCAGTCTTGAGTTAGCTGTGATTAAAGTGTGAGGTAACCTTGTAAGGAAACAGGCATTATTCATGAAGAGGAACCAAAGTAATGAGGAGAAGAAACAGTATGCAGTGTGTCATGATACAAAATTATACAGCAGGGGTACCTTCAGCAGGGTGGATGTACGTAGAAAACGTAATTTTGTCTTAACAGGTCTGCTGACAAAAACAACATCAAATATGACAAAGAAGAAAAAAATCCCTTCCTGGAAGAAAAAAGTGTTGACTCCTTTCCTTAACACACAAAGAACAGCAATCTTGGTTTTCCAGCCATGATGCAAGAATACTTTGAGATAAACACTGATGTTAATATTTGCAGGGATACTAATACTCTAAGCAAGAATTCACTAAGCAAGAATGGAATTCCAAAGAGACTCTAGGCTCATGAGGGAGATATATTTGCTGTCACAGTTCTAGTATTAGGTCTTAAATGTGTCTGTCTTGTGTAGTAACTGTCCCAAGACTAGGTCAACTTAAGAAATTCATGAGTTAAATCATCCCCATTCATCATTTTGTCCCTGTTTTTTATTTCTAGCTTCTTGTACTGTATCTGTCAACTCATGGTATATATTGAAAAGATGTTTCTATTTTTATTCCTTTATAGTGAGTTCTTCAAAAGAAGAGGGCCAACTGGGTAGGAGTCTGCAACAAAGAGAACTGCTGAAACATAAAGAGTAAGTATTTAAAAAAAAAAAAAAAAGTAGCCATTGCTTAATTAATGCCATGCTAGAACAAACCTAAGTGCTGAAGGCTGTGCCACTATGCTTCACTATGTACGCATGGGTTAAGCCTGAGTGCCCATTAGCAGTTGGCTGGAGAACATGTATCTGGAGCTCATCTTCTGGTTTCACTTTATACAAAAGAAATCCAGTTAATGTGCTGCATGAGTTCAAGAGGTCCAGTTCATGGGCTGCCTCACTGTGTGAAACAAAGTACATTAAGCAGGAATGAAGGGGACTTTCAGAAGACCAACTGAAGTCACTGATGTGGATGCACCCACAATTCCCAGGCAGCAATTTGACTGCTTGGTGTATTAACAAATTGTTTATGCTCTTTGTTCTTCCCCTGTAACATTGATTTGTCTTTTTGCACCTCTAAGAAAACTTCTGGGTTTTCAGATTGTTGAATGACCTAGATTAATTTATAAAGCTCTGTAGCCGTTTATTTGCAGTGGTAGAAGATAGTGCAAAGTTGAAATAGAAGAGCCTCAACTAACAAGTTCAGACAATGCAGGACATTTAAGCTTAACCACCCTGATCCTGAAGTAGTAGCATTGGATGTGTCAAATAGTAAGCCCTAATCCTGGGCCCACACGAGGTTGAGACCTGAGTTGCACAACACTTACATGCTTCAGAAAAGGACAGTCTTACATCTCTAGCTGATGCCTACACAGAACAAGCCCAGTTTTTGTCTACACATAATTATATGAGAAGGGAAAAGGCCATACCTAGTGTTGTCTTCTGACCATAATGTTACTCTTAACAACAAAAATAGAACAGCTGAGGACAGTTCGTGTCTCCACAGGAAAAATCTATAAAATTTTATAGTATCCATTTTTGCTTAGGAATAAATGGATATATTCTTTGTATGATGATTCACAAGAAGATTTGAAAGTGTTTCTTGCTTGCAGTTCTTCCTTTGATCAATGGAAAATATTCACTAACACTAAGGAAAAAGTTGCTACTGGTGGTGTAAGTATCACTAATAGAAAAGACTTTGACATTTGTTTTTATAAAAATGTATTTTGCAGTTGCAGTTTTCTGTTCCTTGCTAAGGTTGCCTGACATCTCATTACTGAAATTAAAATCTTACAGGTTTTTGCCAAATTTTAAGTATGTCACCTTAGATTTTCTATTTTGATGATCTGCTGCTGGCTGTATTTTCATATTAGGCCCAGGTCCAGTCTGTTTTACATATTTCAGAAAGAAGAAGATTAAAGTAAGATTTTACCTCTGTTAGGAAATCATTCTGTCTGTTTTACCTTCAGGAAGTTTAATTACCTGTGTGCTGGAGCAAAGACTAGAAATTTTGCATGGTAATACTGCCGCAGTATTGTTTTATGTTAGAAGCACACTTTCTGCAATCTCCTTTAAAAAAACCCTGCCAAGTTGCTAGGGAGAGGGAAAAGAACAAGTGAAATAGTGTGAGAAAGTCAAAACTTCCTGGGAATCTATAGTTTAATTAAAATAGGAACAGGGCAAGGGGGTGGAGGGGGGTAGAAAGTATGAGTTTCTAGCAAGATGGTAGAAATAAGCTCTTGAAAAGAATGAATTTGCAGAACAGACAGAAGAGTTTGTGCCAACTAGAGCTCATTTAACTCCAGACCCTGTAATGAAATCCAAGAATCTGCCATACCTTTCAAATGGCCTAGCTGAGTTTGATCCCATTAGTCTTCATCTAGGATGAGCATTTACTCCTGATGACACTAATTTCCTTGGCTCCAGTAGCCCAGAGTGGTAGTTCTAAAGTTTCTGGTTCCATTAATGAATAGGGTAAGATTCGCTTCATACAAACTGCCCAAGAATTGCACTCTTGTTTGTTTGGTTCGGGTTTTTTGGTTTGGTTTGGTTTGTTTGTTTTGTATAATCTACATACATAAGATCTTTTAAGTCTGACACTGGAAAGTGTCACAAGCAAGACTGCCTATGATGTGTATCATTAAAGAGCAGAGTGTAGTGGGAGAGGAAACCTTTTTGCAGTATAATTTTATATACGTTATCAGATTTAGTTAAATTCTTTATTCTGAATTGAATGTATCCAGTTCCCATTCTATAATGTGTATGGTCCTTCAACAGTGGTAATGATTTTAAGAGTAACTCTTTTTTTTATGTATTCCTTTTTTTATTATATATTTAGATGAAGATGTCAGTTGTTTTGAAATACCTCCAAGCCTTCAACTGGCAATGGATGTGGCTAACCATAGCTGCTTGTTTAGGACAAAATGCACTAGCCGTTGGGCAAAATCTATGGCTTAGCACCTGGACTGCAGAAACAGCAGAAGTTAGTGACTTCACAGAATGGAAACAGTCACAAAACTATAAACTTTGTATCTATGGGCTTCTGGGATTCTTACAAGGCAAGTATGAGCGTTTATGACTCTTTTCTCACCATTTGCCAAGTTTGATCTGCCGGAATGTGTATTAGTAAAGAAATAATGCTGGTTGTTTAATAAACTGAATTGTATGCAATATAGTGTAATAGTTTAAACTGGGGAGAGGAGAAGAGATATACAGACAACAAGAAAACATACAAGTATACAAGAAAATGCTATTTGATTTTATGATACTTCTGTGAATTCTTCAAACATCCAAGTGTAACCTAATAAAATTATGTTGGCATCTCGGGAAGGAAATGATTGTGAATGTGAGGTGGCATGCTAGCATGAGAGACTTAACTGCAGGAAAAACATACTTATGAAGTACTAAGATGTATCAGCAAAATACAAATATATACATTTGTAAAGCTAAGATATGAAGTGCAACAAGTTGCTCACTGTAGTAGAAAACAGTGACAAAAACAAACTCCATCTCCTTTTCCCTCCCCAGCCATTCATACTGTCTTTTAATTTATCCATTCACAAGGTCTTCTTGTTTGCTGCGGTGCTTATGTGCTCACCAGGGGTTCCCTGTCGGCTTCTCGAGTGTTGCATCATCAGCTGTTAGACAATGTATTGCACCTTCCTCTTCAGCATTTTGAAACTAATCCAGTTGGCCAGATCATCAACAGATTCACAAAGGTAAAGGGAAAACTCATACATAGTTTCCATTTTTTGAAAATGAAGCTTGAGTGACTACAGATTTCATTCCATTTACTATTGTTGAAAAATTAAAAATATCTACGTAATTGAATGCAATATCTAGCAATAGAAAGCTGTTTCAGTGCATAAAAACTGTCTCAAGCTATTTTCTTACAAAATCATCAAAACATGTTATTAGTGAAAGTATAGAGCCTATCCAAGATCATTAGGAGGCCATTCTTCAAAGACCAGTCCTGCAGTGCAGCAAGTTTACCAGACCTAAAGATGATCTGTTTTTAAAAAACTCTATTTTTTTATTTGATAGTATATTGCCTATCAGAATCAAATGTTGTTGTCAAAACTAATGAGTACATTAAATTAACATTCTCAGAGGTATATAGACTAAAGTGAATGTTATTTTCTATTTTTGTAGTGTTCTGGCTTTAACTGCGACATCTAATACACAAACAAGTGTTATTTAATATGACTTTACTTCCCTCTCTCATCATAACTAGACTGTTGCAATTCATTACCAATTGCTTCAAATGCAGTGACTGTTGATAGCTGTGTTCTCTAGGATGGACTCAAGAATGGTTGTGTAATACACTAAAAGATTAGCTGATTTAGGTTTCACTGAAGCCCTTAGTCTTTGGTATCAATATATTATAAACTGTGTTTATAAAAGCTTCACCATATACAGTAAGAGATTAGTAATATTTCAGTACACTTCTAGAATTATTAACAGGAGTATACAAGAGTTAAGATTTGAGTTCCTGGGCTCCTTTTCAGTCTGATATGCTTTATGTAAGCTAAATAGTATTGAGTAGCACAATGGCAAGAGCTGTCTCTTTTTGACTTCACACACTCTGAGCCTGTTCTCTGACATGCCGTGTGTAATCTAAAAGCTATAATGTCTATTTCACTTGTAGACAATATTTGAATACGTTTCATTAGGATGTAATTGGGGGGATCCTACTTACTTTTATTCAATAAATTTTAGTTTTATTCCATTTTTAAAGGTTGATTTTTCAGAATTTTTAGTGGAATTTACTCACAAAAATCTTGATTCTTCTGTGCATTGTTACAGGACTTATTTGTGGTGGACATACGTTTCCATTACTATTTACGAACTTGGCTTAATTGTACAGTAGATGTTATTGGAACCATTCTAGTTATCATATCTGCCTCACCACTATTTGTAGTGGTAGTTATTCCCCTGGGATACTTTTATTTTACTATCCAAGTAAGTGCATTAAGCTTTTATAAGAATTTCTAGAGGTATGTGGATGAAATGTCCAAACCAATCAAGAATACAGGCTTAAATTATTCATTATTGTGAAAAAACCATATATATATATATACACACACACATATACAGAACACATCTGAAATTGATGTCAGAAAAAAATCTGTGTAAAAAAACAGTGTAAAAGAAGCCGTAGCAACTTAAAATGTCTGGTCTGTTTGTACTTTCTTATTAGCGACACTACATTGCGAGTTCACGGCAAATTCGACGGCTAGCAGGAGCATCGCATTCTCCTGTGATCTCCCACTTCAGTGAGACTCTTGTAGGGCGATCAACAATTCGAGCGTTTGGCCACCAAGAGAGATTCATTAGAAAAAATAACGATGTTGTGTATGAAAACTTAGTTTACTTCTACAACAATGTCATCTCAAACAGGTACTTTACAGTAGTTCTGCATCTGTGATTGAGATTCTGTAGAGTTCCACAACTAAGTGTTTACCTTTAGTCAGAGTAAACCCACTGAGAAACAGGACAAGAATAGTTTATCCACTGCCCTTTGTAATGAGTGCATACGTTACATTTAAGCACTAAGATGATTTCTTCTTTATGTACCGGAAACTAGTAGGTTTATAGAAAATATGTATATGCTGCCTGGGATAAGAATTTTAAAAAAAAAAAAAAAAGAAACACCAAACAAAAAAAAACCAAAACCCAAACTGAAAAAATAAGTTTACCAAGAGGTCATAAGTTTGGATTGTACTACATTTTAACTAACAGTTCCTCTTACAAGTTCATGAACAAATTTAATTTATATGTGGAAGTAACCTCATGCCTGTACCTACATGCACCAGGTAGTCTTGAGAGTAGAATCTTGGGTTTAAGGATGTAAGTCCATTTTCTCTCTTTCCTTTGTGATTCAGTTCAGTTACAGGTAGAGATTAGTAAGGAGAGGATTTTCAGTTCTGGTTTGCAGTCGTATACCTGAATCTTTTCCAGACATGAAAAGTAGGAAAGCAATATGAGGAGTGAAGAGAGCCCTAGCTGGGAGTTGTTTCTAGCAATGCTACCAGTTCAAGATATATCATATTCCTTCCCCTGTCCATCTGTAAAATGGGAATGATAGTACTTATCTCTTTTGTAAAGTGGGTAAATTGCAATTACTAGCAAAAACATATTAGCAATATATTCACTATACTATAAAAAATTTTGTAGGTAATTAACTTTTTTCTTTGCCTTGATTTACTACAGATGGCTGTCTGTCAGACTTGAATTTCTGGGAAATTTAATGGTGTTCTTTGCTGCACTATTTGTAGTACTGGCTGGAAATACAGTGAGTTCTTCTACAGTGGGTTTATCAATATCCTATGCTCTAAATGTAAGTAATAGTATACATTTCTTGCTGCTACCACATTGCATATGAAAAGAGAAAGATACATACAATAAAGATGAGCAGGTGAATATACATGGTGACATCAACGAAACTAAATCCCATGGGCAGAACAGAGTTTTCCTTTGAATTCCATTAATTTTGGGAAGCTTCATGTTAATTATTTTCCACTTCTAAATTTAGATGAAATAATAATTATTAAAACATATTTAAAAGTTAAGTTAATTAAACTAGGTATGGTTAATTTTCACATGTTTTGTTAAATCAAGTTAGAAGCCTAGTTGTGTACAACTTAACTTCATATTTGATTTCTTTTTCTTGTTCACTTACTGAATGTTATGTAGGAATATTTACGTAAAAGTTTGGTAAAATCGTTTACTTTGGCATTGTCCTTGTAAAAGTAATATGTGAGAGCCACATTTGAAATGTGTTTTGAAGTAAGGCAAACAGTATTGATAAGCTGCTAGTTGAAATAAATCTTAAGTATCATCTATAAACAAAGTAAAAATCGAAGTTCCTTTAATCTTGTGACGCTTAGAAGTCTAGTAGTGTTCAGATTCTCACTGCGGTGCTTCAGAAACACAGCTGACAGATACTGATGAATAAAAATACAAAAATATATAGACAATTACCTGTTATGGCATATCCGTAGCACCCTCAACTCACAAGAGTTCAATTTTCTATTATTCAGAGATAGAACAATCTCCTTTATATCATCATGTACTTGTTGGTGATGACATTCAAAGGTGCTGCACAGTTTTTCACCTTCATCTGATGACACTTTGACACCATTCTTTATTTAGTTACATACCGCATCTCAGAATGGTTGACTCTAAGAATTCTTTTGGCTGACTTTTTTCCTATAGAAGTGGGAATATTTAACCATGGAAGTGATACCAATTCTGTCTGCAGAAATGTTCCCAGTGCTTGAAGATGGCAAATTTGGTAGACATGGTAGACCAAATCTCCATTACAAATTCTCTGTTCTGTATTGCTAGATTACTTTACCTAGGTAATCATGCAGTAATGTACCAACAGTATGAACCATATATGTTTTTCCTTTCGAGCATATCATACAATTACTGTACACTTTCTGTTGATCCTGAAGTATTTTCAGATTTTGGGAGATGTTATGTTAGTGAAAATTACAATAGCCATTGAGCAGTCTGAAAGCAGACAAGAAGTACTCAGAGGAATGCTGAGATCAGTGATTTTCTAAGTGATAGTTCATTTGGTGTGCCATCATTTTCTGTACACTTTTTTGCTTCTGTGATTAAGGATCCAGCTTATGAGATGATTAAATTCAGGGTAAGTTTTGAAATAGGTATGCTGTATTCTATTAAAGTCAAATTTTTACGTTTTACAATGCAACTATTTCCCCAGATAATTCAGAGTCTAAATTTTTGGGTGCGTAAAGCATGTGAAATCGAGACCAACACAGTTTCAATTGAAAGAGTTTGTGAATATGCAAAAATGGATAAAGAGGTGAGCATTCGTCTTGAATATTTAATTTATGTGCATAGAAAATTACTACCTTAGATTGACTTTAATATTGGTGAGTGGTAATAGCAGGTTTTAATTTGTTATTAAATACCTCCCCCTCCCTTTTTTTTTTTATTTTTTTACATTGATAATAAAATGTAGCTTCTTCATTACATTTATAGTCATGCAGTTTTGTTTGTTCCTATTTTAACCAGTAAATTTCTTGGCATCCTTCATAGCAAAAGGTTTTGTAATAAGACTAATGCAGCTACAGCTCAGGTGAACTCTTCATGCTATGTGCAACTAAGAGGAACATTTTAAGAGCAGAAGAGAGGAAGAGAGGCCTGTCAGACCCTTAACTGTTACTCACCTCATGTCTGGAGAGACATTTGTTTCAAACCAGTTTGCCTTGGTTATATGCTTTTCTGAAAGTAGTGCCCATGTCAAGTACGGAGGCATAAGAGCTGTGGTCTGTCTCGGAAACAAGACTAACTTCCACTTCTCCATTCTCTTTTACCCTTCCCCCATGTTTGTTTCTTAACTTTTGTTCACATCTTCCTGTTCTCTTGTACTCGTTAAAGCAAAATGTTTCTCATAAAATATGTATTTTAAATATCTGGGAGATTAGGCATCAGATTAAATTCTGGTCCTGTCAATTGGTGGAACAGGTACCAGACTATTATCAACTACCCAGTTAAACTGAGTTTACTTTTTAAAATCAGTGTATAAGATGTTGTTAAAAAAAAACCAAAACAAAACAAAACTAAAAAACCCAGCTGGAATGTTTCTGCCCAGTGTTCATGAATGTAAGTTCTCTTTCGCTTTATATTGCATTGGAATTTTCCTAAACCTGGTGAGATTTTGAAGATATATACATTTTTCCTAATGTTTTTATTAACTTGTAACACTTTTACTGTCATATTCTTTAATACCAATGGTTTTAATTCCAGGAACCGTGGATAATGCCAAAAAGACCACCAGTGGGGTGGCCCGATAAAGGAATAATAGAGTTCATTAATTACAAGGCTCAGTACGGGAAGGATCTTGGTTTAGCCCTGAATGATGTCTCTTTTCAGACACAGAGCAAAGAGAAGGTACTGTATGTAATAAGAAATAAGTCAGAGGTATAAAATTCTGTTTCCCAACTTTTACTTCAAAAACTTTTCATATGAGGAGGCTCCAATACTAGATACAGCCAGATGATGTTGAACGGGGAAGATGTTAAGTGGATAAGACATTAAAGAAAAGACAAATGAGTAAAGGAAAAATATTTTTCCCGCTGTGTGGAAATTCTTATCCCTGTAAGAAAGCAAGATAATGTTTTATGAATTTGGCAGTTTTAAGGAAGTTCCAAATTTGAAATTAAGCCTCTTGGACACTGTGCTGAATATTTATGTAGAGAAATACACTGCGAGGTGAGTGCTAATCAGCTTTGGGTTTGATATCAAGGAACAGCAAATGAGACCTAGTTTAGAGTCGTTGGTCTGAGCTGAGGAGTGCTGGACAAAAGGGAAGGGAAATGGAAAGGATTCCCCCTGAACCAGGCATAGGCCATACAGCTTCTGAGGGAGAGCTGTGATTGAGTCACCTCTTCCAAAATTGAGTTTTAAACAGTTTTATCCACCCATGTTGGTGAAAGAAACTGAACTTTTGAACTAAAAGTTGAAAATGAATTCACTAATCATTTTTGATATAGAATGTGTAGCATGGAAAGTTATAGTCTTTACCAGAAAACTTTTTGTTTCAGATTGGAATTGTTGGAAGAACGGGAGCTGGTAAATCAACACTCACAAATTGCTTGTTTAGAATTCTAGAGGGATCTGAAGGCAAAATAATTATCGATGGAATTGATATATCAACTATTGGACTCCATGACCTACGTGGAAATCTTAACATTATTCCACAGGTGAGATGTGTTTTAGAGATAACTATTTTTTTGAATAACACAAGACTTTTTTTTTTTTTTTTTTAGAAATTATAACCCCAAAGTCCACAGGCTGCCAAGAGACAGAGGCATAAAACTCCAATAGATTTTTACCGATCTTTGAAAACAGGCTCTGTTATGGCCTATCAAGTTTTAGAATTAAATTCTTTAGAATCTAAGCTCTTTGATTACACAGTGATCTTCAGTACTGCTGGCATAATGCTATCCTGAAAAATGTCACAACCTCATGTTGGCAATTATATGGAAGCCTCAAAACAGGGAGACCACAATTATGACATTAGGTTTTCTTATGCCAAGTTTAGTTTAACAGTCTTAGCTAGAATAACTCATGTTCTCCAGAATCTGTATGTGTATAGCTACATATGGTGTTTTCAAGTCCCACCTGAAGGCAAAAATATTTTAAAACAACTCTAATTATGTCCGAAGAGTGTAGGGAATAAAGTGATGTATACTCAAATCATGTAATATGTATTTAAATTAATCTGCTATGGTGTGTCATGTAAAGCTGTCCCTGCTTTTTTCAGAACAGGGCAGGAGACTCAAGATTTGTTCACATATCATTAGGATTGTGTTCATGTTGGTAAACTGATTTACGCTGAAATGCTCTAGTATAAAGTAAAACCTAGAACACAAATATAATCGTCACCTGAACACTTGTGTGTTCCCTGAATGCCACTCATAAAACAATTTTTATGCATGGGTGATGTTAACATCACTTATAAAAAATTATTCTGACACTTTCCAAAGGAAGGTCTATTTTTTTTCCTTAGCTTTTCTGGAACTTTAACTCTGGTAATATTTCCTCTGTGTGTCTACCATAGACTGCATGGGGACGAGACTAATATTTAAACCAAAATAGCTTGAGTCTTTCCAAGAATGAGCTGAATAGAAAAAAAAAGTATATATTCCTTCAAATTTTTGGCTGCTTTTCCTCTGAGAAATATAGTTGCTCAGGGGAATGATAAATTTTCCGTTTTTTATATACTTTTGGGTCAGAAATAACAATACTAAACCAAATTTTAACATTTTTCTTGTTTTAAGCGGTTAATAGTCTATGAATTTGCACAACATCTGACAGCTGTAAATTACGGTATTTTCTTAACTGCAGTTGAAGGTCTGATTTACTGTGGGTGGAGTATATTGAGAGAGATACAGGAAAGTTCAGCAAACTAACAAGTTGGCATCAGACAAGGAAACTAGAACTGGAAGGATGGAAAATTGGAGACTGGAGCTGGTAGAGAGTAGGTGGAGTCAGGAGTGTTGAACTGAGTAGGTTGGGAGAATGGAGCTGGATGAAGATAAAAGTCTGGGACAGAAAAAAGGGCATGGCAAGATACCAAAACTTTCAGTGTGCACATACTTTTTCAGATCAGTCAACTATATCTCATACAAACTGTTTTTAAAAGTCATATTAGATTTGCAAATTATTTAACAATGTTCTAATGCAAATAACATGAAGTTTAAATGAAGAATATGCATGAGATCTCATAACATTTCAACAGTCCTTTCTGGTCACCTAGCTACCTCAAAATTGTCACTGTTGTGCTTGCATGTAACTTGCTAGTGAATGTTGTTGGCCTTTTACAGTCTGCCTATTGAGTCACAGCCACTGTCTCTGCATAGTCAAGGTATCTGTTCACTGCCTCTAAAATATCAGTTCCATTTATAAATCTATGTAGGTTTGTCAAGTTGCATGTTGTCAAGTACTGACTTCTTAAATTGGCCTTTTTAAGTAAAAGGCCTTTTTGTGTCTCCAAAAAAGGTGTTTATATTTTACTGAATACTTGTTTCTACAGTTTTAAGTGCTGGATGTGACCCACATACATCCCGGCATGTACCAGTATATGTGTACTTTTCTAGACATTTCCTGCTGTATTCAGTGCTAGTGAAAAACTAGTGATGCTCATTTATGCAATAATTGCTTTTGTTCTTACTGCTGAGTATGTCACCTTTCCTATAGGACATTAAGAATATTTGACTTATATCCTTCTAATTTTTCTTAACAGTGCTCATGAATGTAGTATCCAGTGCTTCACAAACCTGACACTAGTAATAATTCATATGTTGTTGCAGTTGCCAGGTGCTGGGCACGTCTTTAGTCAGCCACAGAACCAATAGCACAGAGAATGCATATTTCACCTTAATGAAGAACTGAGCACACTGAGATCCCACATGATTTTTGTCTTTTCATTCATCAACTTCAAAATGTTACAATTTCCCTTGAAAACCTTCATTTCCAAAATTATTTGTCTCAGTTCCCTATATTAATGTAAGAATTTATGGCAGACTGCTTTGAGTTTGTGTTGGAATTGTGGACTCACATTCTGCTATTATTTAGGACCCCATTTTGTTTTCTGGGACACTGCAGTCAAATTTGGATCCACTTGGAAAACACTCTGATCTTGAACTGTGGGAGGTACTAGAACTATGTGACCTAAAGGATTTTGTCCAGTCACTCCCAAAGAAGCTCCTTCATGAGATTTCAGAAGGTGGTGAAAATCTCAGGTACGTAAACAAGAAAGTGCTATTGCAGTTACTTTCTGGTACTGTAAAACTATGTGTTCTTTCCAGAGAATTTCCTTGAGAAAGCATCAGTATACACTGATGCTTCTCCCATCATTCTAAGTAGATATATTCTGGTAGTACATGTTTCTTTGAGGTGGCCAAGTGGTCACAACAGTGTAAAGTCCTATGGCCTATGCTGTGTGGGAAGCCAAGGAAGAAGACTGTTGTCAGCTAAAGTATATGAGTAGGTGTAAAGGAATCAGAGGTGGGGGACAGCTCATGCACCACATAATTAGATTTGGATAGAAAAGTGCTCATTTATTTAAATTTTAAAAACCCCGATAAAATGGAGCAAAGAAAAAAAAAAAACCACCACAACAAAAAAACCCCACCAAACCTGTAAAGAAGGCAAAACTGCAGAGAGCTTATTCCTTTGATTTATTTGCTTAGGCAAAGCAACTCATTTTTTTCTTGTAAAACATTAACCCATAGTTATGTAAGGAGGATGACACTTGAAATGAAAGGACTCTAAGATCTAGGAGACAAATACTGAAGCTTTTGGCAGGAGAGGGACAGTTTTTAAATGGAATGTATTGAATATCAGCTTGAAGTTTTTTGACAGACCATTTTCAGGAGGCAGTTTTCAGAAGGCATCTAATATATAGGAGTATCCAGACTTTTACACTGAACATTGAATGCTAAACCAATTTTTATAATCTGGTTTATTCAGAGTCCCCGTTATAATGTGAATATAGAAACTGAAGGCAAGACTAGGTTTACATTACAAAGTTCAGCCACAGGTGTTTGAGTCATACCTATTGGTATGCTGAGCAAGAAGAAATCAAAACTTCCAAAACAAGGTGAACGTATTTCACTAGTCTTTTCAGAAGTATAATGTGTTGTTAAGAACAATAGAACAGACAGGCTCCACAGAAATCAGCAGCTTTATATTGTTCTCCCCTTCCTCGGTGTGCCTGACCTGACCTTCTCAAATGTATTTTTAACAGTGTTGGGCAGAGACAGCTGGTCTGTCTGGCCCGTGCTTTGCTACGAAAGACAAAAATCCTGGTCCTAGATGAGGCAACAGCTTCTGTTGACATGGAAACGGATAACCTGGTGCAGTCCACCATTAAGAGAGAGTTTCACAACTGCACAGTATTAACTATAGCCCACAGGTTACATACAGTCATGGATTCAGAGAGGTAAGTAAGTTTTGGTAAGCCATTTTAAAAATAAATGGCTTCCTTTAAATGCATCGGCTTTCAGACTTACTAAATTTTACACTCCAACTTTTTACCTTAGTATCTTTGTATCTTATCTGTACAGTACAAGGTATCACAAAAGCCTTGAGCATCAATATTAAATATCAATAACCTGTGTTCTGTTTTCCCCTTCTAATTACAGAATTAATTTACTATTTTTCCCTCTAAGGTACAGGTATAAGCTACTATTAAGATCACTTAATTCTGTAGAGTAAATGGACTGTACTGTAGCATTTTTACAATTATGCAAAAATGCCATTTTCAAAAGGCTTTTTTAAATATAGGAGTTCCGAGCTTTAGAAGCCAATGAATTATCTAGTGTGATGATATGTCTTCTAAATAAGAGTAGCCTGTCTGTATTGGGAACGGAAAATACTGTTGAAGAGCTGATTTTTCTTCTCCTGTAATCTTTCTGCTTTTGCATTGTAGAGTGCTTGTTCTGGACACAGGAAGGATTCTAGAATATGATACACCACATAATTTGTTACAGCGAAGAGGTGCCTTTTCTGAAATGATTGCAGAGGCTGGCATAAGGAGATAAAGAAAACTAAGGAAGGAATTCTTAATGAAGACAAGAATTCCTTACTTCAGTAAACACTTAAGGGGTGTCTGGCATTACACATATATATGGAATATTTTATTTATATTCCATATAAAATAACTAGCTTACTCAAAACCTCCTTGCAGCATTGCTATTTACTACAATCTATATATATATATATTGATCAAGTTTCTTAAAATAACTTTTTGTTTTTATACAAATCACTTATTTTGATCATATTGACACTGGAACAACATAATGAAGCGGTAATTTTCATGGCATATTTTAACTGTTCCACTAGTAAAGACTGATTGAAAAATAAATCTTGCTGCTCATACACTGGTTTTAATTTTTAAAAAGTATTTAGTTGCTCTGACATTATGCCCATTTAGTTAATACATTCTTATTATGATTGCAAATCCATAAAATACCAAAACTGCTTATTGTGTGGACATACAGGCAGATGTCACTTGGTGCTGATTTTTAGGACATGCATATTGGCATCTATACTTAAGTAATTTTTGAGGCTATAAACTTGCCACATAGTTAATTTTTCTTTTTGACCTTGTGATTTCTGAATAACTGAAAAATTATTTCAAATAAGTGAAAATCATGTCTTTTGTATCTAACTGAGCATTACAGAATCACAGAAAAATAGTCAGGTGCATCTGTCTCTTTGCTAGTATATTTTAATGCAAACCTCAATACTAATTACAGCAGCAGGACAAGTTATGTGCATTTATTCAAAGTTTCAGTTAAACATGCCTATGCTTCTGGAGGTCACATAAATATTAATTTTCATTTTTATTACAGTTCTTAAAACTCTTCAAATTTAATACCAACTCAATCACTACAATCTTCAGAAACTAAGAGAAGATCCCCATTGATTACTTTTAAAAAAATTAAAAACCCCAAAGTACATGACTAAAGTTTCAGGCTACAGTCGTGTTATATTGCTCTAATATTGACACCTGGTTAATATCAAGTAAGATCTTAATTTCTTTCCTGATAGCAAGCAAACCATATTTGCTGTTTTAGAAAGGTGGTGAGAAGTGGTGGAGGCTCTCTGAAGAGAGTTCCTCAAAGATGCGATTCTACTACAGTGAATGATTCCTCCCTCATTTCCTGAAGGTAAAAAAGAAAGCCTGTTTTCTACATTAAGATCAGAGTGCTGTCTAGTTTAACTAAATATACTTATCACTTGCACAAAACTATTAGAAGCTTATAATTATTTTAGACTAAGAACAGCCCTGCCCAAGTAACTATTGCCTTCTGAAAGTCCTGGAGAGACTGGTGTGACAGAATGTTTCTCAGGAGAGAGAACAGCTTTCTGCTTTTCATCGGTTTTCCTTCTCTTTCCCCCAAGGGAGGCCAACAGTACCTTTCCCACAGAGCAGAACCTTCTCATGCCAACATTTACCTGCCTCGTAGCATTCCAAGTGCCACAGGCAGGCTCATCTGGGGCTCCCCTTCCCCACTTGCATACTCCCCTCCAAGCCCACCCTTACCTGGAAGTCTTGCAGAGGAGCTGGAAAAGACTGAAGTGAGTGCCATTCCTAAACTGATTAATAAGTTTTATGTGCAGGGCTAGGGGAGGTAGACTTCAGTACCTCAGAGACCAACCCTTTTTGAAAGGTCCAGAGAAAACAATCATTGGAGGAACTGCATCACTGCATGCTAATTTTTACTTCTTTTTTTAAAAAAAATTTATGGGGGGGGAGGGTTTTCTGTGCTTACTGGTGGGCTGACATAGTCTTACAGCTTCAGATTACCTTCAGACCACAGTTGGGAAAAGCTTCAGGCTGAATAATTGCAAAGTTTGAGAGAAAAGAAAATGGTGGACTAGGGTCAAAAAAGCCAAAGAGACTTTCCTTCTCTTTCAGCATATGTATATATTATCTGTAGTCCTCACATATAGTTACACTTTGAAAAAGGAGATGCAGTGGAGGCAGAAGTAGCATGATATGTTCCAGTGTTTTCATGCAGCAGTAGCTTACCAAAGTAAACCATCCAACAAGTGTAAGGCAGGCAGGAAAAGGCAGTTTTGCAGTAAGAACAATCACCCAGGGTCTGCAACCTCTACTCTCCTCAGACACCTGATGTCAAAGACACTCTTAAGAAACAGAGGGACCACTTGGCTGCCTCAACTTCATGATTAATTCAGACTTTGTCACCAGCAGGCTCCCTTGACAGTACCAATGAACCCATGTCATCAGCTTGGTCAGCGCATACCTTGCCTCTCCTGCACTTTCTCCTCCAAAAAGCAACTCTCCTATGCCTCTGTGGCATTTGGGGATCAGGTCCCAGCCTCATCCTGTGGGTCTACTCATAGGCACCCACCCCCCCCCAAATGGCTCTGCCCCACATGGGCCACTAACTGCTGAGACTCCCCAGAAGGTCCTTGAGGCTTTTCTCCTAGGGTCTTCTGCCTGGGCAGATGACCTTCACTTGGTTGGAGACAGTATGAGGGACCCAACTGTTCATCCCTGTGAGGAGCTACTGCTTGGTCTCCTTTTCCAGCTAAGCTGCTTGGGTTAGGGAGAGGAAGGGTGGGAGAGACGGGGTACAAGGGCAGAGTCTAAAGTGAGAGTGAGGCTCAGAAGGGCACCAGGACTCTTTCATTTTCACAGGGAGAAACATGGAGCAGAACCTGCCCATGGTCTGCTTCAACTTCCTTCTCCACCACATTCAAAAATCCCAGAGGCACCATCTTCTCAGGTGCCACTTCCCCCAGCCCTGCTTCTAGTCCTTGCTCTTCACTTTCCTGGCAGTATCACAGGAGAAGCTGGAAAGAAGTCAAGGGGAAAGACCTCCTTTCCCTCACAGGAACATACACATTTCTGCCTCGTGCTTGCCATAGCTGGTTGCTGTCTGGTGGAGGAAGGTTGGAGGGTTATCATAGCTTTTGCATGGGGGAAGCAAGAGGCTTGCAAATGTAGCATTTTCTCTGGCTGCTTCTGGGCAGAAGTCATCTGTGAAGATTCTGGACTGACTAAAGATTCATTTATGAAACACCATCATAGTTCAGGCTCTCTAGACCTTACATTTCCCAGCCCAAATCTCAAGGTGACACACATGTAGAAACCATCTCACAGCTGGAAATACTGACAAGTTGGAACCTACTGAGTAAGCTTCCCTGCCTGCAACTTTTCAAACATCACATTTGCTCGTATTCTGCATGAACCTGTCCCCAGCCTTCACCCTGCACATGCTGGGAACCATTCCCCACATCCATCCTCCCTCTGGCTGCTGACCAGTGCAAGGAAGGGTCTGTTTCTGCCCCCCATCCTGTGACCCAGCAGGCAGGGCACAAGTAGCTTAAACATAGGAGTGCTCTCACTCACAAGAGGAGCAAGGATTTCACCACCCCCTTGGACCAGTGCTTCTTCCTTTGTCCCAGTCATTCCTTGCTTTTCTTTGTATCAGCCTGCACTTTTCTTCTTGGTTCCATTCTTCCACACCAAAGTGCAGCCTAAGGATAAGAGGTTTTTTCCCCTCCCACCCCAATCCCTAACATTGCTCTGTACCACTTCCCAGAGAATATCTGTTGCTCCAGGGTGTAGCAATCCCTTGGCAAATTGAGGGATTACAACCTCATCCTCTAACCTCCTAAGGAAGACAAGTGCTGTTACAGTATTTCTGAGAAACTGAAACAAGACATATCCAGGGGTCAGAAACTGCTTTTATTAAAAACATTCTAAAAGGTTATTTATAAAATGCATTTCATCATTTGCACTTGGAAACAATTCAGGAACATACAATTGTTGAGACATCTTATACTTTCAGAATTTCAACTTGCAAAACAAACTTTAGCAGTATAAATTTTACACACCGAACACCACAGGCAACCATACTCAGATTTCAAGGATTATTTGCAGAAAGATTTCAGCCTTCAAATATCAATTTGTTTAAAGAGAGACTTCTGGTTAGCAGCACATGCGCATACCTGGAATATCCACTTAGTACAGTGGACTCATCTTTAAAATTCAAGGGTTTGTGCCAAAATACAGTATTAAAATCAAAAAGATACAAAATAAATAACCTGACTGCAGAACTCAGAAAAGTAATTTAATAAATAAGGATGCATTGTGAGATATCCAATGTACAGTAGCTTCTCAAAAAAAAAAAAAAATCATCGGTATAGAAATCTGAATAAATACCCTCTTGTGATTTTTTTTAAACAAGTAAACAACTCACCCTTCCCTTACATTTCCCAGATTAACACTGATGGAGATTTAACTCCTTCAGAGTGAAGGAGTATGCAAAAGAAAAAGAGTTCTTCATTTATTTTCATTAAGAGTTAAACAGTTAAAAGTTATGCCCACACTCCTACCTAACTTGTCCCAAAATTGCAAAAAGCTTCTAATAGTTTAACTTCATTGTTATCTGCTCATTTTACACAGTGCAAAAAAAAAAAAAAAAAAAAAGAGTAAAGACCTACTGTAACTCCAGTAGACTTTGAGATGAATTTACAGCAGGGCAGAAGGAAAGGCCACAGTGACTCCAAAGATATTAGAATATGTTGAATTAAATACTTATATCTGCAAAGCAAAGGCCCCAGATAGCAACTGTGTACAAGAACTGTACTGTATATTGGCATTCATCTATGTTTTCACTGAAGAGGCACTTCTTTCAACACTGGAGTTTTAGTTACTGAAAGTTACATACAGACTTAGACAGGGTCACTTCCAAAGTTACAAAGGAAAAAAAATCCTCAAATAAAATCACTTTGGTTTTCAACTCAGGGATATTAAAAAGATGTTAGCAGTATTTTGGGAATCTTCTGTGAAGTTAAACAATGCTGATGGAATGTTTGTGTGTGCAACTGTGATTCAATTTAAGAGGTTTTTAATTAGATTACTTGAAAGATATGTTTAGACAATAGCTATGCAAATAGCTGAATCAGCGCAGCTGATTTATGGCAGTGCCATAAATCAGGCCTACCACCAGGAGAGTAAGCAGCCTATTTTAATATAGTCATAGGTTAGACAATAAATCTATGCCCCACATGTTATCTTGGCAAGCTTAATACAAACAAAATTATTCTGGAAAAAAAAAAAATGCTCAGAACCACCTGTTACTACACTTACCTGATTAAGACTGGCTTGATGGATGTTGAAGCCAGTCTTACCCAAATGAAGTATTTTCATCGTAGGAAGTTCTACACAGATAAAAGAATTAAACTGGCCTTTAAATATTGATTTAACTCTAAAGAGAGCAGAATTGTCACCATTTTTTTTTTCAGCTTATTACTTTTTTTCCTCTTCTTATGCATTTGCTAGATAGCTGTGTAGCAAACTATTTGCCCAAAATAAAGTTCTAAAATGTGCCATCTCAAATCCTGCATTACACACACTGCTTTCTCCCCAAAATAACAGCTACAATTTCTGATCTATGTTGTTTAGCGTGGGGATTTGAGAAAACTTAAACCAGAGATACAAGCCAAAAAGTACAAAACAGTTGGGTGAATTTTCATTTACTAGGACTATGGGAACTAGACTTCATCCTGGCAGTCCCTTCTGTCCCACGCTTTCTCCCTGAGAACAGTAGTCTGGGGTACTCCAGGGGAAAGACATCACACACTTGTAGATGTGCAACAATGAAAATTGTGTTGGTCAAACTCAAGGGAAGATATAAAGGTGTGGCTTTAAGATACATAAAATTACTGCAGTTTTCGAAGAAGGCAGGGGGAGGTATAAATAGCCAGGGATATGCCCTTGTTCTCTGTGGAGAACATCAAGTGGTATGACAGCAGCACCTGTACATGAACCATCAAAGCCAGATCAGGAAGTAAGCCCTTGGAGACACACTAAGTAACTCCACATTTTAAGATGGTTCGGCTGAAATATGAGACAATTTTTCATATCGCCTCAGTAATACCTTTATGCTGTTATGAACAGCAGAAGAATCACATGAATGCGTAAGTCTCATTCAAGCTGCAACATGCCTTTTAAAAAGGTGCTTAAATGCTCAAATGACTCAATTTAATAAATAAATTTAAGATCAACACTGCTAGCGCTAAGTGTGTTAACACCGCTTCACATTCTTCAAAAGTAAATATATTGGACCTGGGAACACCTACAGTACCATACCACAGTATCTCTAACCTTTGGTCACACTCCCATTGTATTTTAAACATACACCTCTTCAGGATCTGCTAATAAAATTTAGCAAGAAAATGTGGCTGTGTCATCACGAGCATTTTCACCTAATATCCAACGTACAAGCAAATACAGGATACCTCAGAACTTCAGAAGTCATTCGTACCTTTAAAGTAACATCTAGCTTTAATACAGTTAGGTGTCCAGTAACACCTAACAAAAACCTTGCAAAATTAATATAATATGACTAAGATTAGGCTCCCCTGCCAGACAGGTTAAGTATGCACCATCAGAGTACACTTTTGGAGAGATGGAATACAATGGGCAAGAATTTCAGTTAAAATTAGTCTTCCGTAAATGCTTATTAGGAATTTCTATAGCGCTGACTTGAAGAGGCCAGGACCCACCAACAATCCCTGCTTGGATTGCTACGCCCATTACAACTGCTAGATCAGGATCTACAGAGGTGTTAGGTTCCTTTCCAAAGAAATCCTGAATAACTTTACGTATTTGAGGAATCCGGGTGGAACCTCCAACTAACACAATTTCATCCACTTCTGCTTTATGTAGGTGGCCTTCCTTCAGCACTTGTTCAATGGGCACAAGAATCTTCTCAAAAAGGTCCTCATTTAACATTTCAAAAAGCTTCCTAGAGATTTCCATTTCAAACACAACTTTGATAAAGTTGTTATCTACTTTTGAAGGGTCCCCAAGATTTCTCAAATCTTCTGTTTTTTGTGAAAGCTTGCCTTTCAGCACAGTGTTTGTTTTTACTTCACTTTCTGGAAGTTCTTCTGTAAGCTTCCTTTCTGGCATAGTCAGTAACACCCTTAGTGTAGCTGCCTCATGTACAGTCAGATTTAATTTAACTGCCTCCACAGCCTGTCTGAGGCGATGTATTTCTTCTTTTCTTGTTGGCAGAGAACCATACGTTTGATGGAGCTGATCATATAAATACAGCATCAACCTCTGATTAAAATCCTGTCCTCCAAGTTTGTTGTTACCTGAAACATCAGAATAGAAGGCATCAGACAGACCACCTCCAAAGCTTCAGAAAGCAGCATGCATCATCTCCTTTACTGGAAGATGTGCTCAAGGGCCAGAGCAATGATACCAGGACTATAAGCACAGCACAAGAGCTCACAGAGCTGCAGGCGTAATTGTCGTCCACTGAAGAACACACAATGGATAGTAGTTTCCAGATTCTTATTTAGCAACTATTTTAGAATCTACCCCCTCAATGTTTTTTTCTCCTGGAAATGCTCTGCTACAACAAAAAAGCAGTAGTTGTTAACTCAGGGGTATTCTCTATAGAAGAAAGCACATAATAAATTTCTAGCTGGAACCCTATAACTGAAGTGCAATCTCTCACAACAAATTGTTTTTCCAGCTAAAATTCCTAGTTTTAAATTTCTCTCTCTGCCCAGAATGGATTTTTCTCTTAACACTTCCACAATACATGTTTACTGTGATTACTGTTTTAACAGTTTCAAGTTAATTCAATGTCTTCATGCACCCACATGAAAAACTACATTCTACTGAAGTGTATGTACACACCCTGCCAAAAGCAGAAGAAAGTGATAAAACAAACTGAGCATTTCAAGCTCTATTAACAGGTATATCTTATATTAGCCTTCAGAGAGAGAGAGAAAGAAAAAAGTATAAACAGTTTCTACTGCAAGATGATTCTTGCACCACGTTTGCAAAACTTCAAATGATTGTTCATGCTTTCCATTCAACAGAGTTAAAAAAAATGGCCTGCAGATTTTCATCTGTGTGGAACAATACTCTCAAAGTTTCCACTGAAAACAGGAATTCACTTAGTGGACCTCGACCTAAATAAAGGAAAATTAATCTGCTGATTATTTCTTGCTGTTCCACTCTTATTGGACTGAGCAGCAGCTCACATCAAAACTTGTTCACCGAAGGCAGTGCAAACAGTTAGCATGGCATCTCAGACCGGTCTGAATCCAGGTCACCTGAAAAGCAGTTGTGTATTTGCTAGTTTTACCAAATATCGCTGCCAGAACTCTTTTCCAAGTGATGAATCACTCTGGCACATATGTATCAGAAAACTTACTTCTGGGTTAGCAGCATGCACACTGGAGCTGGAGCCAAACACAAGGCAAGGGTGCTCTAAAGCACTGATCAGTGGTTTGCCAGTATTTCCAGTTTGGACAAAGGTAACAGATTTGTACCACCTCCAGCCCCCAAAAGCACAGTCAAAGTAATTGTAATACCCACTAGCACTTCACTAGTGGGCACAAAAGTTAATAGCCATGGATAAAATGAAACCACAGCTTACTCCTTTAAGTCAGCCAAAACCTGTGAATTTATCTTAATTGTTGAAGCCAGTCACAAACCTAATTTTGCATGAAAAGCAGCTGAGAACACGTTTGGAGAACACTTTGTGACAAGGCTGGTATGTTTTAAAGAGCCCCTCTAGTGGTGACATTAGGTGCACCTTTCCTCCCCCCCCCACCCCTGAGAAATTAAAGCATTTTTCTCACCTGCCATGGCCCGTGTGAGGAACATCCCTCCTTGCTTGTTCAACAGAGACACATCCAAAGTTCCTCCACCCAGATCCACCACCAGAACATTAAACACATCAGCTTTGTGGAGTCCATAAGCCATAGCTGCAGCTGTGGGTTCATTGATTACTCGCAAAATTTTTAGCCCTATAAAGAGCAAAGATCCAAGTAACAGTCAGATACACTTCAGAAAACTGCAATTCTCACATCATAATGACATTTACCATTAGTCATTTCATTATTTTTAACCAAACTTGCCTTAAGTTAGATGCCAGATCTAAAGGAAATAATTTTCTAAGCAATAATACTCAATGAACTCTTCTTATTTAAGCCTAAAGTAGTACTACTTCAGCGTCAGGGTGAACTCATGAACCATGATTTGCCCAAATACATTTCTTCCAGAGAAACCTTGCCAAGGAGATTTATTTCACATGTTCTATTTCTGTTTAAATTGTCCAAGGGTGCTCTGGATAGTCTCTCTATTTGGAGATTAACAAGACAATTCTCCCTGAAGTAAAACTTACTTCTAGCTCTCTATGTTGGCATTAGTCAGCTGCACCTGTCAGTACCTAAGAGTTCTCTGCTGTTCCTCACAATTCTTAGTGGTCTGTAAAAACCAAAAAAACTGTTCTGAAGTTCTCAATCATTGATTCTATATCTGCCCCAAAGACATCACTGTTAGTGAAACTGACCTGAAGGTTTCATAGAAAAATGCTGGAATAAAGAGACATCACCTGCAAGGTTAGCTGCCTTAATGGTAGAATTCCGTTGCCTCTCATCAAACTCTGCTGGCACAGAGATCACCGCCTTTGAAATGGGCATGCCAAGATTGTCCTCTGCCATTCTCTTCAATTTCAGTAGCAGCTGAGAGCCAATATGCTCTGGAGTGATGTGAAAGGTTTCATTAATTGTCACAGAAAATTCAGCTGATCCATTGTTGCTGAAAATCTAGGAAGAAAAAGCAATACAACCCACAGGTGGGAAGTCTTTTTCTTACGTTCTCCCACCAAATGTTTTATTTGCATATAGTCTGTTTATTCTGGAAAAATAAGAATGTGCTTTTGTTGCTTCCTCAATCACTTTTATTCCTTGACTACAAGTATTATGCAAAACATGCCACTTAAGGGGTCTGAGTATTATCCAAAGTAGTGACAACCACTGTGCCCAGGTGAGACACATTAAAAAAAATAAGACCTAGCAACCATGTAATCAGCTTCAATGCCACATTCGAAGATAAAAGTACTGCTTTTTATTCGTAAGGTTTACCCTACTGATAAAGCCTCCTGTAGGTTCTTTCTGAAAGGAAGCTAACTGACTGGTATTGGAACAGCTTCTCTTGACAAGTAAAGAGCTCAAAAACTGTTTGTAGTACCTGAAAATCTGTCTCTTTTCAGAAAATACTACACCATGCTAAATCAACACAGTACTTTTTTTTAAAAAGCAGCTTCCAAGATCTGCTGCTGGTCAAGTAAGCACTAAAAAAGCACTAGGGAAAAAATGCACTGGGACAGACAAGATGTATTTTTTTTTAAATCTCAGGGAAAAAGTGAAGTTTCAGAAAGCACAGTTAGAATTTCAAGTTGAAATTTATACTTTAAGAGAACGTGCTGGAAGGTTATCCAGAAACACACTGCACAGTGATTTTCTAGAGGACCCTGTCCTCTACTATCAGCTCTCACACAGAAGTAGACAACTTCCACAGACGTTTCCTCCTCCCCTCTCTGGATACCTCTTACAGTGTTCAGGCTTATCAGATTTATCCAAATGACTCAAGGTCAGACAAGTGGGTCACCTTGTTGTAAGCTATTTCAAGCGTCTATAGTTTAGTGCTCGGACAGAACTGAAGAAGATGGCTACTCACCTTAAAGGGATACCTGCTACTTTCGCTCTTCAGTTCTTCTGAAGTGAAGATTTTCCCAATGAATCTTTTTGCATCATATATGGTGTTCTGAGGATTTGAATCAGCCAGTTCTAGGCCATCATATCCTACATACACACCTTTCTCTGTGAAAGAGACTATACTTGGTATGCTCTTGTGCCCACTTTCATCTGCAATAACCTTCACCTCCCCTGTTCCAGGAAGAAAGACACCAACAGAGCAGTAAGTTGTGCCAAGGTCAATCCCAATTACTTTCGGCGTAGGCATTGGTAAATATTGCTGTGCTAGATAGCCAGCTAACAAGAGAGCCAGAATAGCTGAACCTGAAACACAGATTTTTTTAAAAAATAGGGTTAGAGTATCTACTGCTGCAAACCTAGAAGTCAATGCAAATTACACAGTATTATATATTACCCCTCATGCAGTTTTATTTCACGCTCTGAAGCCTATTCAGCTACCTGATTAGTTTTTAACTTCTTCAAAGATCACCACCAAATTCAGGTCTCTTAGTTCGAGAAAAAGTGATTAGAAGAGTCAAAAGTCTTGGTCATTAATTACAAAACTGATTTACAAAAGCCCAAGAGGTACAGCAAAGCCAAAAAAATCACTCTGCTGTAATATTTTTTCTTCCTCTCTGCAAGGTACTTCAAGACTGTAGGCTAATGATACTTTGGGGGAACTTCCTATGAATGACCCCCAAGGGACATCTAGTTAATGAGGCCACACAAAATCACAGCGAAATGACAAATTTCCAATTCAAAGATCTCCTCCAACTTCACTAGAAGTCTAGAAATAAGGAGGTACCAACCCATGCTAACTCCACTTATTTTAGTCATCACTCCCAAAAAGCACCTTCCCACACCTGAGTCTTTTCTATGCCTTGAAATCAAGGGGCTGAGTAGCTTAAGTACAGAGTAGGTTTGGGGGCTTTTTTAATTTTACATATAATCAACCGACAAAGCAAGAAACCAAAAAACTAACATAAAGCAACGCCTCAGAGGAGATAAAAAAGCACCACCAAACAAACAAAATCCCAAGAATAAAACTAAATAGCTTAAATGTCACAGTGGATAAGCTCTTTTTCCCAGCAGGGAAGCGTGGTCACAGCTGTGCTTCAAACAAACTAGTGAGAAAGCACAGGTTTACTTCTGGCTATGAATCTTCCAAGACCTTTCTCAGGACCAAGCCACTGAGCCCTTCGGCTTTCCAAACGGAGGACACACCCGCACCATCCTGAAAAGCCCGTCCGGAGCGATACGCTGACAGAAAGAGCCCCAGCCACACGACGCAGCCGCGCTCAGCGCCCTCCGCTTGAGGCCAGTGACGAGAGGCGCCTGGGCCCTGCCCGGCGGCGGCCGCCGCCACACCGAGAGCGGGAGCTCCCGGGGGCTCCCTAGCGCTCCGCCGGCCCCACCGCCGCCCGCCCCCCGGACACCGTTCCTTCAGCAGCCCGAATGGCGGACCAGGACCCCGGACCCCCGCCCGCGCTCACCCAGCACCGCCATCTGCCCGGCCATCGCCACACGCCAGCTCCAGCGGCACCGCCACCGCCACCGCCGCCTGCTGACGGCTCCTTCCGGGCCGGGGCTGGGCGCGGGGCACGTCGGGGCCGGTAGTACGCGCGTCCCGCCCGCCCCGCCCATGCTGCCGTACTGTGGAGGAAAGAAAACCACAACTCCCAGGAGGCATAGGGGCGCAGCTACTTCCGGCGGACAGCAGCCAATGGGCTGAGGGAGGAGGGGCGGGGGACAGGCCGGGCCGCGATACCTGCTGGGAGCGGTAGTTCGGTTGGTGGCGGCGCGGCCGCGGCCGCCATCGCCGTGGCAACGGCCGGGTGCCCGGGACGGGAACGCCGCCCAGCTTCCCACCCGCCTCCAGGGCCCTTTCTTCGGCGCAGGGGCAAGGGCAGGGGCCGGGGCAAGCCGCGGGGGCCCGACCTGGGCAGCCGCCGCCGCCCCTCGGCAGCGCCCTCCTGCCGGCGTGAGGCGTTAGAGACCGCAGATCTGGCACTGCCAAACCGGCGCACGTTGAAACTGCTAGGCCTTTAAAAAGAATTGTAACCCTTATTATTTCTTTTTTGTTGTTATCGCTGGCATCCGTGTCTCAGCCTTTCGCTAAAGCGATGTGGGTAGCTGCCCTGCCCGTCCCGGGCCGGAAACGAACAGCAAAGCCACGACTCCGGCTGCCGCACAACGCGGGGCTGCTGCGGCCGCGGCTCCCAGGAAAAGCGCCGGGTGCTGTGGTGAAATGGCCTTGGCCGTGGACGTCGAAACCCCCTGTTCAGGGGCCTGTTGTGCGCTCCCGGTGCCTGTTCTGGCAGCAGGGCGAGACAGTCCGGGACCTGCGAAGGGGTTTTGGTCCAGCACATCATGCTGAAGCAGAGTACTTCTGTTTCATCTACTCTCACATGCTCTCTTCGGAGAGAGCACCAGGGTCTCCTCCGCTGAGGTTGCACTTTTCCTTTTAAAAACATGTCATCTTCTCTCCCTGAAGTGCTCTGCTGCATTTTTGCAACTTAACGGTGTTCTTTGAATGTAATGGTTCAACAGTGAGGCAGCCATGGCAGCTTCTACCTCCTCATATCCGTGGTGAGGGCAGATTTCTCTTTTGCCCATCTGACATTTGGCCAAGTAAGGAGAATGCATATGAAACCTGCCCCTCAAATGGCTTCTGGAGGAGCAGAAGTAGTAATCCAGGAAATAAAACACGAAGTACCATTTGGGTTTGCTAGTCAGTTAACCCTCTGCTAAGCTCTGCTCTCATAAACAGTAACAGATTTTCAGGTTCTTGCAGATCAGGCTTCCATATCAGGCAGAAATTAATTGTGAGAATCTGGTGTTTCATTAATGCAGTTTAAGCTAGATGTTTTTTAAATTAATAGTAACAAGTAGAAGGAAAGTTAGAATATGTTCTTTTGCAGTTACCATCTTTAATGCCTCTGTTTCTCCTAAGTAATGGAAAGACGCATAGCCTAAAAGTAATTCCTGGGAGCTTACTTCTTCTAAGCTTCTTCTTTATGCAAAAAGCAGCACCACTTTAACTTAATAGTAAAAAATGTTTGCATCCTCCATTTATTGTTAGCATAGCGATATGATTCATTCTCTGCCCGAGAAGGTGGAAACTCCTTGGTAAGGGAAGAGAAGGTTAAGCCGTTCAGCCTTCTTAATGGCTCGTGATCTGACTGTTTTCTAATTGCATAGCTAACTAATTTGTTTTCCATACATCAGAGTTCAATACTGCAATCATGTTTCCTGAAGTGGCACCATTGTAATTGTGGTCGTTCTTAAATTATTTAAGTGAGGGAAAACTTGTAATCATGTTTACAGTATTTCTTCACATCTGTAACTCAAGCGCAGGCACTTTGTATTTTATGCAACTGCCAGTGGATAGTGAGAAAAAAAAAAAAAAAAAAAGATTTAGTGAAAACAGGACATATGATTAAACTGGGTTTTGCTCATAATTTTGATCTTTGATAACAACCAGATGCTTTAATACATAGGGACCATCTGAAATGGCACACTGCAGAACACAGTTATGTAGGAATGGTTTTTTAGAAATACCAATACAAAACCTCATTTCAGAGGTTTCATCCTTTTCTAAAGCATGGGCCAGGCTCTGCTTTTCATCCTGGAGGTTAAAACTCTGAAAGACATTGGGATCACTTGATAACATAGCTGCTGAAGGATGGAATTCAAATGCCCTTTCCTGTATAGCTTCCATTCTATTTCTTCAAAACAAAGCTGCTTAATGAATTCAGTGTATCATTCAAGGCCTCCCTACCTGACTCTCACTCCCCAGAGGCCTGGCTGTTCCCTGCAGAATTACACAGCACAGGCCACCTGCCTGGGAGTCAAATCAAGGAGAGCATCTCAGCAGGCTTTCTGCCCTGCAGCAAAGGTATATCGTGCCAGAAACTCCTTCAGAAGCCACCTTCCTCCTTGTAGCTGTTTTTGGCTTTTGTGTAGTTTGAAGGCTGGATCCACCCTACATACTCTATAGTCTCTTGAAGGCAACATTTGATCTTCAGCACCCATGCTCATATGAAGTCCAGAAGTGCCTATTTTTCTTGCTACATCTTCTCCATGACCTATCAGGACCTGCTCATGGATACTCCTGGGCTCTGCACAGAGATGCCTGACTTCTTTTGCATCTGCAAAATTGGCAGAACTAATGCTAGTGAGCTTACCCTTGGTTTTCTGGGCATTACCAGAGTATCTTCTGGGTCAGCTTCTTTTACCTACCCTTGCAGAGCTCTCGTCAAGGAGAGTGAGACCTGTTTCCATTTTTTTTCCCTTATCTGAGGCAGTGCTACACCTAGGAGCTGGTTTTTCAGGAACAGAAGGGAACATTCAGTGTTTCTGGAGAAAATGGCTTGCTTTTGCACAGAATAATTAAATATCCATTTGTCAGTAGGGGGAGAGACTTGTTCAGCTGGGAGGGAAAAGCTATGGGTAGCCTCTGCCCCATAGACTGCCTTGTGAGGAATATGTAGATGTGGTTAGGGCAGACACTGGAAGGCAGGCTGTGTTTTTCTGAAATGACATGCTTTAGCCACTTCCCTGTAGTGGCAGGCAAGGCACGTACTGCTGTGTTGAACATCCTTACCTGTGGTTGGGCAGTGCAAGTTCAGACCCATAGAACTGCTTTTAAAAACCCCGTCACTGTGATAAAGCTTCACTGGATGTAGCTGAATGAGGGTAAGTGGGTGCTGTGGTGACATGGGCTACTAGGACTGAACAGCTTCTGGTATTTTTGCGGGTTTGGATACCTGGCCTGTGCTGGCTGTGCAGCATTGACCAGCCCTGGGCGACGACCTACTGGACCCTCAATGCTCGCCTGACACTGACTTGAGTGGAAGATGGGCATGCAGCTGACTCCCTCCAAGGGTTGGGGACAAGTGCTTTTTTATCCTTATTCACTCTGGTAGTGAGCTGTTTCTGACATTTCAAAAGGTTTTCGGGGATTAATTTCCTTCAAGGGGCTGTTGTTTTCCCTCGGTGCTTTGATAGGTGGAAGTAAACATGGTTTTGTCTGCAAGTAGCTTGAGGGAGAGTTGTTCTTACAATGTAAGAGCAGAGGCTTGGTTTAAAACGGTCTCCCTTCAGATGTGAACTGGAAAAATCCTGCTACACTGGGGAGTATCGTTCAAACTGTAGACCTGTGATGTGCTAAACACGGTTCAAGCATTCGGTGTGCATGGAATCAAATGCAGCTTGTTTTTATTTGTAGGATGCTTTGCATCAGCTGTATCCCCTCACTTGGAGAAAAGGTAATTGAATTTGCAAAGCATCCTCTTTCCTGCCATCATACAAAACAGGGCTTCCTCTTTCTAGGGCGGACTGAGTCCATTCTGTACAGTCTCAAGCATTTTCAAGTCAGTATCCAAAACTGAAATGCAGGGTGCCAGGATATAGTCAACACACAGTATGACCCCAGCCGCACAGTATCATCACGCTGTGTTTTCCCACTGTGAAGGAGGAACGGGGAGAGGGGTTTGGATCCACTTCTTAGGTAGAGAGTGTAGTCAATGTCTCTGAGACAGGAGTCGATTTAGATGCTAAAATCTGATACCTTATGTTCAGTTTTTAACTTAAGTAAAAGTAGGTTCTTAGCCTTAGTGTAATCACGACATCAGAATTACACAGAACTTCACTCATGGTTCCTTTCCCATATTAAAACATTGATCTTCTCCTGCTGTATACAGTTGGGAAAAGGAAGGATTTCACCAGTGCTCAGTCTTCCTCTGAGAGACAGTTCAATGCCAGGTAGGTGGAAGAGAAGTATAACCTTTGATTTAGATGCAATAGTTTCCATTTAAATTCCAGCATATAACTTCAAGATTTCTGGCTCTTGTTGAGTGGCTGACTGGCGGTCGCCGGTCAGGTGTGCACCGAATTCTTCATTAGCCAGAAATCTGTTTCCCAGCCGGAGGCAATGGCGCATCTTGGGGGCTGCTCAGAGCATTGTCAGCCCCGGGGAACTGAATCAGAAGGCGGGAAACGAGTGCAAGAAGCTTCCAGCAGGTGTCTCTGCCATGCAGCATTGCTTCCCCAGGCTGCTTTCCGTGTTTGACAGATACCTGCAGATTCATATAAAGCATATTAACCTTTTGCAATCGTTATCCAAATTCTTGTAAAGGCATAAGTCATGAAAATGGTGCCTCATTTTTCATTACCGTTTGTTTAATTACCTTAACATAGCCATTTCACTGAACCCTCATGAAATTTGAGGTTAACAATGAAATTACTATTTCCCCTTTCATGAATACAGTTGCAGTGATAACAGTATAACATAACCCTGTAGATGTCCAGGAAAAACAGGCTGGAAGACAAGTAAGATTTTCACAGGTCTCTCTCCCACTTCTCTACCTGAATTTCAGTTGGTCTGCATGCTGATACAGCTTGCTGTGGTGTGAAAGAAAAAAAAAAAAAAAAAGCAGAGACCTTTTATTAATGAGACAAGCCATTGTTTGGCGCTTACCGGTCTGGTAACTGAGGGTTTCTCTTCCTGCTTCACCAAAGTGCCATTTTGGGTAGGTGTTGCAAGGCCAACAGCTGAGCGAGAGCTGTGAGACTGGCTGAATTCTCCCCAGCCACGGCAGCTGGGGTTAGCGGGTCTGAGTCATGTCTTGGCTTGGACTCGTGTTGATGTCTGGAGCATATCATCCACCTTCTGCTCAGCTGGGGTGTCTTGTGTGGAAGCAGGGAGAATGCAGAAGCTCTGGGGGTGACAGGAAGACTGGTTGCTTGTACCACTGTCACCGGACACCAAGGTGCTGCACAGTGCAACCTAGAGCACAAGGAAGAGGATATGACTGAGAGTCTCATCATCTGCAGGAATCATGATAGTGATGATGATAATGAACAAGAGTCCCAGCAGTCTCCCAAGAGGCCATTTTCTCATTCACTTTCTTGCTGTGTATATGAAATCCATACAGATGTCAGTCAGGCTTGTCAATTTTACCTATTAGGAATGGCAACAAGAGGATAAACAGAGGAATGCACTCAAATATAGCCGCTTTAACAGTGAGCTCCCCTGGCAAAGGAAAAGAGCTTTTGCAATATGTGTGGATAGAGAAGTCTTGCTTTTCCTTTTGTGGGGTGCTGGAGCTAAAGTCTCAGAATTATCTATTTTACCATTGTTCTTTTCCTGAAGGTATCACCTAGAGTACATCAGTGGGTTTATACACTGGATAAGAACATTTGGGCCTTTATGGTGAATCTTGCCACTGACATAGAAGATCTATTTCAATTATCCCTTATAAATAGTGTCATGGTACTCTAGGAGTAACTATGCCATGCCTTTTTTCATAGAAGAGCTGGTCCCTTACCCAGATTATTTCTAATCCAAGTATACAGAAGAGTAATAGGTAAGAGAATGTATTATTCCTCTTTACACAGTGTGAAGTAGAGGAACACAGAAATTCAGTGACTCAGCAACTCAAGAACAAAGAAGAAGCCTGGAGGCCAAATACAATCTGAAGCAGGATGTCTTAAACACTATTCTAGAGAGCTCATGACAACATCAGCTTTCTTCCATTCTGATAAGAAAAAGAATCTGTATTAAGGAGGGTCAGCAAAAATCTGATGTAAGAGAAGTGTCCTCATTCGTAGTTGCTGTTTGGGCAAAGTTGCAGTGGCATTTCCTACTGATCTTTATAGCATGTGTCTATCCTGCAGAAACCAGAGTTGTCATTATTCTATGAATATCCAGCATACTTCAGTTCAATGGATACATAGTTCAAATATGACTAAGATGTGAGCAAGCTCGTCTAGCATTATACAAACTCAGTTTGGTTTTGTTTCTGCGTGTGGTATGTGAAACCAATAGCACTTGACAGCATATCCCACAATGCCTCTTATATACTCTAATCCATCTGAAATAGGGAAAGAAATGCTGAGAACACCAAAGAGGAAAACTCAGGCTCATCAGCCTAAGTCAAGGTCCTTAGTGTTGCTTTCTATCTTCCCAGAACCTCTGGTCAATTGGCATCCACTTCGCATTAGTCTTTGCCTGTGCCAAGGCTTGCAACATACCTGGAGGGCTCTTAAACCTATTTCTGACAATATTGATGGAATCATTTCGACATTAGTTGGATTACTCTTACGAGACAAGCAAAGATGTTAGCCACAGCGTGTCTTCTTTTCTCAGCATCACTCCTCCATGTACTGTCATGTGAGTAGCAAGTGTCTCTTTAGCCTGGAGAGAAGTTTGTTGGAAGCAGATACAGTAAACTTAGAGCCATTCTAGAAGAAGCATGCACTGCTATGGAAAATGATCCATCCAGAAATGAGCCTTTCTGTGCAATCACAATAAAACAAAAGTCCCATGCCAGCTTTCTCTGTCTTGAATGATTGAGTTGTGTATGTGTCTACTGGACTGCATCAACACCTTCTTGCAGCCAGTAATTCATTGCCATGCTTTTGGCTCAGTCCTGCTGCTCAGATATGCAAGTGCATGCTTTTGCCTATTTGAAAAATCATCTACTGCATATGCACACACCAGCACAGTAGTAGACTTTACAAGATATGTGAAATCTGTGTGCCAGCATATTTGTGGGCACTGAGCCCTTAAGCTTCAGAATATTTTTACCGAATACAAAATACTGATAAAAATGCAACAGTATGTTTATGTCGTGGTTCTAAGAAACATTTCTGACTATGTGCAAACAGTCTTATTGGGCAGGACTGCTTTTTTTTTTCTGTTCTTAGCACATAGCACAAAGTGAGCTGGGGCTGTCAGCAAGCTGAGGTGCTTCCACAATACCAATAATTACAATTAAACAGTGGTGTGAGGGAGGGATTTTGCAATCTCAGAAAGATTAATAATAGAAGTATATTAATTTCTGCTGAATTGTTGGGAAAAAAATGCATCTCTTCATATGTTCTGGAGAAGCCCCAAATGTTTCCCATCTCAGTAACATAGCTCTTTTCTTGCTGTCAGTCAGTCCCAAAGTGAGCAGAGCTGACATATGTCAATTCTTTCACATTTTCCCTTTCCTAAGGACCTTGACAGCTTCAGCTTATTCCCTTTTTTTCCCTTACCTGTTCACTCCCACTGTAGCTGTCCTGTCTCTCAGAAGGAGACATAGATTCAGTTATTCAGTTCATATCATGCAACATCAATACTTTACCCTCACTTTGCTGAAAAGGATCCAAGGAACAATACAACATGCTACCTGTCCTTCTCTGTCTGCCATATGCTACAGTAACCATCTTCCATGCTTTCATTTCAGCAGCAGTTAGGTATGAGAGAAGAACTGTAGGACAGATACAGATATATAACGATGTACTACTCAAAAAGAATATAGTTAGGCAACTGCTACACATCTACAATACCTGCAATATGCATATCAGCAAAATAAAAACAAATGGTAAAGAAAGGTTTTGCAATTTCAGTGGTAATAAATAATCTGAGTTGAAAGATGTGTGTTTGCATCCTCATTGCTATTACATTCATTTAAAACAAAACAATCGTTCTATATCATGCTGTGTATGGACCCACTTGGTAATACAAAGTTTTTGAAGCTGGATTACACGTTCTGGCTCAATATAGGGAAAATGTGACATGTCTGGATAATTCCAAAGGGTATGTGATTGGAAGCCAAATAGTTAAACCACTTTGATAATTTGACTTTGTACAGTAGATCCTCCCATAAAATAACATTGAGTTGACTGTTACCTGCAGTCACTGAGGGCTAGTAATTCATTACCATTCCGTTTCTTTGTTCTGAGTTCTATGTGTGGGTAAGAATGCTATGGATAAGCCTGTTTCTGTGTGACTGGTTTATATATTTTAGTTTAAAATTCCATGGCCCCAAAATCTGATCAGGACAAGCAAAGCCTTTTTATTTTTTCTGGAAAGTTCATTAGACAAAAAGCTTTACTAGCTGAAACCTTTCCCTGGTTCTCAGAAGAACTCTAATTTTTTTAGTGCAGATTGATAGATTTTAGCTCTAAAGTGTGATAAACAGTTAAGAGCAGAGCTCTTCCTGTAAAAGGCAGTCCTAAGAAAAATGCAGTTTACTTTGCAGCCTATGATAATCTTAATGAGATAATTCATGGAGGGCTTGTCAGGGAAATCAGTTTACCATCTCTATGCCATTTTTAAACGATGTATATTATCTTTTTTTCCTCCTCTTTTGACAGAAACGTGAAGCTTTCTCTATCCTATACTGAAAGAAGGCAAAAGAAATGGAGGAAGAAAGTTTTCTTTTTAAACACAAAGATTTTAAATAACTTGGAGGAAGTGACTGCTGCTGGGAAGCGGATCCACCACTCTGCTCCTCTTGCTGCTGAGCTCTAACCAGCTGGGTGATTTGCAATCTCCCTTGCACCTGTGCTGTGTGGCATTGCTGCCTCTTCCAGCTCAAGGAGCATCAGGAGAGCCCTGCACACAAAACATGGTGAATTATGTGCCTGCCCCTCTGTGGGGAGCACACAGTCTGATAAATGCCATCTGGTAACATAGTCTTCCTGGTTCATTTTCAGCAGTTAACCAAAAAGCCCATTGCAAACCCACCTATGCAATAATATTTTGAGCTAAACAAAATTGAGAGTCGGGATCAGGGAGAAAACTGTTCGGGATGAAACAAAAAGCTGCATTTGTTGGATAGTGCTTTAACCAGCCAAAATGTCTGGTTCAACCTGCTCTCACCACTGTTATGCCTTTCCACATCTATTTTCCAGCTTTTATTTTTAATATAGAACAAATGTTCTGTCTGCATTACATTTAAGTTATTCTATGTGACTATAACATTCTGCTTGTCTATCTGATCAGGCTCTGTTCCATCTGAATGGCAAAATAGATAGAGGATCACAGTAGTTAGAGAAGGAAAAGCCATATTAGACTGGAGTCCATCATCCTGGAAGCGTATGATATCATACCGTTACAGAGGCCATATCAGATATTAAATTGATATAATACGGAAGTGTTTTACAGTACCTGAAATTATAATGAGAGAGAGCAGCCCAGGAGTGGATGTCTTGTGGGTGCAATAGCTAGGTTACTGTAGGAGCATGAGGTAATGCACAGAATATTACAATAAAGAGACTGCCTGGTTAGTTCATGCAGTTAACCCTTTTCCAGCATCAGCCCTGTGTGGTTGGGTCTATAAGGTCTTGAGCAACATGCTTTTGCACCACTGGCAGCATGCTGTGATCCTGTTGGCTCTTGCTAGCCAAGTGGGAAGGGGATGATTCAGTCCTTAGGCCTTGAAACAAAAGCCGTCCAAGCCAAGGGGAGTTTTGCCTGTGATTTCAGAGCAAAGTGATGCCAGGCTCTGCAGGCCCTGGAGGGAAGGCTCTGTGCCGCGGTAGGTGGCACTCTGTCCCCAGTCAGCCTGGCCTCCGTCCCTGCGCCCTCACAGCAGCCCCTGGGCAGCTGGAGGTGGCAGATTTTTGCTTAGCATCTGAAGGCAACTCTGATGTCTTGCTGGGAGGATGCAAAATCCCATGGCATGTTTGCAGAAGAAGAGATATAAACCTTTTGGCATCCTGTCTGGACCCAAAATGAAATAGATGTATTCTACTTAGTTTCTCCTGCATTTTAATTGATGCAGCTGTAACTGATGCCTTGCTTCTCACAGACTGAAGCAGGCTTTGCAATAGCCCTTTAAATGTATTTGCCCTTACACCAACCCCCCCTCCACATGTCAGTTAAAACAGCATTTAACAGTGCTTGTTAAATTTGTACTGCACATTATTACAGTTGTGGAAACTGGCACTGTAGAAATATCCTTTTTCATAACTATTTTCTGTAGATTTTTTCATCAGAATATGAAACAATGGAATAGAAGTGCTTTTACACTCTTCTACAAATGGAGGTATAACTGTGAGACAAGGAATATCTTTAGTGCAGTGCTTTAAACTCAAAACAGTTTTTTTCTCTCAAAATACTTGTAACAAAAATACATTGCACCAGGTGCCCTGGTTTCATTTCTGCATGTTCTCTTCTCAGAGGTTTCACATAGCTCAGAAATGGAAAGTCAAACTACACAGCATGCATTTGCTGCTGATGGGCATATACACAGGGGTAGACTAATAAAAATACCACATTTCTTCTCAATACAGTGTACATTTCCAGTGCTGAGTAAATACTAAACACAATGACTGAAAGATCCTGTTACTAAGGCAACCGACTCCCATGTTATCTTTAAATATATATACATGCTCCCTATGCTACTTGAAAAAAAAAATCTTGTCAGGATTTGGTGAACTGAATTCTTGATGCGATCTACCTTATAGAAGGCTAAATGTGTTGCACGTGCCTCAGAGTGGACTTTCGGGTTAACAATAAGAGTAAGAACAGAAGCTGATAGAAAGGATAAAGATTTTCAAGTTGCAGGGTATTGGCTAACTTGTACAAAACAGGTGTTAGGACAGAATTTTTCTAAGGCCTATGTATGCCTGTGATAGTTCTAAGCCCTGCCGGGACCGGAGACCATGTTGCCGTTGTCCCTCCCCCACCCTCGGACACAAGTAGGGCACAAACCCCGGGTTAAAATAAGAAGAAATTTAATACAACAGTGTAATCAACAATCTGAACAGCATCAGTAGCAATGATAACAACAATAAACAGTAATAACGGTAAACAAGACAAAAGATATACAGAGAAATACCGCAATGGTTACAGACAGCCCCGTGCTTCCCGCGACCAAAGCCACAAAGGAAAAAGTTCCCGCACTCCTGTGCCCAGACCTGACGTCAGCATGGTATGAATAACCCGGCTGGAGATCCCTTCCCCCTCCCTGCTGGGGAAACTTAACCCTATCCTAGCTGAACCAGGACAATGCCGTGTCTTCACAGAATCAATGTATTTCATAGCGCCTCCTTCTGAGACAGCTCTTTTCTCTTGCTGTGTTAGGCAGACCAATGTATTTTGCTAGCGTGGTAATTCTTGTTAATGAGCCTAAGCAGAGGAATGCCCCACAGTATGGAGTATGGTGTACAGTATCTGCATCTTGATGGAAGTGTTTATTTCTGTACACATATTTTCAGTATCAGAACACATCATATAGCAAGCAAGTGTGCATAACTCAGTGCTGCTTCAAAAGAGTGAAGAGAGTGCTTGAGGCACTACTTGCACAATAGTTGTCATCCAGCTGTCTCGGCCATGACTGACTGTTTTGTGCCATAAATGTTTATTTTGAGGACCTCTCAGCTGTACTTTATACCCAATGAAAAAAGAAGAGTTCCCTCAGTGGGGGATTTAATGCTCATGCTTATGCTGTTGTAGTGTCAGTTTAATTTAGGATTGAAAATTAACTCAGCAGCAACACCCCAGCAGGGAAGCCTAGAACTTCATGGGGATGACCTAAACCATCCTTAGAGACAATCTTTGATTTCATGGCATGTGATGTGGGGAGTACCTATACTGAATAGACCTTGGACCGGATAAGTTTGCAGCTTCTTACAACTCACGATGCTTTCAGCGAGGTACTACATGTAATAATAAGGTCTATATTCAAGGTTTTAGGAGTTACTTCTTTTTTTAAGAATATTTAAATAACTCCAGCTTAGTGCCCTATGCCAACATCTTGGGGCACTAAATCAAGTTATCTCTGAAGGTGTTATTCAGCCCCACATACTCACTGGCAGTGAGTGTCTCTGAAGAGCCCATTATCAGCAGTTATAAAAGGGGTCACAGAATAAGCTTGAGAAACTGTGAAATGGTATTAGGTGACACTGCCTCCTCCAAGTAGAGTCTTAACCCCAGTCTGTCTCTCACAGCCCTAAGTACTGAAGCTATTCTCAAATACTTTTTTAATCTTCTCTGTTATGTCTAAAAATTTGTTGTCCAGAATTGGGGAAATTCACCTGTGGGGCACAAAGATCTCTCACTGCTCTTCTTTTTTTTTTTCTTTTAACCCTGAGAGAAGTGTCTGTCCCTTCTCTCAGATCATGTAATAAGGCTAGGAGGTCTTTATCCATGTTGCTCAGTTAGGTAGTTCTCTCTCCATGGCTTGAGTCCAAGTACTTTCAGCTCTTTTCAACATCTCAGAAGTGACACCATTCTGTTCCCATTTTTAGAAAGTACCAGTGATACAGGGAGGCTAAGAAAAATCCTTGCTCCTAAATAAGCTTTTCTGGAAGAAACTTTTCTTGACTCATTTCTTTCCCAGCTTTTTCCGAGGTTTCCCTTGTGTGGTCGTAAAGGCGGTGCTTGTAATTAGGGAAACAGTTTTAAGCACAATTGATACAGTCCTTTTGCCAATTATCCCGCAACTGGGATAATAGTGTTTTATTATCCTTAAATCCAAAGGTTAAATGCATTTTAACCAAAGTGCCTAAACCCGGTGCTTAACTGCAATGTAAATGAGGTCTGTCCCATACAGTCGTTTTCCTGGCTCACCAGCAGATGCTCGAGGAATGCACCCTCCCCATGGAGGCCTCTGTCCATCTGGAGTTCCCAAGCAGCCCTTAGGCTGTGCTTCTCCCTTTTCATCAACAATAAGCTCCTTGCTCTCAAAACCTTCAGGGAATGTGGATTACACATGCATGGAAATGGGATTTTTAGTAACAAGTGGCCAAATGTTCAGACATCTTCTCTAAAGACATTTATGCTTCTAGCAAAAAAAAAGAGCCTGATCCCAATAAGGAATCTATTTCTAAATTAATAATAATTTTTAAAAAACTCTCAAGTCTGAGATACATTAAAATACAAGGTGACATTTGAATATGTACTGTGGGTCAGACCCTGATGCTCTAAGGCACACTGAGTTCTGTTTTACTTGCAAGTAGTTCCATTAATTTCAGTGACCCAGTTATGAAGTGAGACACCACTCAGCAAGAGAAAAGATGTTAAAAATCTGCCCACAGTATTTGATGATAATTTGATTTCTGTGCTGTCTCCCAGACCCAGTCACCCTGTTCTGCTTTCACCACAGTGCAGCATCTCTTTCATAGATGCTGACATCTCTAGACGGCTGTCAGCCTTTGTGATGAAAAATATTAGAATAACATTGTAGCTGTGTCAATAAAGCAGATATGCATCCATTCATGAGGAGGATTTTTTTTTTTTTTTATGATTCTTGTAAAATTCCTTGGATTTTTTTCTGGTAAGTTTGATATTCAGGTTTCTGTGTCTATGGTAACTTCTGTGCATTTGCATATTGTAGGCTGTGCAGCCACAAAACTGCATTGGAGATAATTGATTTTCTCCCCGAAGTAATTTGGTGCTCTTCACTTCAGAGATCATCCTTTGGATTATTGACTCCTTATTATTAGTCACCTGCAAAATTAATGCTATGGCTATGAGGTTCACAGCCCTGTCAGACTTTTGGCTTCTTTTCCTCAGGGTTTGCTTCCTGATCAGAAAGGTTTTAATCCTCTTGTACTTGTAGAAAAAGAAAAAAAAAAAAAAACAACAAACAACTGCCAGCTAGCTCTGCTGGCACCATCTCCCATAAGGCTGACATTTCAAATCAGTTCTTTATCAACACATGCTTCTTGCTTGCCTTTACGATAGCCTCAAAAAATGCTACAAAGAGCTTGGTCAGTGATGATAACCTCTACAGAGCACTGACCTACAGCTAGGAGAGGAGTGTTTCCAGATGACTACAGTATATTAGCAAATAAGTAGTTTGTATTTGCACTCATCTACACTGTCATCCTTTTCAGTGTTTCACAGTTGGACTAACACTTTGTTTATGATAGCTCCACCCCAATATTTTTTTTTCCTGTTTCAAATGATTTTCTAATTTCAGCATAAAACCTCACTCTAGGCTAAATGGTACAAACTGCCTGCCTGCAATGAATTTTATTATTTAGTCAAAATTTTTCAAAATAGCAGAATAGCCTTTGAAGATTCAGAGTGGACCAAGTGTGTGGGCCTTTTTGGTTTGGGTTGGACATTCTTTTAATGACAAAAGGTGAAATTCATGTTTTAGAAAAAATTCACCAAATGTTTTGATAGCTATTAAACTTCTAAAGCAAAGTGGTTGCTTATGTTGATTTTCAAAGCATTTAGGGCTTCAAAGGAGTGGTAGTGATAATCTAAATATAAGGGAATGTTTGAGTTTCAGATACTGCTATTTCTCTGTTCACACTCTATTTTCATGGCAAGAAAGTGGCATTTATCAGGCGCTAGTGTTCAAACACTGCAGGTAGTAGTAGGAGTGACTCACTGCTTCCATTACCATCTGTGGTTCCCCGCTTGTACTTGTGATGATTTCTGGCTTGCTGTTAAGTTAATCATTGAGTAGGAAGAACCTGGTTTTAGTTGTGCAGTTGTATCTGCACTAGGTGTAAGGGTGAAAATGATGGAGCATCCATGGCAGTAGCACAGTAACTTCACATTGTACGTTCTTTTGGTTGTAAATCAAGCTCTGTGAGCTTCCTGCTGAGCTCATCATCCTTTGTGAAGAAGAATGCAGAACTGGGACCCAGAAATGTATATGCAGTTTTACTGATGTCCTAGTCATGGTTTCCATAATGCTGGAGAAAGACTGATGTGGACACATGGCATTTTGGGACAAAACATGGGGTAACAATAAGGTCTATGATTACCGATAACATTTCTTTTGTTGAATAGTGTTAATTTCAGTAGTATTCATATACATGCACATGCACGTGCGTATACACCAACCTCTCATTTTCCTCTGAATCGATCGCTTCCTGTTTGTTAGGAACCCTCACTGTCTGCCCATGAGGGGCTCAGGAACAGCCCCATGCACTGGAGAAAGATTTTAAGTTTCATTAGTCTTAGCCTAACCCTGACAAATGAGTTTCTAAACTCAACCCCATATTTCTCCAGTAAGGGTGATTCTGCGGTCTTCTCTGTAAACTTGTTCCATTGCCTAACTTTTCCAATAGTTATAACATTTGCCTAATATTAAATCTAAATTCCCCCTTGCTGCGTCTTAAATTCATTACTTCTTGTTCTGTCCTTGTTCTCTAATGAGAATAATTGGTCTACGTCCTCTCCATAACAGCCCTTTGCATATTTGTAGACAGTAATGCTTCCCCTCAGTCCTCTTTCCTCTAGACCGAGCAGGCCCTGCTCTCGTAACCTTTTCTCAGAGGTCTTATTTACTAACTCTTTAATCATTTTTGTTGCTCTCATCTGAACTCTCTCCAATTTCTCTGTCTGTTTTAAAATGCGGTGCCCCAAAATGAATGCTGTTCTTTAAACGAGGCCTAGCCGGTGCTAAGTAGAGCAGAATAATTACCTTGTTTGTTTAACATGAGGTATTCCTCAGCATGGCTCTCGCCTTGTCTGCCAGAGCTTGGCCCTCTGGCCTCTCCATCCATTTGCCATCCTTTATAACCCCACAGAAAACAAGAGCTTTCTAATGCAACGTTTTTAGGGCAAAGACAAATAAATTAAGTCCTGATGTCTTAATTATCCCCCTTTCCAAAGGAAAGACACTCCCTTTCCCATCTACTTACAACAGGGAGGAGCACCTGACAGCTGAGCTGTCAGGTCCTGGGAAAGTCCAGGAGGCTCTGAGGTCCCTCACCCCACCCCACAGCTGCTCCTCGTCATGAGCCGTCACACTATGGCCTTGTGCTCCCCTTCCCCACACCTGCCCAGAGGATGTGACCTCCCATGCCTTCCCCTCGCGTGTGCCCCACAGCGGGGACACTTTCCCCATGTGCCATTAATGGAAACTAGCGCTGCCGTGAGCTGGGGCTGTGAGAACCCCCAGCCCCCAGGGTGTTTTGCTTGGTGAGGTGGTTTTAGCTTGGCTGTCCTTCTCGTGCAGGCATGAGGCTGGCAGTTTCACCACTGTCTCCCCACATCGCCACGCAGTTCGATGTTACTTCTTAGGTAAAAGCAAGTACTGAGCCCAGCATGCCTGCTGTAAGCCCACCTCCCAAAGCGGTGTGTGGGCAGTGCTGCCAAGGGCCCACCTTCGGGTGAGTTGTGCCCCACCATTTTTAGTGAGGATTCACCATTGCCCTTTTGGCCTACTGGGAGTCAAGTCTTGTGACTTGGCCACTGGGTTTCCCTCATCCACTGCAGCTCTGAAGACCTGCCCAGGTACCCTTGCACGGGTGGGAAGGACAGGTCTGGGGAGGTGGGAATGGCTGCCACCACCACACTGGTGACAGAAATAGCAGGGTCAGAGAAAGAAGAGCACATTAAGTTTTTCAGTCACACCCAGATAGTGGAGGACATACTTATCTTAATTCAGAAACAGTTATCAAGACAAGGCGTTTTATTTTGGTTTTGCGCCCATACCATGAATGCAATTTCCCTGAGCATCATTCCTGGTACTTGTTTGGGCACTTGGTAAGGAAGATTTTGGGGGTGAGGCAGCTTTGCAAGGGCTGCCTGGCAGCATGGGAACTGCTCGTGCAGCATGGTCTCACAGCTGGTGGCTCACAGCCCATGGCAGGCAGGCGCTGGTTTGAAGCTCCCTCAGAGATGGTAGCTAAGAGGTTATTTCCAAATTTTGTGCCAGCTCACACCAGTGAGAGTGGAGGTGCTGATACCCTCAGGGGTATGTGATCCAGGGAGAACATAGAGAAACACAGGATATCACTTGTAATGGCAGGACCACCTTTTTACATAAAAGCCTTTAGCAAAAATTGCGTCTCTTTACATTACAGTTTATGCCCATAATAGAGGGTTGTCAGTACTTTCCAAGGAGTGCCATACTTGAAAAGTCTGACAGACTTTGGAGCTGAATCTAAAGCCATCTCTTTCAAACATCCCCTTTGACTGCAGAGCTTGGAGTCAGCCCTGGAGACCCTCCGACTGGAAGCACTGCTGAAGACGATTACTTCTTTCAGAGAGCAAGACAATACTTGCTGACACACTGTTTTGCCTGCAAAGAATTAAAAACTCAGCAAATGAATTCTGCATAAATGTTCCAGTCTCAGACTTTGAGGGAGAATGCAAGTGGTAAAAATACACCCTCATCCCAGGTTCCGTGTTCAGCAAAGGCACTGGGCCAGAGCTTCAGCTTTGCTGAGTCCACGTTTGTTGAAGCAGAGTGAGGAACTGGTTATGGCTTCCGAACTCCTTGCCTGGCTGCCAGCCCATAGCCAGGTTGGGGCAGCCAGGGAGCTGCTCTGACATGTAACATCTAGCAGCACCTCCATGGCCTTAAAGTCACAATGAATACAGATGGACAGTCATATAATCTGGGCGCATCCCCTGCACCCTTCTTTCTCATCTCTGCCTCCCCTGCTGACATGCCCCTTGGAGCAAAGGTGGCAAAGGAGCAGCAGTGCACTCTAAGGGAGTGTTTCAGTGCTGACAATCAATCATGCATGCAGGTAGCACAGCTTCTCTCTTTTATACCTCAGCACCTCTTAAGCGATGCAGAGAACGTGTCCACAATTTACGAGGCTCGTGCTGAATGCAGCCAGCATCATTGACTGCTACATTTTTCCAGATCGGTGCACCAGTATGCTGCTTAATAGACCTCTGGCATAATGTGCAACAGTACCGAGCTCTATACCTTAGAGCTAAAAATGAGGAGACAGGAAGAGATGAACAGCATAGCTGTTTTTCATGCCACACAAAGTGAAATTACACAGGAAGTAAGTCACGTCCTGAAAGGAGTAGACACAAGAGGAGTTATCTTTCTGAGTTAAATTAAAAAGAATGATTAAATGCCAGATAGTTAGAGCACGCGTGGCAGATACTGCACAAGCACCTTTTTTGCTAAGGAAGTGAACACATAAGTTACCAACTGACTTTAAAAAGATTGAGAAAGTGTAGTTGTAAAAATTGCTACTGCTTATTTACCTTCTGGCAGAAGTAGGAGAAACCAGCTTTGTCTGGGTGTATTACTTCATAAAGTATTAAAATACTGCAGCTTGTAAAGAGCACCTGAACATGTGAGGACATGGTGTCTGGGTTGTTCCATGCTTGATTGATGAACTTGCATGGCCCTCACAAAAGCTTCACATATTGAGAAAAGGACCGTGAAACGCAAACCCAGCTGACTGCATAGTCTGCTGTCTCTTTTGGCTTTGCACCTGTCAGAGGAAATCCTTTTTGCAGGGAATTTCTCTTGCTGTCCCAACACTAGCCCTGTTCTGCCCCAATTACAGTGGGTAAGCTAGACCAGAATGGTCCCTCCAAAGTGCTAGAGGGTTTTCAGCACAGCCTGCATAGCAAATATCTCTCTATCGGATCTTGTACTCAAGGAATTTTTCTCCACCTTTCCAATTTCTTCCCTTTCACTTCTCTACCATCTAGCACATTACTCATATTTAAAGGAAAAGTACAATTAATTTTAAAGACTGTCCCACTCTGTACCAAAACCTTTCCATTCATCTCATCAAATTTTGGCAAGTTGTAAACCTAACTACTAAAGAACAGTCCTACAGGGAGAAGGACTCATCCCATCTCTAAACACTCTGATTCTGGAGTTTAGCAATTTTGTCTTTGTGAAGATTTGCCTCCTCCAAGAAATAAGTGCATGAGTATTGTATTGTTTGGGTCTTAATTAAAATTGATCTACTGTACAAAACCTTCCCTCACAAGCCTAGGTTCTTCATTAAAAGGAAAGAATTACTGTATTACTGCAGAATAAAATTGCACAGAGATGTGGTGAGGTATTACTGCTCCACATGAACTACTTCATGCAATCAAGCCTTAAGTTAGGACCTGACACCTACGGGCCTTTCAGCTCCCCAGTCCGTGGGAAGTTTGGGGGAATTTCTTCATAGGCTCCTGCTCTTTCAAACTCCCAGCTTTACCACAAATTCTCTGACTCAGTGGAATAGTAGTTAAAAATAAAGTAGGGGGTGTGTGAACTCATCTTTTTGGTGTCCTAGGCCAGAGAGAGAAACAGAAAAACTGTTATTAAGATCAGCAGAGAATAAACTCAGTTCTTTCCTGCTTGTCTTTGGTTACTTCTCTGATTGCTGAGGGCAACAGGGGAAGGGGAACACCACAGCCTAACATTTTCAGTTCACATCAAAAGCTAGCCAAGCCATCTTAGCCTCTTTCTCCTCCACCCTTACAAATGATAGTGATAACTTTTATAGGGTAGGATAGGAAGGGATCAAACAGTTGTTATTATACTTTGCTCCTTTGAAACATACTCTTCCAGTTGGCCATGTCTGCTTTGCTACTCAGCAACTAACAATGTGATAGGCTATCTATAACCTTTCTTTAAAATAATCTTTAAAGGATGAGTGGGACATGAAGCCCCTATATCTTTTTGAGACCAACCCTAAAAGCAGATTCCTTCTAAATCCAGCTATTCCAATTAATAGGGCTTGGCACAGGCACTATGTCTGCTATTCCAGGCCTTAAAAGATAATTTATAACAGATCTTTGAATGTTTCCTGGCTCAATGCGTTTTTTAATATACTGGATCATTTGCATCAGTGTCTCTGTTCACCTTATATTTCATGAGTAAGTAAATTGTGGAAGGTTAACCTTTTCTATAAAAAAATAGGACTTTATGTGGAAGTCAATATTGGCACGGTGTGTAGAACTGAGTGTGGCTCAGCTGTCTGGGTGAATATTTTGTCTGGCCTTCCTTGCAATTCTTTTGGTTTTACTTGGTCTTTCTTTCTTCTTTCTCTCTCTTTTTTTTTTTTTTTTTTTTTTTCCCTTCCCCTAAAGCTAAAAAAATAAATTTCATAAACTAGCATTAGTTTAAAAGTCTTTAAATTGTCAAGTCATAATCTGCCTAGCTTTTCCCCCTCTATTGTGCTTTGGCCATGGTGAACATTTATGCATACAGCACATTCCTTCTTGGGTAATTTATAGCATTTAAAAGCTTAGATGATCTTGTGGCCTTCTTGGTTCCTTGGTGCTTAAGTGGAGTCTTGGCTCTGTAGCAGTGATTCCAGATCTAGCAAGCAGCAGTGTGCCACTGCAGTGCTTGATTGCTACTGTACTCATCCAAGGACATAACTAGCAGTATGAAAGATTTCTCCAAAGACTGATGCATGCAATTAACTGAATTACTTCAACAGGGTGTAGATAGGATAGATTTAAAGTGGAACCTGTTACTGTGCCAGTGGCTGGATGAGGATCCTGCTGTGCCAGTCGAGGGGGAAGAAAATCCTTCTCTGCCAGTTCTCAATGAAGAAGTTCTTGCTGTGACAGCAGATCTAGCTTGTACGCTTGATTTAATGCCCGCAATTACCATATCTTTGTAATTATCATCCATGTCTGATAAGTCTTGTGGAAACTATCAGGTCTTGAGTAGAGAATCTAGAAGTCTTATAAGAATATAATGTCTTGAATTGATCTCTCTGTTTAATGTTTCATCACTTTGCTACTGATTGATCATTCTTTGAATAAAATGATAGCATAGCTGTATGCCAACACTTGTGATTCATTTTCACTTAGCTAATCAAAATGTTGTTTCACAAGACCCTGATGATGTTCAGGATGCCTTTTAGGAGGTATTACCTTACTCCAAGCTGGCTGACTCAGATGGTCTATTTCTTATAACGCTACCAGACTAAACCCCATTATTTATGAGGCATGCTTTCCTCTAGCAAATAGTTCTTATGGGGGTACAGAACTTTCGCTGCAAAGTTTTTCAACTAGTGAGAAATCATAGTAAATATTTTTTTTTCAGTTGAAGGACCTCCAGCATCTCATCATATCCTGGATCAATAACTGCACATTTTCTTTTTTTACATGAAACTTAGGGATTAGCAGAGATTTCTAGCCTGGTTCATACAGATCAAACCATTCACTGTTAGGTAGCCAAGCCAAGCATCTTTTTTTTGCACTGTCTCATGCTGCAATCATAATGCTAAGATTCACACACTGTCTTGTTTTTAGGAGGGCTTCTTTTAGTGATGTGAACAAATTAAAGAAAGGTTTTCACTTCTTCTATAGTCATGAATCGTGTTTATGTTTGTAGCCGAATTTAGAAAGCACATACCCATCAGCCAGGGATGTGACTTATATTTTTTATGAATACTAGTTACAATTTTTACTCATGTAACTCTAGTAAGTTAAACAGTTTAATGGAGTTTGATGTTTGCAATAGCCATAAAGTGGTAAAGATCACCTTTAGGAAGACTTAAGCACTGAAGTAGAATGAAGCAGTGAGTCAGGATACTCTAATGCATTTAAGACACTCTAGTTCTCAGACTGCAATAGTAAGAAAGTGTTTCATAGGCCTTAGAGACACAGGTGAATTTTACCCAGAAAACTAAGCATTTTCCAACAGTTTTGTATGTGGTATAATTATGTTCTCAAGTTTTAGCATGTTTTTTTTATATTCCATGAGCCTCAGTAGTGGTAGCATTGGGAAAATTGCACTGTAGCACTGAACACTGTCTGCCTACAGCAAAGACAAAGATCATAAATGACACAGAGGCACAGAGCCCCTGTTAACCTTCGGTGAATTAAGGTTTGTCAGTACACTCTGTGAAAGCAAGCTTTTCTCCAGCTAGGTCTTTGTACAGCCATGTATGTTTTCTTTTCTACAGAGAGAAAATGACCACTGTAGTCATTTTATAACTATCATCAGCTTCAGAAAGACTCTAGAAGCATCTGGTAGGGCCAGAAATGTGATTCATGGTGTCAGCCACTACCTTTCACATTATTTTTCACTCAAGAAGTGAGTTTAAACAGCCTCACAAATACTAACAGTTTGGATATAAGCCTGACTTGGTGTGGTCAGCAGCTGCAATGGCCACTGGATGATGCCCTGAAAGGTGATCAATGATCCATATTGGTTTTTATGGTTTGGTTGGTTGGTTGATTTTAATTAGCAATATAATTATTAACATCTGAGAAAAGAAGCATTTCTCTAAGTTCAGTGATTCACCTGTATTTTCCTGATTTACAAATATTCTCATTTAAAGTGTCATGCATATGCCTCTTTCACAGACCACTATGTCAGACTTCTAACCACTTGCCTTTTCTTTCTACAACATTGATGGTCCTTTGAGTTAGTGATGCTTATGCAATTTCAGATGAGAGCTCCCAGTGCTCACGTGGTACCATTTCTTCCTGATTAAGCAGAACAAGTGAGCACCTGATTGACTTTTACCATAAATGCTGACATTCTGCAGCCAAAGGGGAGAAGGGAAAAAAAATCTTTGATAGTGTTTAAAGCACACAGGCCATTTTCAGCAAGGATTTCCATTTCAAGAGAGTTGTTAGTGTAGTCTTGGATTAGTGTATGCATCGAAAGCTTTACTTAGGAAGATTTTCATCCTTTGAGGCACACACATACTAAAACTCTTTGTTGTTCTGAATCTGTATGATTATATGCTGAATATTGAATATTTTTAAAAGCTTTATGCAGCCACACTGTGACATCTCACCAATTTTAGCCAACCTTACTCTTTCTTTTTTTTTTTTCTTTTCTATTTTTTTTTTTTTTTTACATTTTCTAAAATAAAACTTTTAGCAAAGACTTTTAGCAATTTAGAAGTTCTTTAGTGCCAGGCAACTGAATTGCTGAGATGCTGATTTAAAAAAACCCAACAGGTATCTTATGCTGATTTTGTTTTAGAACAAGCTGACTAGCTGCAATTGAGGTTAATTGACCTTTATAATGGATACACAGGACAGTACTAAAGCTGTATACATAAACTGCAAGTTTATTTGAAAGCAAATTGTGTTAATTGACATTCATTGTGCATCTTTCTGTTGTTTATTGCTAGTTGCTCATGTGAATAGTTTGTTGATATTATAGATAGGGCAAACATTTGTTTCAGATAAATAGGATTTTCAGTTGAATAGGTTTTAATTAAATGATCCCCTGTACTCTATTTTGAAACTGTGAAGTGCTTACCGTAGGTGGCTAATCCTGTTACCTAGAATCTTAAATTGTTGGATCACGTCTCACACAGATTTGTTTATTTTTGGCAAATAATGTCTAAATTCTCTGCCAGTTGTGCAAGATTTAGGTCTTTCTTCAGAGTAAAACATGAAATTATGATTCTGCACAGACTGAGTTTATGTGACAATTATAGGTCTGTCTCACAAAGCAAATCTGTGTTATAGTAAACACATATTCACTGCTGTATTAAAAGTATAAGTCAGACTATATGCAGCTTCTCTCGTATATGGGTCCTGTTCTGCTAGACACTCTGACATTGTTTTCCTTTCATAGATCTCACTAACCACCTGTAGAGCCTGGCCAATATAGCCGCAGTTTTAATGCTTTTTACAACATACTGTCTTTTTGATCCCTTAACTAAGTTCTACATATGTCCACAAATTCAGTCCAAGCCAGTCAGTGCTCCCATTTTTTTTCTTTAATGAAGGGAAGCCATAGCTGACAAAGTCACTGGTCACACAACCACTTCCAGTAACGAGGGCTTTCCCTTCACTCTGAAAGCAAAATGAGAAAGCAACCCCTCTAAAGCCCCAGATAGAAGCCTTTTCTAGGTTACAAAGCACATTTTGCTTAACCAAGTTAAAATGAGCTAAAATTGATAATATATTTTGTCTAAAAATAAAGCAGAACTAAGAAGACAGGTAGATGTCCTGTAGGCATATTCATAGCATTTACTGAGTGGTGCAGAGCTATCAGTTACTCTAACAATCTTCTACCTCCTTTTGATACTTCATCACTGTCTTTAAATAGTCATGTAGCTAGGCAGATAGGCAAGGAAATAAAATAAGTATTTACTGTGTATTTTTACCACAAAGGTATTTAAAGAGAAATAGCTGTTCTTCCAGTAAGTTATGTTTTATTTTAATATGTCAGTGTAAAGAATGGTACTAGTCATTCACCTCATGTTAAAGATGAGAGCAAACTTAGGAGGCAAAGTAGTTAGGTAATATACAGAGAGACTTCTCTGAAAGCATGCAAGTTCCTCAGTTATGCTGTATTCATTTTTCTCTAAAGCGTATTTTGCCCACATGAGTGGCTTTCTCTTTCCATTTGTTTTACATTTGCACTCTGTGAAGTGTAAGGTTATTGCTGACAGTATTTTAAGCAGCGCTTTCCCTGGAGGATGTTTTCTTGATAGCCAGCAAGGGACTGCTCTCTAACATGATGGTGAACATTTCAGAGAGATTTGTGATATAATGTGTGTCACAGGCACAACTTATAAGTACCTTGCTTTTTTTCACAGAAAAATGGTGAAAGGCTGAGACCTGATTTTCAGCTCTGACTGAGATAACCAGCTCCAGAAGCAGTCACTGAGACCTGCACTGAGTAGTGGGCATCCAAGCAAAGCACGTCAGTATTGTCCAGATGAGGGTCCTTCAAAAACTGAGAGAGTAGAAGCAGCAGAGGCTGTCTGTCATGGCAGTGGAGTATATAATGCTGTATTCAAACTCAATCCCAAATCACCAAGTACCTCTTAATGCTTGTATGTTGCTATGATTCACACAGTTTGCTCCTTCTGCAGGAAAGCTAAGGCTTAGGAATGATTCAAGTTGAAATCCTCCCATGTCTTCCCTTGGCCATGTGGACATGACTGGTAGCCAAAGAGTGTCAACCAGCTTGTCCACAGTCTGTCAAAACTGCCCTACGGCCCTGCACACTCGACCTGTCTCTGTGTCCCAGTGCTGAGTTGCACAACATGTCTGCACCTCTGATGTTCCACCCTAAAAAATCCATGTATGGCACACAACAGGAGGGCCCTTCCATATGTGGAGAGCACCTCCAGAAATCATGACTGAGGAAGGGAGACGGGTATGATGGAAAACCTGGTTTGATTGGCATCTATAATGGGGAAGTAATGGGACAGCAGTAAGGGTACATCTAACCCTTACTCACTGTGAGCACAGAGAAGCCATGGAGACTCACACTTTGAAATTTGAGATCTCTGAACATGGATCATTTGAGAAAGGCCAGGGTTTGCCACAGCCCCATGTCAGAGCACCAGTGAGTAGGGGGGCATTAATGTAGTTGGTTGGCATGGGGAATGGGCCTTAGGAGGTGAGGACATGTGGGCTCTGCCCAGGCAACACACACATTGTGGGACACTGGCCAGGTTTAAATTAAGCAGCCAAGGTATGAGAATTGTTAAGCAACACCACTTGCCCTCCAGCCCTCTTGTGCATGACTTCCCATTTGTGCCTGACTTCCTGACACAGGGAGATTTTCTATGCCTTTGCTGTCAGCAGACAGATCTTATGCCTAGCAAAGATTGCTAGGCAAGTCAGACCAAATTCTGCCTAGCCACAAAAAATGAAATTACTTTCTCAGATCCCCCTAGCCTAGCACGGACCTCTTCCCGCCTGTTTTTGTCCATCTAGGGAATACGTATTTCCCAAGAAATTCAGGTTCACTTCAGTTACTGCTGTTTATTATGTATACGTGATGTGACTGTAGATTTAACAGCTGTGTTTCACTGAATGTATTACTATCCCCCAGTCCCTTTTGTCATGTGCTTGTAGTGGCATTTCTTGGCCTTCTCTAGACAGGAGGAAATAGAAGATTTGACACCACTTTTGTTGCTCTTCCAGTGAACAGTCAAGCCCTTCTTCTAGGGCTAGGTAAAATATAGAGCTTGACAAAATCGATGGCTGGTTGTTAGTCTGTGGCAAGGCTGCTAGCTAGTGCCATCTCTCAGGACTTCAGAGGCAGCTGAGGAGCCACAGGCTGATGGGTTCATCAGGTAAGACAAACACTGTAGACATATAAACTGGATGCTCTACACAACCATATTATAGTCTCTTCCACATTCTCCTGAGCTGTAGAGAAAAATGTGCTCATTGCCTACCAAGAAGCAATAATCATGAATGCAAGTGACACCTCATGCAGGAACTCCTAGACGAAAAGAAGACACTTATACCATCCTACGTAACATATTCCGGGAACTGACCATAGAATGTCATTGCACAAAGCAGTAGTACAACATATGCAGCCAGCAGACATCAGAGCATGATGCAAATAACTTCTTCAGTGGCTAACATAACCCAAAACCCAGCTCTGAGCTGTGAAAAAGAAACAGAGGGTTTGCCATGCTGTTACTAGATGTGTTGGAACCACCCCTCTGACACAAAGGAAGTCTCAGCCATCAATGATGACATGTGACTAAGTTGCAAGGCTGCCACTGAGGCTGTCTTAGGACAACCACAAAGCTGCTAATGTGACCCAAGGCAATGAAAGAGTTTATAGAATGTTTTTCCTTAACTCTTGAAACCACAGATTTATGTGTGTACATATGTGTGTATCTGTGGGCAGAAAGAACTGTATTGACCTTGGCTTGATGGAACAGTTAATTTACAGGGAAAGGGGCTGGTTGTACTCATCCTGTGAACCTAATGACGTTTAGAAACTGGCCAATCTTGTTCACAACACCCAAGGTATCCTTTTTATTTGCAGTATTGCATTGTGCTCTCTGAATCATTCTTTTCTAATGGCTTCACCAGTGTGATGCAGATCACCTCACAATGCCAGAAATTTTTTTAATTGCCACTACCTGGGAGTAAGTGCTATGGTATAAAGGCCCCTCTTATATCATAACTAGTGGGCTGTGGGCTTCCTTGCATCACAGGAGACTGGCCACTCAGTGGTAGGATTGGTGAAGTATGGGACAGATAACGGGTCGATCAGGTGCAGGGAAAATTGTCTGGACTGCTGGCCTCAGAGGATTGTGCAAGTGCTGCAAAGCCCAGCTGGCAGCTGGTAATTAGTTGAGTCCCTTGGAGAGCAGTCTCCTTCAGAATTTCCACAGACATGCCCATGTTCTGCCTTATGCTTCATGTGCTCATTCACACCTCAGCAAAATGAATGCAAACCCCTCCTTGTTGCTAGACTCGTCACTGATGCATTTATGCCCTCTGACTTTCAGAAGTTTTGTTACAAAACCCAGAGAGAAGGATGCTGACTCCCGGGATCTGCAGGCTAGTCTGTGTGGATCACAGTGCTGTGATCTGGCACTCTGATACCCTCTTTTATGGTAGAGCAGCCCTCCTTTAACGTGATGCTAGCTGTTAATGGCAGTCAAACAGTGCTAAGCATGAGGCAGTGCCGCTAAAAGCAACATTAACTTTGACCAGAGGTGGTTCTTCCCTGGGGACAAGGGCCCCTGCCACCACCTGAATTTTTCTGTGGGTCACCTAAGTCTTTTCGAGTCCCCGGCTTTCTGCCGGGGCAGGTGGCAGCACACGTGCCAGCAGCCAGCCCAGCGCCACAGCCCTGGGGGGAAGTCTGCTGCACCTACACCAAGGAGGCCCTCTGCGTCAGGGGAAGTCCTCACCAGCTAAAGGTGAGTAGGGCTAGCCTTGTTAGCTTCTCCTCTACTATTACAGGCTGGTTTTGCATCTTTCTGTACGCTTTATAACTGCAGGAACACTGGACTCTCAGTTATCTCCAAACAAGAGACTTACAAACCTTATAGTCCTCCTTAATCGTAGAGGAAGGTTAAAAATAAAAAGAGACATGACACCATTGAGCAAGTGACAGAGAGGAACAAAACCTCTGCTGCTTGCTTCTGTTCCCTGTCTCTGGGACATTTTAAAGATTCCTCAAAAGTGGCTCAGATCTCCACCAGAATTTCTCCAAGAGTTCCTAGAGTTATCTTTTATTCAGAATACCCAGCACTAAAGCTGGTCGGAGAACTGTTTGTGCTATTACAGTTTAATTCATGATCAGTGTGATTAATGAGACCACTGAGAGATGAAAGAAGGTTGGTCATACTTCTTGTAGGAAACACACTTTTTTTTTTTCTTTGTGGTACAAAATTTCCGCATTTCTTTTCTCAGAATAGCTCAAGAGAACAGAAGCCTGCCAGTTTGAGATCTAATCTGCTCTGCCTTTGCAGGAAGTTACAAATGTCTTGAACAAGCTTTCAGTTGACACATTTCTCTAAACAAGAAGCCCTTTGGACAGAGCCTTGCTGATTGGAGACAGGAGTGGTTAAACTGCAGTTCATGCCCATGGTTACCAACTACTTAACCTTACCCCTTTATCCTCTTGCCATCAGCCCAAGTTAAGCAGGGTTTGATTTCTGTAAAATAATAGCAGCTGTTGGGTATTTTGCTCTGTTGAAAGCCTTGCCCATCTCACTGTAATTAGTTAGAGAGACCTATTTTTGTTTGCAAATCTATGCAAATAAACATTTCTCAGACTATTTATATCGCAATACACCTTTGGTCTCTGTGGTTGTTAGTACTTGCCCAGATAACTTAGCTGTTTCTTGACAGTCATATCCATATGTAAACTCACTTCAACATATGGTTATAAGTTCAGCAGTCTTGGTCTAGATAGAAGCAACCTGAAGATTAAGCTTCTCTGCTACAAAGGCCAAAAGGATAAGCTCCTCTTAGAGGAATTCAAGCTGACTTTAGTCCTTCTCTAGAATGAGGAGACAATAGAAGCCAATCCAAATACATTGTTTCAGAAGTTATTAAAGTCATATTAAATAAAGTCAGTACTGCATGTCATGACATACTACTGGTTAGAAAAGCATTAAGAAACAAATATAGCTGCTTGATACAAGTTCTCACATACTTCATCATGTCAAGGGATTCTGCATCCCCACCATACCTGGCAATACAGGGTCATTGCTGCTAAATAATGATGATTGTTGCCAGTGTAAAAAGTAAGTTAAAACCAGAAACAGCTCCCATTCCTATTTATTTTTTTTCTAAACAGAGTTTATTTACTTCAAATCTTTGAAATCTAGTTAATGCAATTTTCTAAAATTGCCATTTTTAAACTATAGCCTTCAAAGCAGATCTGTGTTTTAGGAGTGTGACAACAGTAGTCATTTGAGGGGTCATGAAAACTACAGAAAGCATTTCCATTGGAAAAAAGAAAAAGAAAGGGAGAAAAACTTTCCATTTGTTTATAGCTTCTTCAGAAATACTCTTCTTGGAACTTTCCATGTTTCATCTCTTCTAAAGCTCATTTTCTTTTAAGTTGTTAATAATATGTGGAAATTTTTTAACATAAATTTAAAATGCCTTAAATTATGAAAATTGTGTGACTAATTAGTGAGCAAAAAGTTTCTCTGTTGATTTGATACACAGATTATTATGCATGATAAAAATACTCAGTGGAGTTGCCATTTACTGTGTTAGTTTTAAAACAGATCAGTCTTTGAAATATAATGACCACATTAAAAATCAAGTAGTTTTTAAAGGGCTCAAACATGATTCTGTTTATTGTTGAAGGAAGTACTCTAAAAGAAGACAGGCAGTTAAAATGTGTATGCCAGTGCAAAATATATTGGAAAATGACAGTAAAATTTCATATGGAAGACAATAGTGCACAATAACCTTATTAGCTTCTGTTTTGTATACAAACAAATACTCTATTAACAAACCTCACAGCACGCACAAAAAACAAGACCTTCACAAAAAAATGATCATAAAAGCATACCACTGATACTGATTTTTTTTTCTCCAATCTTGCATTCTCTATATAGTGCTTGGGAAGAATGAGAACAGGTGTGAAAATAACAATAAAGAAATTGCCAGTGCTTAAGCCATTCAGATGGCTACATTCTCTCAAAGATAATGAACACAGAGAGCTTGATTCAGATTCACACTACAGTTCTTTCGTACCTCCAGGATAAAGTGTAGGAGATGATAGCCTACTTTAGAGCTCATTTTAGAGAAGAATGACATGAAACACCTTTAATATTAATGACAATTAGCTTGGTACTTTTCAAAGTAGGATGTGAATGTAACCACCTTTTCATTATGATGATATATCAGTGAAAATACTTTCTATACAAATATCAGCAAAACACACCTGAAAATAGAGACAGTGTGATTAATCCATATATATTTAAAATAATTATGTACAATATTTACATTTTGAACAGTTCCAGAAATTAACATGTCCAGATTATGTGCCACTACCTAAACCAATTCCCTAATATTATAGAAAATGCATTTGCTGTACAATTATTTATAAATAGTTATGTATAAACTTTTTCAGTGAAAAGAAAAGCATGAGATATTCTTATTATCAGCTAACATTTAGCTATCAAGTCTCCACATATTAAACAGTCTAGATCATCATACAGCACACAGAAGTAGATTTTTGATGTTGAGAATATTTTGTGTTCCGCTTCTGTGCCATGATCCTGGCAAATCTGATTGTTTTTTCTGAAAATCTACAGAAAGCAGCAAGACTGAATCAGTTTGGTTCAGTGATTGTTACTGACTGCACCATGTCAGACAGACTTTCTGGGTCTACTTCTTCTTTACCATTATCTGAATTTTCTGATGAGATGTAACAGCCAGAATCTCTTGGGCAGTCATTTAACTGTGATTTGTCAAGGCCGTGGTGGGGGCTTAAGCTCCGCATCTCCTGAGCACTTTCACTTTTCTGCTGTTGTTCAACTAGAAAGAACAGAAAAAAGAAAGAAAAATATTGTCAAAATAAGTATCCTGGGAAAGAGTTTGAGGTAGTAACATGATTGATCTTGAAGAGCTGGAGAAACAGAGCTGGTAATGTACACATGACTTGATCAATATCAGAAGCAGAAACCTCAGCATCAAAGAACTAAAAATACTATTACCTGAGTATAACAACTTCCAAGCTGATGTTGAGGTTGGCTTTGATCCTGCATTATGTTGCTCAGAGATGAATACTGGAGACTTTGGCCTCATCCTTTAGAGTGAGGTCCTTCAGGCTGTCCACAGGTGCAACAGTCCACCATGTGTGGTCATCATGCCCACAGGAGAGATGGCAGCTTTGCCCTTCCACATTTATGTATTCCAGACCCTGCTCATGCAACTAATCATGCAGCCTACTACATCTCGTTTGTAACACACTACATTATAGATGTTGGGTCTTTTGAATGTAAAACCCGTTTTACCTACTCTGTGTACTGTGTAATGATATATAATGCACTGTTCTTTAGAAGTGCTCAGCATAAAGATATGGCAATCAGGTTTTCTAAAGCACTGGACTTTTCAGTGGAAGTGGGTGGCTCATGGAAACTTCCTAAGCTTAGCTTGATATCCAAAAGGTTATTTTCTAAAATGCGCAGACCTCAGAGAAAGCTAAGATGCCTAACTCCTGCTGTATAGTCTTGAACACTGTTCCAAATTTAAGCAGAAAAAAATTATCTTGAAAATAATTTGTCCTTGTTTAGCTGCTGTATGACTAATCCATTGAAACTCAAGTTTGCACTCGGCGACGATACCGACAGACCTCTCAAAAAAAGCTCAGCAAGCTGGTGCCTTGCAGACAGGATATACCTGTACAACATGAATCTAATATATCTTGTGGTTGAAGTTTGTGTTCATATTTCCTGGTTGTGAAATACATGATGTTTACTCACAGTAAATTTCTTGAGAAAACAAGCTATAAAATACAAAATCTTTCCCTTTCTTACTTTATTTTTTTTGTTATCACCTCCTGTAATGGTATTTTTACTTCAAACTGTGGCTTGCTTTCCAAACAAAATATAAGGAACAAATCTCACAGGAAACAGATGGTTTTACCTCAGATTTTAGCCCTTCAGAAAAATAGTACCTTTTTGTTTTTGCAAAAAAAGTTTCCTTATTTCACTTGACTTGTTACTCCATGGTTAATTATCATAGAATCTTTAGTTAGATTTAAGCTGTCTCAGTTCAAGTCCAGGCAGAATGGAAATCCTAATACATGAAGGGTTTTATCCTTCTCCAAAATCTAAATCTGGTTTAGCTCCCAGAATTATAACATTTCTACAAGGCAAATTTGTACTGACATTTGTTTCAATTGTTCTAAGTTATAAGATCTGGTAAAATGGGAAACATGTCAAATTTAGATTATTAATTTTTTTAGTACTGTGTTGTATAACTAAGAATAAATTAAAAAAGAAAAATTGAAATGTTTCACTCTGAAAATATTGAAATCAAACAGCAGAAGGGTCAGTACCTTTCTTAATTGTGTGAGATTTCAATGAACTTATTTCCAAAGCATTTTGATACACTGAAAAACATTTTTAGGTGTTGAGGGAAGTCTAGATTTGTTTGGACAGATTAATACTATTTAATATTTTCTAACTTTCAATTGCCTAATTAAGTTAATAAATTAATCTGATTTTTGAAGACAAGAATCCAAAGTCTCAATTTAATAATTTTTGCTTTAAGCCTGAGGTTATAGGCATAACCTGATGTATTTAAAAAATAATAATAAAAATTACTTCAAATACTTTCCAAGGAATAGGAGTCCCACCTTGTTCCCAAATAAATAAATGGTTAATTGCACTTGTGTGAAAGAGTATAACTTTCAACAGATTTAATTGATATCTGTAACTGTTTGATCTCCTTCTCACCTTACAGAACATAGTTTGTCATGTCAAATGTTATCTCTCTTTGCAGGGAAAATATTTGATCACGTAGGGTCCAATTGATTTCTGATTTAAGTCAGGAAGGAATTACAAAAGGCATTACACCAGTGAAGGTGTTACTGCTGCTATTAGTAGCAACAGATGTAGTTTAGCACAAATAACAGCAGATGCCCCAGTAAAGCCTTATCTAAACTGTGTCCTTAGCTCCCTGCACCCATTCCACCAGCACCAAGATGACCCATGTCTTGGTCACTGTGGGCTGACAGAGCTCAGCCCGTGGATGGGTGAAATTGTCTTGTGTGGCTGCAGGCAGGGCTCCCCTGCCTTCTTCTGTAATCCTTCATCAGCCTAATGCTGCTTGCTGGTACTTTTATCAGCTTCTCTAGCATCATCTGCTGCCCTGGCAAGCAGTGACCTAAAAAAGTGTTAATCCTGTTTACATTTTCAAGGTCAGATAGGAACCTCCATCCACTTTGCTTTACAGTGGAAAGAAGACCAAGTATCTAGTGTATTAAATGGAAAATGCAGTTTCAGTCAGTGTATTAGTGCCCTGTAACTAGTTGTGCTAATCTGAGTATTTCCTATGTGAAAAACAGATCCTAAATTCTTTTGCAGTGATGTCTTTCTCTTGTACATTTCAGGGAAAAAGACAGAGACAAGCCTGGAACTGAGATTTTTTAAAAAAATCTGAATTTAGGTCAGTTAGGAGAATAAGAAATTTCTATTTAGAAAACAAACAGGAATGTAAAATTTCTGTCTCCTCCCATAACACTAGAAGACTTTTTTACATGAAAAACTGAAAACCAAAAATGTTCAGGTGTTTGAGACAGTAAAATTATTATATTTTCTACTTTTCATTCTGAGCATAAAAAGTTGAACCTCCTCCCTATTTATGATGAAAAGACTGAAAGCAAACTTTGGCACTTTCTTCTTTTCCTCTATTTAAAGCAGCTTTAAATATTATGCAGTAGCTACTAAACCGCTTGAAGGGGATATTGAGTATTATAAATATATGTAGCATACAACTTTAAACATTGCTTCACAAGAAAAGGAACTATGCTTCTTTTTTTTTTTTTTTTTTCCTTTTCCTTTTTCTATTTTAGCTTTTGTCTCTTACTTTCGGTTCTACTTCATTCCTTCCTCTAACATGTACATGTTCATGTTCCACATTAGTAAAGGTAAGTTTGCTGTCTTAATCTTTTAGACATCAGAAGATACAATGCACAGGAAACAGGAATTGATAAAATTAAGCTGCTGTTAGATGTTGCAGAATCATCAGAAATAACTATCTTATCAACAAATGGATATCCTTTCATATTTCTATAGTAAAGCAGTTTCATATAAGATAAATAGCTTTCAGTCACTGTTGTCTATGATATGGCCAGAAGAGTCCAAGATATGCATCATTTTGACACATATATTTTAATACTGCTTTAGAAGGTGGGATTATATTCAGACTTCTGAAAAAAATATGAGGCCTTTAGCTTTGGTAATAGATGTGTGATGCATACTTATCTTCCTTGATATTTAGATCTTTGAAATGAATATTTGTTATTCAGTGACATAGATGTGCATGACACATGCAGGGATAGATGCCTTTTTTCTTTCAACAGCTTTTTTTAAATGAGTTTGAAGTCCTGTTTAGGAAAGCACTTTAATCGTAGGTTTAAGAAAATTCAGCTCAAGAATGTACAGAGGTCACACTGACATAACTGTGTGGTTATGTCAGTTTAAACCAGATGAGGGGCAGGAAGATTGGATTTTGTCTTGGAAAGAAAGAAGGCCACCCAGCAGCAAGCCATAGTTCATAACTCTGAGAGTTTGCCTTCATGAGTTTTGTCCAGGAGAACTGGGGTAGGAGCATGATGCTTTAGGATGAGTCACTTGTGTGTCTTCCTGGAAGGTGCAGTGGTGACGTACTGAGCAGCACCATACAATAATTAAATACAAAAAAGTGTGTCTTCAAGGCTGAAGGTAGACCTCCTAAGTACGTATGAAGGCCATGTATCAACCTGTACTGTCTGTACCAGTTAGACCCTCTAAGTGTTAAAATGAAATGAAAACTCACAAAGCATCAAACTCAGAAAGGATCATTTTGAAGCACTAAATGGGGATACTTCTTGAAAAAGAAGCAGAGAAACCTGAAATGGTTCTGTACATACATGCAATACTCTGGGGACTCGAAGGAGTAAACTGTTGTGGATATTTACAGACATACAACTTAAAAAATTTCACTCACTGAAATCAGTGGCATAGCTTTTCAAGGAGGGATACTAAACTGATGTGAGAGGAGAGTCTATGGTGAAAACAGAAATGAGAAGCTTCTTTTTTCTCTAAAAATCTGGAAGCAAACAGATATGCTTAAAAAAAGGTGAAAAATACTAATAGTCATGCAACGATGTGTTTCCTTGTGAAATCTGGAAATATTATGTCCAGGTCAATGAGTTGTACCACAGTACAGAAGGGAAGATTGTCTTTGAGCACAATTTGACCTTGTCATGATATTGTGTAATCTCACGTATTTAAAGGGACTGCCTAGTGTAAAATCATACTCTTGATGAAAGGTCCTCATGTAAGGAATCCAACCAAGAAATGAAAGTTGGTGCCCTCAGCTATCTACTGTCTCACTGTCCAAGTACAATAAACCTGGAACAAACCTTATCTGGTACTGGCAGTAGGATTTAGACTATGATCTGGCATTTAAATATGAAAATTAAAATAAGGAAGTGGATTTGGGGAGATAAGTGCAAAATATTATCCCCCAAATTGCACATATGCAACTTTTTTTTTTTTTTTCTTTTCTATAAAACGAACTGTATGCACATATCCAGTGAAGTCTAATTCTTCTTTAACTCAGAATAGCTTTGGACTAATGTAACCCATTGGACATCAGGAATGAACCTCTTGACTTACATCATATAAGTGAGACAAGAATCAAGGCTATTATATACACACAAAAACATTTGTCTGGGAAGCGGTCAAGAAAAAAGTTCCAAACTTCTTGTATTACTTTATTCATTAACCATCCAGCAACTGTTTCACTTTAAAAATAGCATCCTACAAAAGCACAGACATCCATCTCCTGTCTAGAAGCCATCTGGGAGAAGAATGGATAGCTATTAAGAAATACGTTATGAAAAAGGGCTTTTTTTTTTTTTTCCTCCCCAGCCATGAATTCATGGAAACCAATCATTTTGTCCCAAATATATAGGTCTGATCAACTTATAGAAAATCTAAAAAGAGATCTGGGAAGGGAGGAGGATCATGAGGAGCTTACAAGACCTTGCAGTACTAGGATAGCCTTGCTACCTGAAGTATTTGAAAATGGTAAATTTGGGCCTGGACTCCCAGGAAATGCAGGAAGAAGATACTGCAGTACCAGAAAGCAAAATCTGCTTAAAGAACCACTATGTGGTAGCATTTGCTAAATAAAACTTACTTTTTAGTTCCTGGTATAAGAAGGATAATTTTTTTCCTTTCAAATTCATTCAGGTCTAAATCAAATGTAAGATGTAAAAATTCTCACTGCCAGAAATCCTACATTTTGGATGGCTTTAAGAAGCGTATAACATGGAAACTATTGCTGCTCATCTTTTGGTTAGAAAACTCAATAGCTGTTTATTCTGCAACATGAATTATATAGTCACAAATATGAGGCATGAAGAAATCACTTAGTATAACATACAATAAATGTAAAGAAAAAGCCAAGGAAAGAAAAAGAAATTAAAAGCCCTGTAAAAACATTTCACAATATCAGATATCACATTAAAGAAATAGTAAATCTTGTTTTACATCATTTGTAGTAGAATATAATAAATATAGCTATGTTCCAGTATGCTTGGCTGTTCTGAATAATAGCAGAGTCACAAGAACCCAGAAACCCTTGCGTTTCAGCTCTGGACCATACCTGAGGCTCCACCGTTAATCAAACATGTACTTCATGGAAGCACAAATGTAATGCAAAGACATGGAAGTCTTCCAAACTCTGTGAGAAAGATGGGCTTAGAACAGCAAATATGGTCTATGGCCTTAGTATATTTTCACATAAAGCTTATAAAATGAGTGAACTTTTACCTGGAAAAGTGCTGAACTTATATCTAGAATACTCTTGGCCAGTAAACAGATTACCTTGTAGCTGTGGGTAATTATGCTGCTCACTTCTAAGCAATGCAGAAAATCAATTTTAATTAAAAAATCATTTATGCTGGACTGAGTAATGCCCATTTAGGAAAAAAAATATTGACCTAGGAAAGTTGAGTTCAGATGCAGAATTCACTTTCACAGTAGCACCCAGCTCTTTCAACCTAATTTTCCAATCCGATTGACAGAAGGACAAAAAGGTCAAATGATTTGGATGAAGTCAGACTCATGCTGAGCTTATCCTCAAGATCATCTTGACTCCCCGTCTTTCGTTATAACGACTTAACAGATAGCTTCTATCAATTTTAGTCTTTAGTATCTTCCTTTTTAGAGCAGGTTGTTAAATTCTGTTCTGTCCCTACCAGTCACATGACAAATGCTATGAACCTTTGGCAACAAGACAAGGCAAATATTTGATTCAGTCCTGATTCAAGACAGTAACCCAAACCAGGAAAGTATTTATGCATGGCTCATCTTAAAATATACATGAGTCTTATGAAACATAACTAGACTTAAATGAACGCTTGCAGAAGATGTGGTATATAAAGATGTCTTGGTTCTGGTCCCTGTGAGTATTCATAAATTCTGGGAATATTATTCTATGTAATTTGAATACTAGAAAGATTGGTTATACCTGTCTATGTGGATGAGAGGAAATATTCATTTATTCTCTTGATCTAAGATTACAGTGTCATCACTGGTTTTGAAGCATAGGCCACTTTATAAGATTTAATAATATTATTTCCAGAACTATTACAAGAATTTAAACTATTAGACTACCATACAGATAACATCACTGTTTTGCCTGGAGAACTGACTTGATGCCATGCTGCCAGTTAAGAAGAATCCTATTTGGATAATTAAAGTAAATTTATTAATTTTCAGTGTATAGGATATGTAAGGGCCTTGTTAGATTTGGTCCTTGCACAGGTGTATATAGAATATTAGGTGTTTAGACACCTTCAGAAAAAGAAAAACTCAGTGTCATCTTCTAAAAAGGTTAGGTGTCTAAGGCTGCTTGCTATGCTTTTTGTTACACGAGAAATATAAATAGTAAACCTATCCTCACTACTCCAGAATAGTTTGATGCTCGTGTGGTCTCTTAAAAACCATTATGTTTTGGTTTTGTTTTTCACACTGATGCAAAGCTGAAAAATTACAATCTAGCATTTTTGTGTGTGTATGTGTGTTAAATTTTGTTATGGAAAAAGACACACAGTAAAAGGTGCAGAAAGGCTAGTTACCAAGAAGTATACACAAATATACCCATATTCAGTTTAAGGGCAAACAAGGGAAATAAATGTCTTTTCAGGTGATTTCCAGCTAGATCCTTGCAATGCAATTCTTGGAAGATATAACCCTTTATTTCCTGTACTCACTCTTTCAATCTACATAAGGCAGCCCTTCAAGAATCCTGTTCTAGCTTGTCATCTTACAAAACTATAGATCAGAAAGAACTACTGAACCTGGTGGGCAAAGAAAACCCTTTTAATACCTCTCCAACATGTTTGCAAGGACCTTACTTTTCACTGGAAGCTGACTAAGAAGAGGAAAGACCGCATGTAAAAATGGGCTCCTGAAAAAGCCCAGACATACAGTAAAAACCAAGGTCAGTAAAGACAGAAAGAGGGGGATTAGAAAAGATCTGCAGGGAAAGCAGAATGGATGAGGGTGCCAAAGACATGCATAGAAACCCGAAGAGATTTATGTACTGAAGCACATAGGGTATATATGTACATACAGATATGTGCATATGTATGTACATGTACTGGAGTGATAATTGGAGAGCTACCTACCTACTGAGGAGATAAAAGTAGACACCTGACCAGAACTGGTATTAAAATATGCCAGGAAGACATTGCTTTTACAGTTTTCCTTTTTTTTTCTTTCAGATGCTTCTCAAATGCAAGTGCACATTTGATGAAATGACTGCTCAGCATAGGGGTAAGTATGTGCAAATATTAATGAAGAAGAAAACGTGTTTTGGCTGAGTGTCTAATTAAGTACATGCTTATCTGTAGTTTCTAGGAATTTGACATAATTTATTTAAAATTAAAAGTCAGGCTGGAAATATCATTAAAATATCATGAGAACAGAATTTTCTGTTCTGTGTCCTAGCTTTTCCACTCCCAGCAAAAGGAACAAGTGAAGAAAATATAATGGTGATCCATACACATACATAGTCACACACCCTACGATCAGCTTTCAGAAGCTGACCAGAAACTTGAGTCAGATTCGTTTTGAGAAGAGTGCAAACCAGCTCTTAGTATATGTTTATTTAAAAAACAAAACAAAACAAAGCAAACTTCCTACAAAAGAAACTGTTTTGGATAAGGCTTTAAGTATGGAATAAAGTGAGAGAAAGAAAAACTGTGTTCTTCTGCAGAATGTTGTTTAAAAAAATTTAAAGAAAAATATTTACTGTAGCTATTTGAAATAAGCTATGTTTTGGTTAAGATACTAGTGCAGAGTTTGGGAGTTTTATTTTCTGCTTTTGCACAGACCTTGTGACTTTTGGGAAGTCACTTAACCTCTCTGGGGGTTGGGTCCTCAACCATAAATAGTGTTGTTCTTAACCAATAGTTGCTACCAATCTCTAGTGTAGGACCTGTAAATAAATAAATTTTAAATCATTCATGTGTTACTAGTATAGTAATCATATACATATCAGGAAGAGACGTACGGTTTGCTGTCTGAACAAATAAGTAAACCATCTGACTCCAGGTTTCATATTTAAAAGAAAAATAATTTAACACATCAGTGTGAGAATCACTATTTCTTTACATTTATGTCTTCAGTTAAAACTTGCACATGAATCTTTACAAAGCTTAAGCACTTACTGTCATAGTCCTGTAGATTTTCAATTGCTGATAACAATCTTGCCCTGTCTTCTGGGTTTGAAATATTTAATTCGATCAGGTGACTCTCCTGTAGATCCTTTAAGTCCTCTAGAGTTTCATAGCCATTTAGCAAGAGGGTTGAGGCATATTCCTACAGAAAGAAAAAAGAAAATCCTCTCATGTAAACAAGCACTATGTTTGGTAGAGTAATAGGCACAATTTCTCTTTTACTTTTTTGTCAGGGTTGAAATGTGCTCCATTCTCCAGTCTGGTTGACCTGCCTTTGTCATAAAATTAGAGCTGGAGAGTAAGAGAGGACAGAGGAGGATATGTTTGGGTGTCCTCCTGGCCATCCCAGCATCTGTGTTTGAGTTGTCTAAGAGTCCAGCAGCAAATTGGATCAGGACAGAGCTCTGGCAGAAATTATTTAATCTGCCGAGTGTCTGGACTTCTGTGGGTCACCTCATGAGTGCCTCCCGCTCTGGGTCCAGGAAGGCCTCTGAGGTGGGGTATGCTCTGCCTTTGCACAGAGGGAGCCCCTCAATATAAGTGAGGGTGAGAAGCTGAGGGAGCCCTCAGCCATGCTGTGTCACACATGGCTCCCCTTGAGCTGTGTGTTGATGCAGTATGAAACTCTGTGCGTACTCCAGGGAAAGGAGTGTTTGCATCAGCACCAAAGCAATAACCGTTATTAAAAATGTTACCTGTAAATCATGACCTAATTATGCTTTGACACTCAGTTGAGAACTAGGGTTGCAGAGAGGAAGAGGTGCAACATGAGCATAGTGCAAAAAGACTATTGCTCCCTAAAGATCACGAGAAATTAGAAGCCCAAATTTTAAATGTTGGCACTGGAGCCAGGCTGCAGTCCTGTCCCTGAGGTATCCACAGTCACACACCTCCTACGCTTAGGCACACAATCGCAATCAGGTTACAGTGACTTGACAAGTCCCCACTGTGCCTCTTTGCATGGAGACTCAGCCTAACCAAATGATGTCGTAAAATGCAGTTCTGTAAGACACTCACATCAGATAAAAGACAGACACAAAGCTGCTTTGCTTTGCTGACAACAAAACTGCTGAAACCTGCCTTTCTGCTTCTGCCTGTAAATGACATCCAAACCCGAGCACACAGAAATTAAATGTTTCAAATACAGCTGGGAAACATGTTGGCTGACCTGCAGGTGGACACAGTCCAGGAGCTCTTGCAGTGTTTTAGGCTTGGTCCTTTTGCTTCCTCTGTGTGGCTTTATCTTTCTGGGTGCAGCTTCCTCTTCCAAGATAATATCCACATAAATGAACTTGAAGTTTCCTACTTTGTTGTTCAGCATGCCTGTCCATATGCCCATGGGGGTTTTACAGATGATATCTATAATGTCTCCTTTCTAGAACAACAAAAAAAAAGAACACCAATGCTTACACATCTGGTTTGTTATACGTAGCTTTTCCTCTATGGACCAAAACCAACACAGACAGCACAGAATCTTAACTAGTCAGTGTGAAATAACTTTTAAAAATTACCTAGATTTAGCTCCTTTGCTTTTATAAAATCCCAGCAAAATAATTACAGAAAATTGAGTTAGTCCTTATCTCCAAATCTTTATGATGGGGAGGTGAGCATAAGCAGCCTCTCACCTTTTTTGTGCTCCACTTGGTGGGTGAAAAGGGAGAGGATTGCATCAGCAATCAACTTCTTCCATGGATAGTGGTCATAGCTTTGGCAAAATGCAAGGGAGCACTGTGAGGTTATTTTTCAAATATGTGCCAAATTATTTAGACAGTAATCTTATTATCCAGCATCTCAAGGGTCTTCAAAACCTGATAGCTGAGCTATGTGAATGGTGCTCTCATACCCATTTTACAGTAAAAACCACTGGCCAGATTTCTCAAAGGCAATAAAGAACATTTAACTGTCTTAATATTTTCCCGTCTGTCCTCCCCAAAGGACTGACAGATTTTCCCACTATTGTTAATACAATTGACTGAGAAAATAGTGAAAAGCACCTCAGTAGACAGATCTAAAGGCTTCAGCTCTCCACACTTGTGCATTCACTCACAAATGTGAGTGCAAAAAAGAGTGACAACACAGCTACTTCAAGAAGGCTTTTTTGGTAAAGGTGTTCACAGCCACAATGTGGGAACCAAGGTCTCAGCTCAGCAAAACAGTCCCTCTGAGTAATTTTTGTAGTAAAAAGGCTCCTTTGTAAGTCATACCCCCTACACAAATTGCTCTCCTGATGTCAGAAGTCAGTCCTCTCTTCTGGACACATACCACAGAAATGATAAACATGTTGAAAGTCTTTAAAGAGTTATCGAACAAATCCCCATGTGCACACTTTGGCATTCTGTTACAAAGTTAAAAATCAAACTCTGTTAAAATACCTGTTAATATCTCCAAGACTTCTGAACGATTTCTGGTCTGGTCAAGAAACTGTAAGTAAAACGGTCACCCTAGTTTTGGTACAAACCCAAGTATGAGATTGAATGTGTTCCAGTGACCTGGTTTTGTTAGAATATGAAGCTCAGAGCTATGAGCACGTTTGAAATGGAAACTAAACAAACATTTGTTTAAAGCTCTATAAGCACACACATTATTCTACATACTCATGGAGGCTCAGGAACTTCAGATACAGATGCAGATCAGGATTAGGCAGTGGCTCTAAGCCAAACTGCAGACACACTTTGAATTCAGATTCAGGGTACTGAAATTTTGTGAGATAAATTTAGGGGATTTCAAACTTAAGTATTAGTTTATGAGTCTAAAATACACTGCCCCAGTGACTAAAAAAGGAACCTACATGAGCCAGGAGGGATTTGCTGTTCTGTGATCAGTTAAGCTGTTTTGAAAGAAGTGCCCTAGGTATGGGTGGAAGTGGAGGGCAAGTGGTGAAGACTGCAAGTACTGACAGAACAATGACTGTAATCTAAGCCAGCGAGGAGGAAAAGGAGACTTCAATGAGATACAGATGAGGATTTTGACAAAAAGAAAAGGCTGCAAAGAAGAAGAAAAGATGCTGAAGTGTAAGTATAATCTGGATATGAAGGTGTTTACAAAGAGGGAAAAGAAAGAAGTCCAGATTACAGACATGAGTAGTCTGAAGTATGATGATATTGAATCTATCTGTGCATGGAAGGAGAAGAAAAGGGCTGGTCTTTTTTAGTAACGTTCAACTGGCCCACCTATGGAGCTTCTTTTTCTCACACAGCCTGGCCACCCCTGCCATGTTATCAGGGCAGAGAAAACTCATGGTTCAAAGGTATGCCTGGAGAAAAGCTGAATGGAAAGGCGAACTGTTTTCATTAAAGACAATGGGTCTTTTGATATACCCTAGCTGTAACTGAAAAAGCTGGGGAGGCAACTCTCACGGAGAGCATCCCGTGAGACTCAAGTTTTTCTTACTCCAGACCTAGTATGTGGGAAGCAGCATGTATTTTACTCTGAAGAAAGCTGTGGTATCCAGGTAGATACCACGATGAGGTACCTACCTGGAGTCTGTGCCTTAAAAAGCCTTTAGCAGCAGTTGGTTTTGAAGCACTGTGTGAACTAAGTCCTTATAAAAGCACTGCAAAACCAGATGGGTCTTCCTTTTAGAGTGTTACATGTGCTTAATAGTTAAAAATGCATTCGTAGCAGACATAGTAGACATGCAGTAGACATATTCTTCACATGTAAGAAATGCCCCCCTGGCATTCTTACTGGAGAAGAAGAAATCCTGGTGGTTGTCTTACCTTGATTTTCAGAGAGTCGGTGTCATAAGGACTTGGTGTGAAGTCAGTGTGAACTTTGGCTCGACCACAGAAGGGCCCATTGTAAGGGACCTCATCATCAAACCGGAGGCTGTCCCTGTTGCTTGTTCCATCTGAGCAGCTGGTCACTCCACCTTAAAGAGAGTCAGGTTGAGAGATCTGCTGCACCAAATGCCCAGACATGCAATTCTGCACAGCAACCAAGAGAAGAGTGTTCAAAAGCACAGAACTAGGGGAAGAGTGTACTCCGTGTGGTTTTGACACATTCCAGGAAAAATACATTTAATAAAAAGCATACTACAGAGACCAAAGAAAATAGATAGATCTTTCATTAACATCTTCCTTACAATAATCTTTTTCTGGTGATGATACTAACAGACTACATATTTTACTTACAGACTTTTTGAAATATTACCCCTGCAGATTAATAAAATGTACTCTAAAAGTGCAATTTAGGGAATTAATTCTGCTGAACTTCTCCTGTTTATTCAGAGAAATGGAAACAAGTACTATGGAAGTTATTTTATTTCATTACAGTGCTAGCTGAAACATCAAAGGAACCTGCATTGCAGAGGGAAATTTTAATCTTATCAACATTTCTGCCTGTCATTTTGTCCAAGTTGAGCAATAAAATATCAGCAGAGTAATTCAAGCAAATTTGAGCAAGCTCTGCAATATCCCATCCAAATATGTTTTTAGATAAGAGCAGCAGTGTATTGGAAGTAAACTCCCATATACAATTTTCACAAATCACATCATAGAAAATGATCATAAAAATGGTTTTGTTTGAAGTGATTGCTTAAGTGCACAGCTTCGTCTCAGGGCCAGATTAACTACTAAGTGCAAATGGTCAAAACAGTAGCTTGAGTCCCCACTTAGGGCTCACGTGGTGCCTGCAGTGATGGCCCACCAATGTCATCATGGACAGATGTGGCCTCCTGCTCAGCAAATGTTCACAGCAGAGCAACAGATAGAGAGGTGGAGTCAAACTCCTCATCAGAGATTTATCTGCCCTCCAACTGAGACTACCCTGTTGGGGGAAGGTTTTCAGTGGGTTTGTGGAGAAGCAGACTGTGGCTCTCTGCATCATAACCTGAAGCTGCCAGGTCAGGTCCCCATCACCCATCATCTCAGAGAGACTTTGTCTGCCTCACATCTGCAGGGCAAAGGATGAAGTCACAGCCACTACCTCCAGAGACTATGTTTGTGTGGCTGCACTCAGTGATGGCAACCCTATGGGTGCCAGCACCGTGGCAATGATAACCCCCAAAAAACATTTATGACATATACACCAGCAACATCCCCTATAATCCACGTTATTTTTCACTTCAGTTAGTATTTCCACTCTTGAAAACACTGTTTATTTCTGGAGAGAGGTATATCTGTGCTAGCTGCCACGCATTTAATCAAATTACACTTTCGTCTGCCAGACCGAAGAGGTCTGGCACATTTTTGTGCCATCATATTTTTGATCACCAGCTCTGATACCTCAGACTTAAACAATAACATTATTGATCCAGTGACTGAATAAGAACTATGGAGATCTTGTACTTACTAGATGAGCTCTGGCCACTGTTCAGACTATAGAGACTTTCCATAGAATCACTGGCTTTTAGGGAGACCTTCTCAGTGTGTATTCCACCACCAGGATCACTGTCATCTTTTCCTTCTTCACCCTTTAACACAAAAATCAGATGTTAATTACCAAGAGATGTAGTCTAGATAAATATTTGTTCTTTTCTTTTTAAATCATCATTGGAATTTAACTCATTGTTACACTTTATTAAGAACCACTCTATGAGAGAAAGCATTTTAGAGGTTGATACCCGGTACAAAGGATGCCCAGCACACCCCTAGCACCTTATGATCTTGGAGGAATGCCCTGTATCCTCTCTGCCCCACTCACTTCATACCACTCCTTCTCAAGCAGCTAAACTGATTTTTCCATCTCAGGAGACTGCGATATCCCACAGCAGTGACACAGGCTTGTAATGGGAAATTTGCAGGTAGACAGATAAGGTGGGTTTTTTGGTTGTCTCAGAGGAGGACATACAAAGTTTAATTCTGAAAGCACATGGTGTAGTGGCAGATGACACAGCTGTGTTTTGCATTGAACTTCTGAAAATTGTGGGTGCTTGGTGGCAGGCTGGCACCCGAGACAGGGTGTTCTGGAAACAGCTTGCACACACATACGGCATCGGTGTGTTCTAGCACCATGCTCACCACATTGCTGGACCTACACGTTGATCTCGAAATCCAGTGCATTTCAGAATTAACAGTTGTATGTTTCTCTCACAAAATCTAATGGTGTATGAAATTGGCCCCTTGAGTTTATAACATTAAATCACACCTCAGGAATCACAGCCTATTCAAAACAGTAAGATCCATATTTCAATCGCAGGTAAGTTAGGGACAATGTAGTAACTAAATGACATAATGATGAGCTTTCAAAGGAAGGAATTTCTTCAGCAGATTTCATCATATTGTCAATGTGCATGATATTCTGATGCAGCTGAAACATCCTGCAGTAATGAGGAAGTTACGTTATATTTGGGGAAATATTAATTATTCATCAGTTTGTTGATGAAGTTAAGCACAGATGACAGTGCATGTATGAAGCAGGGCCCTTACAGGTATGTTTAAGGCATAGCATTGTAATGAAAGACTATTTTTGTTTTCAACAAGGACAGTGCTTGTTATACCAGTCAGCATCATAACCTATAGATTAATCAGTGGGCCAGTATTGATTGTCATCATCTTCTGCAGGAATGAAGATTATGCTACATGTGTGTCCAATCAGATAATTCACTGCATTTCTGTCATATGAATTGCTGCTGTAAATGTACAGAAGGTAAATGTTGAAATTTTGATTTTTCTTTCTTATAATATAAAAATCGTGGATTGCAACCTCTCAAAATTTAGCAAAAATTGCAACATAAACTAATGAAATAAGAATCCTTGTCTTTGACCTCCAAAAACTGTCTAAAGGATTCCTGTGAAACACTATTTTCTACTTGTGAAGTTTCTTATTTATTTTCGCTACTTATTTGATATTGACAAGTGTGAGATAGGATGCAGACTGGTTTGATTTTTTAGGATGATTAAGTATGACAAGTCCTTTTTCCTTACATTTTTTAAAATTTGGAACTCACTGACACAACACATTGAGAAAACAAGGTTTGCAGGGTGTGAACCATTATAGGTTTTTTATGTTTAATAAAGATAAGTTCAATAAGATTAGATAAGGTAAAAGCAGATAAGGCATATGAGTTTTCATACTGTAGGATGCTGGCTGACCTCTACAAAACGGACTTTGGAAATAGTTCTTGTAATGAAAGATAAATTCTTCTAAGGAAGCATTTTGTACACGTTGAGTATCAGAATGCTGATGGGGTTCATCCAATACTTGCTTGTGTCCACATCAGAGAACCATAGAATCATATAATGGTTTGGTTCGGAGGGGGGCCTTGAAGATCATCTAAATAGATCCAACCACCCTGCCATGGGCAGGACCCAGTCAGGAGATTTTTTTGGTGATGCTTATACAAATGCTCCTTGATAACAAAGTAAAATTCAGTGATGTAAAACTCCTGTCTATCTTGGGCCCTTACTGTGTGATGCCTTGATTGTATACCTGCACGTGTGTGTACATTAGCATGTACATGAAGGAAAGTGTACATACGAAAAGCTGTCTTAATTCAGTATGCTCTACCATGTCTATATGGATTGTCATGACTGATGACAGTCGAAACATGAACAGGAAAAATGGACATAACATTTTTATATCACGTGTATTATCATCAAACATGAGATTCTTAAGCTGTATTTACCATCTCCTCAGAAAGTGCCTTGATGTACTTTTTACCCATCTTTTTCTTCATGGTAAGGGAAATGGCTCTCATCTTCTTACCCAAACTTCCTCCATTATTTGCTGCTTTAGTTTGTACTGCATCTCCAATGTCACTTATAGTCTCCAACTCAGATATCTGATTTGAAATAAAAAAGTAAGCAACAACTCACAATGAAAATGCAATTTGGTGTAGTGGAATAGGAATTACAGAAAAATATTAAGGACACCAATGCAGTTAGGATGACAAAAGTCAGTCATAGCCATTTGCCCGGGGAATAGTGTACCTAAATAGGTTTGCAGCAACTACTGTATGTGTGAATGACAGAAAGAAAATATATTTTATGCTAGAAAATGTTTCCTATTGTTTACTGTCCTTAATACAAACAAGAATTGAGGAGTTTTATGCAGGTTCTTGAAAACAAAAATGACACATCTGTCTGTTGCATACACATGCTGGTCATTTTGGGCATGCATCAACCTGAAGTTAGACTTCTGTCTATTTGAAAAACCGTTTCTATTCTTTCCTTCAAAGTACCAAAGCTCAGGTGTGATTCTCTTGTTCATTTTGGCAAGAGCTCAATGACCCAGACAGATCCATGTACGCAAGCAAAGTTCTCCAGTGTAAAATTTACATAAGAGTTTCCCAACATTTTTGTATAACTGTCTTGCAAAAGTGAACTGAAGAAAGTAAAACTGTGTTATACAGACCTCAGCTGAATCATCTGTCTTTGATACTGAGTGATGCCTGAAACGGTCAAAGCTTCCAAAGCTGCTTGTGCGCTGTAAAAAAAAGAGAAGACAAACCTTGACTCACTGATGGTGGTTTGTTCTGTTATTAAGACTTAAATACAACTGTCAAGTCACCTGTTTGTGTTAAAAATTCCTCCCATATCAGTGTACCATGAACTGCTACATCCAGCTAGAAACAAATTAGGAGGTGACTATACAAAAAATAAATGTGACTGTACAGCCAGAAGCATAAAAATGAACAAGAGAACCAATACTCCTTCAAATACTAACTAGATCATGGATATGATTGAGTTCTTCTACATCAGTTTCACATTAATTGCACACATATATCTACAAGTTACTTCTAGGTAAGATTGCTATCTCTGGACTTAGAAAAAAAGATGTTTCCATAAATACTATACGAGTTATAGAGTCGGCTATGGTGGTGTCAACTGTGGCAATTTATATAGTTATAACTATACTTTCACAGCTAGCGAGACTTTACAGTTCTTTGCCAGCAGGAATCAACAAGGACTGCTGACGATTACGAATACATTTTTTCAAAAATGTATATGTTGCGGAGGGAGTAAGTAACAGAATAATAAGGCATGCCCCGTGTTTTTCTTCCCAATCTCCCAGTTTGAAAATCTGATTTTTAAATGCACACAGGTACAGATTTTCTCTATGCCACAGCACATAAGAAAGGCTGCATCACCTGAGCTGTGCATTGAGACTGTGAACGGATTGCTTTTACTTCCTTCTAATTTTCAGCCTTTTTGTGTGTGGATAATTGACATGGTAAGGCAGGTAGTGGCACAGCAGGTTTTTGCAAGAGGCGACACAGAAATACCTGCCAGACATGACCAGGCAAAATTGTTTGACACTGCACTGCCCATGGTGGCAAACTGCATAAAATTGGCATTGATGACAAGTCAGAAGTCCCATTAAGTGTATCCCTAATAACAGCCAGAATTCAGACATTTATCAGCTCTACAGTGTATTTAAGACCTTGTTTTCATATCTTCACCAATACTCAATGCTAAGTCCCGAACAACTCCTTTTTAAATGTTCTTTACTCTTCCATACTAAATGAAACTCTTAATGGAGTGTCAGATTTCTCGAAGCAGTGTTTACTAGTATATACTATGCAACATAATCTCAGTATATTTCTGAGTATTCAAAATCCCCTCTGGAGGGAAAAAACACATAAGTGATAGGAGACTACCTGGTTAAGGTTCTCCTGTATTTATTCATCCATTTCCCATGCCCATATGATTTCAGCCAAACCAGTTCTTTGCTCCATTGCTTTCTTCCCCCCAAGCCACATGAGCCATCTTTTCATCTCCCCCCAGGTTTCTAAAGCACCCATCGTGCCCCCTTCCCCTGGCATCTCCAGCTACCTCCTTTTGCTCTCAATCCAGGAACACCACAAGCCTCAAAAGGACTTGCAAGCTCCTGGCTCTACCATTACAGCTTTCCAATCTTCCCTATCAGGGAAGAGTTTTCATTAAGTGGCCTCAGAGGTAACTGAGGTAGACTATCCTATGGGCACCAAAAGAGAAGGAGAAAAGGACTGGTTTAATAGCTGGTGCCTTTGTCTGCCTTTGCACTGCAGACACACTTAATGCCAGCATCAACCTGCTTCCAGAGAAACTAAGGAGAAATCTCTGGGTGATGGTAAGAGGAGCAAAACTTCCCAAACAGCCGTAACTGCAGGGAACACAGGTCTTGCTGCGCCCATCCTCCAGCCCCCCATGTAAGCAGCAGGATTAGTAACGCTGCAGGAGTGCTGTCCTCTGGGAAGCTGGAAAACCAAAGACCTGTTCGAGCTGAGACCTGAGTAACGATTTCAGCTGCTGGCAAGTTTCTGAGTGCTGGTATGGCCCCGTACATGTTCTGCCCACAGCCACTAAGCTGCTGTTTGCTGCTCTGTCTCCTTACACTCTCCTTTCCTTGCAGCAGCTAGTCCTCTGCAGGACTCGTCAGTAACAGCATCACGCTCCTGATGCTGCACAGGGTGGCGAGGTGGCATTCAGGCTTCACAGTGTGATCTGAAGGAAGAAGTTCATCAAATCTGTACCAGCTACGTGGAGCACACACATACCTCCCCTGGCTCTTTCCATCCAGGAAGGACCCCATCTTATTCTGTCCCTGTTCATAAATCACAGGGTTACTATTCATATTAGCTCCTTTATCTCTTACACACAGCCATTTTTAAACTAAAAATAGTTTGGAGAGGGAAGAAAAAATGACAAAGAAAAGCTACTGTAGACCATGTGAAAATACTTTGCCTTAAAGTCTCCATTTGAGAAGAAAATCAGCATCCCCTAGAGCACAACTGAAAATAAAAGCTCCTTGCTCTTTCATTTCCCTGTTTTCCCACACTTATTTATTAATCAGCTCCCCCCCCCCCAAAAAAAAAAAAAAAAAGAATGTGGATACAGCAGTGGAAGAGGCCTGAGCACAGTCAGATGAAAGAGCAAAGTGTAGCTGCATTTTGGGTCCATGTTCTAAACACTACAGCTTAAGAGAAAAATAAATTACATCATTTTTGTCACTATATTTCTGGGCACATCTAACCTGAAAATTATTTCCAGCCAAAGGTTATTTGAAGAAGCTGACCCAGATCTGTGAATATTTTTGGACAGGTAAAATGACATTTACTATTCACTGAGGGGGTAAAAAAAAAAAAAAAGGAAAGAAAAAATCACACAGCTCTCCTCTTAATTGATTGTAATCTCTCAGAAAATCTCTGTTGACTAAACATTGTGGCTTATTTGTTTGTTTTTACCTTGTGAAATTGAAAAGGACAATTTGGATTGCCCATATTAATTTTATCTAAAATTTCCGTAAAGAACTTTGCTATTAAGTAGATGAACAATATCCTGTGACAAGGGGTTAGCTCAATAGTATGATATAAAGACACAGCCCCAAGGATTATGCTTCTATTAGACAGGATTAACACCTTTCACTGGCTTGTCAACCCAGCCAAATGTGCCCTGCAGCATGGAGCGAGAGGGATAGAAAGAGGGAGGCTGGGATTCACAGCAATATTGGGAAAGTATAAAATAGTCTCACACAGCGATCTCTAAACATACATTGACCTTTCTGTTGCATTCAATCACTTCAAGATGTCTAGTAGGAATAACTGTATATTAAAGTGCAGATGTGCTGCAAATATTTTAAAAGGAACAAGAGGAAAACCATTGTTTATTATTGGTCTTACCTATAAACAGCTTGAGCACAGGGAAATCAGTTACTCTTTTTTGACCCTTAAAACAACCTTATATCCTACATGTGCAGAAGCCTTGGGCTATTTTGTAGTGTACTTCAATGTTGCTTCATCCCTATTAAATATTAATAAGGGTTACAGGATGATTTCCACTATTCTAGATAATGGTCTTGTTGCACTGGAGAGCACTAAATAGGGCTGCTTCAGCAATTCTCTATACTAACTTTTTCCATTAAGTAATCAATAGCTACCACCTTTTAAAAATGTATTCAACCCCATTATACTGATAACAAAAAGCAGATTTAGGAGCTCTGGGCTGCAAAGGGAACAGGACTATTACTTTCAGTAGTGTCAGTCACTGCATTAGTGTCAGGGAACACCTACTTTGTGAAGATATGGACAGGCCTTATTTCCAGATGAAGGGAAGCTTTTAAAGTAAATGCAAAGCTACTAGGAGAAAATCTGCTATTGACTTTTGATACCAGGATTCAGCATCCTATAAAGTTAAGTGATTTTTCTGGCTGGATTCAAGCAAGAGCTACCAATGGATATGTTAAGCAAATATGAATTTGCTCAGTAAAATCTAATGGAGACATGGCAGGGGAGAAACACTTTTCTTTTCCCAAGGACCGATCAAATAATTTCTACAAATCAATGCATTAACTTTCATCCTTTCCCCTTGGTATATCAAATTAGCATAATAGATAATCTAAAATATATTTTTTAGTATTTTAAATCCTTCTTCCATCTTTTCCTGTATCTTCAATCTCTGAAGTCCAGGAACTTTAAATAATCATTTTAAAGGGGTAAGTGCTATGTAATTGCTGCTTATTTAATTTGGACAGTCTGCAGTTGGTGATCTGGTTTGTCTGTAAATTGCCTATCATTTTCCCTGTGAAATGGTATGGTATACAAATAATAAAACAACAACAAGAAAAGGTTCTGCAATCTGTGTCTTTCCCTTGTAGGGCATATCATAGGAGAAATTGGTTAGTTCTTATTATAAAATACTCAGAGCTTCTCTATGTCTAAAGAACCTTTGAGCCAAAACTGAGAGCAGTTATCCTGCTAAATAATCATTATGGGTGATATTCGTGTCATATTTTCCATTTGACAATTCACACTGCTCAGAGATCTGGTTCCCTTCCGTGAGAAATTCTGGCCCGTTATGTTTTGCTTCAAGTCCTATTCAAAACAGCTTTTAAGTCCAGCACAACGCAATGACTTTGTACTGACCCTCTCGCACGAGTAAATCTCAAATTCTTGTATGCATTTTTTAGCTTCCATTCATCCTTAGACTACCCAGACCATGTAACTTGTGCAGGGACAAATGTGGTCACTGGGAGTAACAAAAATGGAGCTCAGCATGTTGCTTAATTTCCTCGCCTGCCACAGACACTTGTATTTTTCCCTCTCTTCTTGGAAGAAGCCACAGAGGATAAGTGTCCAAGTGGACAGTTTTTGCTTGCTGCTTTGATCAATGGAGATAAGTGGACCTCAGAATTTAGTTCACTTCTTCTATTCTCTGATGCTCCCAGTCCCTTCAGAAGGAGGAGGCTACTCTGTGAATGAAATTAAGAGTTACCGAAGTAGGGATGAATATTGCCACTCTGCTATTTTATCTTCTTGCATAAATAATCAGAGAAATTGTCTCCTACTTTCCCAGGAGGCAAGACTGCAATTTTTAGCTTTTGGGAAGTTGTGTGAAAAAATAACAAAACCAAAACACAATCACCACCCCCACCCCCACTTCTGTGTGAAGAATGAGAATTTGCATACAAGATGCAGTAACTCTCCAAAGAGTAATAGATAAGCAAAAAAAAGAGAAGGCATCATGACCTCTCTACTTCAGGGATTTTTTCCTATTTACACATTACTTACACATATAGAACTTCTGACCACTAACCAAGCTATTAATATAACTTTATAGCCCACACGAAACATGGCCTAAACCTTGTACTTCGCCAGTCAAAAGCAATAAAAAAGATACAGCTTGTTCTTGCTAACTCAAATAGGGCAATCTACTGAAATGGCATTTTTAACTGGCTTAAAAATGACTCTATAAAAGACTGGTTGTTATCGTGGTCTGGTATTCAGTAACTGCATGGAGGTGGGGAGAGAGTGGAGCAAAGTGGTCTTTGAACAAAGCTGCCACCATGAAGCCTCAGAGCAAACATCCTAATTTTTTTTAATGATGGAAAATGACTGGAGAAGAAAAGCTGTATAAAATAATGAGTTAATCATACTAAACACTCCTCCAGGTCAACAAACTTTGCTCTCTAAACACTGAGAGGCTGTTTATCAGTGCCTCTGTCTGGTACCAGCCTTGGTCCCCCAAGCCTGAACCAATGCTGACACAAAGCACATAGTTCCCGATAACCCAGTCCACATGTCAGGGTTTCCACTAAAACTCATTTCTTGAGTGCTTTCAAAGGGTATCTCGTGCAGGGCTGGCACTGACACAGCCAAGAGCAAGCGGGAAGCTACCGTTCATGAAGTTAAACAAGGGCAAGATGGTTTGCAAGGTCTGTAAGGGAAGAGGCAAACCATGTAGGAAGTCTGAGCGAAAAGGCAATTTCATCTGGCAAAAAATGTGCTGTGTTGATTAAATGGGTTTGTGAGGAACTAAATAAGGAAGCAATTTAAGAAACGCAGATCTTAACACTGAGAAAGGTTTCTGCAACTCTGTTGCAAAATGTGCAAGGGGGAAGGGATCTGACTCCTCTTCCTTTAAATGCACATTGACCCTGAATTTTGAGCAGTATCGTTCCTGCCCAGTTGCTGCAGAGCACTCTCAGTTCCCGGTGAGAAAAGTCACTCCAAGTGCTCTTCTGGCAGTCTGTCCAATTCTGGGAGTGTGCACACAGGTATTTGCAATAATTATGTAATTAAGACTTTATTATTTATATGACATTTAATTAAAAGTGACTTTCAGTGGCACACAAAACCATGAAAAGAAAATGACTTTAAAAGAAGGTTAAGGATGTGTGACAAACTCAGAGGAGCTATGAAAATGACAGATAAGGACTTAGCATGATGTGCACTTCTACCTCCCTGCTATCCTTTTTTTACCCTTTACTTACACATGGGCAGGAACATCGAGGGACAAGACTGGAAATCCACCCTGCACAGAAGTGACTGCAGTAAAGGGGAGTGCTGTCTGAGTAAAGACTGGTTAAACACTACATAAGCACTGCAGTCTTTGATCTTTAATCCCTTAAATACCAACATCTTTCTTCTGCTGAAACTTTCTCCTCTCCAAACCAGATGAATTCACAGACATATTCTCATATTTTAAAAACGAATCACCTTGCTTCAGTTAAAGTCCTTTCCCTGCTTACTTACACAGTACGATTTTCTTAATGCTGTGTGCTATCTAGGTCCTGACCTCGCAGGGTTCAGCTGAATTTCTCATGCAAGAGAAATTACACACATGCATGCTTGCAGAATGGTCTTTAAGTGAAGATGAAAATATATATGCCCAAAGATGAGCTGAGAAGCATTCAGCCCCATGCCTCTCCAGCTCCCATGGAGCAGGGTAGTTGGCAAAATTGCCCAGCAGAGGTGGGGATCTCCCCTACCATGAATGCTCCCACACCAGAGCAGAAGCGGCAATAAGGAGCCTACTGCCTCATCGTGCTATACACAGACTGCATAGAGAGTAGCGTGGGGAGACACAGTATGTCTGAGGGCTTTTCTGTTCCTTTCGGCAAGCCTAAGAAGCGGCCACAGGTGCTGATATAGTGCACTCGCCTGCCAACCCCGGAGCAGAGAAGCAGGGGATAAGGCAGAAAATACTCCCTCCCTGGTATGACAGTGCTTTGGTCAGAGCTTCTGTAACTCAACCACTATACCACAGCCATACAAGATCCTTTACAGCAGTTATTTTGATGGCAGTGAGAGCCTCCTTGCCTATCCTACACTTTGTTCATGCATGCACGTGGGAGCTGGTCCTGCTCCCAGGGAGTCACCGAGAATGAAAGCCACCTTCTTCAATCCTTGACAGGGAGAGGCATGTTTTCAGTGGAGGGTGTTCCCTCAAATGACCTTCCAGTGGGAAACAAGATTAAAAAATAACCTCTAAGTCATGGTTAAATCTGACCGTCCCAAAAGCTCATTTGTTTTTTCTGAAGAGTAAGCAAACTTTAGAAAACCCTTGCACAAGTTTTACTGCTGTCCTGCAGTCTTATCCTTGACAACAGGTAATGACCAACAATAAGCTAATTCTAAGAAACTTGGGGGGGGGGGGGGGGGGGGAAGAGACTTAGTTTTTATTACTTTTAAATGAGTGTTTGATACATCATGTTGGTTCCCCTGATTAATGTTCACAGCAAACTCAGCCATTGGAGTTGTAATGTTTCTCCAAGCTTCCCTACAGCAAAGCTTAGCCATTAATTCAGTGGCATATGTCAGCTCAGCAGAGCAAGGTCACTCTTCCCTTTCAAGGGGAACCTTTTTAGAAATAATAAAACTGACAGAAAGTTCTTTTTTGCATGCTTTATGTCACCTGAGGTTGAGTGCTGCAGTTAATATCACAGAGCTTATAAACATTCCCATCTTCAGCAGTCTCCAACACCACTGGGCTCTTGGAACCTCAATGTGAGGTGGTTTTTTTTTTTTTTTTTAAAGTAATATAGTGACAGCTTTATGTGGGGCAGATATACAGTATGTAATCCTAAATGAGTAAAAAATGAGTAAAAAATGAACAAATCTTTTCTTAGGATCTTTAGAGGAGAAATTTGGAAGGCACTAAGAGACTGCTGATACTGCAGTATGCATTTAGGATGTTAGTGTTTAGATAAAACAATGTAGGATTAAAGACTTTGTCTCCATGAATGCTTGCACCTTTGGCTAAGAGGGTGAAAATCTTAAAATCCTACTGATACACCTTGTTTCCATTTTACTGTTAACTAATACTGTGGGCTAGAAATCTGTATCGGCATGTGATGTAAAGAGAACACAAAGATAATTGATCTATTTATGGAATAATTTTGAATTTGTAAGTAGCTAAAGATATGTTAGTCATCTGTTACAATAACTAATTGTGACTGGAACTTATTTATCGGGATACAAATATTATGGAGCATGATAAACAAACTAATTAGCTGAAGAATAAGATCCAAACAATAAGCCAATTTTTTCCCCCTCATTATCTCCCTTCAGACATCCTGACTACACTTGATTAATGAATCCATAGTGAGATTAGCTGAAATTGCCTTAATGGAGATGCACTACAGTAGAGAAGCAAAATTCAGTGCAGTATCCATCATCAGTCACTGTGAATTTTAGTTTTTCATCAGATCTATATGTCCATTTATTTACATTATTTTTATCTGAGAAAATAAAAACAAAACAAACAAAACCCAGACAAACTACCCATACTATACTCATTACAGTGGGTTAACTTTTTACTCCTTTAAAATAATGACCAGTGGTACCATTTTTTTCTTCCTCATGTATCCTCCCTTTTCAGAAGACTGAGTTCCAGTGTTGGCTTATTGTCATCAAGGGGCCAAAGTTATCCTTATTGTCCAGTTGAACAAAGCACACATGACACTTCATTGCATCCCTTTAGGCTTCAAAACAGGCTTCAAAATGCAGGCTTGCACAACATATGCCTGGGAATCTAAAATATGCTCCTTGGAAATTTGAAGTCATAAAATAATTTCAATAAGCTTTTGGTTTTCACCAGTATGGAAGCTGAAAGAAGCTTTCCAGCAGAGGGTTTCCTAGTGATTTAGCACTGGTTAGGAACACCTCTTAGTGAAAAAGTTATGATGTGTTAAATTCTGGGTTTTCTTTGTAGCATAAGTTCTATAACTGCAGTCCCAGGAAAAAAATCTAGTCCTCTGAAGACAAGATAACATCCTGATTCTGTTCAGGTCACTCTTATACCAGAAAAGAATGAGTACAATCAACAGCTCACTGAGAGAGCCCGGTACAGCTAACGGTATTAGTCAGCATGGGCACACCAATTCCCCTCTCTCTGTTCATTTATATCTGTGGCAAGGAGTTACTGCGATCCCAGCTCAGTGGAAAACTACAGTTTCACCTCATGAAAAACAAATCTACAAGACATTTAAAGTATGTTTTCATTCTGATGGACAACAAAACAGAGACTAAGCTTTTCACCCCTCCCCTGCAACCTCCATGAAAATCATGCATAGTTGAGATATGCTCACCAATGATATGATGCTACTGAGGCATAGACAGCAATGAGGGCTTTGAGGTGTTATGTGAAGCCCAGAATCAAGGCCATACTCCAAATCCTACTCTAATCTGGCCTTTCATTGCAAAGGGGATCATGCCAGCTACAACATTTAAAGCTTTCATGAATGGGTAGGAACATGTCTACTCTTCCCATTCCCTCAGATACTAACCAAAATCCCAAACACATAGTTTTCAAACATTTTACCCATGTAGACACAATTACGAAGAGACATTAATCAAGCAAATATAATCTCCATTATAGACAGAAGGAATATCATGGAAACACCCCAATAGATGATATCAGAAGAGCCTTATCATCTACTTGTGACTAGAGCTGACTGCCTGCTCTACCATTATCAGTCATTTCATGCACCCTCTACACAGGCTCTGAGCTGCTCATCCATCAGTGAACCATGCCCCCTTTCCAGCTCTGTGAATAGGTTTTTGGATTTAACATCTGACCTTAAAAAAGAGGCAGACAGACAGAAGTATAGGAGAAAAACAGCACAGTTGTGGTAAATTAAAGCAATTTGTGAGTGGTAAAGCTCAGCATCCTCTTTGCACAGGTGAAGGCTGCAGAGTCAAGCTGCGTGAGCTCATTTAGCTGTCTCAGCTACTTTGTCATCTCATCTTCACACATCTACTTTTGGTTGTGCTGTTGCTAAGTGAAGCCGATTTCTTTATCTCACAGCTGCAGGCTGTCAGTGACAAATCTCCATCTCTATCTCCAACATAAAGGTAAAGGAAAGACATGAAACTGCACCATAGATTTTTCATACTTTCTGGTTGAACAGCACCCCTACACTGCTTCTCTTCTCCCTGAAGAAGTCATTAGAAACCCTGCAGAAAAACCTAAATCCAAGTACTCAAGTATTCCAGTAGACTCATATTTCACTCGCCTTTCAACATACCTGAAAGAACAATAAACTTACCACACCTTCTGAATGAGGTCAGCGTGATGAAGTAGAGGAACTTCAAGGAAGGGCTACTCAAGTAAGTAACCACTCAGCATCCCATGGAAATCAAGGTCAGGAGCATGAAGTTACTTGGTTGTTCTTATGAAGATAATAAAAGAGGAGAAGACATAGAAGGGTAGGAAAGGGACTAAAACTCCATCCAGAGGACATAATGGTGCAAAACATTGAGTGGATCACTAGATCTTTTTCCCAGAGAAAACTCCTTGTCATCCTCAATGCTGGGTGATGGTTAGAAATGACAGATCCTTTGTTGTTGACATTCAGCTTACCAAAAAGATGACAGTAGATGTTACAACTGGCAACAAAGCAGCCAGTGTGTACATCTGTGTACAGATTAAGCTGTTATCCAGCTTCCTGTGTATCCATGGAATAAACCAAAGAGGTATGGGGAAAAAAAGTGGCAATATGGCGTGTATAATATGTATAGTCAAAGAAGCAGCTTCCCTGAAGAAGTTAAAAATCTCCAGACTTTTCCCTAGACTGGAATTTCAGTCTCAAGTTTGGGAAGAAAAAAAAAAAAGAACATGCTCTTGGGTGCACTGTAAGTGGAATAAGATATAAAAAGATAGAAAGGTAAGAGCAAGCAGGTATACAAGAGAGATTTCACTTGGGGCAAAAGATAGGTGATCACTCATCTTCCTGTGGAATGTCAACACACGTGCACACGGATGCCTTCATCTGGTATATGAAATTAAGTTCTCCATTATGATGATTTAAAGAACATATGACTTGCTAAATATTCAGAGCATATATAATCTGTAGCCTGGTGCCGAGCAGCAAAATGTCTAGAGCAAAAACACTGACACTGCTAATTTGTGGAAGAGAGTATAACTGCTTCTAAGAACAGAAGTAACTCTGCTGTCTCTGTTTCAAGCTTTCAGAAGAAAAAGATTAAGGGATACTGTGATTACAGAGGCCCAGAAGTCCTTTGATTTTCCTTCTCTGTGGGGTATTGCTGTGGGTTTCTGCCCACACATTGTTGTGTGTGGGTTGAGTCTTCTAGCTAAAGTGTTTGTAGCCACCCACAAATTGCTTATACCAGCTGGCCAGTGATGGCTTTATAATGACTTCAGTCTGGATTTATGCTATGACACAGATTACTAAAAAAGCGTTGAAACCTACAGAAAACTGTAGGCCACATCCTCTGCCTGTGCTACCCATACACAGTTACTGTTTTTTTTGTTTTTTTTCCAGCAATGAATGACAGGTATCCTGGCCAATGTTTAATTCGGGGTATTTTGGGTTTCCTAGAAAAACAGTGTTGAAGTAAGTCAACTGCTCTATAAAGCTAATTAAAGAATTAGAGGGCAACTAATGCTGATTTATGTCACCTTGGTAGGTGTGCTACAGTATTTATCAGAGAGTAGTTATAAATGATGTGGTTGATAGTTCGGTTTCTAAAAATGGCCGGAGAACATGGTTCAAACATCTTGAAATGCTCTTGCTTTCTTAGGAAGACAAAGAAAGAACAAAACTGGGTTTGTTACTCTAAGCAAAATCGATATTAATGTGAAAATATTCCCTTACTATCCAGGCCTTAAGCCTTATTCCTGGATAGTGAAGGAAAACAAGGACAGGGAAGAAATAAGAAATTACCTCAATTTTGAGTAAAGTTGGTCAAAATTTAAAAGGTGCTGTAATGAAGGGAACACACAAAAGAGGTCAGGACTGGGACAGGCTAGGAGTGGACCATGTCATTTTTTCCTATGGTACATGAACTAGACTAGAGTTGTGTGAGCCCTCAGTGAGCCTGTGTCTGAGCATCAAAATGTGGAGTATGACATCTTAATCGATCTCCTGGCAAGGGGCATGACAGGGAGGGCTGTTCTTTTCCCACAAAGACCCTGGACGCTTACTTTCTGGTGAGAAAACAAAATTCCTCAAATTTCAAGACCTTACTGGAAGAGTTATGCTAACATATATGTTAAGACGCAAAGAAAACTTTCTGAAACTGCTGTTGAAAGAAAAAAGCCCTAAAAATTGGCTGATGATCAAGAAGCAAGATGATAATATAAATGAAGAAGAAAAATATCAGAGGTAAGAGGAGCACTAACATGACTGTAGAGCCTTCTACTCACACAAGAGAAATAACCCAAAGTTAACTCTAACCTTGTTCTAGCTTTTTATGAAGCCTGAGGGAGACAAGAAACACCTTCTGAAGTGTCACTTGCTATCCTTTTTTTCCCCATCTACACATACATGGTTATTACAAGTATCATTTTTTCTTTCTCTGAACCCTCCCTGGTAAAGGCCCACAGGTATTTGCACTGTAACCCAGGTTCTTAAAACTACTTCCCAGATGTTGTCATCTGTTTCTGCTTATTTAACAGAGTTCAAATGGATTTTGACGAACAGTCTTTCTTCAAGAGGCAACGCAGTAAAGACCTTTAATGACAAAACTATGTGTCATCTTTGCCTATAAGCATAAATTTGCGCAGCGGGCAGTACGGTGAAAACAGCTTATCATCAACTCATCACCTCTCATCATTGTTAGAATGAAATGCAAATAGAAGCGAACATCACTTCAGTCATGGTTGTGAAAATTAACATCTGTGACATTAGCAGTGGCTCATTTATTATGCACTCAAAATTTCCGGGGGAAAGAAAAGAATATAAAACTTGATGTTTTCAGAACTCTACCAGCCTTTACCTTTGAAATAAAATTAAAATCCTCAGCTTCTCCCACTCAAGGATAAATCCTAGTTAATATTCATTAACACCAAGCAATCTCTTCACTGCAGATCTTGTCCCACAGAAGATCTAATTATGTCTTGAATTATTTTTGGTGTTTAGGTTTGCTGTACCCATTTTCTATTTTCTTTTCTTTAATAAGTATTCCCCACTAAAGAGTCACAAGCCACTGTCTAAGAAAAAAGCATCACCAAAAAACTTGCTTATAGCATGCCTGCACTACAGTCTCCAAACACTTAGGCAAGTGATAAACTTTACTCAGATGACAAATCCCACTGAAATCAATGGGATCACAGCTAATTTATTCATTTAAGTGTTATCAGAATCAGGATCGTGCCTTCTGTGAGTAATACATAAAAAGGGGAAATCCTGGCCTCAAGTCTATGGCAAAAATGTGCATTGATTTCTGTGGATGCAGGGTTTCATTTAAAGCTTATAAAAAGGAAAATTATTGCTATAAAATAGTACTAGGGAACAAAGCTGCACATTAAAATATTTTCTCCCATTGGATTTTCTCATAACCCTGAAAATAAATAATAGTTTATCACCTAAATAAGTGACTATTGATTTAATTAGAAGCTTGGACATGTTTTTGCCTAAACAAAATGCACCGGCATTGACCCTGAATTGTCTTACAACCAGAAGTAAGCTGAGTTTCAAGCACCAAGCGCATTTGGAAGCAGAATAAGGAAACAAAAATGTCTCAAACCTTTAGCATAAACATAGATCAACTGTCATGTAGAATAATGACACAACTTTCTTCAGTCAAGCCAGAAAAAATGGCACAAAGTAGTCTTTGCTTCAGCTTGAAGTAAAGCCAAGAATCATCAGGCAGTTCTCAAGTTTGCTATATCTGTAGGAATTTGAGAGAAAGAAAGAAAGAAAGAAAATAGGCTCTACCCAGCACGTTACATCCCGTGAAGTGGCTAAGACAACGCAGGAACATTTTATAGATTATTTGCACCTTCCATTGTCATTTGCACCTGGTCAAATGTGTAAAACCGTGCAAAGTGGAATGCAGAGAAGCTGCAAAATGCTTTAATGGTGTTTTATTTGCATGGTGCCAGGATATGGTAGGATGATGATGCCAGGATATGTCTGAAGCATATGAGAAAGAGAAGACTAGATTCTGCGTAATTTCTTAGAATGTTTTTTCTTACCATCTTTTAAATCTACTTCATGCCACTCCCCAGACACACTGACATCTGTAATGTCATAACCCCAGTTAGGGGTCTTTGTTTCATCCTCTAAGGCAAGTAACCTCCTTCTCCCCAGCTCTCTAAGGGGTTCTGGGACAGACTGCACAAATTCGTAGCTGAAACACGTCTAGTAAAAGCATCCTGTCTCCACTTGCTACAGTACTTTCCTTCTCTGCCACTAAAACTCCAGCAATGCACGAGACACATGCTCTCCCTGAAGTGGAGCTGATGGAGCTGAGGCTGACTCCGGCCATCAGCATGACCATGAACCTCAGGATAAGGTGCAAGACCACAAATAACACTGCAGCTCAGAACAGCTATGCCATATAAATCAAGCTATGTCTCGTCTGACAGAAAAGAAAGAGTGACAGGTGAGGTCTGAAAGGAAGGGCTGAGAGAGAGCTGCCCCTTGGTGGATGCCCTGATGGGAGGCGCACAGGCTCTGTTGTTATAGAAAGTCATTTAAGGTCCTGGATAGACAGATAGGCTAGATTATACAGGCTTGAAATAGAGACCTTAGCCCTTCAATGTGTTGAATTTCTTCAATATTAAGGAGGGTATTTTTAAGCCTTAGGACTTTTCCTTTATAGTTCAACTACCTGGGTCCTCAACTGATGTACAAGGTATAAATGTACAGTTCCGTGGCAGTATGTACAGCTACAATGATAAACATTGGCAAAGGATCAGAATCCTTCCAGTATGTCTTTTGAAAACATTTCTCTCCCATCTCTCTCCGTTTTGTCTGGGATGACACCAGGTGTAGGTTTTTTTTGCCTAGCAATGAATGTTTATTTATTTAGTTTACACAGAAAGCATACAATAGTTATATGCATGTACATACATATGCAAAAGCTGCCAGATATGCAAAGAAGTTATTAGCATGACTGCAGCACTACAGAAATCCTGCTGTATAATGAAACATACTGCAACACTATTATTTCATGACAATGGACAAGTATCAACCCTTTCATAGCAGACACTGAGAGTTGTAAGAAGCTACTTTTTGTCAACATAGCACCTAATGCATCTGCAGAAGTCCCTTAAGCAGGACAGTAATCAATAAAGTAAAGTAAATGCATGGCACGCAGAGAACTGGCAGCAGACTCTGAAAATCTGTATTCATCCTGTGTTGGTCATTGACTTGCCCACCACTACTAGAGGCTTTTTACAGGAATAGCGAATTGCCTCAAGAAGGGTTTTAACACCAGCCTTGCATGGTATTCCTTCATCTTTATCAAAAGGCATGACTAGATGCTGATATTATTCACATTAGAAAACAATAAAAACAAAGGGATTACAAATAAAATCATGGTGAAACACTTGAATTAATGTACAGAAGTTCTTCCAGTTGTGATAAAGACAACTCGTTGCTATGGGTAAGATCCAGTTACCTAAAAAGATCTTTTTGGTGTTCTCTTTGAGGGCCTAAGCAAACCTGATTTTTACTTAACACTCCAGACTTTATGACTCTCCCATAGGTCTTGTGTCAGCCCAATGTGGATGTGTTGGAGACACTGGGACATTTAAGCTGCCTAAAGGCAAGGTGAAGTAGCCCAAGACCTCCACAGTGACAGGGTCATCTCACCCTGTGAGTACAAGGAGGTACCAAGTGTTGCCTGCACAGAGCAGGGGCAGCCAGGGGGTGATCTAGGGAAGTCACTTGTGAAATCCTGTAACTTCTGTTGGGAGGTAAGGACCTGTGCCTCATGTTACCCAATTCAGTATTAAGCAACCTAAGTATTTGCGTAGCTTCCTCAGGGCACGTTTTGAAACATGCTACAAGCTAAGATTTCTGTTCTGTGTGATGTGGGGCTGTCTCCTCCTATGCCTTTTTTGTGAATAGCACATTCAGCAGAAATATTCTTATAGTGGAAAGTTTACACAATTCTGTGCGAAAGTGGGACTACAGTAAGTGAAATGTTTCAAAGCACACTACTGAGGCAGTAAGACATCCTGAGCCACTTCACCAAGACCTTTCCATTTTTTTAAACATTTACAATAAGACAAAGTCAGCACAGCAAAATCATCAGGTTTGACACTCAGTCAAGTGGTTAGACTGTTTTTATCCCTGCTTTACACATACAGCGAATTAAATCCATGACCATTATATACATACATACATACATTATATATATATATATATATAGTGGTTTTGAGAAGCCACAATACCAGCATTTTAATAGCATGAAGTGAATTCATGAATAAATAACTAACGGTGTGGAAAAAAATTTAAAAAATAAAAATCAGACTGTTGTTAAGGGATGCATTACTCTAGAAGAAGAAAGTAATCAAAAATTGCTTCTGAAATTACTTAACAGACAAGAAAACAAAGCCCATCCACAAAGTCTCTTGTGGTCATTTCTTGCTTAACCTATAGTGTAGTTAGATATTATTCTTCTGCTCCATGTTTAAAAAACAGTATGATGATTGAACAGAAGAAAATACATACCATACCAACCAGTAAAATGCTTAAAAACCCATTCAAATCCATGAGAAAATGGATTCAGAATTGTTTCAAATCCATGGAAAAAATATTAATTTTAATTGCTAATGAGCCATAGTCTAAAACTGCAAGTGTAATACACAAAAGCCAGTGTTGACTGAAACCAGAAGACATTCCTGCTGAAATGGTGTGTGCTATAATATTTAGGACCCAGAAATCACAAAGTGAGGTGTATTTCCAAACAATGAGAAGATGGGTCTGTAAACAAGTACCAGAACTCTTTAGCACAGCTATAGAAGCTTCACAGTGATGATTCCTTGAACTGAATCATTACATTTATAAAGTGAGTATAGACAAATAGATTCCTGAGATTATACCACTGAGGCACTTGCTAGCACATCAGGAAATCATGAAGCTAAAATTTAAAAGGAAATCCTCCTTTTAAAAATTGTTAAGAATTCCTGTTATTATTTATTGACAATAAAAATTAAGCATTCTTACCTTCGGCTTTTGACTTTTTTCCTTATCAGACACGTTAGATGGTTTTCTCTTCAACATTTTTAATTCAGGTTTATCCAGCTGATGTGCAACTGCAACTAGCTTGTAACCAAACTAAGTACAACTAAGTGTACTGCACAAGCGTACATCAGTTATGCAGTTCCTTATTCTATCAGGATGTGACTTCACGCAGCTGCTTTGCAGCATGAGTGAGTGAGCTGAAATCTTTGTTTGGTGAGGGAGTGAGAAAGGAGGGGAGAAAGTGATGGGATAAAGAAAGAAGTGCACTAAGGAGCTGAGTTGAAAATAAAGAAAGGGTTCAGAATGAGAAATGCTTCAAGACTTATCTCCTTCTATGTCACCTTCAGGCCTCAGTAAGACTTTGGACAACCTCAAGAAAATCTTCCTCTTTTCCTCACTCAGCCTTGTGGCACTAACTGCACCCTTCATTTCTTCTGCTGGGACTCAGATGTGAAGAAGGTATGCTGCAGTCCAGAGGACCAAGAATTATTATCCCCTAGCATATTCACATTGCTCTGTGGAACATGGTCTAGCTGGTCCCTAATGCCTCCCTTTCTCTCTTAGCTCTACAGTAGTGCAATAAGAGCAATGGGATTGAAGGTCACTGTTTGGCAGAGAAGGGAAATTTTATAAAGCCATCTTTTTCTTTTCCATGGTGGAATAATTTTTTGCCATTCATCACAGAATTTGGACTCAGTGAAATAGTACTTTTCAGTCCTTCATTGTCCTTGATTTGCTGACAAAGTCACAGCGAGAAAAAGCAAGTCTAACAGAAGGCTTAGAACAAAGAGACGGAGGAGAATAACAAAGGTCCTTTATATCCTCTTGAAAAACAGTACAGAGGCTAAATGAAAGTGGAGGTATTAAGATAGCTTTGAATTTCTGCTTCATTTTTTTATAATATTATTTGCCAAAGTCAAAAAAACAACAGTCGTGAGTATCCTAAGTAAAACTTTCTTGTCATGAATCCCAGGCCACAAAATCTGAAATCATGAAAAAATCCCAACCTTTTGCTGAAAAATGGAGGCAAATTCTCAATTTCAACCCTCAAATTTTTGGGCCACCCACAGAGTTTCAAATAAATCTTAATTTAAAATTACTACAAGTGAAAAAGAGATCTATTTCTAAGTTGCAAGAGAAAGGTTCAAGAATGTCAAGAAAAAACTTTAGTAAAAATTAATTTTATTTTCAAAATTTTCATAACATTTTTTCAAACTTTTTTTCAAGCAAATTTATTCTAAGTGACTTTTACTCCTAAGTTTTGCATAGATAAAAGCTCTTTTTAAAAAGCAAGCCACTGCGGAAGGCTCTTGCACCAAATAAAAATTCAGATGTCCTTGTCAATCCAAATACTCAGCTGCACAGACCTTTCTTTCTCTATGTGATTCTTTTAATACGGTTGAACTCAAATTTCAAGGAATGCTAAAAAAAGAAGCTGTTCAAACTGAAAACAGAAAGAACTGATGGTTGAAAGCTGCTAAGAAAGGCACAGGTCTTATTTCTTAGAATCTGTACACAATTCTAATTTTTTGAAGCATCTATGAGAAGGCAATGCTAGATAGGCATGTAGTCTCTTGGCTGCATTGTTCTCTTCTTCCTCTGTCATGAATACTGCAGGGAGGGATAAGATTGCTCATCAGATGAATTCTCATTTCAGTTTGCTATTTAGACTTCTGTTTAAATGTTTAAGAAAAGTTCTGGAGGCCTTCTTGGATTCTCATGGATGGGCAACAGAATGGACTGAGACTGACTGATGAAAAAATTATTATACGCTAATGGTATAATGAGGTTTTCCTTTCTAGTCCTTCTGAGAACAAGGTTGGTGAGAAGAGGAGGAGGAAATGGGGTTAAGGTGCTGAAATTCTGCCAAATATAATGCAAGATTGTTCTCTAGGTTATTGGGTTGCAGTGAAGTCCAAGTTGAACCTCAATCCATTAACCAAGATGTTTCACTCCACATTTTAATCAAAACTACATTTATCTAGGACAGAGTTGAATTAGTTATTGTTATTATTAATAATATCATATCCATCAGAGTTCATAATAATTGTTATTGTTAATAACCAATAATTAGATAATATTAATAATGAACTCTGCAAGATATGTTTCTTTCACATATCTGATAACAACACCTGAAAAGTCCATTTAAGTTTCTAACTACAAGGAGGTTTTACCATTGATATTTAACCAGCTTTAGTAATTCAGGAGGGTCGTGTGTTTTTATAAAAGCTGTATGTATAATATTAATTAAACCTGATTATTTATCTACATAGATGTACATTGAAGTATATTGTTTTTCTTTCTAATCTGATTCAAACATGAGGATTAAATCAGACTCTGCTGATCACTACACTGTGATTTCCTGTCTCAGGCCACTGTTAAAATCTTCATGATTAATAAAATGGGAACTCATCTGAAGAGTAATATATGAGCTTCCTTTCTATAGAATATTTATTGTTAAACAGGAAGAAAGAGGTCATTTCAAGAGATATAGTACTCACCCATATCTATTTCCTTTCCTCATCCACATATCAGAAAAATTATAGCAGCTTGAAAGCTGACCTGATTATGTTCTTGCCCTTGGAAAGTTGACCCACAGTAGTTTTAAAAGTAACAAAGTGAAGAAAATCAAACATATATAACATTAAGTTCATTTCATTTAGTTATCTGATACATTTCAAAAGCAGCTTTTTTGAATTAAAAATTAATAATAAGATCGGTGCTTATATACTCTGTATTTGAGACTAATTTTTCAAAGAGGAATGATTATCTATGTAAAATTGAAAGAAAAATTATCATACTTTGTTTTCTCTTGGACATGACTGCAGGTAATTTACTCCATTTCCTTGCTGGTCTTTGAACCTGATCCAAACCCCAGTGAAACCAATAGAAGTTTTTCAGGTGAATTTTATGGGGGTTGAATTGACTCCTCCATCCTGAACTACCCAGGCAATGTCACTCTTCTCTCTGGGAAGTCCTATGGGGAAAAAGGCTATCTGCTTAAAAAATAATTAAGATGACCCCATGAGAATGATTCCCACTGTCATTATATTTATAAAAGGCAACATACCTTATAGCTTATTATTATCATTATTCAGTTTTAATGAATGGACCATGATGAATGGTCCTGGATATTCAAGTGTTTTATGTGCCTCCCTCCCACACGATATCAAGTGCCGCAACAGTGACATCAGTGGCTCCATCCAGTTACCTTGCCCAGAAAGGAGAGATCAGTTCCAGTCTAAACTGTAATTGTAAACTTATCCTTTCAATACTTAATTATTTTGATAAAGCTAAAAAGTAGAGTGCAAAGTAGACTGAAGGGTTTAACATACTGGTCACCTGTCAAAAAGCAAATGAAATGAGGCTTTTTTTGTATTAGCAACTCATTTTTTCATTGTCTGTCAGACAAATCTGGTCCAACTTTAACCCGAGTCTCAGAGATACCTTGGGGCTGTACATTGCTTTCCCTAATACTAAACAATCCCAGAATGTGTTATTCTGTTTATTTTAATTAAAATAAGACTTGTATTTTGTACAAGAAAAGGATCGTGCCTTCAGCCTCTGCTTTTATGACCATGCCTCTCCCTGTATGATCTAACTCCCGTAGATATTGCAGAAATCTCAAAATAGCAAGTGGAACTGAGTGAATAATTTGCAGTGAATAATTTACTTAACAAATTTAATCTTTATTTCCTCTAGGAATGTTCATGAGCAGAAAAAAATTTCCTCATATGTATTAATTATGGGCCAGAACATAGCTGGATACTTCCCTCTCCTGTTACAGTCACTGCCACTCCTCGGCAGAGCTGTCTCTGTAAACTACTCTGGCAAAGACTCTATGGAAACTAAAAAGAACAAGTGTGAAAAAGTAAAGTTAAGCCCTCCCTACCCTGCCAACAACCCATGAAAGAAGCCAGATGTTGCAGACTGGGCTGTCTTTATAACTATTTAAACTAAACAATCACTTTTAATTTTAACTCGAAAGACTGAGTCTGTGATTTTCCATTGGGATGCTGGGGAATGGAGCTGGATGCCTAAGGTTCCATCTTTGAAACTCCTACAGTCGCTGCAAATTCATCACTGCAAACATCCATAATTTAGTACTGAAAATTGGTCCAAAATGCTTAGGGGCTTCATGCAACAGGGTGTGCAATTTCCTATAGAATAGTCTCCTATGTGCTTTTCATCGGGAATTAAAAATGAAGAAGCTACAGAAACTCTGAGTCTTCAGTAGACAAGATGGGATTAAATAATATTTTAATCTTACACCCTTGGTTTGGCAGAGAGTTGACACTATATCAAGAAGACTCCTATCCCATACAAACTATAATTCTTATGAAGCCTGCAGAAACTGGTTATTCAGCAAAGCTAATAACTAACATTTGAAGTTAGCTTCAAAAACTTGATCTTTGCTGAATAATTTATGTTGGGGGGATTTTTAATGCCATACATCCACTGAAACAACATGAGGGAAAAACAACAGAGTGGAGTCTAAGCTTCTTTAAGCAACTGTCAGGGTGCAGAGTAGCAGGAATATCCTCATCATGCCAAGTCTCAGGAATTGTGAATTCTGCCTCTCTCAGACTATTGGGCTTCCTTCTCTTCCTGAAAAATATTTTTGTGATTCTTCCTTCTCTCATGCTAATCTTTTGTCACTAAGGTCAATGGAGTCACAAAGAAATGTGTCAGGGACAGGCTATGGTGCATCATTACCAGAGCTACTGAATTTAAAGGTGTGTGGTACAAAAAGCCGTTGCTGTTCTGTGAATAAGAAAAAGTGTCTTGTTGCCAGGCCTTCAGACTGTGTCCTTGGCATGCTCCCAACACCATCTGGCCTAAAGGGAAAATAAAGTACCAAGAACTTACCTCAAACTTTGATCCCAACACATTCTCTTGCATTAGCAGTAGATGAACAGATCAGTCATACCTACACCATGTCAGGTTAGCACTAACACTAATAAAAATCTATATTATTGTGACAGGAGGATTCTCAAGGAGATTTGCTTTCACCTATTGAACAAATCCCTTTCTTACTACTTTGAAGAGTAAGAGCCAGAGTTGTATCCATATCTTCTAGTTATTCCTGTTGGGGAAACTCAAAGTCAGCAAGGTTGGTGTCTTGTAAAACACAGCCACAGGCTTATCCAGCATCTGTGTAATAATTTCCAACAGAAATGTGTGCGTCACTAGTGGTTTTCCTGTACAATTGATCATAAGCAGAATACACTTTACTGTCTGTGATGAATAACAGAAAATAACTGGCAGAATGCTTCTGCTATGGGTTCAGGCATCTAAGTGAACATTCTCAGAGTGAATGTTAAAATGTAGCTCAAAGCTACATCACAATGCTCATGCCTAGAACACCTCAATGGATTCTGTTAGTGAACACTGCGATTACTAGTCAGCTACAAGGGCATTTTATCCCGCATAATTTGCAGGTTTATATAACCGTTGTTTTATAGTTATCCAGCTGAAGCTCAGCCTCCCAGAAATACATTTATAGATAAAGAGTGACAGTTTCCTTGCACATTATTCAGAAAGCTCAAATATGAGATTTTTGATAAAGTGAACTGATATAAAAATAAATATAGGCTCTCTGTTTTAATCTCATACACAAAACATGACATGTTTCATTCGGCATTTAGAAGACCAGCTTAATGCGCAAGCTCTGGCAGTGCAGCAGGGGATTTTTTTTCAAGGTATGTACATGATGTCTGCCAGCCTAAGTCTGATTAGTATCAAGATCAACAGAAGTAAATTCTGATTAACTCTAATGTGCAGCCTGCTGTCAGGAAACTCTTTGTAATGTGAACCATCTTTTAAGAGTAAACAGCTCCAGCAGAATTTCTTTACTGGTGTCAGAGTGTCAAGTCACTGTGCCATCACAGCATTAGGACTGCTGTGCAAATACTAACGTGAAAAGGAATAATGTGTGGTACACTGCATATTCACTTGCAAGGCTTTGATTTCATTTTGGTTCTAGAGGAAAATGTTATTCTTCCTTTCTCCTTGAGCATGGTTTCAAGTGGGTAAAAATCATAATTTGAAAGTGAGAGAGGGACAAGATGGCTTTATTTCTAATTGGTTTTAAAACTTTCTTTCTACCCATCTAACTGATGTGATACCTGATTGATAGCCAGCAGAAAAAGCCTTCATCATCAAGAATAGGGGATCAGTTTCAATCTTACACTCTATTCTTTTTCTTAAAACACTCTGTACCAGACCTGTGGGCTTATTTGTTGCAACACTTGATTCAGGCGCAAACATTAATGGCAATACCTTCAAAGCCAAGCAGGATGTCATTCAGAATAGCTCCATTACCAGACCTGCCAAATCACATATACTGGGAATGGGACTTGAGCAGTTGATTTGCCCTCATGCTCACTTCCAGGCCTGAACCTTGCTGCAGGGAGGTCTGGCTCCTGCTCTGTACATCTGTCTGGCAGGTGTAGGTGGTTTCCTAGATCCATTAGCCACTCGCTCATAAAGTAGAGGAGGCTTTTCCTGCCAGATTTCTGCACTAAGTTCTTCACTGAAGAGGACTGGCTGGGTGATTGCTGCACCTTGTGCTGGTCATGGTTGATGCCACGCTTGCCTGATTCAAGGCTTCATGGGACACTTCAGGCTGTGGCTGAATGGTCACATTGAGTAAGTTGCTCCAGGTCAGCTGAACCTCATTAATGGGGTGGGAACTTGCTCTTAGCCCATCAACAAGATGAAGTGAAGCACAGTCACTAAAAATTATTAAGGATTTAAGATAATATGCTTTATCTTAGGCTGTGGGCTAAAAGCACTCACAGGGACAGTCATGGTAGGCATTAGGTAATTACATATGTGTCAGTAACTTGTCTTTGGGGAGACAAGGGAATGGAAAGGGGAGGCTGTCTCTGAAACTGTGCTCTGTGGAAAGAAAGATGGATGTTTTGCTTCTTCACAAACCCCTCACTGTTTTTCTGGATTCCCTCCACCAGTCTTGATCTTATTTCATTGTATTATCGAACTCTTCCCCTCTCACTTCCCCACAAAGTGTATGAGCCTTTGACTCACAGCTTGCATACCATTCTCCAGAGAATCCTTTTTTTACTCCCTACTCTCACCTATCTTATATTTTTACTTCTTTCTCACATATTATCTTGTGGGTTTTCTGTCTCCCTTGTCTTGCTGCTGCCACAGAAAACAGAGGTTGATGAAAAGGCAACAAAACTTTCCCCTCCAACAGTGGGATCTCTGTGATCTGTTAAAACATCTACTGAGCTTCAGACAGCAAACTGGAGAGGAGTCTCGTGTCAGAAGTAGCAAAACTCTGAAAGCTAGATATAGGCCTGTTAGTTTACATGAAGTAATTTTTGTTAATATATGTACAAACTAGTGAAGATTTTTATTAATATTATGCTCCTCTAGTTTGGGAGGTGAAAGTTCATAAAAATCTACGAAACATCTTTGAGTTCAAACACCCTATAAACCTAAATAATAATGCCTAAAATCCTAAAAAATAGCACCCTCATGTACCGTATACACACACAAATTTATTAGATTAAGAAAAGAAACTTAAAACCAAGGGAAGGCAGAATTAATGCTATCTGTGATACCTGAATCTCGCCCCTATGTGTATATATTTTATGATGCAGTTTTAATTATGCCGCTTTAATATTTACTACATTTTCTTTACTGAATTTCTCTCTCATTTAGTGCAAAGGATTAATCTGAATAAAGGTGTCAGAGCCTGCAAATAAACTGTTTGAACTCCTGCCCTTCTGGTGCACAAGTTGGTATGTGTATTCTTTGCTTGTGCAACAACCATCTGATGTGTAAAATAACATACTACCCTCATTTTGCAAATGAAGCCTGGGGCAGACAAGTGATTTGTCTAATAGCACACAAAAGGTCTGTACAAGTACAGGGAACTGAATCTGCATTATCTACATCCTTAATCATTGGAACATGATTCCCAGAGTTACGGAAGCGATGCTGCTACAAAGAACTGGAATAAGGATTTATTTTGTCATCATAGTTCAGTGAAATGCTAAGAAATTGTGTTGAAACTTATTTACTTGGTAGTTGATCACTTACTGCATGTAATCCTCAGTTTTTGACCTTGTGGTTAGATGTGCAGAAAATCTGAGCAAATATAGCTGCAAGCTGCAAGTTTGGGAGTTTGACTTCAAGGCTTTCAGACTAAAAAATCTGAATAATATCCTGCCCATCTTAAAATGGCCACCAGAATTAAATTATTTTTCTCTTTTCCACCTGTACACATCTTGCTGTAGGATGTGAGCTGTCATGTGTATTTATCTGGGAACAAGAACTGTCTTGTGAGCTAGCATGACAGCTAACACACTAGTCGCCTGACATAACTGAGGCCACATGTACTTCTTTATTTCTATGCCGATTAATTTTTAGGGGAGTTACGTGGAAGCAAGGATGATCTGTGAGGAAGGAAATCTAGGTATGAAAACACCTACACGATACAGAACTAAATATAGAAACCCTCAAAATATCTGCAAAAGTTTCTGTCTCATGATCTTACACCCTCTGAACTCCTGATTTTCCTACTTCCCACGCACTGTTTGTTGTCACTTCTTGTGGCATGCTATCAAACCTAAGTTGTAAGTAGAAGTGAACAAGAAGTTTCATGTCATTTAACCTAATCAGTTTGGTCCTTTCATGAAAAATATTCAGCCAGATTTCTTCAAATGGATTGGAGTGCAAGCACTTCCAGCAAGAATTATACTGTATTCAAGATTTCAATTTGATTTGCTTATGTATTAGGGAAGGTGAACTTCTTCAATCAATTAAATGTCTACAGAAAGTCAGTCCAGAAATTTCATCACCATAGCTGAATTCCTTTCAAAATAAAAGTGAATACTCAGATACGAATCACTGTCCAGTTCTTTCTGAAAAGCCCTGATCTTTGTCTTCTAATGATCTGTTCATATACCTGGAAGTATTTAAATAGCAGAATTAGAGGTGTGTCCACTGCGTGTCCACTCTTTCACTTCCAGTCTTATTTTTCAGACCCTATTCATTTTACTCACAATTATTTTTTCAAAGCTGGATGAAAACCCAGGATCCAGATTAAATGTTCAGTTTCTAAAACCAAGTTTGAAATTATGCAAGACACACCCTGCTTTTGGAGAATGTCACAGCAGAAGTACTTCTTTTACTGGACTTTAAAACAAATTCATTATAATAATGCTGCAGCCCTGGAAATCTTAATGCCTTTCTGGCACTGAGAACCCTCACTCTTCCATTTATGCCATTGCTGAGCACTGATATCCTGTGACTTTTCTTACATTGCTGTGTGAGGGAGATGAAAACAGAACTAATTTCTTCTGATTTATGAAAGACTTATTTGACAAATAGGCTTTACAGGAACACTTTAAAGCATACAAAAATGACTTACCAAAGAGAATAACTAGCTCAATCTACACTCACAAGCATAATTAGCTCCTGAGCCAACTCAGAACTTCCAGAAAATTAATGTTCCCTAAAAGAAATGTCATTTGAATTAGCTAGGGAAAAAGACAAGGAATATCAGGCATTATTGTATGCACTGCTACCTACCACCTACGTATTCTTGTAACTTAAGGGTGGTATAAGGATTCTTGAGTCACCTTAAGTTGTGGCTTCTTTACAGAAGCCTTAGCCTCAAAATCCTTACTGAATTAGTCATGTGGGTAGCACTTTAATTTCAACTTCATCAGGGACACTGAAGAAATCTGAAGCTAAGTTTGCTTGTTCTCCTGAATAAAGATGAGCACACAGTAAAGGTATAGTGAGCTAATGCAAGCATGGTGAAGATTAAACATTTTGACTGCAAATGGGAAGCTTGTCATCAACTCAATAAGCACAAGATCAGGCCAAAGTTTAAGTTTCAAAAGTGAATCTATGCAGAAGTAAAAGTGCATTACTTTGTATAAGACAATAAATTGCAGTTAAAAAGTTGCAGTCTTGGATAGGCAGATCCCAAAGCACCGGACAGCTTTATTAGTCAAAATGTTTTTGCCAGCATCAGGAGCTAATGCATTAGAACAACACAGGATGAAAACACAGCCTGTATTAGCTGATTCATTCGGCAAGAGCACGTTCGGCAAGTTCAAGCAGAGTAATGCATACTTTTTTTTTGCTTTGTGTGGTGTATGGGAAGAAATTATAGCTGCTCTTTTTTAATATAAAAAACCAAGAAGAAAAATGTAAATTATAAAATACTGGACAGACAGCAGATCCACAGAAGGATAATATTGTCACAGTGTAGGTATGTAAAGCATCAGACAGACAATACAATCTATTTATTTCAGTATGCAAAGTGCATCATTATGGCAATTCCAAAGGATGCTAACAGGAAGTCATCCTTTCATCAGACAGTTTTTTATCAACAACTGCACTTAGTTTAATTATATTTTGACTCTTAATCATGTTTCATGAAGCAGGTAGCATTCCTTTTTACTATTAAGAATTTGTATGCCATTTACAAAGAATAAGTATATGAAATGCACCATTTTCCATGCACTTTCAACAATTATATTCCCCTTCATACCACATTCGTGCCAGTAATCCAAAATAACCTTTTATTTCTCTCTCTAGCTGTAGCACTGCAGTACCTAACAGTTATGTCAGAAACAAACTCATGAAATCTGCTGAGTTGAATTGAAATGTTCTTCTGCAGTTATCTGTAACCATATTAAAGATGTTATGGTATTTTAAAATATCTTTCACTGCAAATAAATTCTCTTAATTATCATTCTGTCTCATATACACTAGGAAGTACTAGCAACCCAACTTTACAGAATAGTCCAGCACCATTTGGAGGGAAAAGTTTGGAATTGTTAAACTTTTTAGTAGACTTAGGTATACGTGCCACTAAAATTATTGGAAAATGTGACATAATTCACTATATAGCTATGAAAATTCCAGTAAGGTATTACAAATCTAAAATAGGACGAGTTACCATAGGGAAGAACAATGGCATCAGATTTTTCATATTTTTTAAAATCTGTTTTGAGACTGCATGGTCAAAGTCACCACAGATGAAGACACTAGATTTCTAAATTTTTCACATTACTACGTAGGAAGGAGCAAAAATCACTGTAGGATACAGAATGGACGTGGCAGATATTTGCTATCAGCATGGTGCAACGGTGCAGCTACAGCAAGGCTGGATACCCTCCCAGCCTCCTCTTGTCCAAGCACAGCATTTGAGGGATGAAGCCTTGTGCTCTAAGTGGTGATTTTCTCCCACTTTTTGAATTTAACTGGAGCAAGCCATAGAATATTTACCAACGTCCTGATGTAAGTTTCTTAAATAAAGGTCCCTCTGACAGGAGACAAAGTAAGACTCTACAGACAGTGAAGCATCAGGAAAATGAGTGCTCTTAAGTTCACCGGGATTTGTATCTTTTTTGGCTGAGTCCAGATTTTGCCTGGTGTTTCTAGGAGAAGTAAACACTGACAATACAGTCATGGATCCTCACTTTTCCCCAGTTTTAAAATCAAAGCCATTCAAATTTCACCAACATTGGAATACAACAGACATGCCTAAACATATCTCAATTCACACCCCCACACAAGGCTTAAAATTCAAAATGATCTTTCACAAGGTTCTGGGACAGGGTTTGAACTGGGAAATAGTGCCTTTGACTTTAATCATGTGCTAGATTTAGCTGTAGCACTGTTCCTTTTTGTCTATCAGTTCATATATCTTTGAAGACTCTGCAGTCTGGAGAGCACAGAAGGGTTTCTAGCTATCTTTTTACCCTGCAAAAGATGTGCTGAGTACACGGGGTGAAGGGCTGAGCTGGTGAACTGATAGCCAGAGCAGAGTAACATGTGAAATTAGCTAGAATGTTATAAAAAGCAACAGGAAACATGTTGGGGTGCTTTTAAATGAAGATATGATAAGACGAAAGAGAAGCAGCTGGGGACAGTTTTGTATCTTAGAAAACAATTCTGGTATTCATGTCTTAGCCACACCTGAACATCCATCTTCATGGTCTTGACTGCTTTGTTTACTGTCATCCTTGCAGCTGCTCTTCATCTCTTCACTGGGCAAAGACTTTGGGCCTCAGCTTGGGTAAGCTTAGCAGGACTTCTAAACACCAGTAGAAAAAACATTTGTACTTGGTGAGGATCTGGCTTGCTACCTTGTCACTGAAATAGGAACAAGTGAGAGCTACGCTTTTAAAAGGACCACTTAATACTGATACTGAAGAAACTAGAGTGACGGGAACAATTGAAACTTGGTGTCTCAGAAAAGCAATTTGGGGATTTCCAAACATTCTTTTTAGTGCTATAGTTGTGCCAAATAAGGATTCATACTGTAATTGAGAAAGCTCTTTTAAGGCATGTTCAGGTGTCTCCCAAGAGACATTAGCTGAAGAAAGAAAAAATGCAGAAAACAGTCAAATTGCTTAAGAAAATTGAGTAGCCAGGAAGTCCATTAGAGCCCACAGTGTTCTAGTGCGCAGAAGAAACTGCTGCTGAAATGAAGTAGAAATCTTCCTGTAGCCATTCTCCCGGCTGTGCAAATGGTCAAATGTAGCATTCAGCTTTGAAGCACATTTTGCTAGAGACAAGCATTCTCTGTCCTGTTTGTTCATTACTAGCTGTCCGTACTCTTCCTCCCCACTCCACTAACCTAGAGCACAATGGTCAGTCACTGGTATCACAAGAGATCCAATAACTTGTGTAAACCTCGAGGCAATATACAGCATCTCTTTGAGAGCCAATATGATCAGGAGCAGGGTAAGAGAAATCATAGCAAGCAAGCAAGGTTGTTACGGGGAACCAGGAAACAGAACCTATTAAGTAGAATACATCAGGAAAAGTTAGGACAAGAAAATTACTAAAAATAGGGCTGAGAAGATGACTGTTTCTTCAATAAACAGATGAATGTTAAACTAGACATGTCTCCTTGGGGTCAAAGGGAGATGCTGAGAAATGGCTTGTCTGGCAAGAAAGCAAGCTAGACCAGGAGGAAAGCAAAAAGCCACAGGGTCACTGAAATGGCAGAAAACCATGGCCATAATAACAGGACTGATGTAACCCTAAGACCATAACACATTTCTGAGAGAAATATAGATAGAATGAACACAGGTGTTGGCATAAAGCCACTTGCAGTTTTCCCACACTTATTGTTCATTCCACCACAATGTAATGCATTCATATTGGATAGAAACCAATCTTTTGAAGCTTTCTACTCTCCTCTTAACCCAGAAATGGGAGATAAAAGGTATTTTGCTCTGCAGCACCCTTAGATTTTTTAATTTGTCCTCACCAAAATTCCAGGTCTTCTCTAGTCTTGGGAAATGACCCTTGTCTTTTCATTCTCACTGAATACCAAACACACATGGCAACAGATAAATATTCTTATGGTATCAGTAACTAAATCCTTCTTCTGTTAAACCTAACCATGTTTCTAAGATGCTGCAAGAAGAGAAAACCACTTCCAGTAACTCTCTGCTGATTTTTCTCCAACAGGAGATGTTATGTCCTCTCCCTTTCCTGTAATGGATGGCTGCGTCATCCTACAAACACAGCTCCTATACTGCACAGTTTCTGGGCAAGTGGATGGGTCAGTCACTGAAGTAGCATGTTAAACTATTGAGGGAGAGGAGAGAGGGACTCATCAGCTTTTCTCTCTCTACCTCAAGCTGCCCAAGACAGTCTGGGAACCCTTTTGCTAAGAGGACTCCTCAGTTGTAACCCCATTATGTGCTCCACTCTGTGCCTGTTTCAGAGCCAGTCAAACCCATCAAGCTCCTGTACTTTCCAAGCTTCTGACTCTAGATTTTGCATGCCTTGCATGAGGTTGCAAAAGTCTTATGAAATTGCACAGATTGAGAAAAACTAACAGAAGGCTAAAATGACTTGTATAAAAGTCATATAAATATGGCACTTCTAAATATACTACTTTGTTAGCATAGTGAAGATCTTAGAATATGAATAACAGGACATCTTCTAGTAACCACATTAAAAAAAAAAAAAAAAAAAAAAAAGGAGGAAAAAAAGCCTGAGACAGGCAGATGATCTGTTTTCTGCAGTGTTAACCTTGAGGAATAAAAAGAAGTATAAAGATCAATAACCTTTCACATTAAGGTCAAGTGGTTGTTAAAGTGGTGTCTGGACAATCTTTTCTTCCATCCTCTGCCTGATTTTCAGCTGATTCATAACATTACAAACACTGGCCTAGATCACTCATTTCTCTTACCAATATACTTTGTGATAGTACGAAAATGTGCAGCATAGTCATTTCTTTATCCAGGCGTACTTTTTCTTTTTTGCTGAAGTAGTCAGTATATTCTTAAATATATTCTTCCACTTTCTAAGGAAGAACTATTTACAAATTACATCTCCTTAGGTAATAATTTCACATGGCAATCCTGACACACCAAAAAAAGCAATGCTCTGTGTTGCCCCTGGCAAGATTTTGACCAACCACTAATTATATTGTAAACAGCTGAACAATGCAGAAAAAAATTACCTATGTCTAAGTTAACTTTGCACAAAGTTGCTAACGGTGTCACCGTGGCTGTAAAATGGTAACGTAGCACACTCAGTTCTGTATTTAATTAAAGGGCAGAAATACTGACTTCTAAAATGTTTTCATAATACATGAAGGTGGGAAGGCTGGGTGAGATTTGAGATGTCTCCAATGTCCCTGTGCCAGAGGCAGTCAGCTAACACAGGTGTTTATTGTGGGCTTAGCTGGGGGAGGCTGGAGGAAGAGTAAGTAGCTGGAGGAGTTTGGTGAGCCTGTTGTAGCTGAAGATGGATGTCACTTTTGCAGTCTATTCTCCCCCTTCTTGTTTAGGTCACCAACTTGGGTGATCTCTGTCAGCTTTTTCATTGTTTTAGGTGAAACAAACAATGGCAATATGAAACACCGTAAGAGAGGCTGTGTAAAGTGCTGAGGAGGAAGAAAGGAAGAGGAAGAAAATAGACAGGGGAAGAAACTAGAGGAAGGGAATTAGGATCACTCGTATTTTGTCTCTCTAAGCAGTCTATTATGAAGACATCCAGGTCTTTTTCCTCATGATTATGGGAGAGCACTACTTAATTTACTATCTGCAATTCAAACTTTAATTAAGGCTAGGCTCAATCAGTTTTGTGTATTTTGCTGAGCTGAGTCTGGATAAGGTGTCCAACCTAGATATCTGTCTGTCTCCCAGACCAGATCAGCCACAGTTTGCTGATGGAATAACAGAGTCTTGGATCTTAGTCTTGCATCTACCAGTTTTGTCTGTTTGCCTCAATTCAGGACACACCAACTAGCATTTCAGGCTATCTCGGGCTATTTCCTCCACATCACGCTGCAGCAAAGACAGTAGAGTAGTAGCCAAGCCAAGATCAGCCAAGAAAATGAAAGGATGCTTTACTCATAGAATCAGAAATAATATTATGGAATATACTGGGTTTATTCTAGTAAGTAAATCAACACAAGAAAGAACATCTGCATTATCCCCAATGTATGATTCCTTCATAGCAAAACTACCAGTGTTGGCTTGTTTGATTCTTAAAAAGCAAAACTGAAAATCCAGTCTTTGTAATCTTCAGCTGAGTCAGTTGGTAGAATGCAAATTCAAAGAATGAGATATCTTGCCATTGCCTGTAATCTAAAGACACTAAGCCCACAGAGATGCATTAAAGTCAGGGAGCCCGTCAGGAAAGCAGATGGCAAAATAAACAATAATGCAGAAAAAAAAAGCACTAAACCTCTTGCTAGCACTTAATAGTAACATGGGTAGGACAAATCTCACCAGGGTAGAGAACGTTAACAGCCTGTTTGTGACAAAATGAAATAAAATTATTTGAATTGACACTTATGCTCTCATAAATCTGACCGACACATCTATTATTACTATTTTGCCCTGGGACTTCAGCCTTAGCTTGGGATGCAGAAAGTTGCTTTTATTAGGATCAGGCTTATGACAGAGCCCAGCATCCCTGAGACAATTCGGTTTCTGCAGAGAGTCCTATTTACTGTCAGAAGGAGGACTCACCTGACAGCACAGTCTTTGTTCACAGCTGCCAGTCTATTTCTGCCAATCCTCTGCCCCAAAGGTCTGTCTCCAGAGGCTCTCCCTGGGAGTCTGTGGTGCTGAGGCTGTTCACGGTTTCACTGCTGCACCTTTCTCAGCTTTTTTTAGGGGTGGTTTGCTTTCTCTCTCTTATGATTACAGTTCCATCAATCAAAGCTTTAGCCTTTCTGTTTTCTATGTCAAATCCCAGGAAAATCTTCTGGGCTACATTCAGCTAGATAAATCCCATGTTTCAGGTACTGCCTTGCTGTTATGTCAGCTACTGTGTCATTGAAAAGAAACTGAATGACTACCTCTATGTATGCAGAAAGAGGGTTGCTATGTTGACCACCACATCTATGTGCGTGTACCTTTCCTTAATGATATATGAGCACACATCAGAAAAAATGCTGTTTCAAGCAGGAGACTCTGATCTAAGGTTATGGTTGCTCAGGTCTCCATTTGAACACTCAGCTGGCAAGTTTCAGCAGGTATCTTGCCTCCTGGGGTTTAGATGAACTTTCCTGGGAGCTGGCCTTATTTCATGGTGAGAACCAGCCCTGTCCCTGGAGCACTGTAGAGGGAACAAGCATAAAGGGAAGAGAGGTTACTCTTTACTTCTTCCTTGATATATTTCAGTCAACCAGTAATCCTCCATGTGATTACCAGTATGTGGAGTGCAAGAAGACCTGATGTGCCTGGTGAGAAGACAGAGAAAAGCCTCATTGCACTGTCCATACTTCATATATCTCACCAACAAAAGTTTTTCTTGGCTTTGTTTTTCTAGTTTTACATAGCCAATTGATGGCTTTAAAAAAAGCCATCAATTAAAATAGAAAATCCTCTTCCAGATAGCTATCCAGAAGGATAATTTCAGACCAAGATTAAAGTCTATTCCTTTGTATCTGGCCCTAAAAGGTAATTGCAAAAATAGGCTCCACCAGCTGAGGTCACCCAAGGCGGAAGAAACACTGATACCTCTTCAACTTCTGACATTTGTCTAAATAACTCTAGCGTTCTTTACTAGTTTTGCAGTGACCTCTAGGGGCTTCATTGTCCCATCACGATTTACTCCAGACTTCCAGAAAGTTTTCTAAGCCTGGATGGATGAGTATTTAATGTAACAGATGAAAAAACCCCAGTGTGTCTGACGAGAAACAGAATAGCCTAAAGCCTTCCACTTCAATGCTGCTGATGTCTGCATGGTTAAAAATGAACTACCTAGGGCCGTATGAACCCCTGGTGTATGCCTTAACAATGCATTCAAATCCATTTACCTGAAATCTAAATTTGGTTTATTGCATTTCATAACCACATGGAAGATGACAACATCTCTTCAATGCTGAATCAGAGCGAAAAGTTTCCACTTTTTATGCATATCAGCACAAAAGAAACCACTTCCACTTACCCAGGAGCAGTGTAGATCCATATCAGTTAGGGAATATGTAAGATGTGGGTGATGAGAGGAGCAAGTACAGTTTTCCCATTCTCCTATTTTTGAAATCAAGAAGTCACAAGGACAGAGCTGGTTATCAGGAAACGGCTTCCAGTCACTCCATAAGTGAAATTCAGTTTCCGAATGGATTGAAATAGTCCCTAAATTATTAAGTCTGGAAGTGTATGAGCGGCCCAGAGATGCAGAAACAAAATCTGTTCTCATCTCAGTCTCTTCTTTTCTTCTCACATTGTCTTTCCAGGTCTTCTTTTCCTGAGGTTTTGTCAGTTTCATGCAAGAAGTTAGTGCTTCGTCATCCTCTTCAGAGGCATAAGCGTCTTCTAATGTATCTTTAAAAATTCAAATACTTCTGTTATAATATGCTGCAATTCATAGAAAAAATAGCTAACATTTTTTCTTAAACGCTGTCTGTTGCATTCTATATAATGAGAAAGACAAGGACTCCATAATAAACAAATAATAATGTTAATTAGGGAGATGGAAAGGACTTGTACTAGGTCAGACATCTGAGCCCAAAGTAAGATTTATTCTCCATTTGGTAAATTTGTCTTGTTCCCTCAAAACCCTGGAAAATTTTACTGGTTCTGCACTGAACATGAACATTTGCTAATTGAATATCATATTGCTGCATAGTTGCAGAAAGCATGAGTTTAGCTTAAATACTGGAAAAGTTCGGAAAGCTTTTCTGGATAATTCCTCTCCCACCCCTTTCCTGTATGTATGCTGCAGTTACAAAATAGTGTTGAAATCTAAATTTACTCCTGTTTCAGCTCAAGCAATGATTTGGCTGGAGCAGTAGTTCATCAGTTAGTTTAAACTCATTTTGCTAGTATTTGTTTAAAAACAATCAGATACACAAATGTGTTGTACAACAAGTGCATATACTGTTAAATAAATGTTGTCAAAACAAGTTCAGATGAACTGTGGCACAGTCAGATCAGTGATCTATAGGAAAATCCAGAAAATAACCTGAGCTCTGCATCAGTTTAGAATTCCTGTGTCTTACGTCTCTAGGCAATCAGGTATGATGAGAGGCTTGACAGGCTTATCATACTGCAGACCTTCTTGCGCTCCTGGCTGCTACTGACTCATGGATTAACACTGAAAGTTATCTTTGAATTTGTGAGTTTTGCCTTTCTGATCTGAAATGTGATACAAAACTAAGAACTACTCTAAAAACAAATTTTCTTCAGCATGGAAGCCCCACTGTTATACAATCCTATTTAGCTAAAATCCCCACTTGCAAGATATACTGTTACAAAACTCATGCTAGTGTGACAGGAAACAGGTTTTCACACTATGAGGAAGTCAGCACTAAAGTGGTATCACAGTAACATCTCAGTTGGGGTTTGAAAATCGTGGGTGGTGAATGACAGACCAGGACAGGATTGTTTACAGTTATGTTCAATACAGTGTCATTTGCCAAATGTTGGAAAGAATGCTGATATGATGCTTTACTTACTGAGGGGGAGCAAAACATGCTCTGAGCCTTGTGTATTTGTTTTTTTGGTTCGGACTAATTTCTGCAGTCGTTTTAATGTTCCCATGGACTCTCCTTTATCATCTGGTTCTGTACCCTGGCAAAAGACCAAAGACATTAAAAGTATTCAAACCCTACAAATAAAAACTAAGTGTAACATGGTACTTTTTTTGAGAATGGCAAAGTCTCAGATTCAAAGAATTGATCGCCTACATAATGCTTTAAAAGTTAGGCAGTTCCTTGCTTGGGACCAATAGACATAAAAAAGCAAAAAGGCAAGTCACAAGAGTCATCACACTTAGATCAGTGTTCATATTGCGGTTTACATGTTACTTTTCTTTAATACCCCAGTATTACTTAGTACTTACTTCCAGATTAGTTCCAGTAAACATTTTAATATACACATCCACTATATTATCCAGAAGCATTTTAGGTATGCCCAGAAATCACAGATCTGGCAAGCTACTGCATTTAAATGTGTATGGGAGTGTGTTCTGAAATCTTCCTTTATTCAAGGTCTTATTTCCTTTCCTAGATTAAATGACAATAGCGTAAATGACAATTCAAATCTGTTATTGTACATTCCAACAACATCCTACTTTAGAAACTCAAGGTTTGGGTACTACAGGCTCCTAGAGCAGGAACTTTGTGAACATGCAGCCATCTCACATGCTTTCACTTATGTTAAACAAGCTGCTATCTTCCAAATCAGTCCAGAAACACTCGAATTCTCTTCCAATATGACTGAACTTCTCTGTGAGGTTCAGAGAGACATTTCATACTCGGACATGAAATAACCTTTCTTCCATCGTCATATGCCATGTTTCACATAGAATATCTGCTTTTCATTAAAAAGCAAAGAAAGTAAATATATTAGAAATGAGTAAAAACGTAATTCACTGATGGCTATGTTTTAGAAAAATGCCATCTGGCTTCTATGGATGTTCACCTGTTTACACCAATAACAAATTTGGCCTATTGTGGCAATGCATCTTTGGTGATATTACAAGTGTTAGTGCGGATGTTATCAGAAGGTAGAAAAGCAGAGACCTTCATTGCACTCTTTCCAACAATTAGGTCACACATCATAGATCCTTTCTGCTTTCTGATATGGATAATCCTTTGAGACAAAGTTATCACAGAGTTTGCCAGCACAGTCTAATGTGTAGAGGGCAGGCTGCTTAGGGATGGGTCTCAAGAGATCCTGAACTTCTCAGCTTTCATTTGGGTTAAAGGTTTTTTGCAAAGTTTTAGCATGAAGCGCATCTGAAGCCCCAGCATTCACTTATTACAAATTATCTCCATACCTTGTAGCAATAAGGCAGAGGGTGTATGTTAATTTCAGATTTTAAAAAAGACCATCATTCACTTGACAGATAACTGCTTATAAAGATGGCTGTGTTTCAGGTGCCAAAGGTTCAGATATTTTTCTATCAAGACATGAGGTTCTGGAAGCAGAAATAGAAGTCCAAGACTTCTATGCCCAGGCAAAGTACATTTTTATGTATATTTAGTTAGTTTAGTGTCACTAGACAATTGTGTTGAAATTTTAAAACTGATCTACCTGGGATTGTGCAAAGCTTTTGACATTGTCCCACACAACAACCTTGTCTCTAAATTGTAGAGACATGGATTTGACGGATGGACCACTCAGTGAATAAGGAATTGTCTGGATGGTCACCCTAGAAGAGTTGCAGTCAATGGCTCAATGTCCAAGTGGAAACCAGAGATGGGTGGCATTCCTCAGGTGTTGGTCTTGGGACCAGTGCTGTTTAACATCTTTGTTGGCAACATGAGCAGTGGGATTGAGTGCACCCTCAGCAAGTTTGCTGATGACACCAAGCTGTGTGGTGTGTGCAACACACTGGAGGGAAGGGATGCCATTCAGAGGGGCCTGGACAGGCTGGAGAGGTGGGCCTGTGCAAACCTCATGAAGTGCAACATGACCAAGTGCAAGGTCCTGCACACGGGTCAGGGCAATCCCAAGCACAAATACAGGCTGGGTGAAGAACATCTTGAGAGCAGCCCTGAGGAGAAGGACTTGGGGTAGTAGTTGATGGAAAACTGACTATGAGCCAGCAATGTGCACTCACAGCCCAGAAAGCCAACTGTATCTTGGGATGCATCAAGAGAAGTGTGACCAGAAGGTTGAGAGAGGGGTTTCTCCCCTTCTCCTCTGACCTTGTGAGACCCCACCTGCAGTGCTGTGTCCAGCTCTGGGGCCCCAACATAAGAAGGACATGGACCTGTTGGAGCAAGTCCACAGGAGGGCCACGAAGATGACTGGGGGGCTGGAGCACCTCCCTTATGAGGACAAAATGAGAGAATTGGAGTTGTTCAGCCTGGAGAAGACTCCTGGGACACTTTATAGTGGCCTTCCAGTACTTAAAGGGGGCTACAGGAAAGACGCAGAGGGACTGGTTATCAGGGAGTGTAGTGATAGGATGAGGGTTAACAGTTTTCAACTGAAAGAGGGTAGATTTAGATTAGATGTGAGGAAGAAATCCTTTACTGCGAGGGTGATGAGGCACTGGAACAGGTTGCTCAAAGTTGTGACTTCTCCCTCCCTGGAAGTGCTCAAGGCCAGGATGGACGGGGCTTTGAGCAACCTGGGCTAGTGGAAGATGTCCCTGCCCATGGCAGAGGGGCTGGAACGAGATGATCTTTAAGGTCCCTTACAACCCAAACCATTCTGTGATTCTATAATAAGTTGAAAATAATAAGATAATAAGTTGAAGCAGAGTTAGTGAAAGTGAATTGAGAATAGATGAGATGTTCCCCTATATATTCAGATTTTTGAGCTCAAACCTCGAAAGCGTTTATATCAAACAATTTGCGCCACCAATTCATCTTAGTCCAGCTATAAATTGGCATGGGGATTTAATAGCCTACAGACTCTTCTATATCCTCCTCACGTAAGACCAATGGACTAACAAAATATTAGAAATTATCTTGAACCAAGCATGACCTAGTGCAATAAATGTATACCCACCTGTGTTAAATTACACACAGAATTCTGAAACTATTTTATTCTTTCAGGCACTGTTCTTACTTAGCTATGTAAAACCTTATATTAGTCTATCTCTAAATACATCTTCAATGGCTTTCTTCATGAATGATATAAATTAGCGTGATTCCATTCATGCTGATGGAGCTATGTTAACTTCTTTCCTTAAGGATGGGACCTTAGGAGTCCTCTTCTTGCTGAACACAGTGAGTAATGCAGAAATTCCCATGGTGGATAGCACCTGGGTTTAGATTCCCCTCTTCTCAGCAGCATGTTAAATTCCTTGAAGTCTGCAGACGGGTAGTCTGGGGGGTTCAACAACAGGAACACAGTGGGAAGCCACAGAGTTTACTGTAAACACCTTTTCGTGTCTCCAGCATCTTTTGTAAGTTATGGCTACATTAGTATTTTAGTTTTGATCATGGTATGTATTTTGATCAGAGTATGTATTTGAAGTGAATTTCAGAGCTATCCTGGTAAGCTGCATTTTTGTCTCAAAGTGCCACAAACTAAATTCATAGTATATGAACATCAGATGAAAGATGTTTTCCAGAACTTCATCTGATGAAGTCCAGCTACTATTGGATGTCCAACAGAGACGATCAGAACACAGATAGATCTTCCATAATGCACATAATGTGGACATCAGCTCAACAGCACCAGCTCTTCTGCTGTGCTGATACTCACATATTACTCTGTGTTAGTTACTAATATAGACAAATCTAGGTGCTTTCAGTTCCTTTGGTTTGAAGAATTAATTATTTTATGTTGTAGACTAATAAAACCTAGCATTTTTGAGTTTAAAACCCTTTAGGTCTTCTTGAGGATCTTCACTGTAGTATAAGGTTTCAGCAGATCCGCCTTAAAACTGGTCAGCTTAGGGCCATTCTACAGCTTGTACCTGAGTATTCATCATTCACTGTGGGCCAAATCCAGGCATCCTTAGATTAGTCCTGTTCTGATTTGTATTTCAAGCTCCTCTCCCCTATTCCAAATTCAAGATAGCAGGACTGCAGTTTTAGCTTAGCTAAAGAGAGACATTGAAATGTAATTTTTCGGTCTCTCATTGAGATGTCTTTGAAAAATAAATCACAGAAGGTTTAAAATGCTAATATTTGCTTTAATATATCTTGTAGTAATAATAATTTGTTCACTTGTAAGTAATGATACAAAAGCAACATGATGACTCTGAATTACGATCTGGGATTTCCATCATGGAGACATCAAGATAAATGGAAAATAATCTATTCAGATAATTTTATTAATGGCAAACTATAATCCTCTTTACATTAAAAGCACTCATTTGGTAGAGTCTCTTGTTAGTGAAATATCATAAGTGCTTAAATAATAAATACAGTAACCCCCCTTTATGGAGAAAAAAGATCATACAGTATCAGTTAGTGATGGGATGGGTTTTAAATTTACAGTATTTGATTTTGATTTACCTAAGCATTCAAATCCAGAAGTTTAGCTGCCTATCCAAACAGAGGTAAAACATTCTTTGATATAGAACCAGACAGACTATGAGGCAAACTGACCATCGTGGTCTAACAGTTTTGGTTTATTGTCCTGGCAACCCCCAGCCACAGCTTAGTGAAAGCATGCGTAAAAGTGAGAAAAACCCATTAAGTGTTATGTTCTGGTTTCAGACAATTTTCTTCTTGCTGTTTGTGTTATCTGGAATCTGATAGCTCTAGTTGCCTCTATCCAGGATGTGAGAGAAGGAAGTACAGTGATAGATTGTGCAGTGCTAGTGGTTGGACCAGTAACATATACTAATTCAAAGTATGCTACTTCCCAGTACCTTCCTTCTCTGTGGAAGGGGAAGGATGTTCCAAAACGAACTATGGAGGAATATTGAAGACCATTGTACAGAGCTGTAAATCTCCATTCCTAAAAAGCTGTTCACATAAATCACATTTTAAAACTTTTAAATTACTCCTAGGGTAAGGAATATTTGCTCACTTGAATATTATAACTGTGCTTTTTGTTTTGCCCAGTCTATAAGCAAAGATATCTATAAGGAAAGAATTCCCTCATGAACAAGAATATTCTTTATTTCCCTGCTTAACAGGTTTTGGTAATGGAAAATCATGTCACACCACAAATAAAAATGAATTATGTAAAAAAATAATTCACAGGCTGCCCTTTAGCTGCAAATAATTTGCATGAAGTGTGTGTGACTACTTATGGACAAAAAATATACATTTTAAAAATGCACTTATAAAAAATGTATTACAGAAAAAAAGACCTAAATTGTGTCTGATGATAAACTGTTTCCAGATTATCCTAAGATATTCTAAATAACTTAGAAATCTTTGCTCACTGAGATGTTATGAGGATTAACCTGGTGACAGAAATACAGCAATTTTGAAGCCAAGTGTAAAACACTGTTGGTCAGCTTCCAGCAATCTCAGTCCTGTTGAGCACTCTCTTTCCTGGGTGTAAGTGCATTAATTTCAATAAAAGTACTTGCACAGCATGTCACTTCTCAGCATAAAGAATTTAGTCCTGGCAGAGTCTAATCTCTGTAATTTTTCTTCAACTGGTTTGCCTTTCCCAAAGAACTTCAGTGATTTAGTCATGATTACCTATGCACTTAAATTCAGAGTACAGTGTAATAGTGAGAAGACAAAAATTACTGTATGTTTACTGTGTCAATGGTGCTATCATTATTGTACCACAGAAATTTTTTGAAAATTTCGGTAATACCCTTGCTGCACCTAGTAAGTATTAAAATAGTACATGATGATAGAGAACTTTCTGCTCTATACAAAGAGTTCTGTAAAATGCACTGAATTTGGATAAATTTTATGTTAAAAAATGTCAGTAAAGCCACGGTCAACTAATACATAGACAAATACTGTACAAACTTCTTTCATGTGCTCCTGCCCATACATATCTGACCTTTAAATATCCCCATCAATTTAGTCTGGTACTCCAGCTACTCAAAAATGACTGCAGAGTCAAACTAAGCAGGCTAGGATTATAGGCAGATTTTCTCCTGGGAATCACAGAGCAATAACAAGATACTCTATAAAAGATAAAGAAATATCATGATTAATAGCAGAGCAATAATAAGGTATTCTATAAAAGATAAAGACACATCATGATTAATAACATGGATATGGATGAAGATCTTTCAACTTTGGGGGAAGCAACATACAGTAAAAGAAACACTATAAAAAACCGATGTTCTTCCAGACTGCTAGCTGTTGATGAAAAAAAAAAGAACAATTTTCATGGCAACTCACCATTTCACTGTTACCAGCCACACTTGGATTGTGAACTCGTGGTGGAATCCACTGCTCATAGTTTATCACCTACATGGTAAGAAAAGTAAAATTAAAAAAAAAAAAAAAAGCAACATAAATAAGATGAATAAACGAAATTAGCATCGTGTCATTGAATACAGATTGAGAGCTCAGCAGACTTTCAACACAGTATTGTGTGCATATAAAAGCAATGGCCAACATACACCAGATGACACCCACTGAAATCAGTGTGATATTGTTCTGCTTAATTTCCATAGTTATCTGGGACTCAGTAACATCTTGAAGACATCACAGTGTATGTGGTACAGTGGCAGAGCCATGCATTATATTATGCTTGGGGCTCATCCTAGATCTTGGCTCTCCTTTCCCAACGAGCAGAAAAGGCACAGAAGGCTTTCCTCAGCAGCAATCCCCCAGCTGAGGAGCAAGTGTCACTGATGCATTTCTAAAGAGGGCCTTGTTCAGTCTGCCTCATTTTGCCTGGGTTGTTGAGCCCCAGGAGAGTGAGTTTGAATTGGATTAACAATGCAGAGAAAATGGGAGGATCCTCAGAACTAAGCAGTCAAGACTTTCATCATCTGCCCATAATCCATTTCTTGGTCACAATGTCCCCATGATAGGAACACCGTGAGAATACACTTTCCCTGGGGCACTGATGCAGTCCCCAGTGGGCAAGCCTGACAGTGCTTATACCTTATCAGTGAAAGTAATGAACACTAGCCTTCTTTCTTCATGAATATGAATGACATTTTGAAGGCTGAATGCAACCTAAGAATTTACGTGAGAAATGAGGCATGAAACATTTTTGAAAATGTATTAGCCCAAAGACTGTATTACTTCATATTTTATGTCCTTCCCAATATGCTACAAAGCGTTTGAGCCATCAAGGGAGCCCTGCTAGACATGAACAAACAAGAACCAAGATATTAAAAGTAAATGCAGAAAGTAAAGATGTTTTTTATGGTAAGATGCAATTATAAGAGTGTTGCTCATGCTGTGCCCCTCAACCTGTACTTCTGCTCCAAGCCCCTGTTTTCCAGCACTTGCAAAATGAATGGAATGAAACGAGCATCTATTTAGGAAATGGAAAGGGATTAAAGTTTTTATGAAGCAGTCAGGAAAGATGATTTGCTTTCTTTTTTTCTTTTTACTTTTCTTTCTTTTTCTTCTTTTATTTTTTTAGAGTGAGCGGGAAAGAAAGCTAAAATGTTCATCTATTCTATTTCCTCTTGCTTCTAAATCTGGCTCTTCCATGTCTCAAAGAATCACAGGCCCACACAGACCAGCTGAGGCAGGAATGCACCTCTGCGGACTGTCTAGTTTAACTCCCTGCTCAGAGCAGGTCACCAGAGTAAGTTTCATGGATCTGTGTCCTGACAGGTTTTGAGTATCTCCAAAGATGGACTTTACACAGCCTCTCTGGGATGCCTCTTCTGGTGTTTGACCTCCCCTCACAGTAGAAAAGCACTTTATGTTAAATACATTTCTTGTATTTTAGTTTGTGCCCATTTCCTCTTGTCCTGTCCCTGGGCACCACTGGTCTGACTGTCTTCTTTACTCCCCCCATCAGGTGTTCATACACATGGATCAGATTCCCCCAGATTTCTCTGCTCCAGGCTGAACAGTCCCAGTTCTCTCAGCATCTCCCCATATGACAGATGCTCCAGTCCCTTAATCATCTTCATGTCCCTTCATTGGATTTATTCCAGCATTTTCCCTGTTTTTCTTGTACTGGAGACACAATAACTGGACCCAGCACCCATATGTGGTGGGTCAGCTCACCACTGCTGAGCAGAAGGGAAGGATCACCTCTCTCAATCTGCTGGCAACGCTCTGCCTAATGCAGCCTAAGAGGTTGTTGACCTTTTCTGCTCCAGAACACAACGCTGGTTAATGGTCAACTTGGTGTCCACCAGGACCTTTTCTGCAAAGCTGATTTCCAGCCAGTTGTCCCCCAGACTGTTATTGGCAGAAGGGGTTATTACTCCCCAGGTTCAGGACTTTGCACTTCCCTTTCTTGAACTTTATGAGGTTCCTGCTTGCCCATTTCTCCAGTCTGTTGAAGGCCTTCTGATGGTCAAGCACAACTTTATGGTGCATCAGCCACTTGTCCCAGTTTTGCACTGACTGCAAATTTGCTGAAGGTGCACTCTGTCCAATCGTCCAGGTGATTAATGAAGATGATAAACAGTACTGGAGCCAGGATCAACCCCTAGGGTATATCACTAAGGACTGGTCTCCAGAGGAACTTTGAGCCATTAATCACATTCCTTTGATCCAATATTTCAACCCGTTTTCAGTCCATCTCATTGTCTACTTTTCTTGTCCCTATTTCATTAGTTTGTCCATGAGAACATTATGGGGGACTGAAAGTCTTAGAAATGTCATGATAAACAACATTCACTGCTTTGCCCTCTTCCACCAAGCTAGGCATTTCACTGCAAAAAGGCCTCAGCCTGGTCAGGCATGATTTCCATTTCATAAATTCATAGTGACTACCCTCAATCACCTTCTTGTCCTTCATATGTTTGGGAATACTTTCCAGAAGTGTTTGCTCTATCACGTTCCTAGGGACTGAGATAAAACTGATTGGCCTGTAGTTCCCTGGATCTTCTTTCTGGCCCTCTGGAAGATCAGAGTGACATCCATGGCATCTTACACTCCAGTTGTGTGAGCTATTCCACCACATTTCTGTGATCCTAATGAGACTGTAGTCTTGCAACTGCATGCAGACCTCTAATTCCTCCTGTTTGTTCCCCGTACTGCATGCATCAGCATACAGGCATGCCCTTTATAAGGGCACTCATTTGTGATGATTTTGCAGAAAAAGTGTGAGAACTTCCCCCATAATGCTCTTCTCTCAGCATTTCCTTATTTGTGTGCATAATGCTGTACAGCAAATGAAAACAGACATAATCACACTATTTTGTTAATGCATTATATCAGTGTTATCTTGATGATAATGAAGGCCAGAGGTAATAATCACTAAAACTCAAAATAATGTCACAAAAATTGAAATTTAAAAAAAAAAAAAGTTCAATAGGTCTTAAGTTGGTACTAAAGCTTGGAGGCCTCCAAGTACCTACAGTTCATTAGTCACATTCCCCAAAAAGTGTCTTCAAAAAAATTAGAGAAGTCAAAAACAGAACTTTGCTTTTAAAAGGGGATGAATATTCATGGGGAGATGCTTTAATGGATTTTAAGGAAATTTATACTCAAAGCAAACATAGGTCTTATTCCCTGTTAATTCTTCTTCCCTTTTCCCCTCTATGTTCTATCATGTCTGGGGAATGTCCTCCAGGATCTTAACCAGCAATCAGCTCAGAAGCTGTCATGGCAGGATAGAGGCACAGCCAGAGATCCCTCACGCTAAGGGAAGAACTGCTGTGGGAAATCAAAGAATAATGTCTTCTTAACACTTAGGAAGTAAGAGGAAGAAAACAAAGAAAGAGATTGAAAGATGTAGAAGAGAAAAGAGCGCTTTTCCCCTTTCCTTCCCCCTCACCTACATTTGACAGTGGGGAGAGGAGATAATCATGGGAACAAACTAACAATACAGAGAGAGATAAAACCCAAGGGAAAGCAGGACAAAACCGGTACATACTGACTTTCAAGTCACCAGTTTCTGACATGGTCATCTGTTCCCCAATACACAGATCATTTGATTTTTTAAGCCAGATTTTGTCTCTGGCCTACACTGGAGCTGAGCACTCCCTAAAGTCTAGGTCTTCACAGCTCCCTGTCTTATCTCAGATGCCTTCAGGGTGATGCATGTACAGTTTTTTCTTGCTTTTAACCTAAACATCCAAAAGAACTCCTGACATTGTATAGGAACAGCAGAGGAAACTCAGCTTGGAGCCTTTTATAAAGTTTAATGATAACCTTCAATGCAATACTCTTCTGTAAAGGAAAATTTACCAGATTTTCAGCTTTTAAATAATTTATTGTATTAATTCCTTATTTAGACACACACACATATAGGCATATGTTACACACTTTTGGTCAGATTCTCAAACTGGGTAAATTGTTATGTCACGTGAAATCAGCAGAGATAATCTGATTTGCAACAGATATGAACTGGCCCTTTAAGTAACATATCAGGGCAAACTTGGACTGGAAGTGAAATAAATGCCAGTCATTCAAATTCCAGAGACAGAAGTCTTTCTCCTCACCTCTCTGCTACTAGCCAGCTGATGGGTTGTTACCTACTTTTATGTTATTATTAGTATGCAAACCCAAGTGTCAGAATTCCTTAATTGCTCATGCTGATAGGATAACTAATGTAGTATTATAAAGGGGAGATATGTTATATATTCACAGAAATTCAGAAAGCATTAGGATATATATGTCAATATGGAGCATACGAGACCAATCCAAACACTTAGTACAGATCTTGCTAGACACAATTCCAGCATATCAACTTAACAGAAATGTATTAATTCAGGGAAAGAAAAAGTTTTCTAAGTATTAAACCCCATATGGTCTACATAATGAAAATGGTGCACAACTTACGTAGTTACCAGAGTCTTCCTTTAAAGTCAGCTTCTAAAACACACAAGTATACTGAGTATGAAGTTTAGGCTAGGCAAATACTGAATGAAGCAAGAAATATGCATTTTATTTGAATGACATTTTAGATTCTGAAAAAAAGAGCAGTTCTTTCACCTGGCATGTTGTTTCTTCTGTCTTCTTTCCTTGCAGCAAATGTATCCCATCACCAGTAATACTATCTTCTGTGAATTATGTAAAAAAAAAATCATGCTTTAAAATGTCCTGTTTTAAGTTTTTCTGAAGAATATAATTTGAATTGCACTTGATGTTTTGAGCTGACATTTTGACTCTCTGAAGTTAATCTTATATAATTTAAGCATGCATTTTATCTCAAACTGCTTTGAAGTAAGACTACATAAAAAATTAGCAAACTGACTGACATAAATAAAACTAATTCACGTTTACGTCTTCATCTGTACTTAGTACTCAGCTTACTAACCCAGAACCCCACCAAGCACTGCTTCTTGCCCTGCTAATTTACAGCAGAAAAGCGTAGAATACTCATATAAAAACTGAAGGGCAAAAATGATCTTTGCAATTGAATTCAATTAGCTTAGATTAGAAATTGCTTTCAAAGAATGAACGTCCTTCCATCTCTTCCAAGAAACTGATGCTTTGCATGGGAAGGGTATTTACCTTCATTACAACAATAAGCAATAATAGGTCAAACAACTCTTTAAAAAGTTTACTCTTAGTAAATCTACTTTGAGAGATCTACACTTAGTCCCACTCTTAAGGCAAACCATCCACCATTATACTACTGTAGTAAGGCCTTAGCAATTAGATTCCATCAACACAGATATCAGAGGGACTCAGTTATTTTGCAGGAAAAATACAGAAGAAAAATTATCTGCGAATCACAGCACAAATGGCTATCCTATTTTCCCAAAGTTACTAGAAACCAGCAGGAATGTGTTAGTTTTTTCTCATGAATCCTAACTTGGCATCCTTATTGCTACTGAGGAATACTTTACAACATGAGTAATTCTCCTGTTTGCAGAAAGACGGCTAACTTAACATATAGATTCACAAAAGCTAACTGTAGGCAGGTGAGACTGATTGCATTGTTTTCTCTAAAATCAACAGGAAAAGGGTTAATTCAGTGAATAATTCCAAGTGCCTGAGATTCTTTGGTTATCACATGAAAAGAAGTGTTTGAATATGATCACGAAATTTGTATTCAAAGAGGTAAGTAAGATCCCAGTCCTCAAAATGCCTATGCTTATGTTAGAATTAAATGAGACTACAATGTGCATGAAGCTAGACAAAAAGAAACATAAACTTATGTGAGTGAAACAATTAAAAAGCCACTGTACAGGTAACAGCACATATATTTTGATATGTTATTTTTAAAGCAAATTCTGAATCAAGAGACATTTTTAGGATTGTTTTTTTTTGCCTAGAAGAAAATCCTCTGAAAACAAAAATTGTAATATGATAACAAATAATCTTCCTCATAGTTTTGCAACCTGGATGTTTTTGAGACTGGGTTAAAACTCACAAATTTCACTCTGGGCATTGGACAAAAAAGAGCAACAGTCTTTTCACATCCTAGTTCCACCTTGAAACCATAAATCAGTTGCATCGAAAACCGCATCAAACAATTTCCTTCATTTGCTATGTGCGTCAACAGGAAGAGGAAAAATGAGTCACAGAAAATTTTATTGCACAAGTTTGCCTTTAGAGGCTTCTGTAAGAACTTCTATTATAATAGGACAGTCTCTTTCCCCTACATACCTGATGGTTACAATAAACCCAAAAGCTTTTCCAAAAAGTATGTTACATTCTGAAATCTAACTTGACTGAACAGATTTTTAGTTTTGTCAAGCACCTACAAATCTCCTTGAAGTCACTGAAGGCCAGGTGTATGACCATCCAGTTTATTTAAATATAGATCTAGGTGGACTACTAGAAGCAGCATAACTCATGTCAAGCAGTGCTTATGCAACACCAGATTAACATAAGTGGGTTGTTTCTGGTCCTCAGGCTAATTTGTTTTCATCTCCTGCAGGCATCGCTGCACACTGTAGCCCTGTGTTCTGTCAGCTTACTCTAAAAGTTAAGTCTAGCAGTGTTCAGTCCTGTGCCCACAAGTCCTCTTACAGTTTAGTCCAAAAGAGTATTATTTGGTATCTGTTTGCAACTGAATCATAAAGAAATGCAAGGCAACATATAATGACTTTAGCCTGAAAGACTACATGGAGTGACACTGTTGTTAATGTAATTTCGTTCAAAACCAAATGAACTGCAAGTTATTAAAGTAAAACTTAGTGGTCCCCCTCAACCACAATGCCCTTTGCCAGCCATAATGACCTGCATCCACAGTACTCTTAAATCTTGCTTAAATCAACTCTTAACTCCATGGAAATATGTAATAGGGTATTTGGGTAAAAAAAAAAAAAAACCAACAAGCAAAAGATATATGTAAACTGCAGTGTTGTCCTCCTCATCTGGTGATGGATACCAGTCGCTTTAGTGTGAAGAATTACGTGCATTGACTCTGAGAGGTGTCAATTATTTTCTGTTTGTCTCTGTAATACTCTCATGGAAGCCCAATGTCTGTGACTTGCATAGTCAACTTTTTCAACAACAATGCTTCTAGACTGGAAAATCTGGTACTGATCATTAGGGTTTGGGCTTGTGAGAAAAGACAGGCATTCCCACTATTGTGTCTGTGGGATGTATACGTTTTTACTGCCTTATCAGTCTGGAAAACTGATTTTTGTAGACGTAATACACACAACAGCATTAATGACATAATCCAAAGGCTTCCAGCATCAGTGGATGTCTTTTCATGGATTTCAGTGAGATTTGGGTCAGGTCTGTGGATACATCTCTGAAGTAAGCACAGAAGTCTATACCGGCCACCACGCATGGTTTATTACATCTAATAGAAATTCATATTATGCAATAGACTTGCAGACCTTGAAGCATTATCTCTGTTAAGAGAAAGGTTTGATCAATAGTGATAAATTATTCTGATCAATAGTGATACACTGTAAATCTCCTTGCAGTGGTTTTCACCACTGTGTGAAGGGGACTTCCTCTGAAATAATTTTACTGCAGTAGGGGAAAGGGAGATTTTTATTTAGCTGCCAGCTTTGTTTCCTGTTCCCTCTGGGCCCCTGCCCTTCGATTACAACACTTGTCAGCTTTTAGAATGTGCAATGCTTCTTTTGCATACTTTGGATATTTAAAAGAGTAAAAAAGTCTTAAGTAGAAAAGACTCCGGAGAAAGGTCAAAAAGTTCTGATTTCTCATTGAGCCTTTTTCCGCCTCCAAACTGACAGCATTTGGAGTAGTTTGAGGAAACATTCCAAAATGTTTTTGGTTAAAATTAGGACTTGTCTGGAGAGAAATGCCTAGTATTTCTTTCACCTGTCATTAGAGCCTTTTCCTTTGCAAGCCAATGAGACCCACTTGGAAGTCCCTTTTCACCTCATCAGTTCATCACAAGAGTAGAGTTCCTCTAAATTTTCCAGTCATCTCTTCTTTCTAATTCCAGTTCCACGAAACCAAATTTGCCCAAGCATGGGAAAATAAAATAGGTATTGCAATTTCAGATCTATTGTCCAAGCAATTAAGAGTTTATCCTCAAGTGGTGAAGGGAATGAAATCCAGGGGGAAAGCTGGTGCCCTGTCCTCTGCTTTCTTTGGCATATCTAGGTAACGGTGGAATCTCCTAACAGTGAATGATATCTAGACCATTTGTACAGGTGATATTAAAAGCTAAGGCAATGGCCATCTTCCCATTTTGCTGGCTTAAGAAGAGAACAAAACGCACATCCACTTTAATCTTACATATCTTGGTTTCTGTTTCTGCTGAACCTTGTCTGGTTTGGTCTCATTAGGCAACTATAATGGATCTACCTTGACTTTAAAAGTAGAAATAAGAATTCTATTCCTGGAAGCAACATTAAGAAGATTATCAAAGCATTTTGATTTTTAAAAGTCCAGTTTGTGTTTAAATAGACAAGGTGACTGCTCACTTGTTATTTCTCGTAGTTATTTTAATGAGTTTGTACTGGTCAACTCTTAAACAGTCTCACTAGCAGCTTCTTATACATTAGTTGGGAGGTTGTTTCAATAAAGTTGATCAAAACAGGTTTAGAAAGAGAATTGGACAAAACAGTTGCCTACAAAGTTTTACCAGCTCTCTTTTGGACCTTTTTTTCCAGGAAAAGTTACACTGTTTCCCTGTTGGATACCTGGAGCAGTGTAAAGTATATAGGGAACATGGATTCCTACTATAGGCTCATATTACAGTTGGCAAGCCCTATACAACATGACTATGGCAATTTACTGTAGTGAAAGTCTTCTTTGGCCCATGGACTACAAAGTGAATTGATCACAGAGTGTGTTCTTAGCTTCCCAGTTTTAAGGTAAGCTTTATTTTAACTACTGTTTTTTTTCCCCTTGAACAAGACAAATCTCAAAAGGACAAATTATTTAGCTAGATTATTGGTGGAAAATGTGACATTTTCCTACGTTCCCTTTTAAATACTTTATGAAAAATGCAAAATCAGCTAAAATATGTTTAGCGATTACCTTCAAGCTGACAGTGCCTTCTGATGTACGAATCATTCTCCGGCTTCTTGGAACCCTGCCAAAGTGTGCCATTCACATTTTTCCTGTCTAAAGTAAAAGCACAGAGAGCAGTCACCTGAATTCATTGCAAACTTGTGAAATAACAGGGAAGACTATAAAAATAGAATCAGAATGAAAATCAAACAAGCTTACAGAATACTGTAGCATCTGCTCAAACACAGAAACAAACTAATGATTTTGCAATACAGGAAATTTGATGGACGGATGGTATTTACTGTGGGCAGACTTCAAGTTTTATCATCTTTTGCTGCTGTCTAATACCTCATTTAACACTGTTAAAACACGATCAGAATGATTATTATCTTAACCCTGGTTTTAAGACCTAAGAGCCCACAGAACATCTGTGCCTTCATTTTGCTTCCAGGAATTGTATAAATATTATTTAATTTTACAGTGAATGAGTTAGTGTTAGCAAGAAATAGCATCAAAGATACCCACATCTATGTCACACATGCTCCAAGGCCAGTACTCTCTCAGCTTGAATGGGAGAAACTAGGTTGGGTTTGAGAACAAGATGGCCATTCTCCTGTTCTCTCAGTGAACTTCAAAGTGGTCTGCTTCAAGCAATATTGATAACTATTAAGTTTTTGTGCTTTCTGGTTTTGTTTTTCCGTTCTGAAGTTTTTTTCAATGCTGGTTTCACTCTGACTATGTCAGAAAATTTTCTTTATGAAAGCACTTGTTGATTCTGTCAAGCGCTGGGAATTCATTAGAGCCTGGATGCTGTAGACCAAATGATACTGTTCTACATGAAAGTCTTCTGAGTACAGGGCTACAGAATGAAGTCTTAACATAAGGGAACTTTCATCTATATCTGAGACCCATTGTTATGAAGTATAGCTGCATTGTTACAGGCAGAGATAACAACCTTTTTACACAGTAAGGACTAGATACAACAACTAAACCCAAACTCCAAAGAATAAATAATAGAATGTTAACGGGAAGATTTCACTGAATAAAAATAGGAATTTTTGCTTTTTAAGAAACTGATGTTTATTTCCTACAGAGGATTTACAAAATAGAACCCATTGAATCACAACTATGGATAATTATATGCAGCGTCAATTTCAGGTTGGAAAAAAACCCCAAAAAAACAAACCCCTGAATTTCTTCTTTGGTGAATTTGTTTGGGAAAGCTGAAAGAAATAATTTTAATGTGGGAAAGGGCAGGGACCTGAGTTTGATTAGATCAGAGATATTTCAATTTTTAATTGAAATTACTAAAAGAAATGCTGGAAATGCTGAGTATTTCTTATGCTGTCCCATAACAGGTTCTTTAAATTGTAATTTGCCTTCTATGTTTATTAGCTTGCTTTCAATATCTACCTACAAATGTGTCTGTGGAAAGCAGGGAGGGTGGGGGGAATATAGATAGATTAATTGTATTTTTTCTTTTCCTTTGCATTTGCTACAACAGCTGTAAAGCAAATCAGACCCTTAATTAAAGTTGGCTCTGTGAGATTAGCAAGTATACAGTAAATGATTTAAGCAGTTACTAACCAAATGCTTCATTTTCAGACATGGACTTCTGGATGGATCTAAAAGAATTAAAAGAATTTACCATTAGCTGAAAGTCAGAATAAAAAACGAAAGTACATTTAATCAAATATGGATATTTTCAAACTAATTCTTCGAAGTAGTGCACAGGGATTTAGTGGTGCAATTTCCACCGGCTTTAATTGGAGTTACTTGTCTTTTCTCATTCACCCAATCATCTACTCCCACATGCCACACAATGCTCTGCGAGCTTCTGAGTTTTCATTCTGTAAAAATGTTATTTAAGTTTCTTTTTGGAATGAAGAATTCATGACTGAATCAGGGACCCCATCAGGAAGAAAATAAGGGATCTTTTTCTTTAGACAGGATCTGAAGTGCCCTACAACTTTTAGAAAATAGTGTCTGAAGTTTGATGACATAATAATGGATTGAACCAAAGAGCTACACTTGTACATACCACCCCCACGACCTTGAATTACATTTTATTGCCCAAATAAACCTTGAGCTTTTTGCACATTTACATCAAGGAATAGCCCTAACTCATGCATCTATCTGTGGTCAGTGGTTTATAGATGATGACTTAAGGAATATAGTAGCTTAACAGCAGAAAAATAAATCTTTGAATTAACAGAGATTTACCCTGTGAATTTATTTGTTTCTCTTAATCCATAAAAAGTCCAGTGAAGAGCAGTTTATGAGCTAGAGGATGAAGTCAGAAGATTATACTAGATGAGACCTGAGACTCTCTAATATATGACAATGATCAGTAGAAGAGAAAAAGCAGAAAAATTGAGATCCATCTCCCAACTTCAGACATGTAGGTGCTGAAGGGCTTCCTGAGCAAGAGGGTACAACTGAACTATTGATATTTTTAAAGGAACTGGTCCATAAACACTAGTTCCTTTTGAAACCACTTGAATTTTTTTTTTTTTCTTCCAGAGTTCCACAATTTAATTCTTAATGTCTAAATTAAACATATTTCTGTTTATTTCTGTTACTCTGTTTCATTTGGTGCTTCCTTGTTGCCCCATTGTAAGAAAAAGAGAATGATAATTCCTTAGTCACTTTCTCCATATCTACAGAAAAGGCCAATGTGAAAATTTCTGCATTATCAGTGGGCTTATCATGCTAGGATAGTGATGGTTGGACACTCACAATGAAATAATTATCACTACAAAGTCTTCTAATGTCGAATGAAATTACTTTCCTTGACCTTACTCATTTTTTATATTGATTAGCCAAATGATCCAGACAACCCTTCTAAATTCTGATAATTCATTTAGATTAGGATTAGTTTTAGAATAGAATAGTTTTATTTGAATTGTAACATTTGACACTGTAGCTATGGACTACTATTTCTACTCCTGGGGTTCTTAGTTCTGGTCTAAGCAGGAGACTCTTAGGCAATTAGGTGATTGCATCATATTTGGTAGAGCTTGGTAGGGTGAACCTTGGATAAGCCCTACAAAGTAGTTCGACTTCCTTAGAAGTGTTAAAAATTGATGAGAAAACCATGAATAGTAGAGTTATGTCCATACTTTAATTAATGCAATTTTGGGACCATTTTCACAAAGCCCTGTCTCGTCACAGATAACAGATCTCACAGCTCTGAGTACATATATGTCTGTGTTTGCAGTTGATAAGTTACTAGTTTTTTTATCAGTTGACCAGAAATAGATTAAAACTGTTACTTAAGACAAAGGAGCTCTTGATTTTATTTGAAATCCTTATTTGTTTTGAAATTTCTCAGCAATAGACATAGATAATATTGATGTTCACAATTTAGTGGAGCCCCACCTACCAAAAAAAAAAAAAAAAAAAAAATTCCAGGGATTTTCATGTCTGTCACAACCAGACAAATAAGATCTGTCTCTATCATTCCATCAGGCAGGATTTCAGATTTCATCTGAAGGGGACCACTTCAGTAATGCAATAGCCTTCAACCTGAAGCCAAAAAAGAATTTTCAAAATGAATTCCTCTGCTTACAAATATATATTAATCATTAGCCAAACCATAGCATTGTGTCTTGATGAATGGATGCAAAGCATGCTGCTGTCACAAATATACTTTGATAAAATACAGTCTGACCTGCTTTATCTGAATCATTTTGCAAACTAATTTTTTACTTGGATTAAAAACACAAACAAAAAACTCTTCAGGAGATTATCAGGTCAATGGTGCAAATATGCTATAAAATAGGTTACCACTTCAATCTCTCTGAAAAGTAGACATATGGTTAAACCAAGCTCAGATTAACTGCTTTTGATTTTAGCTGTCCTGGCTCTGATGTTTTGAAAGAAAGCTTTATGTGTATGAAAAATCATGGCAAAAGAGATTTTGTAATGCATTACAAGCTTGTTACTTGCTTTCCAGCTGCAACATTAATACAAGTACTCTATAAGAATTAATGCAACATTGGCAAACATTAGTAAAACAACAAGGATGAAAGGTACAGACAAGTATAGTGACACTGTGTAGACCTCGAACTGGTCTCAACTTACTTTCTTTTTTTGGTCACTGTGTTTTCAAAGTCAGGAAATTCCTTTTGAAAGATAAAACAAAAAAAAAAGTCTATGAAAATCAAAATATGTTTAAACCAAATATAATATTTTCCACACTGGAAAGACACTGATTGAGGTACTTTGTACTTTTGATTAGTGTTTTTAATATCCACTGACATTGCCAGTCTTTCTTTTTCTAACAGATGAAGCTGTGGAGGACATAGTGCAGCAGAGAATACATGTAGTTATGAGTCCTAATTTTAAGTGGTTTCCATATCCATGGCTCTCAAGGAGTTGATAACAGTAATAGCCTTGAAAAAACAGAATGATGTGCTTACCCCAAGAATGATATAATAATTATTCCATAGTAATATTATTTTATTACAATAAAATACCCACGTTACATGTTCTGGGAAAGCTACATGGGATGTAGCTTTCTGAAGTACACAGAGGGATGCAGACTCTGTAACCCCATTACTGCAGAGGAATGTGGAAGAGAGCAGGAAGCTGCAAGTAAAATTGAAAATTGTGCAAGTTGGCCTGGCAAAGCTTTCAGAGGCACCAAATCAGAACCCAGCACTGGCCTGGAGGCAACATCATACAATCCCCAGGGTCCAGATGATATGTACCTTGACAAGAGGTGGGAAGAAAGAGAAGAGTTATGTGGGTGTTGAAAGAATGAACAAAAGGGTGCCTCACTCTGCAAATAATGCCAAAACATCTTGCTGCATCTTTGCTGTCACAGTTACCCTAGGACTTGAAGTTAATTTTAAGAAAACCTGAGGACGTCATGCTAGGACAGAACAGATCTCTGATCGCTATGCTATTTTGATATCTCTTGAGACAGAATATCAAAGCACTGTATCACTTTCATATCTATTTCTTCCAGCCTAGAAAGCAGAAACTGGGATAAAAATGTCCATGATGAATGTCACTTCAATCTGCTGTGCAACTAGAGAAATTAAAAAAAAAAAAAAAAAAAAAAAAAACCAAAAAAACAACCCACGTTCATTATTTTATAAATATGAAAACTTCAGTGTATGGACCTATTTCTCATATTCTTATGTTTAATTTATTTCTTTTGTGTAATACTATCTTCATCTGCATGGCTTTGACCACAGCAATTTCAAAATGTCATTCAGGTTGCATGATGAAAAACAAAAATATGTACTACATAAAACAGTGTAAGTGCATAATTGAGCATTTTATATTTTTCCTCTCTTCTCAGTAAAATCCATCATAGATTTTTTTAAGTTTCTTCAGGAGAGTGCATTAAGAAAAGGCTGTTTACTGCACCGAATTTATTTTAGCTGAGTGTAGGAGGTCCTGTTAGCACCTGGACATTTTTGAATGTTAATAATTGTATGCAGTTTCCACATAATTTTTTTCTGCATGTGTAGATTTGTTCACAGATGTTGTGTGCAGATCAAAGGGGTATACAAAATCTACTTTGAAATACTGCAAGCAATGTAAGATAAACTTCTTGCTGGAAAAAAAAAAAAATCAGCATTTTAGTCTTGGGACAAATCTTTTCAATAGCTCTAAAGAAATTACTAGATGAGGTGCATAGGCAAACAGAAGTTGCAAAATGTTGCAAAAGTTATTTTATGGCACTTTTAAAAGGGTAGTGTCAACATTTCATTTAAAAATATCAAGTAATTGATTTCAAAGAGGCTTGTTAAAAGAAGCATTATACGTGGAGGTCAGAAACCAAAGGATATTGTAAGTTAGAAACCGTATATGATCCAGGGAAAAAATTGGAGACAGGGCACTCTCTAAACCTCAACGTAGCCATATACCTGGAAAGACTATTAATTCATGTCTTCACATGCCAAACATCTTGTGTGAAACATGAAACATAGACTTGTAGGTTTGATCTTTTGCTCCATGATTTGAAAACAGTACTTCATCGTCATTTCTTGAAATCCAGCAAAAGATGCATGTATGGCATTACATCTTACATTGAGGTGATACTGTTGTGAGTTCACTGGATATCATGGGATGCAATGCCTCAATGGAATATGACAGTGGGTTTAAATGATCATTTTAAAATGGCACCTTTTATTTGACACGTCTCTTCCTGCTATGTCTTAATCAGCTGGCTAAATTGGAGTACAAGAATAAATTAAACGTTTGGACTTTCTTGTTTTAAGTATCTTTTCAGTATTTGACCACACTTAAAATATTATGTAAATTTAATCTGAAACTAGAAATTAAGCTGTTCTTAAAACATCTTTTATCTTAGAATGCAAATTAAGATTCATCTAGACTCTACTCTCCACATTCTCCAAAATGCATAATTACCTTGTTTATGGGAGCAATTCTTTCTTTCCCTATCCCAAATACAAATGATCTGCTTCCTAGAAACAAACTGCACATGTGGAAACTCAGCATTATAAGAATATTAGTAAAGTCCTCTCCTGTTTTTATCAGATAACTCTGAATTAAGGAATTGAATGAGTCCCTCTGGTGTTTACAAGCTGGCTGAGAAAGCTACAGGTTCTGTGTCTGTTAAGACTTGCAAACAGGGAAATTATCATTTCAGATAACTAGCCCTCTTCTTTCTCTCGCTGGAATCAAATGCCAGTTATAACACTGCAGATTAAAGCAGGTATCATGACTGATTGTGATTTTCCTGGCAATAACTTAGAAAGACTGATAAATTATTTGGCATTTTTCTGACATATAGGGTAGTCGATCATATCATGGTCAGCAGTAGAAAAATATGTGGATCTCATGACGTTTGATGATTGCAATCTGACAGAAAATATATTAAATTAGTTTTAATACTGAAGACTCTTTTCTTGAGAAGCTTAAGACAGCTCATGAAGTAGAAGTCTGTAACACCAAGCTGTAAGAGGCAGAAATTCAGTTTCCCAGTTAAGAATGTAGTTACAGGCAAAGAGTACCTGTATTATTCATTACATACTGTTGGCTACCAACTGTTTCTGAGGAAGGTCCAATTCAGCTTTGCTGTGCATAAGGTTCACAAATAACTCCATAAATCTATTTTTTTCCTTTCTGTCTGAGAATATTACTGAAGCTGAGCAACAGGCAAATTGACCAAAAATTTAACAGGCCAGTTCCCTGAGGATTAAAATCAAAAGGCAGGTGTGTATAACAGGCACAAGACAGTACCACAGGAACCTGGCGTGGGAATATAACAGGCAAAACATTTATTATACTAAACAGGTCTTCTGAATTATGTGAAGGAGAAGACTGTATACAAAAGAGAGATTATTCTTCATCCAGGATGTGTCATTTGGGCAGATGTTTTGTGAGGAACAAAAATAACCACGATTCAAAAAGTGCCCAAAGAGTATGTTCACTGAATTTTGTCCTGCACAGCTTCAGCAACTGGAGTACCAAACATTTCCCACGTCTTCAGAAGAATGTCACAGCCCAGCTATGATTAGGACAAATCACAACAGACGAGATAACTGCAAGAAAATAACTACCTTGTTGCAGTATAAGGAAAAGTTCCTCCAGCCCTAGTCTCCCTTTTTTTAAGTTGACGGAAGCAGACTTCAAATGCCTGCCTTGTTGATTTCTGAAGTTGTATAGAAAAAAGGAAAGCAGCAAAGCCTCCTAAGGAGAAAAAGTGTTGTGCCAGGCTGCTCCACCCTCAGGAGATTTAACAGCTCTGTGGAACCTGCATGGCCATGGTTCAGCCAACCATTTAAACCATACACTTGAGCCCATACCTACTTAGCAGTGCACTTAAGTATGTGCATTACTGAATAATGATAGATGGCTAAATCAAGTCCTGAGGGAGCCAATAATGTTCTGAATTTATCATGCTGTGGGGGCCACCCTGCAGCCTGGAACCAAGTAACGGAATTAAAAATGGGAGAGAAGTACAAATGGGCTCAGTTAATAAGCTTAACAGCTTCATCCAAGGTGTAGGTCTAATAACTCACATGCTAGAAATAGCAGATAAGATTACACAGAGTCCTTTGGCCTTAGTGACATTTTTCCATAGGTCTTACTGCTGACACGTCATCACTAATCTTGTTTTCCATTTCTAGAGAGTATTTTATAAATAATCATGTTGATTCTACAGCCAGCACAGTGACACAGCATCCAGCTGTTATTTTTAGTTAAGTGCTGAGCTGAATACTCTCTCAAAACAGAAAAAAGTAAAGCCCACAACCAGTCTTAGGAAGCTTTTTGTTAATATCTAGTGAGCCAATAGTTTGCTTAGTCATTTAGTGTTGTTTTTATCGATGATGAAATTTAAATTTAGTGATGAATAATTGTGCCATTAGGAAAGCAGAAATCTATGATGAGAGCTAGCAGAAACCAAAGTGCTGGATTCTTCTATTCGCTGCTGTCATGTATCTTCATGGACTGTGCGGTGCCATCCCACAAAATCAGCGCTGAGCAATGTGAAAAATGTCTTCCTACAATTTGTTCAGATTAACATACAGGATTTTCTAATCCTACACTAGCAGCAAATCTGATTATTTCGACTGACTCAATGAAAACAAAGTTTGGTATTGGATAGACTGATTATTTTTATTTAGCCAAAAAAAATTATGAAGCCTAAATCTATACTAATATAATGAAGAGTCTGAAGTAATGCTGCCAAATCAGAAAACAGAACAAAACAAGAAAAAGAAACAGAAAGCCTGACATAAACAAACACTGTAGTTTTAATTCTTAGCCTTACACATTGTGAAAACCATAGCAGACTACAGTGCTATAGATGTGTCTTTACCATACCTTGACAAGATAAAGGCTATTTTCTAGTAGTTATCGATTGCAAAGTATATTAGGACATCATATGTCACATGCTGGGTAGCAAAAAATGAATCTGATTTTAACTTTAATTTTATTTTGTCTAAATACTCTTCCTAGCAGATAAACATCTATTGGACAAGGAAATATTAGTGTAGTTGTCATAAACTGTTAAGTTGGTTTGTAGTCACAGCAAAGGGGAAAAAGGCTGAATGGATGAAGGAGCTGAACTCTAATGTCCACCTTTGTTAGTAGAATGTCATGCTTCAATACAGTTGTGTAGCACAGCCCTGGCCAAATAGCTAGACCTTCACACAACTGAAATACTATAAGCATGCTAGGATCAGGTTAGAGCCATATTTCACAACCATGATTAAACACACTTAGCTGGAACAGCGCCGAGGTGGCTCATTCTTACAGTAACAAGGTCACAACCTGATAATGGGGAGAGACCTGTCACACAGGGGAATATCTCACACCTACTGTAGTAAAATGATAATGTAGGCACATTTCAGAACCCAGCTCATAGATCTATGCTGATGTTATGAGGAATCATCTTGAGATCTATGCGTTGCTATGCTCTCAAAACCAGGACCATTATATAAAGCACCAAGGTGATTATCTGGAAGAGAGAGACATGCACAGAGACATGGTTGCAGCAGAAGGATGTGAGAAGAAGTTATTTCTATTCCTTTAGGAACTCAGCAAGTGCATGCCACAACTCCCCAGCCATTCTCCTTTCCCACAGCTCCAGCACTTTCTCCATGCAAGTCCTGTGTGCAATCCTGCTTTTGACACTGCAACACCATAGGCCCAGAGTCTCATAGGTACACAGTACACACCCTAGAGTCCACATGGGTAAAGTTTGGCATAATTTCTGAAGGAAGGACAGTCTCTCTTCTTTGAATAATGAACATCCTGTTTTTTCTTTATTCCTTCACCAGACTGCATCATATGTTGCTACAGATAGAGATAGTAATTATAAATGAAGGAGCATTGTAAAGCAGAGAGCAGAGATTATGAAATGAAAAGGATTATGAAATTTCATATACTATGCTAAAGTATTTGTCAAAGCCTCGATGATATATTATACCAATAACATACAAATAATAAAGGATTAAGTAGGGTAACATTATTTAAGAAGAAAGAAACCAGAAGACAAACTCCTTCACATGTTTGCCTAATGAGGTCTTGTAAAATGTAAAGGTTATTCCAGAGGCCACCAGTTACAAAATTCATACAACTTACACTTTAGAAAGGCATTTTTTTTGTTAATTTAAAAGGACAGCTGAAGACACCAGTAGTATATCCTGTAGACACAAACTCTACTAATATCTGTGCCCAGCATTTTCACATGCTATTGCTTGCAAAGAGAAATTCCCTTGTACAGTGAAGCTGCACTAATCTCACTTTGCTGCTAGCTATATAGAAACTCATGACCTGTTTTTAAGTGTGCTTTTTAAGACTGGACAGAAATCAGGTCATTGGCCACAGAGATGAGGTTTCAGCAGTGGCTCTAAAGAGCCTAAATAGTTCAAACAGGCAGTTAAGCCATCTGAACACACAAACTGGCATACAGTGTAATATTTTTTTGCAAAACACATTGCATACATTGCAATTAAATTTTACTTACCAGAGACATAGATCTATCAGGTGGTCCACAGTTTACATGCCTGTTCTCTGGAGTGCTAGCCCAGCTGTCAATAGTAGTTGTATCCTTGGGCTCTTGACGTTCTGGGACAGGCTCATACAAGCTGTCCATTGAGCCCTCCTAAAATACATTTAAACAGATTTTCAAAGATGAACACTTGTAAACACATGAAAATAATATTAATTAAAAAAAAGCAAGCAGTAATTTACAAACTAGAGAGTGATTTTTCTCCCATCTTTTGAAATCGTTTATTTACTTCTTTCTCTAAAAAGACATATAGAAATTGATTATAGTAAGTACCCAAATGCTAGACTTCACACTATCATGGCTTAAATTCCACAGATTGGCAGGAGTAAAGCTGGGGGTACAGCAAAAATTAACATTATCTGCTCAGAAGGAGTAAAATCAGGTGTAGATCTCCACCTGAATAATACATGAAAATTCCTGTGAAAACTATAACCCATGACAATTTTTACATAAACTGTAAAAACATTTTATAGTTAGTACTTCTTTATGGAAAAAAAAGGTAACTCTATTCCTTAGAAATAAAAGGAAAAAGTGCTGCCAACTCCCAGAATTTGAGAGTCATGATTCAGGCCCTCCAAATAATGAGAATGGCTAGAATTAAAAATAAATTCCATTTGCCTTCTTCAAATTTTTGAATTCTGTGTTATAATGCACATGTAAAGGTTCTTTCGCTCCAACCACCAAGAATAAAAACATTTTAAACAGAAACTAAAACTTATCCTACAACTCCAAGAACCAACATTACATGCACACACCACCATTCCATAATTCAAGAGCTAAATGAAAGCAGATGGCAAAACTAAAGACACTCTAACTAATGAACCTAGATTTTAGATGTTGCCACTTTGATCTGCACTGAATATTTTCCCAATGAATTTTGATTACTGATTTTTAACTGCATTAATTAAAGAATAAATCAAATTTATAGCAGTGTGACTTACAGCAGAGCAACACCATTGAAATTAACATGGTTATATTATTATTTAAAAGCATTTGTTCCTCTAGTACAGAATATAAACACAGATGCATATTTGAAGTTATACTGTTAATATGTAAAGCTTTACAGGCAATATTATTGACTGGTGAAACAGTAGTTCAAAGACATGACTAATTTTTGAAACCACAATGTTTATCTATGGATCTTTATTTGCTTCAGTCTACTGGAGTCTTTATAAGCTAAGATAAATGTTGTGGGAGAAATATTGCAAGTTGAACTTCTTGAAAATACTCAAGTTGTGTACTGGAGTTTATTCTACAGACTAATGAGTTAATGTTTTGTGGGAAAGTGGCACATGGCTTATGAAGCACACTACACATGGCATGGCTTGTGCTCCTAACAGTCAGCTGAGCCTGCGTTTTGACAGCAACTGCATTTATTCATAAGAACAGTATTTTTTCTTACTGTAACTGTGTTGCCATGTAGCAATGATGGTTCAGGCTCCTAGTCTGAAACTGTGGACTGAGCATTTCTAGACAAAAACGATGAGTCTAAAACCTCGTTACACACTTCCAGGATTCTGCAACATAAAATGTAATCATATACTTCTTCCTCAATAGGGAGTACAGGACTTTGGTGAAGAGAGTATTTAATTAAGAGATGAAAGCATAAAAAAGAGCTCGTGTGAAAGAAAGAGCATGAGAGACAGAAAAAGAGAGGGAAAAGAGAGGGTGAGGAAGAATGAAAGGAGATAGGGGAGAGGAAGAGGGTAAGGAAAGAGATTACAAAAAGGCAAAAAGAGAGAAAGAAAATTATGTAAAGGGGACAAAGGAGGAAAAGGGCAAGGATAAAAGAGTGAAAAGAAATGGGAGAGAGAAGAGGGGAGAGACAATGGGCAAGAAGGAGAAGAGCATAAGGAGAAGCATTTGAGAATGAGTGCTCAAGAAAGGAAAGGAGGGAGAGCATGTAAAAGACCTCAAACAAGAAAGAGAAAGCTCATGTGAGAAAGATGGAGCACAAAGCTGTGAGAAAGGGCAGGTGTGTAAGAAAAAGCAAGTATGTGGAAAAAAAGCAAATGCATGTCAAAGAGGGCATGAGGAGTAGGAAATGCATGAAAAATAATTAGGGCATGAGAAAGAGGATGCATGCAAGAAGTGAAGCACATGAGAAAGCACAAGTGCACATGAGAAAGAACACAAGAAGTGAGTGCACAAGGAAGAGCAAACATACAAGAGAGAGAGCAGGTGAAGAACAGAAAGAAAGAGATGACATAGGAAGGGAGAGGGGATGTGTGAGAGTAAGTAAAAGAGCGTGAATGCAGGTGAGAGAGGGCAAAAGAGAGAGCATGATCGAGAGATATCAGCTGAGGAATAGAAAGCTCGCCTGAGGAAGAGTGAGCGTAAGGACACAGAAAAGTGTGTAAGTGCCTGAGGAAACATGTGAGTGTGTGAGATGGAGACTAAGTGCATGGACAAAATGCATGTGAGGAAGAGCCAGGAAAAGAGAAAGAGTGAAAGCACAAGAAAGAAGAAGGGCACCAATAAGAGCAAGGACAAGGAAAGGAGCAAGGGTGTGAGAAAGAGAGGGCACTCAAGAAAGGGAATGCACAGAAAGAATGTGAGCATGGACAAGAAAGTGAGCAAGAAAGCAAAAGCATGAGAAAGGGTGAGTGCATGCACGCGCCACACAAGAAAGAGGGAAATAGTGCCTAAGAAGGAGAATGTGTGGAAAGCTGTGAGAAAGAGATGGCGTGAGGAAGAAACTGAGCATGAGGGTGTGGGAAAGGGCAAGTGCACGGTTACAGGAAAGTCCAGAAATTCACAAGAAAGAGTGTAAGGTTGTGAGAAGGAGAGTGAAGGTGCAACAAAGAGACTGGGAAAAAGAAAGAGAGTAAGAAAATGAGTGGGCATGAGAAAGAGCATACCGATATCCAGAAAGAGCAAGTGTGCAAGGGAAAGTCAGAATGAATGAGAAGATAGTGTGAACATGACAGAGAGGGAAGGAGAGAGGGGGAGAGAGGAGCAATTAAAAAAGAAAGATCAAAAGCTAAATAAAGCAAGAAAGAGTGAAAAAGAAAGAGGGAAGGCATGATCAAGAGAGAGAAAGAGCATGCGACGAAGAGTGCTAAAGGACAGGGGAGAGAAAGAGTGCATGAGAAAGAAAGCCCACGTGAGAAACATTGAGTGTGAGGGCATGGAAAGGGGTGGTGTGGGGATACAGAAAGGGGAGGCACAAAGTAGGATAAAGAACATAAGCATGTGAGAATGTGATTGCATGAGAAACAGCAAGCATATGCAAGGGATAATGAGGATGTTAGAAAGAGGGAGAGCACAAAAGAAGCAAAGCCACAAGAAAGCAGGAGTACTCCAGAAAGGGAATGCACAAGAAATAGAGTGAGACAGCACAAGAGGGTATGGGGTGGGGGCAGAGAGATGGAGTGAGAAAGCAAGCATGAGGAGGTGAAAAAGATCAAGTACAAGGTTGTGAGGAAGGGTGTGAGGGCACAAGAAAGTGAGGGTGTGAGAAAAATCAAGGGCATGAGGAAAGGAGAGAACATGAGAAAGTATGACTGCATGCAAGAAAAAGTGAGCATGTGAGAAAGTCCATGAGAGAGAGAATGAGAAAGCAAATGCGAGTGAAGAAGAGCGTAACCACACATGACAGGGTAGGCTCATAAAAAAGAACGCTCATGTGAGAAAGAGCAAGCATGAGGGCACACAAAAGGGTGAGTGCCATAAAGGGTGGGGTTGAGGGAAAGACCATGACAGCACAAGAAAGCAAGCACACAGGCAAGAGCAAGAACACAAGAAAGGCAAGAGCATGAGAAAGGAAGTGCACAAAAAAAGTGCAAGCATATGTGAGCAAGGGTGCAAGAAAGTACACATGTGAGAGAAAAACAAGAGAGTGCAAGAAAGAGGGAGGAAGAGAGAGAATGTGAGAGTGCTGTGAAAAGATGGCATGCAAAAGAAAAAGCAGGCACAAGGAAGCAAGCATGAGGGCGTGAGAAAAACAGTGCAAGGGTGCAAGAAAGGGTGTGAGGTCACAAGAAAGAGCACACAGAGTTAGAAAGGAAAAACTGGCACAAGAAAGGATATGCTGGCCTGAGAAAAAGAGCAGGAACAACAGCATAAGTGTAGTTGGGAGAGTGCCCACGAGAGAAAAATAGGAGAAATAGAGAGTAGAAGAGCAAGAGAGAGGGAGAGGAAGAATGAGGAAGAGGAAGAGGGAAATAGTGGGAGAGATCATAAGACAGTTTAGAAAGGGGGAGAGATCATGTGAATAGTGCAGAGACAGTGCGTGTGAGAAATGACACGTGAAAGAGAGATTGTGCAAGAAAGCTTGTGCAAAAAAGTGTGCTTGCAGGCGAGAAATGGTGAGAGTGAGGTTGTGAGAAAGGGCATGAGAGAATGGGGGAGATGGTGCAAGAGAGGGTGCAAAACCTCAAGACAGAAGGTGACTATGGAAGTGAGCACGAGAAAGAGCAGGACTGTTTGTGAGAGAGAGTACACATGTGAGAAATGGTGAGTGTGCAAGGTAGAAAAGGAACGCTTGTGAGAAAGAGCTCTCAAGAAAGAAGAGAAAGTGCAAGAAAGTGAGCATGAGGTCATGAGAATGAGTGACTGTGAATTCTCAAGAAAGAGAGCGAAGGTATGAGAAAGGGCACGAGGGTGCAACAAAGAGTGAGGTCATAAAAAGAGGAGCAAATAGTGAAAGAGCAGGATATACAAGAAAGAGCAGGCAAACCAAGATGTATGTGTGAGGGCACAGGGAAGAGATCTAACATGAGAAAGAGCAAGTGTGCAGGAAAGTTTGAGTGTGTGAGAGAGATGACAAGAAAGAGATTGTGTCTGAAACAGAGCAAGAATGAGAAAGAATGAGGGGTAAGAGGAAGAAAGAGGGAGAGATGGGGCTGGAGTGAGTGGTGGGGAGACAAAGCTCAAAAAGAGATTGGGAAAGGGACTGCACCAGAAACCAAGAGAGCGAGCATGGCAGGACAGAAAGCACACATGAGAAAATGAGTGTGAGAGCATGAGAAAGAACAAGGACAAAAGCTCTGAGGAAACAAGAAAGGTGGTGAGGTCATGGCAATGGGGGTTGTCAGAAAGAGAGTAAGGACACAAGAAAGAGAACAGGTTGAGAGCATGCATGTGAGAGAAAAAGAGCTAGATAGAGTGGAGGGAGACACAGAGAGAGGTGAGGATCCCTCAAGAAAAGTGTGGATGTGAGAAATAGAGTGGCCACAAGAATTAATATGATCTCTTGCAAGATAAAGCAAGGGTGCACAAAGAAGAAAGTTAAAGAGATGGAGGGAGGGATAGTTGGAGAGAACATCCAAGAAGAAGGGGGGAGAGGAGCAAGAAACAAAGAGAACATGGGAAACAGATGGCACAAGAGAGGAAGTGCATGTGAGAAAGCTAGTGTGAGTGGGTAACAAAGAACAAGCATGAGTTTGCAAGAAAGGGCACAATAGTTTGCACCAGAAATAATGTGACTAGCAGGAATAGGGAAGTGATCATCCCCCTGTACTCAGCACTGGTGAGGTCATACCTCAAATACTGTGTTCAGTTTTGGGCCCCTCACTACAGGAAAGACCTTGAGGTGCTGGAGAATGTCCAAAGAAGAGTAATGAAGCTGGTGAAGGGTCTGGAGCTCAAGTCTTACGAGGAGTGGCTGAGGGAACTGGGGTTGTTTAGTCTGGAGAAGAGGAGGCTGAGGGGAGACCTCATCGCCCTCTACAGCTACCTGAAAGGAGGTTGTAGTGAGGTGGGTGTCGGTCTCTTTTCCCAAGTAACAAGCAATAGGGCAAGAGGAAATGGCCTTGAGTTGCACCAGGGGAAGTTTAGGTTGGATATTAGGAAAAATTTCTTCACTAAAAGAGCTATCAAGCATTGGAACAGGCTGCCCAGGGAAGTGATTGAGTCACCATCCCTGGAGGTACTTAAAAGACTGTGTAGGGACATGGTTTAGTGGTGGAGTTGATAGTCTTAGGTTTATGGTTGGACTCGATGGTCTTAGAGGTCTTTTCCAACCTAAATGATTCTATGATTCTATGAAATAGCACAAAGTCGAGAGAAAGGGCATGAGGGCATGAGAACAAACTCACATGAGAAGTGATAATGCACAGGAGAGTGCACAACGGAAAGAGGGAGAAGGAGAGAGATGAGACAGGAGGAGAGAGAGAAAACAGGAGGGAGAAATGGAGAGAGAGATCTATAGACTGAGCGTGAGGGTGGGGAAAAGGCAGACACAAGAGAAAGTGGGGGCAAGGGTGCAATGTGTGTGAATATGTGAGAAAATGCAAGTGAGAAAAAAAAGTGACCACTTGAGAAAGTGAGACCTTGAGAAAGTGAGCGCTTGACAAAGGGAGTGCACAAGAAAGCATGAGCATATAGAAAAAAAGGCAGCACAGAAGAAAGATAATAAGGGTGTGAGCAAGCAAGAAAAGGAAGGAGGGAGAGAACAATAAACAGAGAGAGTGAGAACACGCATGAGAGAGGTGGAAAGTGAAAGAAAAGCACAGAGCAAGAAATAGCATGTGCCTGAGAAAACAAGCATGAGATTGTGAGGAAGACTGAATGTGAGGTTGAAAGAAAGGATTGTGAGCTTGTTAGGGTGTGAGGTTGTGAGAAATTACATAAGGTTGCAAGAAAAGACACAGTGTTGTGATAAGCTGCAGGAGAAGGTGTCAAAATGTGAGAAAAGAAGCATGTACAAGAGGGTGAGCATAAGAGACAGAGAAAGGGGAAGAGAGAAGAGAAAAGAGATAAAGAGTGAGTGAGGAAGTAAGTGCTCAAGAAAGGGGGAGAGAGAGCATATGAATAAAGAGAGTGTGGTGGAAAGACTGTATGAGGAGAGAGGTGGCATGAGTAATTGCAAGCAAGGGCATGAGAAAACACAAGAGCAGGGTCACAAGAAAGGTCACAAGGTTGCAAGAAATGGGGTGGGGGCATGAGAAAGGGCATAAGGAAGGGAGTAAGGGTGCAAGAAAGGGAGGGGATGCAAGAGTGAGAGATTGCATGTGAGAATGAGAAACTGAGAGAGCAAGAGTAAGAAAAAGAAAGAACTAGATAGAGAAAGAGTGAAGAGGGGGAGAGAGAGCTTTCAAGGAAAAAAAGCGCTCAAGAAGCGGACAGTGTGTGAGAAAAAGAGATGACACAAAGGAAGTGAGAGAGCACAAGAAAAAGCTCATGAAAGAATCCCAGCATGGATATGTGAGAAAGAGCACAAGGTCACAAGAAAGGACATGAAATTGTGATGACAGCAAGGGCATGAGACATGGAGCAGGTGCACCAGCATGTGAGAAAAAGTGAGCATGTTCATGCAAGAACGGATGTTTGAAAGAGAGATAGAAGGTGGGACCAGAGGAGGAGAGAAAGAAGAGGAGAGAGCAGAAGGTGAAGAGAGAGAAAAGGAGAGAAAGGGAAAGAAATCATGTGCATACGTGTGCAGGAAAGAAAGATGTGTCAGGAGAAAAAGAAAGCATGTGTAGTAAAGTGAGGGTGTGATAAAGACTGAGAACAAAATCACAAGAAAGGGTGCAAAGCAACAAGAAAGAGGAGTGAAAAAGCTCATACAGACATGAGACCAGTGAAAGAAGGGGACTGAGAAAGAGAGACTGGTCATGAGAAGGAGCAGTGGGCATTAGAAACAGTGGGCATTAGAAAGATTGTGACCATGTGCAAGAAAGAGCAAGTATGGGAGAAAGAGCAAGTTCATGTGAGAGATAAAGAGAATGAGAATGGGAATGAGAGGGCAAGAGAGAAAGAGTGAGCATGAAAGGGAGAGAGATAAAGCTCATGTGAGAAAGAATGAGTGTGAAGGTGTGAGAAACATTGTGCAGGAGAAAGGGAGCGGGCACATGAAGGCATGAGCATGTGCAAGAGAGCAAGTGTGTGCAACAATGTGAGAAAGAACTAAAGCATGAGCAAGGCAGAGTGTATGTGAGAAAGGGAAAGAAAGAGAGATAGAAAGTGAGAGTGCAACTCAGAAGGGTCATGAGAAACAGCATGAGAGAAAGAGAGCACCAACAAAAAGAGAGCATGAGAATGAGAGAGCTTGAGCAATAGAAAGAGCAAGCACAAGGGAAAAAGAAAGGGTGGGCTCAAGAAAGGGCAAAGGTCTGGGGAAGAGTGAGGGAACAAAAATGAGCAAGTGTGCATGAGAGACTAGGCTCGAGTAAGCACAGGCATAAGAAAGAGTGAGCACATGCTCAAGAGAGAGTGGGTGCAACAGATGACCATCCAGAAAATGAATTCAGGAAAGAAAACATGCACAAGAAAGCACAAAAGAGTGAGAAAGAGAGCACCCAAGAAAGAGAAAGTGCACCTTCAGTTTACAAAAGAGTTTTCTTTGCTGACTGGTTTTATACCTTGTTGGAATATATTTTCCTTGTAGGTGGGAAATATTGAAAAAAATAATTATTTCAGGGCAACCTGAAGTATTTAACTAAAATTGAATTTTTCTTGCTTTCTTTTTAATTTTTTTTTTAAAGTTAGGTCTACATCTATACCAAAAAACACAATGTCAGTAAAGTTTTCCATTTCATATGTCAAGTCTTTTAGTAGTCCTGAGCACACTAAACATCACAGAGCAATATGAGAGATAACAGAAAAATACATTAACTTAATTCTGGAGTAGTTAGTACATCTCTTTTCTCCTACATGGGATGAGAAAGCCTTTTGTAGCCCTTCGCATCAGGAGTTTTATGGGAGAAAAGATCCAATTCAGATCTAGAAGAACATAATTGTCTGTAGCTCTTTTCTTTGCCTGATATTATCATGGCATGGAGAGACTAGATCGATCATAAGACAAAAAGAGGAGCGTTTAGAAATGCAGTCAGGCCATTCTCCAGCTCAGTGTTTGAAAGTGAACTCCTGTGTATTGTGGGGTGATAACAATCTAGCTAAAATGACAAGTATATGAAGGTGATTACATGGGAAGCACAACAAAGCCCAGGCACTAAGATCTCTTAGAGCCACACTACACTTTAGAGGATGGTCTTTCTACATGTGCTGGATTTGTGTGGCAGGGGTTTTTGGTAGCAGGGGAGGGAGCTACAGTGATGTCCCCTTGTGAGAAGCTTCTTGAAAGCTCCCCCAGCTTCAAGTTGGACCTACCTCTGGCCAAGCCTGTGCCAATTAGCGATGGTGGCCGTGCCTCTGCGGTAATGTATTTAAGAAGGGGAATCCGTGAGGGGATTGGGACTTGTGAGGAGGGGTTACAAGAAGGACACCTGTGTGAACACTGAGGTCAGTGGAAGGAAGGAGGAGGAAGGGGGGAGGTGCACTGAAGCAGAGAACCCCCTTGTATCTCATGGTGAGGTGGCAGAGCCACCCCCCTGCCATCCATGGAGGTCACTGGTGGAGCAGAGTTTCGCCTGTGGCCTGTGAAGTACCCCACACTGGAACTGGCAGCTGTGCCCGAATAAGGGTGGTTCTCTATGGGAAGAAGAAACCCCCGCTGTTGTAGTTCAGTGCTGGGAGGGCTGCAATATGTGGGACTGACCTACACCACAGCATCTTGGAAAGAGCTGCAGCCCATGGGGAGGACTCACAATGGAGAAATTTTGTGGAGGACTGTCTCCCATGAGAGGGAAACGATGTGGAGCAGGGGGAAGAATGCAGAAGACTGCTTCCCTCTCCACTTTGAGGAAGAAGTGGTCCACTGTCTGCACCCCCCATTCCCTCACCCTAGACTGCTGGGAAAGGAGGTAGAGATACTGGGAACAAAACTGAGCCCAGGAAAAAGGGAGAGGTAGGTGGAAACATGTTTTTAAGATGTGGTAAGGCTTCTCAATGTCCTACTCTGTCTGTTAAGTGTTGGTTTTGTTAGTGCTTGAATTAAATTGATATTCTTTTTCTGTCCCCTAATGACTCTGACTTTTGCCCGCAACTGTAATGTGTGAGTCACCCTGTCTTGTCCTTATCTTGATTCCTGAGTCTTTTCTTTCATTTTCTCCTTCCCAGCACTGGGGGTGGAAGGGTGAGTAAGTGACTGCATGGTGCTCAGTTTCCCTCTGGGCTCAAACCATGACACCACATTCAGGTAATCCTTCCTTGTTAAAATATTTTTGAGTTAAATCCATTTCTAAGTAACATCATGTCCCAATAGCCGTAGCAGCATTAGCATCTTTCTATTTACTCTGTGGTTTCTTTCCCATATAGAGGCTCCATCTAATAATTTATCTATTACACCACTTTTATTAATACTTATTTTCTCTGCATCTTGCACCACAGAAACATTAGTTTTTAGTGCCAAGTGCTGCTTCATTTTATAACACTAGATGTAACAGATTTTACATTGTGCTGTCAGCACATCTTTAAACCAACTATCAAGATAAAATACACAACTAGTTCAATGCTACTGCAAATCACTAAGATGATTAGACTTTCACTCGGTACTTAACTTTACGTTTTACTAGCAAAAGTGGTGGTTAGCAAGCTATGATATGGAAAAGAAATAGACAAATGCAAGGGATCTTTTTTGGCTTAAACCCTAAGATCAGTACTCGAATAACTGATCTGAGCAATCCTGCCGTTAGGAGTATTGTATCCTTTCTCTACTGCCTTTCTTACACAGGTTTCTGATACACAAGATGTCGGCACCTTGTGCCAAAGCCAAAATTTTTCACTGTCTTCATTATTTCCATTACTAATGCCATCATCACTGCCAAATAAGGTAGGATTTAGGCTTTAAGTATTGGCTTGTGTAAGGAAGTCTTTCATGTCCCTCACATCCACTTTCTTATGGAGACTGCACTGAAGTTCAGTTTTTCTTTGAAACAGAAATACATCTGCCTGCATCTCTCTTAGTAAATGAAATGATGGACGAGAATGAACCAGGGTGCCGCAATGTCATCATCTGCACTGGTGTCCCCTGCCCGAACAGTCCCTGGGCCCTACTTGTCTTATGTTAACTAACACACATCCAAATGACTCCTTGGCACAGTTGTTAAAACACCATCAAAACTACACTTAACAGGCAGGTTGCTTGCAGCTGCCTTGTTTTGGAGGGTTTGCTAGAACAGACACAGGAGCTTGTGTGCCAAGGAGGCTCAACTCCTGGACATGTTCCTGAAGGTGTGAACTTCATGAAAAGAAGCCTCTGTAGAGAAATATCTGAAAAGCCTGTAATTTGGGCTAAGGGTACATTTGTGTTCAAAGATGACCCCATCTAAGGAAACACTTATGCTGTTTCCAGGAGTAAATGCTACCAAACCAGTAAAAGTATACCCTCTCGGAAAAGACAATACCTCAGGACAGGATTAACTGGTAGTGTTCCAGGTGAATTGGTGCTAATCCCAATGTGTATGTCCTCAATATTGGAGAATTGATTTAGGAAAATAATGTAAGAATAATATTCTACCTTAACTAAAAGATTGATGATTCAATAATATCTTTTATTTCTCAGATTTTTAGGATACTGCCATTTATTAGGCAGGGTATTAAAATAGATTGTTTGGAGACATAATTTCTTGCAATTCATTTCTTGCAGTGCTTGATTTGGGCACTTCTCTGTATATTGTCCATAATACAAACAGTATTGTTCTGATTTAATTGTCTGACATGTAAAGGACCATAAAATGAAAAAGGCACTGCAAATTCAGGGTCTAAGACTGACCTTTTAAAAGGTCTACAAAAGAAGGGACATTTATCTTTTTGATCAGTTTGCAAATGAAGAAGGGACACAAGGTTTTGAAGGCAAACCTAATTTGCCTGCAAATCCCTTGAGATCATGGCAGTGAGTCTGATGCAAAATTAATCTCAGTTGAGAAACCAAATAATTCTGAAGTTAGCTCAGGATGCAAATGTACTGCTGGGGAAGCACTCCCCACTGGAACACTCATATTAGGAGATCAGAGGGCTCCCAGGTGGCAACAGATTGGAGTAATTTCTATCTGCTTCCCTGGGAAGGGCAGAGTGCAGTCTCCAAAGCCTTTACAACCATCTTGTGAATCTTGAGTGTCTTCAACCTCCATGTCACCATTTGCTAGACCGGCCCATAACACTGTGTTTCTTAGGCTAAATATATGTATCAGGTTTATGTATGAAAGCAAACCCACAGAGAATCAACTCTGACAGCATAGACTGATGTCCCTTTAACTACTGTAGGGTTCCACCACCTTGGATAAGCCAGAAGTCAAGTTCTACTCTGTTTTTAAACAGAATATTCTTGTCATTCCCTCCAGCTGTAGCTTACTTCATCCAGTATACTCCATAGGGTAGAAAACTATTGTCTGAGCTATAAAGCAATGTAGTTTAAAAATATATGCATATGTTCACACACATGTACAAACAGGCAAGCATTCATTGCAGACTGAAATCTTGTCAGTCACTCTACATGAGGAAAATAAAACAGCTCTTTTCATTCTGTCTGCCGATAGTCTAAACTTCTTTTCCATAGTTTCAGGTTTAGCAGTTACTCCAGATGTTCACTTGATGTAAATCAGCAGTGATTTCTAGTCATCAGTGGCTATTTGCCTCTACTAAGGAACTGGCTCCTCTGGTGTCTTTAAAAGTTGTCTTAAAAACCCAGTGGTTTGTTGCTGTGCATTATTTCTGACCTGACTCTCTCAAAGAGAAAAATACCCTTATATTGATACTTCAACCACCTTGTTGCCAGCCTTTTCACAATCACAGGCCAACAGAGTAGAAGTAGCTAGTGTACGTATTTGGATACTAGCTCGTTTCCAGGCTAGACAATCTGATTACAGAAAGCAACTGCAGTGTGTCACATGTATAGGGAGGACTGCACAGGGTTCTGAGTTTTGTGAAATATATTAGTGACATATGAATTCTCTTTAGATATTGGTAACTTGTGAGGTGTTTTGCTAGGTGTTTGAAAGATTAGCAAAGCAGACAGAATTGGCTCCATTGGAAAGCTTGTAAAGAACAGAGGTTATCTTCTTAGCTGCAATCTTTAACCAGAACTAATTATTTCATTACAGAAACTATCACGGCACTAGCTTTCACTTGTCTAAACCATTCATTTTCACTTCAGTCATTATCTTTCTCACAGAAACTCCAGCTGCTGCATACCCAGTGTAGCAGAGAAACTGCAGCTTGACCTACTCTCACACATAACCTAGCTCACATTTTGTCTAAATGCTGATTTCTCAACTGATACAAAGCTCAATGCTTTTTTAAAAAGTTAACCAGATAGAAAGTAAGAAGCTGCCCCAATGGAACAATAAAATATTGATAGAACAGTTCTGTCCCAAAGAACTTCAGAAATTAGTATTTTCAAGCTGTTACAGAATGTACCACAAAGCCATTGTTAACTTTGAACAAATACATAGGTATTCACATTAAACTACGATCAAAAGTGTCACTGAATTCCCAGGCAATTATTTTTTATGAGTGACTCTTGTCACAGAATCCTAAAATACCACTGCATTTTACTTTAAGTACTCCAAAACAGCCTTTAATTGTTATGATCTGGAAAATACCAGTACTCTGCACTAAGACAGCATTAGCAATCAGGAACAACAGTTTACACAAAGCAGCTCCCCTATTTGAATTCATGTCAGTGCAGTTTGAATATTGATTTTTATTGTTCTTTCTAAACATATGGGGAAGATACACTTAACATCTGGACAAAAGATGAAAAATGGGCAAATGGATCTACTGTGCTGTGTAAATACAACAAATATACTCATCTAATTACCATTACTAATACTGAGCATTGGTATTGGCAGATGGTTAAGCTTTGAAAACAGAAACAGTTTCCATGGATTTCCTATCCTGATTTACCTGTTCATTCTGACCAGTTGTCTTGGGGAAAGAGGAAAAAGCAAACAAAAAGAAAAGAGAAGATTAAAAAAAAAAAACAAAAAAAAAAAACAAACAACAACTGAAGTGGGTCTTAAATCAACTCCTCTGACTGTGAGTAAATATTGCCATATGACTGGATTAGTCTTGATGACTATGTCTTGGCTATTAGAAAACTAATGCTTGAAAAGTTCTAGCAGTTATCCCAAACTACTTAAGAAGTAAATCAGATACTATTACCTCAAAAAAAAAAAAAAAGTTTAAAGCAATTTATAGCATACATATATTTAGTGGTTTTAACATGCATATGAGGCGTTTCACTGTGTTGGGGTCAAATGCCGCACGTTTAAATCTGCATGTTTTTGTAATAGTTACAGATAGTGCACAGTACATTTGTTATATGCTTTTTGCTTAATCTTAGTTTTACTGAATCATATTTTGCTATGTGCAACTTCTCATACACAAATTCTCCTTTGTCTATGCTAGAGAGACTCACTGTTGTTACACAACCCTTGCACAGTTTATGATATAACACCTTGATTTTCTTCCATCCAAACACACCCACCAGTTCAGTTTATCAACTCAGCAACCCACTAAACGAAAACATGTGTGTGTACACTTACCAGAGAAAAACAGAAAAGATTCATGTTGGTATTGAGATCCACTCCAGCACCCCAAAATTCTGCTCCACAAACTCCCGCTGCACAATGCAGCTCCTCCTTGCTCTCCCAGCTGTTTGTACATTTCTCCCTGGAGATTACTGCAAGATAAAATCCCTGCTATAATCCACTGGATTCAGAGCCCATTATCAAATGAGACAGGCTTCCCCAGGCCAGTACAAACTGTTTTCTGAATTAAAAAACAATGTTTACCAACAAAACAAAATGATTTGTTTATGAATGATTATGATAGACGGGAAATGCTCTCTTGCAGGCTATTGTTTCCATTTAGTTTATCATCTAATAGAAATAGAAATCTTTCTGCCTAAAACCACTGGAACATACAGCTAACTTCAAGGCAAATCCTCTCAGTTCACTCAGATTATCAAAAGACACACAGAAATTCTTCAAAAATGATGATTTTCTATACAGATTAATTAATTTAGAAAATTCAGTAACTATTGTTGACTACATTTTAAATGGAAGGAAGGAAGGAACCTTGGAAAATAAATTTGTGAGGCACAATAAGAAGGAAGGAAGGAAGGAAGGAAGGAAGGAAGGAAGGAAGGAAGGAAGGAAGGAAGGAAGGAAGGAAGGAAGGAAGGAAGGAAGGAAGGAAGGAAGGAAGGAAGGAAGGAAGGAAAGAAAGAAAAGAAAGAAAGAAAGAAAGAAAGAAAGAAAGAAAGAAAGAAAGAAAGAAAGAAAGAAAGAAAGAAAGAAAGAAAGAAAGAAAGAAAGAAAGAAAGAAAGAAAGAAAGAGAAAGAAAGAAAGAAAGAAAGAAAGAAAGAGAAAGAAAGAAAGAAAGAAAGAAAGAAAGAAAGAAAGAAAGAAAGAAAGAAAGAAAGAAAGAAAGAAAGAAAGAAAGAAAGAAAGAAAGAAAGAAAGAAAGAAAGAAAGAAAGAAAGAAAGAAAGAAAGAAAAAACTAAACCCTCACACCCTGGGTCTGTACACTAATGAATAATTACCAAACTGGTATCTTTTATCTGACATACTGGCTGCTTCATGATGCAGATTTAGCTATTAGAAAACATGGCAAATTTGGAAATTAAAAAATGGGGATTCATGGGTTATAATAAGAGGTATTATAGTGTATAGAGACAGGCAGATGAGGGATAAGCAATTGTAAAGGAAAACAGTAGCCTATATCACTAACTGGTATAAATCAGCAAAATTCCATCACCCATAGTGGAGTAGAACAGTCTGAAGAAGAAATAATGTTGAAAGCACTGTGAGTCTTGAATTGTTTCTGATTCTGAAATACCTGAAATTAGACTGGGTTTGGAATAATATTGCCTCCCAACCCACAATAAATGTCCCATAGCTCTTATGTGAATGCTATGATATTTGGTTACATGAACAAGCAGCAGTTGGTACCAATGACATAACATGAAATTCACCACAAATGGAGATGTAGTGTCATTTCATGACCAAGATCTTGATTTCCTTTCTTTGGCCTCAGAGCTTCATATTTGTTAAGCAACAATTTCACTGCTCATACTTCTGAGTATTTCAGTTCATTCTAGTAATTTTGCAGTTTGAGCCTGCACCCCAGTGAATTTGAAATGTCCGTATTTTGGCAGGTTAAATACATTTTAACATAACTTAGTTTCTACCCTAAACAAAACCCAAAGAAGCTTCACACAAAAGCATGCTGACAAACACCAGAGGACAGATAAGATTTAAGATTTTAAAAGGAAAAGATCTTTAGCTTGCACTTTTCCTATTTACTATAAAGTATACAAAATTATTTTTTGAAGAGTTTTCCCAGGCCCCCTTTTCAGTTATAATTTTAAGCTGGTTTCATATTAGAAAAGTAGGGTTGCGTATGAAGAGTGTCATGAAAAATGTTACTGTTTAGAAGCCAATTAACAAGAGACTTCTCATTTACTCCTCCTACAAACTTGAGGAACACTAACAGATTTTGTCAATTACCACCTAGTGACACTTTCCTAATATGATTATAAAAAATAGACGTCTGAGAGGCCTAGCTTACCACAGATGGGTTTGCATTTGCTTTGTGGCTCACTTGCTAGTTTCCTCCTGAGGGAGTAAGTTCTTATCCTTCCTGTGCCTCAGGTTCTCCAGCTGGAAAAACTGAAATAACAGCACAAACCTCATGTGCAAAGTACTATGAAAGTAATGATCAAATGCACCCTGTCCCAGCTATGGAGAATTACTTTATTTTTATTTTTTTTAAATGTTTATTTATAGTAACAGCTATCCAAAAACTCCAGAAAGACTGAAGAGCTAGTAAAATGACAAGATATAATAAAGAACCAGCACCTAAGTAACTCAGGGAGATAGGTTTTTCATTTGGACTGATTTTGGGTTGTGGCTTTTGAGGGGGTTAGCTAAGAGTAGCTAAGAAAGCACAAATCTTCTACTGAGCTATTCGGTTTTCATTTTGTTTATATTTGTAGACATGCAGAAAAATAATAATTTAAGAAGAAAAACAAATTAAAAGATAAAAAGCAGCCTGTATCTACAGTTACAGACATATGCATATATAGCAAACAACTGTAGGAAAGCAAAAATACAGAGCTGTACAAGACAACCTTTTGTAAAGAGAGATAAATGCCCATGTGGAAACTTTCTAGGGCATTGGGCCAACTCTTGTTTCAGTTGTTCTTTCTTCACCGTTTGGACAGGTGCAATCCATTACATTGGGCTTGAAATCTCATGAGTTAGGCACTATTCCATTGAAGTAAAATGTGAAAACCGGAGGCAGGCTTTTCGCAAATACAGAGCTGGAGATTGAAACTGGGAGTCATACCGGTTTAGACTGTAGACGTGCCTCCTGATTGTGTGCCCCAGGTGGCTTGTTTGACTTCCTTCATTCTCCAAAAGGCAGCCCTCCAACATTCAACTGCTCTTATTTCATATCCTGGTGTATTCATCCTTTTGTTTCCAGCTGTATCAGCTCTCCGCATGTATCTATACCGAAGGCATTATGGTGACAGTACTGAGTGAAAGTTGTTCAAGTCAGGTTTAAGATATTCAGTTCAAATATCCGGCTTGAGAAACAGAGAAATTTAACCCATTCTGATTTCCATTCTGCTAATGGCTAATAGCTTTACAAGAAATAGCCTTCAGTGAAGACTTCAAGTGGGATCCCAAAGCACTGCTGCAAATATTCTGGATGCCAGCCACTAAAACCCTAAGACTAAAGCCTGAAAATTTATTACACGTTTTTGAGTATTTACAGTGTTAAGACTCCTCTAATGAACATTTTAGACCTCTGGTAATTCACTGATGTAGCCATCTGTAAGGGTCAAGTCTGTTGATAGGTCTAAACTATAGATGAGATTACCCATCAGGTTCTAATTTATAACTGGTTGATCAGGGTGAATAATATAAATAAAATACTCATCAAGAGTTCTTAATGCCACTTGATATCACAGCTGTCTGTATAAACAATTTGAGCTTAATAATTTAAAAACCAGTAAACAAGTAGAACAAATTTGAAGGTAACATCAGTGTTGTGACATCTATGTACATTTTATCTGGTATAAATAGAGCAATTTGCAGCATCAGTAGCATACCAGAACAGCAAACCCACACTATAACAAGGGTACAGAAATCAGTTTTACCAAACAGGAAACACTTGAACCCTCATTTCCTAGCTCTAATCTTACACTACTGTTAGCATTTAATTATTTTTCTTCACTGCTACATGGTTTCTACATGCTTAGACTCTACATCCTTGCAAGTAGTTCAAACACACACACACACAAAAGCCCACAAATCAAGGCTTTCATATATTGAGGTTTCTATTCCTGCAGAATGAATAGACTTCATAGCTGAGATCTCTAGTCATCCTTGGCCTTTTCAGGAGGCTGTATTTCAGCTCTGTTTTCACAGTAAGTGGCAACCCCTAATCTAGCGTGGCATAAATGATTCAGGTACTCACAATTCAGCCTTGGCTCCAGGCTCCCAGTCCTATGATAACCATTCTACTGGTGCAGCTTCATCTGTCACTGGGACAAGTCACCAGCAGAGTTGTGCAATTCACAGATTTCTTTGGTTTGCTGGACAGAGAAAAATAATTATTAGTTGCTAACCTGGGCACATTTCAGTAAATCTGGAACTAATACTTAACCCTATTGTCTTCTCCCTTCTTTTCTTCCTCCCACAGCATATCTATCCTTAATGAAAATGTACATCTACTCCTCTGATCATCATCTATTTCTCATCTGAGCATCTTCATACAAATTTAAAACTAAGAGCAACAATGCTACTGTCTGATACTGTATGACTGTTAAATATATAACTAATCATATGCCAAGTGATCACATTTCTCTATTCACTCCACATAAAAGGCTAAATTATTGCTTTATCATGCTTTTCTACTATGGTCCACAAGCTGCCCTGGTAGAAAATGGGAGGTTCAGAAATTAAGTCAGATAGATGCTTTCTCTTGGCTTTCCCATTTCTTTGGAAAGAGAATGTGTGTCTACTTTCATCAAGTACCTACACAATACACCACATATTCTCTAACATGTCAAGGCAACCATGTAGGTGGCACACTGGATAAAACCCCTGCCTTATTTCACCTCCTTCTGTTCACTTACCATAGGCAGATGACAAACCAGTTCTGTGCAGAATGCTTTCCTTGTTGACCCACAACCCACAACCAAGTGCTCTATGAGAAGCCACTATCTGAACCTAGAAAACTGCTACTATAAAACAAGTTTAACATTTTCTATCATGAACATCCCCTGAAGATACTCAAAATGGTAGAAAGCTCTGTTTCAGACCACAAACACAATAGTGTCTCTAAGACAGAGCTACTAACATTTGATATTCCTGAATCAAATGTTCCAGTGACTGGCTCTAAATTACATCTACTTAACAGTTTGGAAAGGACCCATGAAGTACTAACTAAAAATCTGATTCTTTAAACGTTATTGATTTTTTTTTTCTTTTAGAATCTCCTTCAATTTAGAGACAGCTTCTTCATTTCCTCCTTTTATATTCAGCAGCTAATTAAAAATTGTTAAGGAAAAAGCCTCACAACCCCCTCACCTCTGCCAAATTGCAATGTTCCATTCCTCCTTTTGAAAAGACAGTTTTACAGATGCAATGATCAATTCAACACAGCGGCTTTTACACCTTTGCAACAAGGATTTGCAACAGAGTTTAGCTCAGTTAAAGATTATTTTCAGCTCACTTAGTATAAATAGCCATAACATGTACATCAGCCCAGAAAATCAAGCAAATGAAGACACAAAGAGCCAATATTCTATAACTCAAAAGCAAACAGGCAAGTAAAATGCTTTCACAGTTTTGGAATCCCAGGAAAGGTCTGTGCCTATTAAAGTCACTGGCAAAACTCCCATCAAATTCAGTGCAATCAGAATTTCATGCACCTTCTCCTTCTAACTGATCACATTTAAACACAACATCACAAAAGCACATGGCATTTCCCATACAATTCATTGTAACATACAGCCATTCTTTGAAGCTAAGATTCCTTCTAGGATAAATAATCACATTGTTCTTTCCCTTGTTCCAGATTTACATTTTTTTTCAGAGCAGCTATATTTTAATCAAAGGAAAAACTGCCTCTCTGTTCTAAAGAGGAAATGTGTATTTCCTAAATGGGAGGGCCAAATCCTCTGCTCTATAGTTTTCCTGAAACTCTGTGAATCTGGCCCACACATTTTTTATTGCTATCTAGCACTATACTGCAATTTAGAGTGAAAACTGCTAACTTCTATCGTCAGGCCAATTTATGTATTATCAGACAAAACTGATGTCTACAGTGAATTATGGGTATAGGAGTCATTATCTTCCAGGAGCACCTTGAAAACGAGATGTCTAATCTCAATAATGTAAGTTTCCTGGTTAAATAAATCCCCTGTGCTTAGTAATTCTATGCATTTATAGAAAAGATGTCACCCCCACACACACCTCTTTAGACTTTAAAAAACATTTTAAAGCCTCAAGGGGATTTGAATCCTCACTAAACAGAATTGATTTCTGTACTTACTACTTAGTATTCTTAATCACACAGTTCATGCATTTTTGTTATGTAATGGATTGGGAAATTCAAAGAACCAGCCTGTTTTGCAAACATTTGGCTTCCCATCTCCCCAATTCCCTTTTACTTTGATGGCTTTTTTTTAATATCAAGATGACAGTCTTATTAAGCACACCCTGCTTGAAACAGGTCCAGACAATCAATGCTGCCCTCTAAGCCTGTAGCCACCCAGGCCTTGTGTGAGCATTTAAGAACAGAACTTTGAAAGGCCAGCAGAGGTTTTCCAATCCACTCTGCAAGAAAGATTGCCTCTCCACTTGTGCCTATGAGAATTCAGGTTAAGGACTTTAGTCATCTATTTCTTCCTTGAAAGCCTGATCCAAAGCTAACTGAAGCCAAAAGGAATCCATCTATCGATCTGAGAACTGCTGGCAACTTAATTCAGGGTTTCTCTACCAATTTATACGCTAAGTTGGATACAGACTGAGGACAGTCTTTCTAACGTAACTTGCACCCGCTGGCCACAGGCAGCCACTCCTGTTTTCCCGCACAGCCTTACCTCCAGGAGATACCCACAGATGGCTGCTGACAGCACCAAGCTCCGCGCAAAACAGAAAGAGCCAGCTGGCTCATACAGCCCCCTGCACCTAGATGAGTAGCCTCTGAGCAGAAAGTATTATTTTGCCGATACCACCATCTTTTCTGCAGTTTTCTGGACTGGAGCTGGTTCCCAGCCAGACAGTTGCATCCATCTATATTTGTAGATGCAATGTTAGATTAAAAAATATTCTTCTGTCCTTCGTGAGTCTACACTGAGAATCTTGAGTCCTGTCTCTGCTCTCAGTCTCATACAGATCAGGAGTAATTCACTGGAAGACAGTGAAGCCACAGTAGCATCTAGAATACAAAAACTAAAGCCTAACAATTTCATTGTTGAGTTCATGGCATATGTTTTGACTTTCTTATCAGGTCTGTGCAAGTCTCACCTTTTTGGACATCAAAATTAGGGACTTGGAAATTCCCCATTCAGTTTTCAAATATCTCATGAGTCCTTAGCTGATTTAGATATGTACCTGCTGCCCATAGCTTGTTCTTTTACAAATCATTCCAAATTCTACTGTACAAGCACCATATTTTGACCAGCAATTCTAAGTTAGACTCAGTAGCTTTTTAAAACCATATTCCTGATTAAAAAAGCAATTCTTTTATCCCACCAGAGAAGACCAGTAATCCATATCAGTCATACATTAAAGGCTGTACAGTTGCTGTTGTGTCAAATAAGGCTTTTCTCTAACACTCTGCAACTTAGGTTTCAATCTGTACTTAGTAAAATACAGTGATAAAGCCTAATGTTCTAGATCAGTTCTGAAGTGTGAGTATCAACGCATCCAGAAGTACAGAATTTGCTTAAAAGAGAATGGTCTAAACATCTTAGGACTGCAAATATAGTCATGAACTGGAATAAGCCACATAAAACAGTCCATGTTGAAGCAAGAAATACATGCTTCTACACAGCACACTTCTCCCCACCTTACTGTTTTACATAGCTTAACAGCTCCACATTGCTTGGACAGACCCTTTATATTCTTTGGAAGTTACTCTGGATAGACCCTTAGTTGGTAGGTATTAACAAAGCTATATTTTCCATCTGAGCTATGCCAGCTCATCCAGTGTCACCAAACAGTTACACCCATGTAGCTAATTTTTGCGACAGGGCTATTTTTTAGAGGCAAGGATACATCAACTGACGCAGTAGCAATTTGAGCTGTTTACATCCCTGTGCATGTGATTGCAGAGCCTCCAGCTTGGAGTGTCCTTGTTTTTGACTATCCATGACCCTGCTATACTGTCTTACTGCCTCCCCATGTGTTATAGCACTTTCCTTCACTTCTACAAACACACCATGCCACGTGAGAGACAAACTGTATTTGCCTCTTTAGGGCCCCTTTTAAACAGTGGCAGTCCTCATGCCCTATTGCAACTCATGCTGTTATGTACCTGCAAAATATGCCATGTCTGTACCCACTATTACTGGCTTTTATTAAGGTAATCCGATATGCACAAGAGGCTGATGTTAAGGGGAAGAAGTCTGTACGCTGCTGTCAGGACATGTTGCAGGAACACATAGCATATCAGTGTCTTCTAAAATATTTAGGGAAAACAAAACTTAAATTTGATTATCACATGCCAGTAAAAAACTGCATCAGCTACACACTGTCTGTACCAGTCGCATTAAACCCAGGCTTATACAGTGGGAACTGTAGATGCCATCTGCAGCCCTAGAATAACCTTGGCAGCATACCAGCACATATTCTTTTCAGTGGAGAACAGCCTTGCTTGCTGTAGCTGAGTCCTCATGGTGCCTCAGACTGCCAAATTGTCTCTGAGTTAGTAACTGGATATTATCACTCATTTAAATCCATCCTAGTTAAACAAGATGCTTGGACTTGGCAGTTCCTGAAACTTTATTAAAGGTTGAGTAGGTAACCTTTCTCACCACCACCCCCACCCCGATTTAGCAGAACATGATTACTCAGGCAACATGATTACATGATTACTCATGTAATCTAAGGCAACTTACCAAAAGCCTATGATGGATAACTTGAAAACTGGAACATACATGAAAAAACCAGCAGAGGAAAAAACCCACCACTATTGAGTAAATTTCAGTGTTGTTCTGCTCTAGGTAGAACAGAGTCTTTCAACAGGAAAATTAGTATGATCCTAATAAATCACAGATGGATCGAGAGGGTAGACATCAGGGAAACTGCACAGCAGTATTTCTATATTTGCATAGAACTTCTACCTAGATAGCCTATCTTCTTTTTACTTATGAGAAAAAGGAACAATCAGGACAGTTCTTGAAGAGGACTGGCATCCAGAAATCTGTAAAAAGGGTACAGACAACAGATACAGTTACAGTTCAAAGACTTGTACATCAAAGAGTGACCCGTCCCCCTGTGACTCCTCCTGCTCTCATTTCACTCAAATTCTTCGAAGTAGGTTTCAATGGAATAGATTACATTTTTACCCTGGATAACCATGGAACAGCCAAGATTTACTCTAACTCTATCGAATCCAGATGTGGTTCAACAACCTGTTACCCTAATAACACACAAAAGAAAACACTGAGGTATGCAGACAGTAATGTCCATGAATAAGTTCCAAATGTCCATCAGGAACAGCTTAGTGAATCACACACATATTGGTTTAGTGCTACAAACTGCTAGAAGCAGTTTTATCCAGAATAATGTGTAAGTAGGACTTCAAAGATGGCTCTGCTAGACATACCTTCCCACCTTCATTGTAGGCACTCACATGGTACCTTTATTATCAAATCTAAAATTTAACAATCTTTAGCACAGTTATCCTTTGAATATCCCTATGACAGGGAATGTGGTACTATTCCCATGTTATCATACAGTTGAGCTTACTGTCTGTATCACTAAAAAACATAATCATATACATGTCATCTAGCAGTCACTGATGATGGGATGTCTGAATCCAAACCACTGATTTTCAAATCTGTCGTTTAACTTGCTTCCTTACTCTTAAGATGCTTAAAGATACTTAGAAATATAAAGCCTGCCTGTGAAGAAATCCAGATACTGTAGAATTCTTGACAATATTGAGCAGCTATACAGCTACCCTACATTTAAGTCAAATCAGGATATATAATTTATTCATTCACGTTCCTATATTACCTCTGTGATTAATCTTGTTGCTTTCCTCAAGAACAAACTTACCCAAAGAAACTTTGTGGAGAGTGAGAGTAAAGGAGTGGATAGGACTTGCCCCTCCTGCTGCTTCTTATCTGGCAGCCCACCAATTGCAGCCCAGCAATCAATCGCAGCATCCTTTCTCACTATGGGGATTAGAGTTCAAATTGTCTTCTTGGTTCCTGTTCTCCTCTTTTCTGTGATTTCTCCAGCCACCAGGTGAGAGACTTTCTGCTTCTCCAGAACCTTGAATTAACCGTTCTACTTTATACAGACTAATTATATACCAGATGAGGTAAGGAGTAGGGTGTGTGTGCGTGTGCATATGTTTTCACATGACTTTGGCCTAGTTGCTAGAGCAGTCACTTGACAGGGGATATGATTGGATTACCCAGCCCCAGCTCAAGTACACATTAATTATTAATTTAGTTCACTGGAGCAGAAATGAAAATTGTTGGCTGTAGGTACTTAGGCAAGAAGTCTGTAGAAGACAGAAATCTGAACCACACACCAGAGTTGTATACTTGTGTCCTAAGCATCCAGCCAAGATACTTGCTTGTCCTCAGAATGAAACTGGAAATAGTTTAGTTCTCTGGTTAGTTTGTAAAATGTGTAGTATAAGTAGTACAATTGCCAGTCTCTAATTTTCTTTATTAGCTCTAATGTGTGACTATGGAGGGACAAAGGATGGTGTGCAGCTTCTTACTCTGTCAGCTCCCTCTGCTCACTGCTTACCTCCTTCCTCTAATCTCTGAGAATTTACAGGCAAGAAACTGTCAGGGTGAGGAAGGAGCCATTTCTTAAGTTCAGTGGGAAAGCCAGATGCAATGAGCTGATTACTAGTAGTTTGCTGCTGTGTGTAGCATTAACCACAGGGAAGGCAGACCATTTTGTCAACAGCACCTTGCTGTAAAAATCCACTCAGATTGAGTGAATACAGGGAATCTTATTTAAGATAAAATGATGATACTACGTGAAAATTGAACAGCAGAAGATAAACAGGTACGCATATGTCCTAGCCCAGAACTGGAAACCCTTACTGTTACAATGAGTACTGTTAGACACAGTCATAGCTTTGCTGGGTGTCAGTTTACACTTAAAGACATATTATTTATCTTACATACAGCAACTGAGGCATAATATATTATTAAGGGATTAGATAGTCAAAAAGCAAAAACACAATATGAGGGCTGGAATTATTTCTCTGAATATGACTAATAACAATTTCAGTCACCACTGGAGATGGCATGTTCAACTGTTCTTGTCCAAACATCTCAGTATACTGAGCAGTATGTCTGCTCATGTGGTCTTAAGTGCTCCAGAGATGTTTTCCCATTTTCAAAAGGTATCCTACACTCGCACGTTACCTGCTGATTTTATATTAATCCTAGTAGCTAAAGATAGAGACTAGCCTACAAAAAAACAGTGGGAGCAAAGATTACTAGAAGAAAAGCCAGATGAGAAACAGATCCGTAGCAATCTTTTGCTGCAGAAACTAAGACAAAAATTCCATGTAACAGAGATTCAGCGTAGCTGTCTATGAGAGGTCCAGGCTTTCATGCAGAAGTCCGACTGAATTTGACAGAGAAATCTTATGGAAAATTTTTAAATCAACATACCACTTCCAGGATGAAATGTAGACTCTTAAGGGAGAGAATGTATATATAAATACTGGATTCTATAAACTGGTTTAAAATAATGTCTGGAAAACCTGCAAGTATAGATCTACTGCTGTCTTATTAAAATCCATGTTATATTAACAGGTTTATTTACAAACTGAACAAGAACTCTGTGATGTCATCTGTTTTACAGAAAATCACAGTAAACCTGCCACTTACTATACCTTTGTATTTGTAGAAACTCAGAAATCATTTAAAAACTAATGCAGTCATAAAGCTCTGCTAAATCTAAGTGCATATCAAAAAAATATTAAAGCATACAAATGAAAACAAACATGAGGGGGATATAATTATAAGGGATAACCAGACTTTGGTTGTAATCTCTTGCATGCATTGGTATTATCAGCTGAATCTTTGGATAGGCCTGATCCAAAGTCTGCTAAATGTTAATGAGGGTATTTCTTTTGATTTTAATAGGTTCTGAACTTAATCCTAAAAGAAACATTTTGGTTTTGTGATGTGAAGCACAGTGTATGAACACACACCTTGTATGACATAAAGTATCACAAATAGTGTCTCATTCTTTATTTGTACTGCAGAAAAACCAGCCTCTTTAGAAATAAAGACTCAGGAAAATAAATTTTTCAGCAATGCATTTCTTGGGTCCATGCACTTAGATTTTGGCTTAGATGTACTATGATCAATATTTCCAGGTGAAGCAATTAATTTCCTCTGTTTGGCATGTGAATAAAACTCTTGCAATGCAACTTTGACTTTCATTTTAGTTGCAGTCTGTTATTGCTAATGAAAAAAATTACTTCCTAGCTTTTCTAATGTATCAGCTAGATAAATTGTTAACACTTAAGAACTCCCCAGGCAGTAATGAATGACACAGTTTTCTGTGTTATCCCTGATAAAGTTTAGGATATGGAAAGCAGTTTAATCCTCTTTCTATACTCTCCCATCTGTGCTTTAGAACTACCATAGTAAATTACTACACACTGAAGCACTGCTTCAGATGCAATTTCATATTTTCAAAGCTGAGATAATTTTACTCCCCAGTGTATGTTTTAATCTTTGTAAAATAAGTAAAATGTTTAAGGAAGCCAGGTCAGATAAAACTGTTGAATTTAAGAGGTGGATGGTAGTTTTCAGTGAAGTAGAACTTTCATAAAGGTTGCTTGGAATACAGAGTTAAGCCAAACTAATCACTTTGTTTACAGAAAATCTTCGGTGCAATAAGATTTAACTCAACGGTAATCTTTTGTTAATTATAAGACACTCTTTATACAGGAGTAGTTGCTGACAAACATAGCTTGAGGCACTCCTTTTATTGTACCTTAAATATGCTATTTCCTATGCTTAATGTCTTTGATTCTGCTTTCATATTACAGCATGAATTTACTTGGTACAGTTTTGCCATTAACCTGTTCAGTCAGGGTTAGAGCTCATTTCTTTCTCTGTGAGGGAAGCTGAAATTTTGTGTTGGATTTCTCCACATTTTATCAGATGTGCATTTTGCTGCTGTCTAATCATAATGGATAAAGGGACTGATTTAGTATCTATTGGAGTAAAGTGACTGACTCAGTTCAGAGTCTGAGCATAAGCAGCTGCTCCAAGAGTAGCAGTGAATACAGAGAGAGACTGATTTAATAAACTTCTCTATCTTGCATTTTTCTGCATCCACATAAAAACCTACATTCGATAACACCACAGAAATCCAGTCAGTCCAGTGTCTTGCTCAGGTCACCATATGGTTGTGGAACAGATGGTTAATGTTAAACCTTCACAAAATTGAGATTATATTTACAGGAAGCAGCAGATACTTTGAAGAATCTGCAGCCATAGTACAGCATCTAAGACAGACAGCCACAAATCATCAAAACACTGCCAGAGAAAGAGTTCCTCTGTAACCCTTTGTTACTCTGAATTTCAGAACAACACCTTACTACCTACTTTATGTCCTGGGACTAACATGAAGAATATAGCCTATCCCACCTGATGACCTAAACCCAGCTAAACAAATGTCTGTCACCTCACAACCAGATTAAGGCAATGCAACACTTTCTCTGAGACTTGACAATTACTTCTAAGGCTACTGAATTGTCAAACCTGAGTTGAATCTCCTGAATTCAGGGTGGACAAAAAAGGTCTGTGGATTTTTCTCTTGGGACACGTAACCCAGCTCTGCAGAGAGTAGCCTGCTGACATCGAAACAGAGCTGTTTCATGCTGCATATACCAGTAAGAAACTAATCCAGTTCATTTAATTTTCTCTAGGTCTTCCTCGTCACACACCAGCTGCTGGAATTGCTAAGGAACGGGCTCTCATCTTCACTGCCCTACCCACACACATCTGCTCCTCCAGCGCAGTGTGCAAACCCGGGTTTGTGTTCACCAGTGGGAGAAGTGACACATGGAGTAGAAGACAGCTCGGTAGCAATGGAAAACTAGCCATTGTGGCTAAATTATAGTTGCATATTGTTGAAAGAAGAGTAAAATGGCACAGCTATGCTGCTGTAAAGATGTTTCAGAAAGCTCTTGAGAAAATAGAAATACCTGAAAGTAAGGCGTTCATGTGGTCTAAAGTTTGCCCCTTTGGGTACCTAATATGATGTTATCAATAGTGACAGTAATACAAGGGATCATGTAGGAGTGGGAGGGAGGAGGTCTAAAGCCTGCCTCCGGGAGAGAAGGAAAGCTCACTTCAAAGCTGGTGCCTCAAGAGGCAAGAGAATGAGTTACCTTGAGCCCTAGAAGGTCAGAGAATAAGGGGTACAGCTGGCAAGAGCCTGCTTCCCCCCTCCTTCCCTCCTCACCCCCATCCCAACACCCTCCCCAGGAACTGAAATGGCACCCTCAGGGTTCTGCCTCCTGCACAGGCCTGCTCCCCAGAGACAGCGTTTGGCTCCCCGTGCACCCTTGAGGACTCTGAAGAACAGGAGCGGGAAACAAAGAGGAGGAGGAGGAGGAGCACCTGGCTACTCTTCTGCAATTTAACCTGAACATCATTTCATAAAATTAAACAACAGATGCTTCTCAAGGGCATGACACATTGTAGAGGCCTCCTTGAAGTAGGGGAAATGCTAAAGCTTCCAGCTAAGGTTGACAGATTTTCTGATAACAGAAAATGAAGCAATCTAAAAATATGCTCTTCCAGCTACCCCTACAATCAGTTACAGGTAGATCATAGCATGTTTCATAAATGCCAAGGCAAGCTGTCCTGACATCATTAGTCCTTTATTTAAGACACCGTCAGAAGAAGACAAACTAACTATTTATGAATATTCAAAGTACTATTAGGACAAACAAAGCATGTAAGCAGATTGATATGAACACTCTTAATAACCTGATCCAAAGATAATTCATGGTTTCTTGTCCTGACATTTTAAAAAAAAATTTGTGTCTATGATAATACTCGACTGTGTGTTGTTTATTGTACTGCTGTGTTCTATAACAATTTAGAAGTAAACAAACAGAAAGCAAGCAGGCTTTTGAAATGGCTAGCTAAAAATTAGCTAGGATGCTAATACAAGCATCCTGGCTTGTATCAGGAATAGTGTGGCCAGCATTTCTAGAGAAGTGATCGTCCACCTGTACTTGGCACTAATGAGGCCGCACCTCAAGTACTGTGTTCAGTTTTAGGCCCCTCACTACAGGAAAGACCTTGAGGTGCTGGAGCATGTCCAAAGAGCAAAAAAGCTGGTGAAGAAGGGTCTAGAGAACAAGTCTCATGAGGAGCGGCTGAGGGAACTGGTGTTGTTTAGCCTAGACAAAAAGAGGCTGAGGGGAGACCTATTCACTCTCCACAACTACCTGAAAGGAGGTTGTAGTGAGGTGGGTGTCGGTCTCTTTTCCCAAGTAACAAGCAATAGGGCAAGAGGAAATGGCCTTGAGTTGCACCAGGGGAAGTTTAGGTTGGATATTAGGAAAAATTTCTTCACCGAAAGGGTTATCAAGCATTGGAACAGGCTGCCCAGGGAAGCGATTGAGTCACTATCCCTGGAGGTATTTAAAAGACTGTGTAGATATGATACTTAGGGATGTGGTTTAGTGGTGGAGTTGGCAGTGTTAGGTTTATGGTTGGACTCAATGATCTTAGAGGTCTTTTCTAAATGATTCTATGATTCTGTAGTTTTTATAACTTGTCAATAAAAGAATAGAAATACTATACTTGGTATAGTTGAAATGAAATTTAGGCTTTGGATACAAATATATAGCAGGACACATGGTTTTCTTAATGGAACAATAAGATTAGTTAGCCTTTTACTGAATTTGTGTGTTAGGTTGGAAATCTTTGTAAACAAGGTAACAGATATTTTGGAACTGATCATTGATATAAACTGCTAATGAAATAATGCTGGGATTTCTGAGACATGCAAAGTTACTGCTTGAATAACACTCTGACTCTGCAAACATCATAACTTAGGAGGAATGTAAATAAAATACTAAGTATATCTAAAATATTAAGTATTTAAAATATATTCAGAGTACATTGTGGAGGACCAAGCCAATGAACAGAACACAAGTAAATTGCGAGATTTATGCATTAAAAGCAGAAGAGGTTTTAGTCACAGGAGGATCTGTTTCTATAGGACATCTTTGTCAAGTGCTGTGGAGCTACAGAAACCCTAACAGGGATGTAAAGGTCTTCTTAATAGTAAAGAAGATTAATAAACAGTAATAGTAAATGGTAATTAAATAGTAAATAGTAATAGTAAAGAACATTGATAAACATTAACAATGTTTATCTTATATGACACTATGTCTATTATGCAAGTGTGCCATATTTCCTACTAATTTTTTAATAACATTCATAGAACTGTTTGGAAGAGCTGCATTCAATAGCCATCAGAGAGATTTACCTGGCCTGCCATTATCTGTCAATCAACACCTCTTCTCCAGAGCTTGGGGTACAGACAACCAGAGTCTCACAGTAAAACCAAAATGTATAACATGAATATGAATGTCAGAGGGGAGAATGTTTAACAGTAAAGTGACAGGTAAGAAGATTTTGATAAAACTATGAAAAGAATTCTTTGTTCTTTTTTTAAAGGAAAAATTGTGCTTTCCAAAAATGCTTTCCAGGAAATACTTATTTCTTAATCAGCTCTAATCCTAAGTTGTTATTATTAAGGGCACTAGTCTTCTTTTCTCCCTCTCACAAGAAAAAAAGAAACCCAAACAACTAAATGACACAGATGTCACTTGTTCTCATGAATGTGTTCAACTGTGCCAAAATAGTATTACCTGTAAAAGACAGTAAACAGCATTTGAAAATATTAGTGTAACCAGCCAGGAACAGATTACACTTGGGCTCATAAAGAACAAAAGCAACCAGAAGGAAGGGGAGGGTGGGGCTTTAGAACAAAGAGGGACAAAGGAGGATACAAGAGAGCTCCATTCATTCCTTGCCTTGAGTTCACTTGCAGACACAAGACCCAGTCTGGTTTTTGCAGCTTTGTGGAAATGTCAACAGTGTTGAAAGCAGCATCCATCATTTCACCAAAGGGGACAGGGATTTGACCCTATTCAGTCATGCACTGGCCCACAGAGCTGGCTGTGTATGTACCCTGTATATGTGTATGCACTCTGTTTAGAAGGCTGTCAGAGGCTACCAGAGGGCTTTCAGAACTGTGTAATGTTCTCTGAGTGACTCCCTCTTCTTTTTGGAGATGAGGAGTCAAAGGGGTAGCTAGCCCAGGCAAGCCCAAGAACCTTTGAACACCTTCATGGCTGGTTAATGCTGTACTTTTCACATAGCGTGTATAGCTAGTCTATACACTGAGTTAAATAATTGTGGTTAATCGGTGGCGGCCTTAATTAAACTTTTGCCGAGCAAATTTAGTTAATCGTTCAAAACACATTTGTGAGATTCTGCAAAATGAGCAGCTTACCCTCCACCTTTGTGAAATTATGGTTAATCATTCACTAATGTCTGCATCATCCTATTTAAACCTTCCCCCTGTGGTTTTAGACTTCTTTCTGCTTGCTAATCCACCACAGGGGAGTGATATGTAAACATGCAAATACATTTTTATAGGCTTTTCCTATTTGTGGTGGTAGGTTCTATCAAGCCATATTTATAGCCTCACCAAGAATTATTTATAATTCATTCGTCTCACATTCAATTGAATTAATTTAAAGGTATAATTCAATTTAACAAACATGCAGCTCAGTGTACTGAGCAGTGAGACATACTGCAGCCGTTTCAGGCATGCTGCACTTGACCCCATCTTTTTGTTTTCAGCCAGCCTCCTGGCTCAGTGGTATTCTTATATATCAAACCAAGTACCACACCAGAACAACAATGGACTGTAACAAGACAACAAGAGCTTTTAAAACTCCAAGCTGTGTAACTATTACCTGGCTGTCCCAAATTTCTCTAAATTCTCCTTCTCCATGAAGAGCATGTCCTTTGTTGTGCAGCTCTCTATTATAAAATCCTGTTGATATGAACTACTGCACTTTTGCTCCTACCTCTGCAGAAGTCCATTATAGAAAACTCTGTCCTATGATTTATGCCTCATTATAAAAATCAAATTTCTTGGTTGTCAAAAGTAAATTGACTGCAGTAAGCTGAAAGAACTAACTCCCTGACATACAGAGACATCACACCAGTCTAAGGGTGTAACTTCAAATGTGATGGAAGGATATCCTATAAATACAGAGCTCTCTTAGAAAGGAAAATGAAAAACTGATTATCACGTTAAGTGAAAAAAGTGCAAACTGTCTCTCTCCTAACCTTAACCCTAGCCACCAGGATGGGCTGAGACTTGCCCCACACTCAGAAGCTATCACCCAGATAAAAAAGCTGTCAGGAGAGAGAATGTTCTGCAGGGTGCCACTCCTCTTGCCAGCCCTTTTAAATCCTCACTGAAGCTGGAGATCTAGGCAGTCTCTCTTCTAACACTAAACCTAATACTCACTGTACTTTTAACCATAAGCCTAAAATGTGTTGTGCTCTGAGCCATAGCCTGGGACCTCAAGCCATGGTTGAGAAGAAAAAGTTATTACAGAAGAAAACATTTTGTAGCCTACCCCTTCCCTTGGCAGCCTCCATGCAGCCTCATTCCACCCAGAGCCCCAAGATTTGTCTCTCTCCTAACCTTTTGCCTAATCATAATGCTAATCCTAATGGTGGGTATGGACTAAGCTTCAGCTAAAGATGAACAGCAATGGCCTGGAAAATAAATATTTTGGCAACCTATCCCTTCCCTTAGCAACTTCTCTGCGGCCATACTCCAGTGGGGGATATAGGCTCTGTCTCTCTCCTACCTCTAACCCTAACTAAAGTGAAGGATGAGCTGAGCCTTAACCCAGGATACCAGCCATGGCCCAGATGAAAACAGTGCCAAGAGAGAAATATTTAGCAGATTAATCCTACCCTCATCATTCTCTTTGCAGTCACACTCCAATTAAAACTTAATGCTTTGTCACTCTCCTAACCCTAAATCAAAAGCTAGCCAGCATCGTGGTGTTCATCCACCACTGCTCTTGACACCTCCTTTCCAGCCACTTAGCAACGGGAGAACAAGATTCTGCCTCTCTCTAAAACTGAACATAAACTGTGACCTTAGCTCAGCACTAGCCCAAGACCTCCAGACATGGTACAAATTAAAAAGTAGTCACGGTAGAAATCTTTTTGCACATTCCCTGATATAGCTTTTGCACATTCACTCCAAGTGCTCTAGGTTTTGTCTCTAAACCCTAACCTAACCTTAAATCCAACCTTAACCTCAGCCTTACTGACTGGCCTTTGCTGAACCTTAGTTAAGAGTCTCCTGTGCATGGCTAGACAAAAAAGTCAGGGGATTAATACTCTCCTAGCCCACCATCTCCTTTGGTAGCCCCTTTTCTGTTTGACTCCAATAAGAGTCCTAGGCTTTGTCTCTATTCTAATGCTAACCCTAACCCCAACCCTAAGGGATGACCTTTGCTCAGCACTGATCTGGCAACTCTGGACATGGACAGAACTAAAATGTCAGAGGAGTAAGGTTTTTGTAGCAACCACATCCCTTGACAGCTACTTTGCAAGACCAGTAGCCCTTGTCTCTCTACCAGCACCAAAGGCAAACCATTTCAGAAAGTTCAAGCTTGCCTCACAGCCCCTTGGCAAACACCCAAATTAAAAAAAAAAAAAAAAGTTAAGTGAAGTAATATTTTTCTAACCCCCCACTTTTATTGGCAGACCATTTCCAACCCCACTCTATCTGGAGCTCCAGGCTTTGTCTCTCTCTTGACAATTACCCTGACAATAACTATGACAGAGAGTTCAGCTTTACCCAAAGACCTTCAGGCATGGTCCAGATGAAAAAGTTGTCAGATGAGTATAATTTCTGTATCTCACAACTTCTCTTGACAGTCACTTTCCAGCCAACTCCAACAAGAGCTTTGTACTTTATCTTTCATAAGCCTAACCCTGATTCTAAGCATCACAGAGAGTTTGACCTTACATCAGGATTCCCCAACATGTCCTGGATGATAAAGTTGTCAGGGTAACAAACTTTTCATAACCTATCACTTCCCTTGGAAGCTCCGTTGCAGACACTATTCAAAACAAAACCTAGGCTTTGTATCTCTGCTAACTCTAAAACTATCTCCAAGACTAAGGGTCAGTGGGTGGTGAGCAATTGCATTGTGCATCACTTCTCTATTCTTGGGTTTTGTTTCTCTCTCTCTTTGTTATATTCCTTTTCACTACAATTACTATTATAGTATATTATTATTAAAGTTGGTTTTATTGTTATTATTATAGTCTATTTTAGTTATTAAAATGTTCTTATCTCAACCCATGAGTTTTACTTTTTTTTTTTTTTAATTCTCTTACTCATCCCACTGGGAATGGGGAGGAGTGAGCAGGAAGCTGCATGGTGCTTAGTTGCCAGCTGGGGTTAAACCATAACAATGTGTAACTACTGTAATTGCCGAGACTGCATTTTTGTTTCACATGTAAATCGTTTATTTTTATAGCTAATTATTTGCTGAATTAAAATAAGAAGCACAGTACATGTTCAACAGATCTAATCAACCATTCCTCATCAGCACTGAAACCCTACTTATATTCCAAACTTCCTTCCAAACACTGTCAATTCTAGCAAAAGAAAAATTTTTAAATTGACAACAATATAGTGTATGAGCCATACATTTAAAATGAAACAAAGGATCCAGGTTTATGTTTTTCCTTAAAAAAAAAAAAAAAAAAAAAAGAAAGATGTAATCATAAATTGTTTCTATTCAAAATTTTTCCATTAAAATTAACGACACTATTTGATTAAAGACACATAGTCTTTTTTACACACATACAGAAATCTTACAGACTCTAGCCACCAGCACATTGCCTCAGATTTTCTTAATTTTCCTCAGCTATTTGCAAACTTTTTTTGATTTTTATTTATTTTATCTTAATTTCCTGTATATTGTCAGTTTTAAAACATTATTTTCTTCTATTTACTTTGAAGGCATGCAAGTTAACTGTTCGAATGTACCAGTACTATTAGATGTCCATATGCTACATCATGTATCCTGGATCCTTTGTTTCCAGAAAAGTAAAATTACACCAGCTTCTTCAGAGAATAGCACTGAAGGTATCATAAACACAAGCTGCATTTCTGACTGATTTCCCCATGCACATGACCAAGAAGCTGTTGTCAGTAAGGTTAGCAATGGACAGCTTTGGGGCTGAATCTGGAACAAGATATGAACTCACATGTCTAGCTCTGCAATGAAACAGCTTAGTTACCTCATCAAAAGGCCACAGTTAAATTAACTTCACTTAGTATTTTAAAAAGTATATCCTTGTGCTGCGTATATTAAATGATAGTAGATGACATGTAGAAATTTAGAAATTAAATTATTCCTACTATCTTTTTGTAAATAGGAACTCAGCATATTTACATTACCCACATCATTCTCCTGTACTTCCTTTCTCTCTGTTCATGCACATATGTATGAAATCCCTTACTATAATAGTTGTAGCATCTTTCGTTTCTGTTATTCTTTGTCATTACCAATCTACCTTAAACTTGGAAAAAGGCCTGTATTACAGTTACTGCTCTGTGCAGCCCATACCAACAGAACAATCGACATCATCGAGACAAAAAAGATGAGTACGTCCAATGCATCACATGAACAAACTGAAAAAGAAGAAGAAATTTTCTCTACATTCTTCTGTTCTGATACTTCTAGACTTATTTACCACAACAGAAGGGACCAGATTTATACCCTGATAGGTGATTCTTGAGTTGACGTGTCCCTTCAAGCTTTAAAGGCAACCATCCTCTCAGCACAGATTCTGACTTCAGTAAAACCTGAAATTAGCAACTACAGCAGGCTTTGGACCAGAATGGTTTATTAGTGGTCCATCCCCCACCCCCATCATATCTGAAGAATGTCACCGCCTTACAATAGCACACTTTTTGAACCCTTTCCAATTTCAGATATTTCCTTTCTCTTTTAATACCTCATTGCTTTTGCATCAATTACAGCCTGACCTAAAGCCACACTGGCAGTGAATGTGATATATAGTAGAACCCATTTAAATGAATTTCTGATGAAAGAATAAAACTGTTAAAAGAATAAATTTACTGCACAGATTTATACAAATCCTGTATATGCACTGAAATCCTCTTAAAGGAAAAACTGATGGAAGATTAAAATGTTAAATGAATTAAACCCCAGCATCCTAGTGAAATATAATGATTATTTGACCTATTAAATGAATAGCTCCACTGACCATACAATGGTAAGTATTCAAACGTATGTCAATTTTAAATATGTAGTGAAAAAATGTAAAGCAAACAGTGATCAATGAGAATATCTATTAGGACAATAAACTTACACAATAGCAGTGAAATGTTCTTGAAAGGTCTTTGTTCACCTAGGCATGAAGCTAACAAGTCCTTCATTTCTGTTGAGAAGAGAGACTTTTAATGATTCTTAAAACTTATTAATTGCACAGCATAAATGTAATTTTTGCTTTGCTCAATTTCAGCATATTAAAATGTCTGAGATACAGCCATTCTCTCCCCTTCCACCTGGACTCACTACTTGTGGCAAATTTTCACGGATCTGTTTTAAAAAATGTATTGACCAACATCTGTCATTAGGGCTGTCTGTATTCCATTTTATGGAAAGTATCTTCTAAAACTGTGACAAATTTGTCATCACCAGTGAAATATATAAAAATGTAAATGACTGGAGCACTGTAACATTTATTTAGCTTTCGTAATATTAATGTATAGTCAAGACCATAACATATAGACATATTTCTGATAAATATTACATCCGTGTATTCCAATGCTAAAAGAAAAATTAAGCATTTTATCTTTTCCCATCCAAAGCACTGTTCTGGTAACACTAAAATCCTGTGAAACGATCGCATTTTGAAAAAATGTATGCTTTGTATGTATATCTTGGTTTTGGCCAGCTCTTCAAGTAACTGGTTTCAGGTTTAAATCCCAGATTGAACCACTGAAAACAAGCACTCTAAATCCCCTGGCAATGAGTTGGAAATAACATTATACATCAGTTTCCTACCTGAGAAGAGTTGAGTTCATATTCAGTTTAGGTCATAGGTGAAATGAGTTTGTCAGTCGCAATCTAGTCTGTAATGAATTTATATCTTGATCACAATATTACTGTACTACCCAATTAAATATTGCCTGAAGATACTGTTCATTAGAGATGAAGACCCAACAATGGATATTAGAGACTGAAGTGCATTTTCAGTGTATGAAGAACTGTAAATCCCTAGATAGTCCTGTCTTGATAGCAAGATGCTATGTGTGGAAATAGCATCCCTTCTTTTGTCAGGTCTTACATTTGCACCGTTTTGTGTCTATATGACCTTACACATTTCAAAAATTTCATATCAAGAAATACTATACATCTTGAGTCACAGCCTTCTCTGCAGAAAATGCTTTGCAGAAATTCAAGGGTTTTTTTTTTACTTATGCAACTGTGATTATCCTTTTGCCATTTAGCTCAAAACCTATATATTTAAAGGATCTATGGATAAGGCAAAGCCTTTATTGGAGATTTGTAGTTGGCAGTGAAGCATGCTGAAAGCTACAACTTCCCTATACTGAAGGAACAAAGGGTATGTGTGAATTGCAGACCACCGGAAGAATGCACATGTAAGGGTATAAATGTATTAGACATTTCTTACAAGAGAAGATGTCTTCTGCCTCTATCCTTCCTGAAAGCAAAACCAGATGGATATGAAAGGCCAGGAGGGACACTTAAGCCCCCTAGGTGAGGTTAAGTCCTTTGAGTTTCCTGTGACTGTCCCATGAGCTTCAGACAAATGTGGGGATGGGAAAATTTGACTGCAAGGAAAATTTGTCTTGGGAGATTTGATAGTGGAAACCTTTCAAGAGATAATTTCTCCTGGAATTTCCCTTGTTACAAGGGCGATATCCCCCTTGTCCTCTACTCACACTAACTGAGTCTACAGAGCAATTTTTAATTTACCAAAACTCCATCCACCATTATGTTCTGATAATCAACACAAAATAATAGCCATAAATATGAAAGCTGGAAATAACCATGCAAACACACCAGTCATCCCTAAAATTGTGTTCTACTGTATTTTAGAGAGCAAAAATATACACCAAAAATTCAAATAGATGATAATAGGGAGACAGAAGATTAATGCCACGAATACAAACATATTGAGTCAGGGTTTTGCAAATTAGAAGTTTGATGAAGAGATGATCACATTTGAACCTTGACGCTCATATTAAGGTAGCCTGTGAGACTACCTTGCTGAGAAATGCAGACTAGTTGAGAACTGGGAAATAAACATCTCCTGTTGACAAGCTGCTAGAGACATCAACTGCTGAAAAGAACAGGAGATGGCCACATAAGAAACAGGGGGTATCCAAAACCAATTAGGAGTCAGCAAGGCTCAGGTAAGAATCTGCATGAGAAATCTAGTTACAGAACCCTGTTTTGGTAATGGTTTTACTGGGCCAGACAGAAAGAGCTTTTTCTTAATGATGTAGTGACAAACTAGATGAAGTGTGGAGAACATTAGAAGAAGCCCTTCAAAGCAAGGATGGAGAGGATGCTGCACATATACATGCAAGACTTAAATACCTTTTGAGATATACAGGTGTTATTAGCTTTATGGAACAGCAGAAAAATGTTAATGTAAGGGAGGTCTTGATTGTTCTGCTGCCACACATAAAAAACAGCTTTCATAATCCAATATTCACAGTAAAATCTTTGGCCACACACCAGAGAAACCCACATTTCCATCCTCATCTCTTGGAAGTCCTCTTCTGAAAGACTCCTCCTTTTTAACAGTTCAGCCCACATCCTTTCTGTTAGTATAAAAAGGAGTCAGCTCACCACAGCTGATTGTCCTTCTGATTGAACACTCAGATCAGGTTGCTACAACATGTCCCCTAACCCCTTCTTTGCCAAACTCTTCTCTTAAATGCTTGTTTGTCACAGTGGTAAAAGGCTGAATCAACACAAGGACTTAAACATCTTTTAGCTTCAGAAAAAGAAATAACCGAATCAGGATCTGAAGCTACAAATGATGTTTAGTGAGTTAATCTGATTTAATCCAAGAAAATCACTCAAACCATGCTCATTAAGAGGACTTTAATTTTGGTTTTTGTTTTTTAATCAACTTACGAAACATCTGACCTCCCTGCCAATAATTTCTCTGTACTATTTATAAGCATTTTTGATGGTGCTGATTACAGTGCTGAATGTCAATAGGATTCTATCTACTACAAATGTTTTTACTATTGCTGTAGTACTCAAAGTAGCAATTAGGTAGCAAGGCCTGACTGGACTGTGGGCTGCACAGATCCGGAGTAAAAGACAGTCACAAGAACAATATGAAAAACATTAATAGTTAACATGGATCTACACAACCCAAAATGTGAAACAGTGTGGGCCAGCAGGACAGAGGAGAGTTGGATCACCAATGCCTTCACTGATAAGGAGAATTTTAAGGAAGATTTGAAGCATGATAAGATAATAAATGCAATATTTTTTCAGATATTTATTGGGATCATTGTCCAAGAATGAGGGCCATCATGAGAGAGGTTTGATATGTTTGATACTTGATATGAATGTAATTGATGTGTCAAGAAGAATTAACCCTGAGCAACACTCCTGGACCCTCCTGAGAGAAAAGCTTTTACTAAGTTCAGTGGTTGAGGTCTGATGGAGCAAGAGGGGAAGAAAAGTGAGGATGTAATTGGAAAAGTGGACCTTCAGAGTTCTAAATAGCCCTTTCAATTACACAGAAATGAAAAGGAGAAAGAAAATGGAGAACTTGTAAAGGCACACATGAAGCTAAGGGCACATATGCAATTTAGATTAAGATACGAAAGACTGCTGTATGAATGTACCGTGAAGAGGAAAGTTCAAGCATAGCAAGAGAATGTACAGGGTAAATGAGGGAAAATATACAGATAAGAGGCAGATTGAGGACAAAATACGATGGTACTGAGACAATTGGAGGTGATTAGAGAAGGAGTGTGACTCAGGAACTTGAGCCTGAATCAGGGGAGAAGATGACACTTGCAGTACCATTACAAAGCCTGTAAGGCAATCTGGGATGGGGCAGGAAGGTCAAATGGTCATTTCCTGAGAGAAAAGTATATACAGTTTTCACTGGAATAAATTGCTGTCAACATGTGCAGAGAAGTCAAGAGTAGGGGTGTAGAAAGTTTCAAAAGTGGATGCAAGGTGGCAAAAGTGACTGAGGTTGTAGGCATGGGGTTCAGCTAAACTGGAAAAGAAAAGCTGTTTAGTCAGAAAGCCTCTAGAATGGAAATAGGAGAGAAATTCTTTTGTGAGACAGGTGTGGAGAAGTAGCTTTCACTGAAACACTGCAGCCTATGTATTCAAATGCGGGAAGTTGAATGCTAAAAGTGATTCTGAGTTGCAGCTTGGTGGGGCAGACCACACAATTAGAGAACACATTGAGAGAACTAATGGCAAAAGAGAATGGAAAGAAAACAAAGCATCAAAGTATAAGTTTAAAAAAAATAACCAACCACCCAGACCCACCCCTCCCTCAGAAAAAGCAAAAAAAATACCCACTTTAAACCAGAAAAAAAGCCTGAGAGTGGGTGAAAAGTTATCTGCTATTGCCTATAAGAAATGATGGGGAAAAAGATGAACCTAGAAGGTCTATGGGTGTACACTGACCTCAGTATCTTCAGAATAAATACTTTCTTGAATGTGTTCTCCAAGGTGGAGAAATTCCACACTTCAGATCAATTGTATTGATGCAGAACAAGAATGTGTAATGATTAAATGATTTGTGTGAGGTGACACAGAAATTGGAGCCAAACATCGACCCCAAGACCCCTGAGTCCCATGTCAGACAGCTCGTGAGCTAATAACTGTCTGCTGGCCGGTACAGACAGAAGTTTGATATCCCCCTACTCTCTGCAGAGTCTTGCTTTTCTCAGTATAGGTCTATTAATGGAAAGACATCTTAATTAAGCTGCTTCTCAAGCTAAAAAGCAGATTATGTCTTAAAATATTTTGCCTTTCTCAGTTTTCTGCAATGACTATGAATTGAAATTGTAGAAACAAAGGCACACCCAGAAATGGTTCATTTTTTTATCTGCTGATAGGTGGGCAGAGAGGAAAGCAAACTATGCCCCATCACATCATAGAGTTTAATGTTTCCCATAGCACAGAGAAACAAAAGGTAAAAATTCACTACTCATGAAGTATCTACCTATGCTGACAGCTAATTTAGGCCCAATATACATGCTATGCAGAGAGAATAAATTCTTATGACACATCAAGTCTGGAATCCAGGGCAGCCTGCTAGTGATATTGAAGCAACACACTGTTTGCATACTGATTTCTGTGGTACTGCTCTTTGTTTTGAAAAAACATATTTATGCAGTTTCACTGGGAGCACAGTTATCATATCCAAATAAATTAGGAGATCCAGCCAGAGTGACTGTTTGTTAACAGCTCATTCTGGGGAGAGATGCCTTCGAGGATTTTAGGGTTTGGAATCTGTTTGTAAAATAGAAGTTAGGAATATGCTTCTTGTTCTCCTTTCAGATTTTTGAGATTTAAAATATCTCCTGGTCTTGTGTATTTTTATAGATTCTGCGCATCCTGTGGAGTCATTTAAAGTATAATTTTGATCTACTGATAGTTCACTGAACATTTAGGAACAACATAATTCGCTAGCGTCTTTCTTTTTATTTGAAGGATCTTTGAGACTTTATCTCTTTCCTAGCTAAGTACTTCTTTATCCCCATGTGTTCAGAATTTTGAGAGTTTCTTTTAATAGATCTGATCTTACTTCATCTGCAAAACTCCTCCTCAAGAAATCTACAGCACAATAAACAAATAAAAGAACTTCACCTCAGTGTATATCCTCAGTGGTTTTGCATGACTTTTACTTCACCTCTTGAACCTCTTCAACACACTGTCAAACTGACTGTGCTCTCTGCTTATCTGAGATTACTTTCTCTCCACCGAAATGCAGTTCATTACTTTCTTCAATGGAACTCTAAATCTGTTCTCTAATAGATTTCTAATCCTTAGCAAGCCCATGCATTACGAAGCAACCACTGTGCTTGCCATATGGTTAACCTGATTTTCAGTGACCCTGCCACATAATTTTTATTAAGAGCATGTGATTAGGAAAATACTGCACCAATAAGAATGTGGTTCCCCTCTCTGGTTTTTCCTTATTATTCTGAGGAGATTCTGATTATCACACACTCTCCAGTCTCTACAGAGAACTGTGATTACTTTCCCTCAGAAATCTCTTGTTCTTACTTTTAAGTATATTCAGGAACATTGTAAGACCTTAGTTATCAAGCTCTGTTTTCTGGACACTTGTAGTTCACTTGCTTGCAGAAGAATCAATAGATCAATAGACTTTTGGTGTATTCCAATAAGGGTGGCACTATAATACAAAGCATGTTGCCATACTAGCACACCGTTAAAATAAAAATGTGTGTTATTTTTATCCTATTTCTGACTACACAGAACATTCTGACCACTTGTGATCATTAATAATCTTGTGCAGCTTTTAAAAACAATAACAGAGTAATCAAAATGTCCTTGGAGAATTCCTGCTCATGTAACTGTATATTACCTCACTATATCCTTATTTCACCAACAGTGCATATCTCATGTCCTGGTCCAAGCTGTCCTGAGATTATGCTGAGTAGCAACTGTTAACCTCCAAAACACAGGAATGTCTGTGTTGGAAGGAGAAAAAAATGTATGTACCCTTCAGAGGACAGTGATGCTTAAGAATCTGTTGAAATATGAACACAGTAGTGAGTCTGAACAATCTGTCTACTTAGTATTCAAAGAAAGTTAAGCTTCTAAAATACAAATAAAGGATGTTTAGAATTACCACATTTAGCAAGGGTTTTGAGATCTTTGGGTGGAAGATATAATATAAATGTTGAAGTTTTCATGTTCTGCGTTATGTTTTCTTTGCGGATTTTTTATGGTGAGGAGTTTTTTTCAAGTAATTATTTTATTATTAATTTTGGAGATACTTCTCAATGTCAGGCTATACCAGGCATCTTGGGAATGAGTCCTGCTGAAGAAAGACATTTAGAAAGTAATTATTAAGTACTCAGGTGTGTGAACATATTGTTCATTTTACAGTTAAAACATACAGAACTTATTGTTTTCAGTCAATATTCTGTTACCATGACACAACAACTCCCCCTTATCTTGTATATACACTGGAGTCAGGGTTAACAGCCACAAAGTAACAGTGGTAAGAATCAGTCATGGGCAGTGTGCAGGCAGCTGAGAAGAGGTGTGACAACAGTTCCAAAGCAATGGTACGAACATGTGATGATGCAGTGCTTGAATAAACTTCTCAGCTTTTCTTGCATCATCAGCTATTTATTTCAATATTCTGTACGATATTAACACTTTGGCAGACAGCCCATTTTATTCATTTTAATGCATAATACATTAATACAGCACATATAAAAGCTCAAGTTTGGAATAGCTCATTAATCTTCCATTGTTAAAGGCTGGTTTATCAAAACATACTTGGTAACTGCATGATTTGCATTATGACGTCATCCCAATTTGTGATGGCAAAAGCCATAAGAATTTAAATAAAGGTGTTAAACTTACATCTGTATGTTTGACCAATAATTTCTCAGTGGAAAAATATCTGGGTCATCACCTTCCAGAGGCACAAGCATCTGTGTTTCTATTCTTGGTCAACATTAGAACGTGTTCCAGTGCCTGCTCACATGGTGTTTTCCCTGCTGATGTAGCTAGCTAGACAGGACAGAACGTTAACTGTGGTAACGAGACAGAGTGATTTCCACGTGGGAGTAAGGCTGATAAGCATACACTACAAATTTTAGACAGTTTTAAACTACCCTCTTTTGTCTCAAAGAAACCTCCAGTGTTTTTATTACACCCTCTTGACTTAGCTGTTTTTGTTGAAAGGACAGGCTCTGACCTGCTACAACCAGAGGCTTCAGTGGTATAAATGAGATGCATACAGGCTTTTAAGGATGTTCTCAGTTTGGGAACATGTACCGAATCTATGTCAGCATCTTGGTTTACCTGTAACTTCAGTGGGTGAAAACCAGCCCCAGACCGTTTGAAGTGGCTCAGTTCCATATATTAAGGTGAGATTGAAAACTATCAATGGCACAATTCTTTCTGTGCCTTTGAATTGACTATTGATCTCAGCAAATAGCACTGAGTGTAGTGAAGGAGGTTCTGGCACTAAAACCTGGTTATTGAAAACCACCTCTCTTCGAGAGACAGGAACATTCTTCTGTCCCTCCCTGCTTCATTAACACTTCACTGAACCCAGTCAGGACAAAGGCTTGCAGAGTCCTCTTGGAAAAATTTTGCCTTTCAGAATCTGACATTTCCCAGCTGGAACAGTATCTGTTTCCATGAAAATCAAAAAGCAGGTGCATCTCATGGCTATTAAATCCCAATTTTTTTGATGTGCATCCGTTATTCATGCTGGTGACCTAATCCCTGTGAAATTAATGTGAGAGAAGGCAAGACAATTCACAGACTACAGAAGACCCACACACCCATTCGGAAGTCTTCCACTATGCTCCTTGCAGATGAGTTAAAATGTGAATTATTTGCTGGAAAAAAATGACAAATAATTTAAAGTAAGGAACAGTTGAGAAAACTGTGACCTCTTCCATGGACAGTTTGTGAAGAAATGAACAGAAAAAGAAACATTCATAATTTACATTATTCACGAGTATCTATCTCTGGACAGCTGATAAATACATGTAAGTCAGTCATAGCATCAGTGCTCCTTGCAGGACTTTCTTTTACTTCCCAGGGAGCATGGCACACACAACATTCCAACAAATGGATGTCCGTTTCCCATCATGCCTACTGACACCATATCTGGCAGCATATATCATCCAGACCCATTGCCACCTGACCTTTGAAGAGCACAGAGCAGCCTGGGTTCAAAACTACAAAATGCTGCCAGCCACAGTCAGTTGAGCTCAGGATGTATTTAATCTGCAACATTTGACGTTGTTCCTCCTCATTTAAGATGCATAAAACCTCCTAATAAACATCACTCTGAGAGATGGGACTTTTATCTAACTCTCTTGGAAGAATTATCCATCACTTAGAGTCTCTGAAAACAGCCCGTCCTATGAACCTGTAGGCACAAAGAAGCCACAGGTACCAGAGGACTTGACCTTCATGTTTGTAAATGGTAGGCCAGAAAGAGCCGTTACACTAAGTAGGGATACCCCTATTTAGGTCAGGTAAATATCCATGGTCATTAAGCTACCCATGTATTGAGCCCACCATCAACATATTCACATAACTGCCAGAAAGGCACTAAAACATCAAGAGATGGTGAACCCACTGTCCATAGGTCTTGCAGCAGTGAAACTCACTTCTCAAAGTAGTCCCTTGGTTTCTTTCCCTCCAGCATTACCTTTGGTGATATTTTTCAGGGAAGAGGATCACTGGATTAACAGGTTCTACAACTAGGAGCTGCTTGAAGAAACTGATTTACAAAGCTGAGCTCCAGACCCTGAGTTACAGGTGACGACTCCTCATTGAGCTAGGGCAGTTTTAGGATCCCTTGAAGCTATGTTGCGTTTTTTTTCATGTCAGTGTATCTTAGAGCTATTTTTAAATTGGAGTCTGTCAAAACCTCCAAAGGGCCATTATGACAGTTAGAGATTACCAGTGAATAAAGATTTCTAGTATGTCCCCTTTGAAATATTTGCTGCAGGGTTGTAGGATGAAAATTAAGGACACTATATCCTTAAAGCTCTCCCACATTTTCTGACTTTTCAGATAATCTTTCTCTTCTCCAATCTCTTTATCGTTTTATCTCATTTCCTCTGGCTCTCTCCATTGGCCTCACCCCTGGTTTGTTCTATAATCTGCATCCTTGCCTTCTCATCCTGCCCTCAGCAGCTCCACTTCTCTCTGAAAGCCCTCTCCAGCACTAGCTTTCAGCTTTGCCAGGTATGCTTTAGGCCACTGTCATCTTTCCTCATACTCAAGGCTCATCTTTCTCCCTGATCCCTATGTCTTCCCCTCTCCCCATCAAGTACCATGAGCTGCTATAAATTTTCATATGTATTTTCTTCCTTCACGAGCTTCTTCAACATATGAACCGCAGTTTCTTTCACTTTATCTGTATTTTCAACAACCTCTATTATCTCTTCCCAGATGGTTTGCACCCAGCAGATTCTCTTCACCCATCTAGAACTATTTCTCCTCTAAATTACTCCATCTTTTTTCTTCTTTAGTGATCTTTGAAATTGTCAGTTCTCTTGAAATACTCCTTTATAGCCCTGCTGACTTCTGCAATTCCAGTTTTATTTAATGAATGGGATGGTGTTGGTATAAACCGTTAATTTGGCTGTAACATTCATGTTTCAATGACCTCAGTTCTATTCAACAACACCACTTCCAATGAAAAGTAATATTCTGAAGCATACACTGTATCTACATTTTTCTTCAAATGTATTATCTCAACACTAGAGCCAAGCATGTTTTCACATTCCTTTGACATTAGAGAAGTTTTCACTCCCATTCCTTGTCCTATGATCTAAAAGCACTCTCTCTTTTCCTCAATTTTTTAAACTTTTTTCTTTGACTATAGCTGTCCTTGAAGAAAGTTGTCCCAGAACCAAATTAAACACGTCACACCAGCAAAAGTACAAAAATAAAGCAGACAGATCCCTTATAATTTTATTAAAACAAAACAAACCCCAAAAAAACCCAACAAAACCCAAACAACCCACAATAAAAAATAAAACCAAAGCACACAAAAATCTAAGCGACAAAAATACACAAAGAATTCTCTGTGCCTCGTATCTTAGTTCCTTCTGAAGCCCTCTCTCATTTGCCGTGGCAAAATACCTTACAGTAGTTTCCCCAAAGGTTAACATAATGCTGCAGTAATATTTTCTTTCCTTCCTTCAGTGGATTTATTTTGTCAATGACTGTTGTCTGCCTCAGCAAAACAGCTTCATCTCTCTTCTCTATTTAGCTCATATGGGGATGAATCCTGCAGCACTAGTCCCAGTGAAGTTGGTGGGAGTGCTGACTCTGTAAGAACTGTATGTGTCCCATTGAATAATTATCCAGGGCTGAATGAACTCCCAGAAGTTGTGTGTTCAGACAAGCATTTCCATCTAAAGGTTGTTAACCAAAGCAGGAGGTCCACTAAACAACCTTCCCCACCACCTCCCAGTAATGCCCTCACTGACCTATTCGAATAAATATTTTCACTAAAAAAACCCCAAAACATAGAGATAAGATCTCAACAAAGAGAAATGATCCAGTATTATTCAACAAAAGATTGGAGCAATAAACCTTTCCCAGTTGTAAGTCAATTTGTTTTTTAAACAGAGGTCAGGTGGTTTTTTCCGCTGTAGCAATACATGCAAAAATTTCTAGTAGAAACTCACTTTCTGAAATTTTATAAACCAAAGCATATTAAAGGCACAGGAAGATGGAGCTCTAATTAAAGTTGAAGAGTAAATAGTAACCACAGCATTTAGCAATTCAGCTATTAGAGTAGTATATAATCGCTGCCTAGTTGCTGCCTTATTGACACCTAGTTTCTAACTTATTATCCACATTACTTTTTCCAGACAGTGCAGACTGTGAGAAAACAAGGGAGAAAATTTGTTCTCCTGGTGAAATCACTGAAGACTTAGCGTCTTATTTTAGTAAGTATTTAAAATTTGCAATCAAATTGGGTGTTAAAGTCAAAAGCAGTCTTCAAATTTTAAAATGTCCTTTCTAGTAAAAAGTATCATGAACTATGCAAAACCTGAAACATATAGAAAATATTTCAAAGATACTTTGACTAACATCTTAGTGATGATGCAAGGGTTGATAAGGGTGCTATTAACTTTTTTTTTTTTTCTTGTTCTTATATCCAACAACCGAGCAGAAGAACACAAGAACCTTATGCTGCTGGTGGGTTAGGGGAGAATATGGAGAGAGGTGGTCTAAAATTCTGGAGATACATCCAAGGAACAAAATCCTTTTTGTAGTCTTTCTGGACAGGATCCACTGTTTCCGGGAACACATGACAGAGGGCTAGTCATTTGAGACTGAACATTGATGCAATACACTCTTGCTCAGGGAAGAGGAACTTTAAACCTGAGAAAGCCTTTTTCCAAGTGAGAAAGAGAAACATGGCAAAAATATAGTGTTCATTAAAAGACTCCCTCTGGGGCTGTTTCCTAAAGGAGTCTGTTTCTAAATTTACATCTTTTGGCTCTGACTTGCCACCTTGAGCCCAACTGGACATTGTGCTGCAAAGCAGACATTCCTTCAAATGCCACAGCTGTAGATAAGCTGACACCTGAGTACCAATATCAAAGAAACATGATACAGGACAACAAATCCATGTTGTCAGAAGCTCTGCATGTCAAGGGAATAAAGAAGTATTATTTTTTCTTTGCGCTCAAGTTTTTTGTTCATTACTGTCTTTCCTGATAAGCTCATAAGGTGTGTGGGTCTGGGCCTGCCACAGGTTCTGACTTGGCTTTGGGCAGGTACATTGGATTTGCTAAACCCAAATATTTAAGTCCATAGAAAACCTGGGAGAGCCCAAACTTATGAATTATAGAATCATAGAATGGTTTGGGATGGAAGGGACTTAAAGATCATCTAGTTCCAACCCCCTGCCATGGGCAGGGACACCTTTCACTAGACCAGGTTATTCAAAGCCTCGTCCAACCTGGCCTGGAACACTGCCAGGGAGGGGGCAGCCACAGCTTCTCTGGGCAACTGTGCCAGTGTTAGTGAACTGCCAAAGCAGGCTGCATTCTTTATGTCTATCACTCTGACTTTTAAAGTGTTGGTAACACAAGGACCAGGGATAGCTCTTACCTTGGCACCAGTGATGTCCATCCCTACCAGGACTCAGTAAAACGTTCCTGAGTCCCATGTCCCTCTTGCACCAAGCATGGCAGCACACATGCCAGCACAGGGCTCCCTCTCCACAGCCTGAGGTGGGGGACACCCACTGGCTAAAAGTCATTAGAGCTGCCACCAACAAAGACAGTTTCAGAAAGACAGTTGGACATTTTGCTCCATCGATAACCCTGACAGCCCTCTTCTGAGCAGTCACTTCAGTCAGTTCAGACTGGCAGTCTGTAATTGCACTTGGATTAAAATTTACAGAAGCTCTTTGATTTTATTTTTTTTCCAAAAATCTCCATAAGGAAGCTAAAGAGGTAAAAAACAGAAGAAATTCTGCAGGGAGACTCAAATATGTTCTGCTGACAAACCTGTGCTTATTACTCCCAACACTGTCAGATGCTGCAGTGGGAGGGAGCAGGAGGTAGTCCTCACATCATTAACAACACACCCCAGTGCAATTCATTTTGGGACAGGTGAGATCTTGGGTTTCAGATGAGATATTATTGATCCTGCTCTGACTTAACTGAAAAGCAGGGGGTAAGAGCTGCATTGCCACAGAGAAATAGGTCAGCATGGAAGAATAAGGCTTTGATGTTGTCCTGATCAAAATGGCATCTCAGACCCAGTGAGCAGGGGAGGGGGAAGGCTAGGTGGTCAGAGAGAATGGTTGTGACTCAGGTTCATTCTTCAATCTCTTTCTGGGGCAGGGCTGATATAATCTAGCCCTTAATATGCAAGTTACTGGTGGAGAGTACTATAAATATGGAACATCAAAATGTCATTTGCACAGTCACTTCAAACAGATATGTCCTAGCACTCTCTTCCTTCTGTGCAGGAAAGGTAATAATCTGTTAAACTTTCTCCTGGAACCATATTTTAGCATTTTAATTATAGACCCAACACATGCACTAAACACACTCTCAATAAAGGTCACACCTTAATAAAGTCAGTACAGCATGCTTCTGTAACCCAGCAAGGTCACTACCTGAGAGGAATCACCAACAAGGCGACTGGCTTACTGCCAGGACAACCGGCAAAGTTACCGAGGCCATTTCAGGAGGCCACTGCTGCTGTTGGCTGGCCAAAAAGTTCAGGGAGGCAACGTGTTGTCACTAACCCACACCAGTGTTCATTCACAGGAGAACAAATTAATCTAAATGTAATTATTATTTCTTTCTAATGGAGGGCTGCAACTGGTTCGAACATTATTCACTGGGTTATTACTGGTGATGGGTGCCGTGGAGGAAGCCTATGCCGTTCTTCCTCCTTTGAGCACTATCTCCCTCTGCTGTCCTGCCTCAGTTCTGCATTTTGACTCCAGAAGGTGACCTCTAAAGTGTAACCAAACGAAGTAATAGAAAGTTTGGACAAATACCTTGTAAAATTTTTGCTTAACACTATTTAGTTTATCAGAAACACCTTAATGTCAGGAAGGGTCAGTCTCAAATACTGGAGGCTTTCCAGTGGAAAATACATTTAAAAAGAACATCTGGGAAATACATTTTCTCTATATGGAGCTGCCCAATCAGGTTTCCATTACTAGTAAGAAGTAATAAGCAGTAATGGCTTCTTCTCTGGGAGGGAAGTAACACAAATTTCTAAGCAGCAGAGATCCTCTGAAGTGAATATGAAAACTGTTCTTCATCTTTTGCTTTTTGATGGAAAAAAACCAAGGGACAAATGTCTGACCAAGGCAGGGGTAGTACTTGCATGTTCCTGTATCCATATGCAACATCAGGACTCAGAGGGCTAGTTCTGAGGGTAGCCTATGAGGTACTGTATGCGGATAGATAGCACCTCTGAGAAACCGAAAATAAAGGTTGAATAAAGGCATTACTGTCTCAGTTTTCATTGGCATGGATGATTAAGTCCTTCTGAGTTTGGTGATCTTCATCACCACTTCAGACAGCATGCTATCAGCCTCTCCAAGAGGCTCTGGGCACTTCTTTGTTTGCAGATTGGCAGAACTCAGTCTCAGTCCTGAAAGGTAAAGTGCCAATAAACTTAGAATTTTGCTTTAAATTATATTTTTCCAACATTGTAATGAGAAAATCCAAAGTTCATTTCCTTCCATAAGCCCACAATGAATATAATGTTCTTGAAGCAGTAAGGCAAGCTCACACTAGGTTTGCAGTGTCAATAGCTATTTTTATGTTCTTCATACCAGTGGCGGATGAACCATGACAATACTGTCCTGAGTGATAAAATGCTTATTAAATCATGGATTGCAAGCATGAGGCTACAGTCTTTTTCAACCCCAAGTAAGATAGCAATTTGCTGATTGCATTGCTTTGAATTCTTGCAGGCAGTGTCTTAAGTTCTACTGTGAATTAACAGGGGCCAAAATTTATTCCTCTTTGGTTATGAGTCTTTCAGCACAACCAGTGTATGCATGTGAGGGCATATTTTGCCCCTTGCTATTTAATGTACACATTACAGTTCAAATTCTTCTTTTAAACATACTTAGTGTAAGACACAGTGAATGATATTTTATTTACATTAGCAGTGTTGAAATTTTTGTTATTCCAATTTTTAATAGTGTTGAAAAAGAGTGTCATGTTTCTCAGTCAGCACCATATTTTTTTTTCTACGACCTCTAAGCAGAAACACTGGGAGAATCTTGCTCCATACAAATTAGGACAGAGGCTGGACCAGAGGTTCCAAATCATTCTGTAGCTCTTTGCAGTACCTTGTGCATCCAATTAACTAATGAAATCTGAATGACGGGGGAAAAAAAAATATTTTTCTCCATAACATTCCCAGTTTGCTACAAACAAGAGTGTTCAGTCAGCAGCGGTACTGCCCTGTTGGAGTTACAATATAAAGTAATAAACCAGGGTGCAGTTTCAGTCTAGGGAGAAACTCGACCCACAGGTATTAATCTGTCTGTGTGGATCCAGGAGAACAAGGAGTTTTCAAAATCCTCTGCCTTGTTATGAATCCCAATGGCTCATTGGCAGGAGTCTGAACCCACACATTAGCCATCTTGGAACAGCTTCCTTGGGTTTCTAGTGCCTAGGTAACCTGATAATACTATGTTCTTTCTGACACTGTAAAAAGTCTTCCCTAAAAATTATACAGCTTTTAATTGAGATAGGGTTGTCTGATTTAGCATTCCTATTTTTGCCCCACCTTGTACATAATTCCAGAAGAATATAAACCAAGCAGCAGAAGTGCAACAATTGCAATGTGTCTCTGATACATGGACCCAACATCTACACACTACTGAATTAGTATACTAATGATGTTACTGCTTTAATTAACCATGCTACTGTGCCTGTACTGGACTCTTTCCCAAGAACTGATTGGGTTACTGCATAAGGCAAGGACACTGATTTTCTTTTAATTCCTTTTTTTTTTTTTTCCTTATTGACAGGGCTGCCAAGTTCACAGAAGAATCAATAACCAAGGATATTCACATAGGATAAGATTTACAATGCATGTTTCACAGACAGTAACAACTGGGACCTCAGAGCACTTACTGAAACCAACAAAATGACAACTGATATGTCCTCCAGTGAATCTATGTTAAGACATTCTGTCTGCAGTAATTAAAAACTAGGTAATCTCACCTATGTGAAAAGCTCACCATAAAATCAGCTCCACTTAGTAGTGTAACTTGACATGTTGACTTTCTACATCAGCAGCCATGTCCTCTAAGCCAGCCTCTGGCCTCACTGTGCTAAGCAGCACCTCTCTTGACTCAAACCAAGTAAAGGCAAGTAATGTGCTATCCAGCATGCATATTCTTCAAGTGATCCTTCCTGCTTTTCCTACAATGTCTTTCCTTCAGTATAATATATATGATGGTCTGGTAGTCCACTAATTACAGATGAGCAAATGACACCTGAACAAACATACAATGTATTTTTTCCACACATTTCTTTTTGTCACACAAATTTTAGTAATTATATCTCTTTCAATTCTTTGAGCTTATTCAAGCAAACGTGCCTGCTGTCAGTAAAATACGCAAGTTTTCTATTGTGTACCAATAGCTGTGCAAGACCTAGATATCACTGAACGCAAGGATTCCCTGGGTATTCATAGTGCACAGTATAAATTAAATTGATTCTGTTTCTTCCTATACTCCAAAACACACTTAAACTTCTACCAAAATCAGAACACACACACTGAAACAAGGAGACTTTTCCATACTCCTTTCATTCACATATTTGTACTGACTTCATGCAGCAACTTTTATGAAAAGAAATAATGAATTAAAAAAATGAACTAACTTTATCGTAGGTTATTGCATGTAGGAAGTATTATAAATATTATTAATTGCTTGGCTCTCTTCCTTCTCTGTCATATTTCCCTCAGGTCTCTGTTCCATGCTCAAGGCCATTATTTGATGGGGGAGGTATAAAGTCATAACAGGCTGATGTAAATTTCCTTTGAGATGTCTTATATATCACAGATACCATGAGGGAGATGAAACAGCAATTTTGTTCCTGTTCATAAGTAAGGATGGAAGAAATGCTCCATCTGAAGAAAACTAAACTGATGCCCATTCTCTAATTGAGGCCAGTGTAGTATATTATTCTTCAGGTAAATCTTTGATAAAACTTATTGCCTTTTTCAGGTAGATCTTTGATAACACTTATTGCCTTTTTCAAGATCCCTTCTGGAAGAAGGGTTTGTAATTCTGAGGAGGAAATGAACAACTTCAAAACTGAGAAAGATAAAGATGTCTGTGTCAAGAGTCTTTGACATGCTCCATCAGTGTACTGAATTTTATGTTGCTGCTAAATAAAAATCAGAAACTCATTACAGAAATTGAAACAAGAAAGTAGGTCAGGCAGTCACTTTGTAAGATCACTATCAGTCTCTGAGCAGTTCAGAAATCTTTTTTCAGCCTAGTGTAGGGTTGCTGGTTTGAAAAGGTGCAGATCTACAACTCTGACAGGGATACTTTCAGCCTCTTGGCTGTCCTGGGCATGCCAAGAAAACCACTTATTGACCTTAAAAAGCTTAATTAGGAAGTCACCTGGGCATATTTACAGAAGATAAAAACCTGGGGAGAATATTCATTTTACAAATACTATAATGGGTCCATCCACAGAAATAAAACAACACTTTAGGTGAGCATGTAGCATACCATGAATCTCTATGTCCAGTATCCATTTTATATCCACATACTGTCTTTAGAAATCACCCATTATTTAACATGCCAGAAGAGCTTTTAATGAAACACCACTGAAGAGACATTTTAAAATATTTTTAACAACAACCCCCAGCAGTGCTACAGGCTTGGGGAGGAGTGGCTGGAGAGCTGCCAGTCAGAGAGGGACCTGGGGGTGTTGACTGACAGACAGCTGAACAGGAGCCAGCAGTGTGCCCAGGTGGCCAAGAAGGCCAATGGCATCCTGGCTTGTGTCAGCAATAGTGTGGCCAGCAGGGACAGGGAAGGGATCTGACCCCTGTACTCGGCACTGGTGAGGCCGCACCTCGATTCCTGTGTTCAGTTTTGGGCCCCTCACTACAAAAAGGACATTGAATGACTCGAGCGTGTCCAGAGAAGGGCAACGAAGCTGGTGCAGGGTCTGGAGCACATCATACGTGGAGTGGCTGAGGGAACTGGGGGTGTTTAGTCTGGAGAAGAGGAGGCTGAGGGGAGACCTCATCACCCTCTACAGCTGCCTGAAAGGAGGTTGCAGAGAGCTGGGGATGAGTCTCTTTAACCAAGTATCAAGTGATAGGACAAGAGGTAATGTCCTCAAATTGCACCAGGGAAGGTTTAGACTGGATATTAGGAAGTATTTCTTTACAGAACAGGTTGTTGGGCATTTGAATGGGCTGCCCAGGGAGGTGGTGGAGTCCCCATCCCTGGAGGTGTTTAAGAGTCACGTTGACATAGTGCTGAGGGATATGGTGTAGTTGGGAACTGTCAGTGTTAGGTTAATGGTTGGACTGGATGATCTTCAAGGTCTTTTCCAACCTAGATGATTCTGTGAACTTAACTACAGTCTACAGCCGTACATTTGTGCCCTTCACGTGGTAATCTGATATTTTCCCTCAAAGAATTTCACCATCTGCATTAGCAACAAAGCGGATCCTGTGCAGATGTGAGTATACACAAGTCTACTGCGGACAAGAGAGGTACTGTGCTTTTTACACCATTCAAGGTTCTATTCCAGATAGAGTTTAGGCTTTGATTCACTTGCAACTGTCACAGTCTTCAGATATTTTCAGATGAGCCAGTTCATTTAAATAAACTGGAAGAGGGAAGTGACAATGTTTGTCCTACAGCTATCTTCAAAACTGGGTGATAAATACCAAATTTGCTACATCAATAACCCTCTTAAAAGGGTTCAAGAGGAAAAGAATTCACTGAAATCCAGCTCTTGTTCAGATGTGGACAAGAAGCTGCTTTTACAGACAGGCTTTACTTGCAGCAGTTTAATTGCTTAGGCAGCAATATCTTTGCTCAGCTAACTAGCATCTTACTCCTGATGGGAAGGATTGTTACCTGTACAACATAGAGAAAAATCACAGTATTTTGCCATCTAAATCAATGGCAGCACTTTATAAGCAGAGTAAAACTAAGGATGAGAATGAGTGTCAAAATTTAAGTGGGTAATATTGGCTGAAAAGTAGGAGGGAGGAGAATTACACAGTCATTTAAAATAGAGCATCAGGAATTGATGAGAAATGGTTTGGGAAGCCAGGAAAGTGTCTCAGTAGCAGAAGTTGGCATAGCTGATAATTGAGCTACATAGTCAAGAAGGTAAAATATATATGTATGTTTCCTGGAGAATGGGTTTCCCAGAATTTTGTCTGCTATTGATTTTTTTTTTTCACTTAAGTGACATACTTGGTTTTCTAAACTGCTTTCACTGATGCTCTGTAGTGGTAAAACCAGAACTGGCTTTAAAAAAAAAGAAAAAGCGGTGATGCACTCAGATATGACAGTGAAAGGGACCATAGAAGGACTTGCACAGGCAGAAACTGGCAACATTGTTGATATTCTTGAAGTTTCAAGGGTCAGGCTTCACCACCACATTTAATCCTATCAGTTTCAGTGGAAGTCTTTACTGATAAAGATACTAATCAATAAAACTATGGAGAACAGCAACCAACCCCTAAAGAGGGTGGCATCATCACTAGAAGACTTCTATACTTCTGGGTCTATTGCAGGGTCCTTATAACAGTTCTAATACATTTATCTTTCTCAGTATGTAACATTTTAAAAATTACTTTACCTTCTGTTATCAAGGTCTTAACCCTATATATTTGGAATCTCAAAATTTATCTTTTGTGCTAAACATTTTTTACTGTCTGATGCTGAATTGTAGAGGACTACTTATCTCCATTTTCAAGACATACTTTCAAAATACTGATAATACTGTATGATAAGGCTCTCATATATAATTACCAAGCTAGCAGTTATGAGGACATTGGTATCTGATTCCCTTAAGTCTACAAATACATGACCATAATGTTGCAAACAGCTCTCCATCAACAGCTTTGCTTATCAATATCTATGTGGAAGGGTTTAAATATCTTCTCTCAATGCCTGTGAGCTAATATTCTCTGCTGCCTTTTCTGCAGCACACAAGGCCAGCCTAACTGCCAATCTAGGCTCTAATCCCAGTGAGACTGGAGGAAAAAAAAAGCCAGCAAAACTTACTGCACTGTCTTTAGAAAGAAAGTGAAGGTCAGACTAATCAATCTTAAATAAAAATGACACTACATGAAAATGCCCATTTTATCTGAATCCATACTAATTCCTCCCTAACAGAACACTGATGTCCTGCTTCACAAAGCAAGTCTCATCACTGCTTCTGGGAAAGTACTTGCAGCTCTTCTATAATCAGCTGCTGAAGTACCCTAGTTTATTCAGTGCCTGTACTCATTCATCCTATTCCATACAAAACACTGCATTCCTGGCAGTGTCACATAGCATCATCTATTTCAGTCATGTTACTAACAACATTTTCTCCACTTTTTGGAAGCTGTGTTAGTATAAAGTCATGAAGGAATATGATCCTGTTGGTGTATAGCAGCTAGACAGCCCTCAGTTTCTCAGACTTTTAGTAAAATAGTTACTCAAAACAGTAACAAGATCAATTATTTTGGAAATATATTTTTTTAAATGTTACATTTATATAGCTAACTCCTTAGCTGGTGTGAATTAGCAAAGATTGATTGACTGTGTGTTAATTCAGCCCTCACTAGCCTTAATAGAATAATGCTAGCTGGGGATCTGACCCTGACCAGCTGATCCTCTGAAAGCTGCAGAACCACATTTGAAAAAGAACAGCACTTGAAAGATATTATGCTTTAAAAAAAATGTCATGAAGGAAGGTAGTTGCGTGGATTGGGTGCAGAGAGGACTGCCACAGTGGGACAGCTGTAAAAGAATTTACCTGTTAGCCTCAGAACTGACATGGGAAACACTACCAGTGTTTCATCCCAGAGCAAGGCTTTCATTAAAGACCTTCTTAGATCCAGGTGAATCCAACCACCAGGTACAAATCCCATGGGAACCAGGCTTCATGAGTTTTACCACAGCAAATCTGCTTCTTATGTTACCTTTTTTTTTTTTTTTTTCAATCAGTAAAGTCTAGTTCATGTTAGTTACCATGAAAAACAGCCTTTCATTCAGGTTCTTCCTTACCGTTCTTTGAAACATTGTCCTCTGTGGATGTCTAACACATCTTCATCCCTGTTGTAGTTGCTTACAAAACTCTTTCCTGTTTTCAACATTTTTAGTGGGTTTTGAAATCTATTTCAACACTGAAGTCCTGGCTTGACAATTTATGAAGAGTCTCCTTAAAATGCAGATAAATTATGAACTGTCAATGTCAATCTTGAGTGCAATCTTATCAAAAAACTTGAGGTTAATTAGGAAGGATCTCATCCTTCTAAATCCATATAAGTTTATCATAATAATTGAGAGTTGAGATCAATTACTCATGGTATGTCAAGGGTATGAACTTATATGGTAATGATTGAGTGCTTGGCCTGAATGCTCAAAAGTCAAGGTCAGAAAGCATGCCAAATGCACATTTAAAATTTCTTTAAGAAGTCACAAATGGTGGGGTGGGGGAGGGAATGGGATATGTAGGGCTAATAGCTAAGGTGTATATTGATCTGAACCTTTCAGGCCAAATTCAGAAGACATTGTAATAGTAAATACAGAAAGAAGCTGGGAGTTACTTAGTCTGAGAATGGGATCATTAATAGTTTAGAAGCATTTTTATCAAGTAATTCAGGAGTTCCATTTCACAAACAGGTACCTAGCTTTCCCAGTGGATTAGTAACATTTACTTTAAAGTAAGGTGCTCATGCATTGCACGGGACATTCATTGTGCCACAAACTCATCTTAACATGACACTGACTGTCCCTTCCAAGTACAATCTTCATAACATTCTTCAGTCCTCTGGAAACACAGTGCCATTCCCACTTTAATCATATCAAGACAAGGAGAAAAGGAGAGTCCTAAAGCAGTTCTGCTCACCCTGAGAAGCAACAAAAAAGACTGGAAGAAGATTGATATTGGTTTTCCTTATTTTTCGTATTTTGTTATTTTTCACTTTTTTTGTCCCTGTTTTTTTTAAGAAAAAACCCACAGCCCATAAAACATATTGTCACCAACATTTTTGAAGATGCTGCCTCCCAGCTGAACCATTGAAACAGAGAGTGGCTTGGATGCGTATGAGTATCATCTCTCTCATTGTGCCAGAAGAATAAAATCTTCAAGAGAATGTAATATTATAACAAATTATTTAGTCTTGGAAATAGCACTAGTTTGCAACTGGAATTTTTACTGTTTAAAGTAGGCTTACTCTGTAAGTCAGAGGAGATAGACTTGCATTCATCCCAAACCACTCAGACACATTGACAGTTTGTGCATAATTCCCCCATCCTGAAAATGTGATGATCTCACAGTGAGACTAAGCACACTGAGAGGATCTCTCCACTGATACAAAGCAGTGTACTGTAAGATTAAAATCAGATCTGAGGAAGCTAGCTCAGTTACCAGGAACAATATAAACATGTTAATGCAGCGTTCCACTGTGCTGGTTTGCACAGTCAGCAAATTCCTGTTCTGCAGAGCACTGCCTAGGCAGGGCTACACAGTCATGGCACCAGGCTAGCCCAGTGAGGTGCACTGTCCCTCCAAGGTAGCTCTGGACATTCTAATGGCAGTGCAGTGCTGGCATAGACTTTGAAGAGTGAGTAGCTTTGGTTCTGCAGCATATGGGTACCATATGGCAAGATAAGTACATGCAAGACTGAAGGAACATTTCAAATCTTCTGCAATCATATTACAACTTTTCTGTACAAGAAGACTCCTGGTGAGCATTCCCTGGAAAGTAGTGCTCCTCCCTCAGTATGCTCACAAAACCTGTGCCACCTGAGGCCACCACCTCAGAGAACATTATGGCTACAGAAAGGTCAGCAACTCTTGGTATTATGTGCATCTACTACGTTTAGAGCGTTTAGTTAGCTAACTTCCACATCGCACATTATGAACACACACAGGAACCCAGGTCTCCAGACTTGTGACCAAGTCACAGCATGCCAGCTGTGATGCTGCAACTCCTGGTTGTGTTTCCAACCATGCAGCAGAGGTTTACCTTTGCATTTGCAAAGGAACACAGTGGTGTCACAGCTGGTGCCACGTAATTTGTCAAGCCACAATCATGTGTTAGCACTGTAGGGAGCATGGAGAATGAAGGAAATCTGCAGTGAAGAGAAAGTGGTACAAGTCTAAGAACAGGAATCCAGGATGAATGAGGAAAGGTAAGAAAATAATACTGTGTCAGGAAAGCGAAGCAAGGAAGTGATGAAAACTTCCTGGTAACTGCACGTGGACCCACATTGAAGCAATATCTGAGGAGATCTCCATTCTCAGATGTATGCTTTCTATTTCTTTCTGCCCTACAAATCTAGTCACAGCATTAAATTCATGTCTTCATTCCCAAGCCCGTTACTGCAAACCATATAAACGTTCAAATATTTACAACAATACAAACTCAGACAAGGCAAATCTCTAAAAAGCCTTTTGGATATTCAGACAATAAATGTGTCAGGCTGCTGTGTGAAAGCCTTTTCCTGCTGGTATCATTACAAATCCTCAGTCTATAGCTTTTCTCACTGAAGACCTCAAGCAGATCTTTATTAATATACTTCCCAAGGACCTGGGTTACTCCACAGAGTAACTGTATTTTCTTAGCAGACAGCTAGTACATATAACATAGTTAGGCATATCCTTTGCCATTAGGCTTAACCTTTAGTGATTACCTGTGGCTTAGTGTCCTTTCTGTCAGTTCCTCAAAGTCAGAAGATGTATTTTTGTCATCTACTAGCTCTATAATTTCCAGCCCATAGTTTGATTGGTTATTTAATGCCTGCAAAACAGCTTGTGTGCTGTCCCATGCTAATGCTTGACAGCTACAGTTGTCACGACTACTCAGCACCTATGTGAGGGCTGTGTTGGACAGCTATTGTGACAATTCCCTGGCATTTTCCCTAGACATTAGTATCTCTGCCTCAAAGGCTTCTTCTACAGTCTCTGAGACACTAGACAATCTTGACATCCAATGGAGGAGGCACTGGAGTGTCAATATGAAACTGACTGCTGTGCCTGCCCATGAGGCTCCTGTGGGCATGGCACTGTGCTACATGACATTTTCCTGCTAACAACACAATGCAAAGTCCCTGGGCCTCCCTGAAAACCGATATGCCATCATCAGCTGGTCTGACCAGGCCTACCTGCCATGATTAGCATTTTGTGGTGGGTAGACCCTGGCTGGATGTCAGGTGCTCGCCAAACTGCTCTATCACTCTCCCTCCTCAACTGGACAGGGGAGACTAAATATAATGAAAGTCTTGTGGGCCAAGACAAGGACAGGGAGATCACTCAGCAATCACTGTCACTAGCAAAACAGACTCAACTTGGGGAAATTAGTTTAATTTATTACGAATCAAATCAGAGTAGGGTATTGAGAAATTAAACCAAATTTTAAAACACCTTCCCTCCCCCCCACCTTTCTTCTTCCCAGGCTCAGCTTTACCCCGATTTCTCTACTTCCCTCCCCACCAGTGGCACAGAGATCAGGGAATGGGGGTTGCAGTCAGTTCATCACAGGTTGACTCTGCTGCTCCCTCCTCCTCAGTGGAGGACTCGTCACACTCTTCTATTGCTCCAGTGGGGTACCCCTCCCATGGGAGACAGTGACCCATTAACTTCTCCAACATGAGTCCCCACAAGCTGCAGTTTTTTTGCAAACTGCTGCAGTGTGGGTCCCTTCCACAGGGTGCAGTCCTTCATGAACAGACTGCTCCAGCACAGGTCCCTCCCACAGAGTCACAAGTCCTGCCAGCAAACCTGATCCAGAGTGAGCTCCTCTCTCCTCGGGTGCACAGGTCCTGCCAGGAGCTTCCCACAGGGTCACAGCCTCCTTTGGGCTCAGCCACCTGCTCCAGCGTGGGTCCCTCACAGGCTGCAGGTGGAGATCTGCTCCACCGTTACCCTCCACGGGAGCAGGGCACAGCTGCCTCACCACGGGCTGCACCACGGGCTGCACCACGGGCTGCACCACGGGCTGCACCACGGGCTGCACCACGGGCTGCACCACGGGCTGCACCACGGGCTGCACCACGGGCTGCACCACGGGCTGCACCACGGGCTGCACCACGGGCTGCACCACGGGCTGCACCACGGGCTGCACCACGGGCTGCACCACGGGCTGCACCACGGGCTGCACCACGGGCTGCACCACGGGCTGCACCACGGGCTGCACCACGGGCTGCACCCGCACCTGGAGCACCTCTTGCCCCTCCTTCCTCACTGACCTTGGGGTCTGCAGAGTTGTTTCTCTCACATATTCTCACTCCTCTCTCCAGCTGAAGCTGTGCAGGTTTTTCCCCCCTCCCTCTCAAATACATTATCCCAGAGGCACTACCACTGTCGCTGATGGGCTCGGCCTTGGCCAGCAGCGGGTCTGTCTTGGAGCCGGCTGGCATTAGATCTGTTGAACATGAGAGAAGCTTCTAGCAGCTTCTCACAGAAGCCACCCCTGTAGCCTCCCACAACAAAAACCTTGTCGTGCAAACTCAATACACATGTGGAATACTGGAACCAGAGAGAGGTCGGTCACAGCACTTCCCTGCAAACTGGCCATTCACACTACAGGTATGTGTCAGTATGTGAGGTGAGTCAAGTTAGGAGTCTATAATGTGAATCCTTCCCTGTAAAAATATAGCCCTTATTTCTTTTAATAAGGAATAAGTCTCAAGATGGTTACAACCCTTCCACGTATTCTTTCCCCAGCATCCATTCCCATAATTTCAGAAAGCAAGCCCCATAACTCACCCCAGAAACCCTTTCTCGCTTCCAGAGATATACCACAGTACAAATAACCTAGAGACTTAGGTTCAAGATTATTATTTTGATGCTAGAAGTAACAGCAGAACTGTGCTCCATTTCATTGCTTCTAGAGAGGGTTTTGACACTAGCTTAATAGTGGTTGACTCACAAGTCAAAGACTGTCTTTGAGAAAACTTTCTGCAGGGTTGATAGACAGCTAGCATACTCTAAGGCATTTTCTTCTGCATTACTTGGCAGGAAGCCTGAGACAGTTTGAACAACACTGTGCACAACGTGCCCAGCTCAGCCAAAACTCATTAAGGGTCTTGTCTTCTCTTGTGCGCTTTGTGAAGCACATTACTGCACCCCTGATGGGCAGCAGTTATGCTAAGATTAAAGATCACCAAATACCTTTAATGTACCAGTCAAATTGCATTTCTCAGCTGTGTATACATTGGTAAATGTTCTGCTGCTTTACCAGATGAAGGATGAAGATGTAATGGCAGTTCTCCAGCTACTGCGCTTGGTTAAGAAATTGCTCTGAAAGAGGTTTCATGGGATGATAATTTCAGCAAAGTGTGAGACGTTGCTGAAAGATGCTCAGGTTCGTGACTGCATTAACTCTGGTTACTATTGAAGGACTCCTCCCTGGTGAACAATGTAAGACGCATACATCTTTGATCACTCTGAAATCTATTTTTAAAGAGCTGCTCTGGATTTTGCCCTGGGAGTCCCACTGATTTGTGAGGCAATCACTTTTAGTTAAAACTCCATTCACATTTAGCTTGAGAGCACTGCTGACTCGCATCACAGATTGAAGGGAGAACGCACTGTTCTATTTCTGCTAAACTGGGTGTTACAAATACCCTCTTTCCTCCTTCATGTACTTTCTTTTCTCTCTTTTTCAGTTTGTGGGAGTGTTCAACTACTGTGACATTTGTTAACTGGTTTCATTGTTTTAATATTGCCAAACGACAACCACCTCCATCTTACTTTCAAAAGTAGACTTCCCTATGTCAGCCAGTTCATAATAGAGGAGCCTTATCAAAAGCAGTCTTCTTGATAAAGGGTAGCTGCCAGATCTTGGCATGATAATTTGAATTTTTTCTAAATGCAAAAAATAAAGGAAAAACACTTCTAAAACTGGCAGTTTGTGATACTTTCCTACATTGGATCTACATGCTTCTGTGACTTACAGTATCTGAACCACAAGCACTTGTATCCAAGGATCAACGGAGCAACCATAACAATGATGAGGACAATATCAAGTCCTAGTTAAAAGTGGTGAACGCTCAGCTCAGCAGATGTAGGTAGAGAGAATAGGCCACAATATGGAATTAAGAAGGAAAAAAATTTCAGAAACAGAAGTGGATGGATTGGCCTTATGTAAACTCTGTGCCTGCTAATACACAGGACAAAACAGCAGATGAACTGGGGGAGTGAAGAGGAGGGAGTACATTCTGCCAGAGGGATTCACTTTACCATTCTTACTTTTCCTATTTTCATTACTGCAAATTCCCTCTCCCTCTGCCCTCCCATCTACAGCTTGGCTGGGGTGAGAAGCAACTACAGGAACCATCATGTTGATAACTCCAAATTCACATTTTTTGTTAGGAAAGTAACATGAGTCTGGTCCTTCACTCACTGAATCTATACTGATTAACAGTGGTCAAGGCCATCCCTTAAGCATCATTCACACACAATGATGTTACTAGTGGTAAATAAGGAGAATAATTCAATGAGAGCTCAAATGCTATGACAATGACAGATGAAAGCAGCCTCTGCTTGAGGTATCAGAGAAAATATTTTTGCCTTGACTGGCTAAATCATGGAACAGAGATATGAAAAACAGCTACAAGACATCTAAAGCACAACTTGCCAAGAAGTGGACAAGATTCAAGAACAGACAAGTCAAGGGGATGTACAATATGAAAAGGATTTTAGCCAAATATGGGTAGCTCAAGAAGAGCCAGAAAGCATGACAGATTTTAAAGAACAGATTTGACAAGGATCTTCAATGCACACTGCCTTTGTCAGTAGCTGATAAGAGTCCTGTCAAAGCCAAGTAGTGACAGGCTTTCTTCACCATGCAACCCAGAGGCACCTCACTCCCAGAATCAGCAGGCTGAGACAAAGTGCTCATAGAGCTTATCAGGTTAATCAGCCGGTTCTAAAATGAGTCAGGTTTGAGGGAAAATCAGCTGGGGAAGATGGTGTTACTAAAATTATTCTAAAGCAACCAGACAAGGAAGAGAGGAAAGGAAAACATAATTGTTTTAATGATACAAGCATTTTGCACGGTTTTAGACTTAATTGATTAATGCTGGGAAAGTCTCTTAACAACAGAAGGTAGAAAGAATTAGTTGGGATTAGTACCCGCACTCACCAATTTGGAGTTGTGCATGAAACAATCAAGATGCAGTTTAAAAATTGTACACAAGATGGCATGAGGATGCTCCACCAGAATTAGCTTAGTATTTGGTGCACCAACACCAATGCCCTTATATGACTCTTTTGTTGGAAACACACGAGGACAGGAGCTTAAAGAATAAGCTGTTTACTCAGAGCTGTACCATGGTTAACAAACATATATCCTGAAACTACCTTGACCTTTAACCAAGATGCTCTGTTGTGTTTGAGAGATCCAAACTCATATTTAGCAAGCACAGCAAACCCCAATTTGTGTTTAGTCTACAGGTTTTAAGAACACCCTGCTGAAAGCAGAACCACGGGATAAGTTAGGCAGTCTTGAATGTGGAAAGCCTTAATTTTTATATTGCACAATTATTAATGGTCTCATGAAATCATTTTGAGAATCAAGTAGAGCAAAGAGGACATGAAAATAATTGATCCCTATACTAGGATTAAATGTGGAAAATAAAAAAGTATTTGGAAACACAAGCTAATTTGCTGGAACAAGAAAAAATATCTACAAAAGAGTCAGCTTTGGCCACAGATAGGGCTTCCAGACAAAGCATATTGCAGTGCTTCTGCTAAGCTCATGCAAGAACCACAGACTCACTGGAGCAGCTGAGGCCAGAAGGCACTTCTGGAGATCAAGTCCAATCCCCACTCACAAGAGGGTCACCTACAGCAAGCTGCTCAGGGCCATGTCCTGTCAGTTTTTGAAACTCTCTATAGACTCTCTGGGAAGCCTCTTCCAGTGTTTAACCACCCTCACAGTAGAGTAGTAGTTTTCTCATGTTAAATGGAATACCCTTTATTTCAGTTTGTGCCCATTGCCTCTCATCCTGTCATAGGGCATCACTGAGAAGAGTCTGGTTCCCTCTTCACTCTCCCTGCCTCCATCAGGTATTTATACACATTGATCAGACTCTCCTGAGCCTTAGGAAGCATCTCTGAGCCTTCTCTGATCCAGGCTAAACAGTTCCAGTTGTCTCAGCTGCTTCTCATATGACATGCTCCAGTGGACTTGCTCCAGTATGTCTGTCTGTCTGTCTTGTACCAGAGAGCCCAGCACTGGACCCAGCACTCCAGATGTGTCTCACCAGGACTGAGCAGAGGGGAAAAAGATTACCTCTCTACCTGCTGGCAATGCTGGTCCTAATGCAATCCAGGAGGCTGTTGGCCTTCTTTACTGAAAGGATGAATTGCTGGCTCATGGTCAGCTTGGTGTCCACCAATGCCCAGGGTCTTTTTCAGCAGACCTACTTTCAATCTAGTTTGTCTTCAGCCTGTACAGGTGCCTGGAGTTGTTCCTCCCCAGGTGCAGGACTTTGTTGAACTTCATAAGATTCCTGTTGGCCCATTTCTCTAGCCTGTTGAGGTCCCTCAGGATGGCAGCACAACCCGGTTCCTGGTCTATGAACAGCTATTCATAGTTCTGTATCACCTAGAAACTTGCTGAGGGTTTCTGCCCCATGAATCCAGGTCATTAATGAAGACGTTAAACAGTATTGGACCCAGGACTGACCCCTAGAGCACACCATACAGGACTGGCCTCCAGCTGTACTTTGCACCACTGATTACACAAAAGAAGAATGCACCAGTGAACAAGGGTAGGTATGTCAGTGTCGGAAAGTTGCTGACACTTAAGAAGCATTTCTGAAAGACGCTTGGTTTTTCCAGACATTGTTTCAGGGAGAAAGACTGAAAAAGACCTGAACATAATGCCATCAAATATCACTTATGCCAGATCAAATGTGATAAATGTAAACGACAACGTCAGGATTTGTAAAAAAAAATACAGACATAAATGGACTGTGCCAAAAATACGGAGTACAAGCACGTGGGGACTGTCTTTTATCTTAGAAAATGCTAAGCTTTCAACAGAAACAAGTATGTCCTCTACAGTTTTAGGCAGTAATAAATTTGTTGGTTATTCACCAGATAGTAGTTTTCTCCAAAAACGATTATCACTATAGTCAGATTAAATGACAAGACTTGGGGACCTCAGGAAACATATGGATTTTATAATAAGAGGAAAAACATCAAGTGACTTATTCACATTTAATTCCCAGTAAGGGTTATAAATTTAATAGAAAAAATAAGGTTATTAACTACAGCAACATAATTTTCCATGTGCATCAGTGAACTGTGTAAAACATCTGAAGGGAAACTCGCTACAGAGGAGATTGCAGGCTAGATACATTGAGAAATTTTGTGCTGTCCTTGCCTACCTATCCTTTAATAAGCTCTGCTTCATACCACTGAAACATAAAATAGAAGTGTTATTTAATCAGTTTGGAAATATTTGTAGTTGGAGATGAAAGAAAGGAAAATCTGTAGGAAGATCACTACGCTAGAAAAGTCAAGAAGGATGAAAATGAAACCATAAGGCAAAAGCACTTTAATCTACACTATTATTTTTCACTGCCCTTAACAACATAAATTCAGACCACCTAAACACCCTGCCTTTGCAACTGTGGTTTTGTTGAATTTGGACATCGATGACATATCGACATCAGTGACAAGGTCAGCTTATGGAGCTCCCTCCTCCTCCCACCCTTTCCATCACCTCTGTTCTCATGCCCAGCTCATACCTACTGCTTGAGTACCAAAGATGTGCTGATACATGGGTATGTTCCAAACGCCTCTCTAACCCAGAGCCAAACAGGCTCATGTCACTTGGTCCTGAGGAACTGCAGCATCACTCCTAGCTGTACTGAGGGGTCAGTACTAAGGCAGAACCAGGGAAAGGCAGTAAATTCTTGAGCTGAGACCACATTTGTGAAGCTACACCTTAAGCATAAACAGGTTAATGCTGGTCAAAAAAATCTGGTCAACAAAGAACTTGAGCTAACAGGTGGCAGCTCAGCTTTAAGAGGCAACTAAAATAAGACCCAACCTAAAACCTGAACCTTGCAGATTTTGGCATTAGGGCCTTGGACTCTTGGGAGCAGGGCACATCAAAGCAGGAAATATTCCTGAAAACGCACAGGGACTTGGGCATCCTGCCCTACTGTCCTTCAGTGAGTGCTCCATAGTCCTACTTATGCTGCCAGGAAGAGTATATGTTAGTCCCCATTCCTGTTCCCTCAGGTAGCTTGACTGGAATACATATCTGCAATGTGGGAAACTCCTGTTCAAATCTCATCTCTGACTGGAGCAGTGATTGTAATCTTGATGATCTCCCTGAAGATGACATCACCACTGACCTTCACTTATTTTTAGACACATTGTTGTCAGTCTCACTTGTCCATTTTGTATGGAACACTCAAATATTTCCTAAGCCAAGGACAGGGTTAGACTAACACAGTCACTGGGCAGCTCTCAATACCAATCTCTAGCCAGTGTTTGCCTCAGACAGGAAAGTCCCTGTGTAAGTCGAGCCTGACATGACAGGCTATTAGCTAACTGTTTCTGTAGCTTGAAGCACATGTATTGCTACCAACCACAAACTCCTACTCCTTGAAGATTTCCTGGAGTGGGAGTACCATTGAAGAATCTGCTAATCTTTACTTTGATTTCATACTTGGCTGAAAGTTAGACATTACCCAATTATTAGATTGGGAAAGGTAGCAATCCAAAGCACAGAGAAATTTCTGTATCTTACCCTTACCAATCAGAACAGGATGACAAGCTAGAACTAGAAGTAACTTTTCTTCAGAGTCAAACATTAGATTTGAATAAAGCTGTACTTTAGGATAATTAAACAGCTTGTCATACTTACCATTATCATTACCCATGATTAAAAGCCTGCATGAAAGGGATGTAAATAAGCAGAACCTACTCCTATTTCTGTTGGGGGGTAAAAAGTTATCAGTTGGACCTGACAGTAGTGCAAGAATACCTGACTTGAGTACATCCAGGCATGTACAGTTGCTCTTGAATTTGCTGTGTCTTGTTTTGCCAATTACTAGGCCTAGCATAAAGGACACAGCCAGCATAAAGATGAACCAATAACCAAATTATATTTGATACAAAAGGATCAACACATGGGTGAGTGCTGGGGGTACAAACAAGTCAGATTATACATAATTGACATCAATCCCACTGACCCCAACAACACCACCACACAACCAGCAATGGGTGGAATAAATGGTGACATGCAGTTCCCATAGAAGGGATGGGAGACAACCGAGTCAACAAGCCAAATACATAAGACCTAAGAAACCGCATACCGAATCTCTACACAGCCCATGTTTACAAAAGCCAGACCTGACTGGAGCCCAGTCCCAGGTAGGCAGGAGGTCCTTCCCCAACAGGGAACTCTACACAATGCATCCACCTCACAGACAGACACTGCCCTTCCTGCAAGTGGTCCCAGCTTTTATCCCCAAGTGGGACACCTGACCCTTGTTTACTTACTGCGGGACACCTGGGGCTCATTTACCCAATGGCTCTGTCTGCAAGGCCGGCACCACCCTGGAGGGAAGCCTAAAGGCAAACTCACCCCCTCTTTGTGAAGGACCGTGGGAATCACCCATATGTCAACCTTGATTTGGGGGTTGGGGTTGAAACCCCAGCATTTCATGTCTCCAGAGAACATCAGCAAGAAGGAATGGGTAGAGGTCTGGCCTCAGTTCACGCTGTCTGACTAATATATTTGAACCAGGACAAAATACAATATATTTGGCTAACGATACAGGTAAGCAGTACCACAGAAACAAAGGAGGGGAAAAAAAAAAACCAAACCAAAACAAAAAAAAACCCAGAAAAAACACCAACTTAGAGTCATACTTTATAATCAGCTCCCAGAAACTACTACTCTCCAAGGCTGCTCCTGAGGGAGAATGACACAACTGAGAGTTCAGGACAAAGGTATTCCTGTAGGCTGTTGTCCCTTCTGTAGCATAAGAGAGCCCTTCAGGCAACTTGCTTCATTTTTCTTCTAGTTACCACAGTAATTCCCAAACTTTCAGCTGAACTTGATTCAATTAGCCCTCCAGCTCTACTATGAAGAAACCCTGTCTCCTCACACCCTTTTCAAGTCTCTGAAGTACAAACTCAGGTGTTTAATTCCTCCCTGACAAAGCACATTGCATGCAACTCTCATTTGCAACCACCATTCCAGCTCTTCCTTTCCAGCAGCTATCAACACTCCTAAAGTCTATATAGTCTGGTCTTTTACTAATAGTCCGAAGTAATTAGGAAACACAAGTTCAGCAAAAATTCCTACCTATTCCTCTTTATGGCTCCTCTGCCCTGGGAACTAAATAAAATAGGATTGTCCTGATTTGTCTTTGCAGTGCTCTTTCCTAAATGTCTGGTTTCTCTCCTACTGCGTCCACCAAAGCTGTTCCTTGTCTTTCTTTATTTTGCTGTCCTTCTCTGGAGATTCTTTGAAGGTCTCTCTCTCTTATTCATTTTTGCTTCTGACTTTTCCTCCCTTTCTTTTTGGAAAGAGATAGTCCAATTCTCCTTTCTGGAACTATGTTTCACCCATGACAGGCTTATCTTGGAGTCATGCCAGCGTCAGATATTCCACCTGCTGAACACTAGAGCCATACAACTCAATTCCCAGTGACTGCTAGTCATCTTTTCAATGCTTTATTTTTAGAAAGGCCACAACATGGACTTTCTGCCATAGACCCTAGAGGCTCTAAAGAAAATTCTGTTAAGAGACATGATTATCAACTTAGACAGAGTCTACTCATTTAAATTAGTCACCTAGGCTCAGTTAAAATTAACAGAGTGGAAAAAAATGGTTCAGCAGCAATTCATCTCATTCAGAAATAGATATCTGATTAGGTGATTTGCACCCTAAAAGCCCTTATTTACCACTCAGAAAAGGCACTGTATAGTGACTAGCTTAGATTGATTCCTCAATACTGTAGACATCTAAAGAGGTATGAAAAGAATGGCAGCCAAAGTAACTCTTAAGAGAAAAGGAGCTCTACCTCCATCATCAGAATTTTCTCTTGTAGATGACTGATGATCCTATTTTATATTCTTTCTTCATTCAGCTTTATATACACTTGAAGAGATGGCAGAATCATTTAAAATATCATAATCATTCAAGGAGAATAGGGATACATTTTTCATAATTGTTTTTGGCCTTCTTTTCAACTAGCTTTGTACACTACTGTATACGCAACACTGGTTGAGTACTTGTAAACACATGCACTGCTTTATTTTATGTCTTTATAACAAACTCCGTTCACCAGCAGATGTCATGTCATGTGAGTATACCAGATACCCATCTGTCCCATGTACATTTCTTAAACACAAAAGTCAAAAACTGAGCGCTCCCACCAATGTGGGTACACAAGGTCATTGCTAAGATGTACTATTGTTATTTTTTAAGCAAACACATGTAGACATAAAAGCCAATTAGAAGACACTTAAGTAAAAATGCCTATATTAAGCCTAGATGCTTTACAAACACAAGATTTTTACAGTGCAGATATAACTTAGTTCCCAAAGTCAGTGGGAGTTTCACCAAACAGTTCTTGAATGATCAGAAGCCTGAAAAACATGACCCTTGGGAGAGTATAGAAAGACTTGTTTAGTCTAGAGAATTGAAGACTAAAAGGTGACATGATAACAGCTTTCAATATGTAAAAGGTTGCCACGAAAAAGAAGGAAATAAACTGCTCTTCTTATCCATTGTGGAGAGGACAAAAAATAATGGGCTTAAATTGCACCAAGGAAATTTCTGTTTGACACTAGAAAAAGCTTTTCTAACCGTAAAGACAGATTGCCTGAGCTGGCCATGGAGGCCTCATGCTGGCAGTTTTTAAGAACAGGCCTGACAAACATCTGTCAAGGTGGTTTAGGTAGGACTAGTCCAGTGCCAGGGCAGGGGGAATGACCCTTCAAGATCCTTTACAGCTCTGTTTTCTATCAATTTGTAACTCACTGAGAAGAAGCATTAAGGAAAACCTGATTATCTTCCTGGAAAATCTTACTGTACTTTTTATTCATATATCAACATTATCACATTTCATTAATTAGCATATTTCATCAGACAAATACAAACATGGCTTCAATGCAAAATAAAAACAGTTGCCACAGAGGAGCTACCTGTCTGACGAACACTGAGCAATCCATGTCCATGGAGTTCAGCAGCTCTCAGCCCACTTGCCTCCCTGCTGGGGATGCTCAGACAGCTCAACTAGGCTGTCAGATAAGAGCTGCCAACTCTGAGAAGATATATAATTCTCAGATATTATTAAGAGATCCCCTTCTTTAAAATCCGTGTGATACTCCATCTGCATCTTTATGCTCTCCAAACATCCATTGTAATTTCCATAGCAAATTTCCCTAAAATTGAAGGCAAATACATAGTACGAAACAGACTATTTACACTCATATGAATATCAATTTGTAGCATTCTTTCTTTTGTAGGCATTTCTGGTTTTGTAATGATGAATTTGAAGGGTAAAATAAAAACTCTTTATGCCAGGCACAGCAAAGTGCTCTGAATTTAGAGTGGAAGTATTCTACTGTGTCTTTTCTTAAGAAATGGATCACATGCAATTCAGTGATAGAAATACTGTCTCTTAACCTAATTTTATAATGCAATAAGACTGACCTCTCCTACACACAGTAATTGAAAAAAAAAAAGAAAAGCCTCCAACAGGCTAAACAGAAGCTACCCTAGTTTTTAATCAATAGTCCTATTCCCACTGGCAATGTATTTCAGTTCAGAACATTGTAATTAAATGTAGTGATGAGCTGCATTTCTTTATGAATGAAATATCTTGCTTTCATATATATTTTTTTTTAAAAAGAAATACACTATAAAGTATTTTCTGCTAAAATCCAATTATGATGAGTCTGTACAAAATAAAAATGTAAGGAGTCTTTAAATTTGAAGGAGAAAATCCCTTTAATACTGCCAATGAAATACTTTACTGTCATGGGGTTTTGGGGGTTTTCAGAATACTGGAAGTATATTAGTAGTACTGTTCAGACAAAATGTTATATATCATAAAGTGCCACTTAAAATGAAATTCAAGAGCCTACAGATAACTGATGTCACATTCAACCAAGTGGTCCCACAGATTTCCTGTAGATCTACATACAAGATTAAGATGAAGGGGGTTTCAGTCCTACATAGATATTTTGAACTTATTTTCCTTTGAAATATGTAGGTTTCAAATAATTCATAAGAATGTTCAAGCCCAAACAGTAATACTAGAAAGTTCACATACAGCCTACCGTTTTGCCCATAGGCAGTTTATGAATTTGTAATTAGAACTACTATTACTTAGCAATCACATGCACAGAAGTACTAAAAGATTTAGGAAACATAATTGCATTGCTAATAAAGTTTCACCACTTCATGTTCATAAAGGAAACTATGATTTGTTCTTAGAAGTGAGAGAAAAAAATCTCTGTAATTTTGCTATTTTAAAAAGGCTAAAAAGCCATATGAAGGTGCTATGAGGACAGGAATATCCTCATTCTAATCCTCAGTGATTAGTAGCGTATCTACAGCGATTCTGCTTTGCATAAGAATATCCTTTTGCCCTTGACTTTATCGCAAGCTAAAGTTAATGGGCCAAATGCATCCGTTGACTAAAATGGTCTTACTCCAAGGGTAAGTTTGGCTTACCATACAGAAACACGGTTGAGAGCAGCCTAGAGAACTGTAATCATAAGAAATAAACCTACATCCTGGCACCACCTCTTAAGAATGTTGCTTGCCTTAGATACACATTCAAGGTCAAACATGCAAATTAGAACCAACAAATGTTGTTTTCAAACTATTATTTCTTGGTTTAGTAAGCATTATATTGATTTACTTAATTTTTCAGCTCTAAAGTTCTTTTACTAAGAGATTAATTCTTTAAGTATTACATGCATAGAAGTACCCTGTACATACACATGCACAGACAGATTGCATAAAGGAAAGGAAATGGATAGCTTTTCCCCAAATTGGACACATCATAGGCTGATTTCTGCCACACCTAATATCACTTTAATAATACTGAAAATTAAATAGCAGCTTTTACCAGATGTGTGTCCCATGAGAGAATTTATTTAGCCAAATTTGCCTCTGTGTCCACAGGTACCTCCACTGAAAAATCTTCAGTGGTCTGTCACAAAAGAAAATTCAAAACACTGAAAGTGAACTGAAAGCAACATCTGCTTGTATTTTAGAAAAGAGGAAGGAAGTGTACACATTTTGTTTTCCCCACACTATTCATAACAAGGAGCCAATGGATATGAGACTACTTATTAAAGAATAATGCAGCATTTAATTGGATATCTAAGTTAGGACAGTGAAGCCTCTATTTTTTACTTTTGAGTCACGTTAAGATTTCGTATGAAAGACATTTTCTTCTTTAAAAGGAAGAGAAGAAGCTTCTGGAAAGAGTTTGCAGAAGAATGCATTACAGGGTAAAAGCACCAGCATGCAAAACTTTTAGTTATGTGGGCAAGCGCAATCCTTTTCTCAAAATGCAAGACTTTTGAGGGTTCAGTTGTAACATGAAATACACTACATATCTCAGAGGGCAAGCTGATATAGAGGATCACCTTATGGAATAATCAGCTTAGCTGAATGTACAACCAGCTCTCTGAGGTCTCTCTGAGATCTGGAAAATCAAACCACCAGAGGCTGTGCTGTGCCATAATAATGCAAATTACAGCCACAACTATTTTTGCAAAAACAGGTTTATATCAAACAACAGTAACATACCAAAGCTCTTGGCAAAAGAACAAGTGAACTACCATAATATTATTTCTTTTGATCCCTATATATGTAGTTTAGAAACTACATATGGTTTAATACATAGTTTATAAACTATATATGTTTGCTAACTATTAAAACTTCTTACAGCAATTAATTTAATTAATTTATTGAGTGAGAGGAACAAGAAATAGAAGTCATACACGGCCCTTAAAGATGCTACAACTTTGATCACTAGGAGATAAACCAGATGAAACGACATTCAGGTCAGACCAGATAGTCTAAGGGCTTCTTTTAGCTTCTGTTGTTGAACTGTAATTGTAATTTGCCTCCCAATACCTCAAAACATTGTGGAAATTGTCACAGCTTGAGTCCTCACCAGAAGTATTTCTTCTAATAAAAAGGTTTTTTAAAAAGCCACTTATGCAAACTTCTTTTCTTTGAACCAAGGGCCCCAATTGGTATTGCATATTGTTACATGAGACTGCTGTGGTAGATCTGCCAGCATGTGAATAGATAAATCTGAATAATTCCCATGTCATCAGACATTGCTTAGGGCAAAAGTAGGCTTCACCATGACTTCTTGTCATGTATTTTAAATCCAGAAGTAAACACAGATAGTCTCTAGTTCATAAGTACCAAGTACATGAAGAGAAGGATGAGGTAGATCTTCTGAACACTGCTGCTTATGAAGTGGATTAAAAAAACCCCTCTGTTAGCAAACAGCAGTAGTATGCAGTCATTCCTCAGCAGAACAACCACTAAAGGAAAATGCTATGCGCATTTATCAGGACTATTATTGTAATAACATATCTAAACCTGTATACAACTATCTGCTCTGGAACCCTGAACTATTTTTGTTCCCTTGTCTGATCAGAGTGCTGCTTCTTTTGCTTACTTCCCCATCGGAAGATGGCATTTCCACCGAACCATGAACCCACTTTGGCATAACAAATGTTCCTGGATGTTTCTCAAAATGTGTCACAAAGTGAACATCCTTTGTCTACACCAATTATATCAGCATTGTTCCCTTCTTATAGCTGTCATTTGAATATCTTCTCTTTTCAGCCCTTTTCTGAAGCATTAAAGTCTTTCTTCCTGAATCATTACATTTGTGTCTGATCATAGAAAAGACTCACTATGCCGCTTGATGAAGAAAAAGGAGGTTGCCATTTCCTTACCTTTTGTTATGTCTTTTACCTGGAGAAAGGATCTGATCCTGTATTACTAATGGATCAAAGTTCTTCCAATGACTTCAGTCAGAACTTTTAAGTCTAAAAATGAATACAGGCCGAGACCACAAAGCTGCCTATTCATTTTGAATCACCCAAGCAGAGTTTGATATTCAAAGTACCTGTTGGAAAACTATTTTCCCCTAGTACTAACAAAGGCGGACTTGGAATAGTGCAACATTTCTATATTACAGTGGCATCTTATTTACACATCCATTTCAGTCTCATTTACACTGAATTAATTCAATTAACTCTGTTACCAGAATAATTTTTTTAATTCAAAGGGCAGGCCTAGCTGCCACAGTACTGTTCAGGAGGAAAGGCTTTGCAACTGCAATGCCATGACTATTTCATATTATTGAGGGCTCACCTATATGCTGACACAGGGCTGGGGAGTAGAGACCAGGTTATCTGGACACCACAGTAATCATTTTTCTATATAGGGGATATGGAGGCTAATTACAAGTTTTCTTCTCTACCCTTCTACATACACACAGTTGAACAGATCTGAGACAACTTGAGATTATTGTATTTTTCACTGTAATGCTTTGTTAGCACACACCACTTCAGGGTACTAACACTAGCCTCTGAAATCCCAGGCTGTGGGGATAACAGCAGTCCTCCTCGCAGAAGGGCAGCTGTAGCTTGCAGGCCCACAGAGCTCTGCAGAGCTATGTGACAAAGAAGGAGAGGAGAGGAGCAGGAATAACTCTTCCGTACAATCTCATAATCCACATCCCTAATATGAGCAAGGCTCAATAGCATGCTGCATTTTGGAGTCATCCTGCACAGCTGAGTCCAGGCGCCTAGAATGAATCGTTTCCACTGTGTGTAAATCTCTTTTTCCCTGATTCTGAGATTTTAAAGTGAAATGGGGCTCTTGTTTTTACACAGGGGACAAGCAACACATAGGGATGTCTCACCATCCCCATAGGCTGAGAAATGGCCCATGTACCCCCATACACTGCAGAGAAAGAGCTTTTCCTCCACCAGCCATGGGGAATGCCTCACAACCCAACATGTGGCAACACAAGCTTCAGACCATCTGCATAGACCTCCCAGGGTCCCCCAGTACACACAGCATAGGCAGTCCCAGCCCTTCTCTGCAGCTCTGATACCCTGAGCCCCTCAGGTTGCAGGCTCAGGCCCTTTGTTTCATCCTGGTGCACCTTGACACAAAACAGACCTGTAGCAAAATAATGGGAAGGTTTATTTAACCTGGTTTGAAGCCAAGGTTTAGAGGTATGAATGCAAGGGTTGGAAACAAAAAGGCTACAGGAAAAACAAAATACAATCTTGCATGCAATACTTCCTATTCATTAAGGATATTCACCCAAAATGCAGTCCTTGGACTACTGGTCACTAATTTCAATATTCTTCCCACATTCTCATCTCCTAGTCTAGATTATTTCCTTCTGTGCCTTTTTTGACAGCTTTGCCTGGAGACTTACACTTCAGAGACCACTTCACATTCTTTCTCTTTTTGCTTTATTTCAGATTAAGTGCCCTCCTGCAGGCTCACATGACTAATACGCATCCAGAAGAACCTTTGAGCTCAAAAGCATCTCATATATCATGTACTATAAACTGTGTGTTGTCCCTGTATTTTGTCAAACAACTCCAGACATAAAAACTAGAGTCTTGATGAGACATATCTCAAAGCAGACGGCTCCCTATGGCTCTAATTTCCTGTTAGTTTTTGGAGATTTCTAGAGAAACCTAGTAGGTAGTAGGTATTGCATAAACTCAGTTATTTCTGTTTGAAATAAAACTATCTGCTTTAGACAGCATGTACTTAATACTACTTCAAGCCTTAAATTGTTTCAATTTTTAATTTATCTCATTTGTAATTCCTATATTCAGACAGCTTCCCTGCATAGCTATGAGTTTATTTCCTTGGGTTTTAGACACCTGAAGCATCTGTTATATTTATTTAAAATGAAAGGAATATGTTAACATCTCCTCTGTGTGACATATTTCTCTAACATCCTGCTTTAAAACTAAAGAGTAACGACACATACTCAATAAAAGACCTTTTATTACTCAGTTTTGCATTGTAAACTCTAAAAATTTTTTTTAAAAAGTAGGAGAAAGTGAAATCTCCAGAATGTTAAAGATTTCAGGCCTTCTAGAAAAAGAGTTATCTCCTGAAGCTGCAGGCTTAGAAAAAGTCCCTTTTCACCAAAAAGATTTAGACGTCAGTACAGCCAACCCTGCATTGCATTTCCTGTGCTGCAAAGGTTATGATACAGCAGCTAGAATCAACATAGAGTCAAACTGCAAATTAGATTACAGAGCTGAAAATAATTAAGCAATAACGATAGAGGAACAGGGTATTTCCTGGGGCTTAATGACCTGCTGGGAGGAGCTGAGGTCTTTAATGTTACTTTCAGCTGAACATCAGGAAGAAAAGTGCTACAGTATATTTTTTTCCTGGCCATTGCATGTACAAAGGGCAATGCCACTCTGTTGCTACTCCCAGAGAATTAATGTGCACAGTGCTAGTCAATCAGATTTATTTATTTGCCACCAGACACAGTCTGGGGCACCGCAGGTCCCTGTCTATGGCAAAGTAATTGGAGACAAGACAACAGAAAGACGACTGTCTTGGCCAGTTTCTCTCATTTAGGGGCAGAGGAATTAAATCAGCTGTCCATGAAAGCTTTCCTGCTACACAGCATGGGTGTCTCTAGCCATCTCTTCTCCTCTCTATACCAAAAAAGTTCCACCATCTCCAGCCCAGGCATATCATCTGACCTTTCTCTCAATCCCATACTCTCCAGAAAGCCTCTAATTGCTCATATGTGCCTTCCCAGATAGCTCTATCCCTCTCCCCCATGCCTTTCTCATGCTCTCCCACACTGAGGGTTGGCAGTTCCCTGCCCAGTGTCCCACCTGTGCGAGGCAGACAAGGCTTTCCACTCTCTTTTGCCTCTTCCCACCTCTCCCAGCAGGCTCGTACCCACACGCGGCTCTCTGTTTGCACCTCCTCTGTGGGGTGCTCAGGTGAGCATATACCCCCTCATTCCTAAACCATACCCAGTGCTCCCAGCTCAGACAAGAAGCAGTAAGCCAAATGGACTCAGTTCCTTTCTTGTGTTTGCAGCAGAACTGTATCTGTATTTTCAGCAGAGAACAATATGATAGAGGAAGACATAGGTAAGATAAGAAATTTATTTTCTCTTCTGATTTTGTTGTCATTTACAGTCTTATGGTTATTTCTGTACAATGGCTAAAAAGCAGATAAAATGCATACTTTTTTTCCCTTTTTTTAAGTAAACAATGTTTATTCCATCTCCAGTTAATGTCAATTAAAAAAACCACCTAGTGTGCCAGCAAGAATAAGACTCCACCCAAATACTCATTTTTTATCCCTAATCAAAACAGAGTTATTCTGCAGACTTAATGAGCTACAGTCATCTCTTGTGCAACTGTGCTGGAGTCAAGGGAGTTACACTGGGAATGGATTTGGCCCATTCTGTGGAAAACAGAACTCAAAGGGCAGGGTGACCTGATTTGCAGCAAGAATGTAAATACAAGTGATAGAGTATTTTTTTATTTTAATCACTGAGCTGCAGAATAGTAATCTAATTTCTAGACAAGGGGGTTTGCTCAATGAGGCTCAGTAACACAAACCCAAGATTTTCTGCATACTGCATAAAAAATCAGTAGTAAATTGCATATTAAAACATTGCTCATAATATCTTTTAACCAAATTATCATTATTGGAAGATCAATATTATTAAGTTTTTACTCACCTGGATCTACAAAGTGCTTCACAAACCGGCTGAACAAACTGTAGAGCAGAAATCTCATTGCCTATTCCTAAAATACAGCCACTTCTGTAATAAAACCCAGCAGCTGTTAACACTACACAGCTGTACCAGACAAAAGCTGCGGGCATAAAATGAAGAAGATGACTCTACTTATCCAAAATTGCAAGTGAAGTGTAAGTAAGTAGAAAGCATAGTAATAATCCAAATACAGGGAGTAATAAACTGCTTCTCTCTTGCCAGAAGTGGGAGATTGTACTTACAAGGACATCAGTCTTATCCAAAACCCCTGCAGATCTTCGCCCACTAATGTCAAAGGCAGTCTTCAGCTCTGTACTGCTGTAAAGAGAAGGTCACAGTATCTAACCTGCCAACTGCATCTTCTTGTTAGAGCACTCCAAACTTTTCCCGAGAGGACCTCCTAAAACTGGTCCACTTAATCCAAGAATTCTCACAGTTCAGTTCTACAGCAGATTACAAAAATTTAGCTTCTCATGAACAAAATGTGTTTCCCATTTCCCTTTTAACACCATCTTCTTCCTTTTTTGGTTAATTTGGACGCTTAATGGAGATGGGACTCACAGACTCCTGTTCATACTCCCCAAGCCCTCTCCCTCCAAAGGAAAATTAATTGCTCAGCAACAGTGACAGCACAAAGGACAGAATCTGCCATCTTTCATCCTCATGAAATCAGTTATCTTAAAGTAATATAGCTAGAGATTGCATTAAATATTGGCATGTATGTACTCTAAATGCCCAATAAACGCACAGTGCTTCATCTTTCAGCCAGGACTGCAGGCCCTACTTCTGATATCACCAGTGTCACATCAGAAAAGAGGATTCTCCAGCAATTTCAACAATGTTAGATTATTTTTTTTTAAACTGAAGCATTTTTCAGCCTCAGTTGTAATAGCAGCCTGCCCTATGACTGACTAAAGTTTGCATCAGCACATGCCATCTCCAGATGAAAATTACATAACATGGTATTTTTCCTGGCTCTCTTCAGATCACAGTCATCATGAAAAATTTTCAATAGGATCACAAGAGGAGAAAAGACAAAAGCCCATTAACGTTTTCATCATTAGAGGTGCAAGCTCACTAGATGTTCCTTCAATGTATGATATTACTTTAAGTTGCCTCTTCTCCCTTCCCCAATGGCCCCAAAGGCCTTGGAGAGACCCCATCCTCTTTTTGTCTCACTGATGGACATCCCTGCAGTGGTGGGTACCTAGCCATTGAGTAGTCTGTTAAAAAAAATCTTCCTGCCACAACAACAAGATAAAATTTTCCTAAGATCCATGCGATGGATGAAAATGTCCTTGAGCCTGTCAGGCTGCACTGAAGAAAACACCTTACAGCCAAAAAGACAAAAGGAGGGAGAAAGGATGCCACGCCAGCAGGTGAGAGCAAAGGCTTTTTGCTTTGTGTCTCCCAGGGACAGGATAGAAAGATATACATTTCTCTATCAGTTTTGTTCCCCCTCCCTTTTTTATGCACCTCCAGCTGACCTGATTATGTCAATGCATCCTGAAACTTGTTGTAACAACTTCTCTCCACTGCAGTGACATTTCTGATGAAAGAGACATTGAACTGAACTGGGGAGTGGTGGCAGATTCTTGGAACTGGCTGCAGCTCCTGTGCCACCATGAACTTTACAGATCAGGATTTGCTATCCTAAAAGGAGAGTGTGGCCACTAAGGAGAAAAGGCAGGCTCAGCATGGTCCTAACAAAGTCTTCATACAGTGCTTTCTGCATTCTTACTTTTCCCCTTTCTTCCTTGGGGAAGGTTGTTCACATTAGGTATATCAGCATTAGAAAGAAAACATGAAGTTTCTTATGACATTAAAATTACCCTGCAGGGAGCAGGGTACTTGTAAACACGAACATATTATGGCACAACACAAATGCATTTTGTGAAATGTAGTATGTATCAGCTAATCAAGCAAGCATGCCAAATTTACAACTGTGACTAGCAAAACCAAGGGTATTTTTTGCTTTAAAAGGAGAGTGAATCTGTGTTTCTTGGGAGGGAAAGCTGGGGTACAGCCAGAATTCAAGCTAGATGATGACTCCTGATGTTCTTTCACTGGGTCAGACTCTCAGCTCCACTTTTTGATTTTGTTGAACTACCACTTACTACAATTTACTTTGATTTCCTTAAATAGTGAGAAGTTATGAAACTAACCGATCCTTTCATTTGCTGCTTCTCTGACTTCCTCTTGGACAATATGTGACGGTGGACAAATATTAATTCATTATAATGATATAGTTCCAGAACAGAATAAGGGTCCTTTATAAGAGGAAGTAAAGCGCAAATCTCTGGTCTATTAGGAGCAATGTTTCAGTAGCATAGAAGCGATAAAATCTTTTTTGTACTATCTGAGACCACTGATTTTATGATATTTTTACCATGGTCACAGACTGCCGTTTTGTGCTTGGTTTGACTTTTGTGGCATGTCAAAAAATGAAGCCTTGGGGATAAGTAACAAACATTCAAAATCCCATACATACAAACAAATATGCCTTCAGTATTCAACAGTCCTGATGGTCCTGTGACCAGTAAGGTAGGATTTGAGGTTGAGATTTGAGATCAACACTAGTCCCTGAACTACTTCCAAAATATCATCCTGTACTTCTGATACCAAACAAAAGCCTTGAAAATATCAGCTACTTATTAATGTTACTTTTTGTATATTATTTTTAGTTCCTCATTCTATCTGAAACCAGGAATACTAAAGGTATCCTATTTAGTGGATGCAATATTGTATAAGGCACACTGAAAAGGTTTCAGGGATAAATAATAATAAAATAACAAGTCCTCACTTATGCATCAGAGGAAAATACTCTGTTGTCTCAGTGGACAGACTGAAATGTGTCAGAGGAAAAGCATTTTATCAGATTAATTAGGCTATGCACTTTTGCCTTAAATATGAGATATACTTTTTTGTATTGATGAGACTGCGAAATAGAACAAAATTTTATAAAAAAAAAAAAAGTCTGATCAGTTGTGGTTCATTCATTTTCTATTTGTTCTAGTTTGAAGCCAGAACACGTCTTTTGTTCTTTGTTTTCCTGCTCACTAGCACCTCTGATTTAAACTAGTATGTTCCTCTAAAATAAAACTACATATCTTTTTGCCTCACAGCTCTTCACCAAGGAACAGGAGGAGTAAATTTTATTATCTGGCTTTGGTTAGGCACGAGGCATGAGACAAGAACACACTTTGATCTTTATTCTGTTTAAGAAGTCCCATTGTTGAAAGTATAAAAATAAGCAATTAACCAGCAATGTGGACTTGAAGATGAAAAAGACTATTAATGTGTCTCTCCTTTTGTATAGTTCTATAATTTATCCAGTGGAGAGTAATATGCTCTCCCTTCCTGGCAAGAAAATACCATCCAAGAGACGAAGATTTCTCTGCCAGTAGCCATCTTAGCCAACAACATCTGAAATGTAATTTTTAACCTGATTGGGATGCTCTTCTGTTAAACTGTTGGAGATACATCCATGGCACAAAAAAAGCAAACAGGAGGGAAGTTGTCTACCATGGTTCTGGCTTATGAGAAGTTCAGCTTTGTAGGATGAGCTACAATCTTAAATTTAAACTTCCCTTTGATGTGTATCTGCCAGTATCTGCTTGGCCACTTCACAAACTTCAGGAACATTGTTCTTAACACCTGTAGCAATGGATCAGCCCCGCAGACTTACTGACAGTAAAAAAAACCCAAACCAAAACAAAACCAAAACAAAGCCTTTTTCCAACTCACCATAAAGAAAGAAGATTTTGATGAGCATGCAGTCTGCTTTGCTAATAAAACTTCTGCTCAGTCTACATCTATTCACTGTTTTGTCTTGCTATCCTTCACTATCAAGTCTCAAATTTGATTACAAGCAGTTTTCAGCAGGGATTATATCTTCCTCGTCCCTGTGGACACTCAGATGTCTTCTCTGCAGAGTCATAAAGTAATAATGAAAACCAGACACACATATCCATCAGCTAACCTGGCATAAGTCACTACAGAAAAATCTTTGCACATTATTAGACTTATGTATAATCTAAGATAGTAACAGCTGAGGAATAAACATGAGTCCAAGGTGAGATTTTTCAAGCTTGCCTTTAAGAAGCACAATGACGGCATGAACATACACCGTCAGAGGAGCCTGATTTCAGGCTGTTAAGGACTGAAACCGCTTTGTGGATCTCCAGTATGGCTCCTTTTTGTTGACAAAGTTTTCTACTTGTGTTCCTTCTTGCAACCACCTGCAACCTCTGTCTGGGACTTTAAATCAGGATCTTCTCAAGGCCGCATGATCCACTTGGTGTGAGGGGTGAAGCTGGTGAAATGGCCCATCCGCAAAAAAATGCTGCAGAGGAAAGTTTTAATACAATCCAGTTCTACCTACAGACATGGTGTTTGGCTCTCAACTTGTTGGTCAGATGCTCAGCTGTGCTCGGGCCAGCCAAGGGCAGCTGTAGGAAGGGCAGAACTGCACAACAAAAGGATGGATGCATTCACTGCCAGTTTTCACCATAGTTACTGTTACCCTGACTAACCACACATCTTTAGAGCTGGGTTTGGTCTTTCCATTTATCTCTAGAAAACAGGGTTCTATCCCCACTAAATGCCTAAGCAGGGTTTGTTATTCAGTTATATCTCCTTTCTTGTCCCTCACCTTGACCAGAATTTAAGCTGTAAGTATCCCTTTGCAAGGTGAAGCAGGTTTTTAATTCCTCTTCCTTCCTTCCATGCAATACATTTCAGCCTTGATCATTTGGCTTTGAAGGGCTCAAGGGCAGAGTGTGTGGGATGTGACATTTTCCAGGACTCCTCTTTTATTCTTATTTCAATGTGCAGGGCCAGGTGAGAATTTTGCTTTCCAATTTTTATAAACTCTGTCCATCACACGCCCACACAGAAAGCATGGAAAAGAAAAGCTGCCTACATTCAGCGTGAGAGAAAGGTATTGACGTATGGGCTGGGTGCAGGACTGAGAACAAGGCTTTGACTTTCTAAACCTTATCCTGACATGGTTTCCTCCTGAACTCCAGGTAAACCATTTAACTTCTGCTCTCCATCTCTATACAGATAATAATAATTATTGGGTTTATATTTTATCACTTTCCATAAAACCTGTATGCTTCATCCAAGAAAAAATATAGTACAGTTTTGTCCAAACAATATTTTCCTATGTCATATAGTTACTTCCTGAAGCACCCTATATGAGTGCTAAGTATCTGTTACTAGGGTTTTTCCTGCTTGCATCACCATCTCCACTAAAAGCTGAACATATTCTTCATGCTTAGGAGGCAAGTCTGCAAAAACAGATGAGACACCCCTTTGCAAATGTAGATCAGTAGAGCTGAGGGTCTTGCCACAGAGAACAGCCAGTGCCAGTTCACCAGTTCTGAAATCTAAGGGAAAGCAGAAGTTCAGTGCTTCCACAGGCACAGTGGTGCACAAGGACAGATGAGTTTTCAAAGGTCTGATAGAAGGCGGCACCCCCCGTATCTAAGCATGCATCTAGTTGCCTTCCTTAATCCACGCCTAGGGACAGGGTCTGGTACTTACTTTCTCACATAAGTAGCTTTGCAGTACACGAACTCACATGCACATCAACACTTTCCATCCATCCACACATTCACATGCATACACACACTCATGCTGATTTTACATATTCTGTCTTGGTGTATGAACTGTGAGATTGCAGGAGGGGCTGGTAGCAAGGTTTCCCAACACTTGTTATGATAAACACCCTGCCATCAATTACCTGTAACTTTGCCAAACTTCTCCTGTCTAGCTCCAGCTGAAATTTTCTGTGCCAACTACATACCACAAGCCAGATGCTTTTTGGAAAACATCTGCACTGTAACAGTTCAGACAGTTCAGTGATCTGGATTAGGGAAAAATGCACTGTTGTGTCTATGAAAAGAAAATCTGGGTAACCTGCTAGTAGAAATGGTCTTACTAACCCCATACTTTGCAGCAGGAATTTAAGCATGTCTGGGGGCCTTGAGCCTTATTCCAAGAGTGCTTTTTGCCATCCACAGAAAGAATTTCCCACTTTGGCCTAGTGACCAGATTTTGAAGCCTTCTACCTGTCCTGGTTCAGCTAGGATAGGGTTAAGTTTCCCCAGCAGAGAAGGGGGAAGGGATCTCCAGCCGGGTTATTCATACCATGTGGATGTCAGGTCCAGGCGCGGGAGGACGGGAACTTTTTCCTTTGTGGCTTTGGTGACAGGGAGCACGCGAGTGAGCTGTCTGTAACCATTGCGGTACTTCTCTGTATATCTTCTGTCTTGTTTGCTGTTATTACTGTTTATTGCTGTTATCATTACTAATGTTGTTGTTCAGATTGTTTATCACACTGTTGTATTAAATTTCTTCTTATTTTAACCCGGGGTTTGTGCCTCACTGCCAGCCTGACCAGCTGAGGGTGGGGGAGGGGCAACGGCAACATGGTCTCCAGTCCCGGCAGGGCTTAAACCAACACGCTACCTTGTAATTGAAAATCCGGAAAATCTTCAGAGCTAAAAGTTGCAAAGGGAGCAGGGAAAATCCTGCCCAGCCTCCAGACTGCTCGGAGTCGCTGGTGCAGCAGGGGATGAACCAACTCAGCCCAAGCATGAGACTTTGCCACCATGGCTTTCATGCTCTCCTCTGAGGCCAGGGCACAATGAAAGGATTCACTCTCCTCTGCAGGTGGAGCAGAAGGAAGCTGGCTTTCTTTATCATATCCCTCTCTTTTGCTCTGCCTGAAGGCCATGTCCCCATCCAGGAGGAAGGCACCTGGCTGGCCAAGGCTCAACAAGACCCACTGCTCAGCTGCAGGCCTCACATAAGAAAATTCATGTTTAAATCTATGTTTGAGAAAAATACATTTTATGAATTTTCTATATGTAGCCTCTCAAGTGTTCATCCCTCTACTATGTTTTTTGACTAATTGCAGTCTACTTATTATTTCATTTTTCCAACATATAAATAGTAGTCTTAATACTCTCCTGAGTCAAGACTTCATAGAAACAGGGCAACGCTTCTTTCAGATTCAATACAACATATTTAATTGAGACTCGCTCTGGCAGTCCTACCTTAAGCAGGAAATATTGGACACCTCTGTGGAGGCTTAACAGCAAGTGCTTCTGACCACTGGGCCCATGTGGTTGTTCAGCATCCCCCTACTTACAGTTTTGGTCCCCACACATCCCAGTGTGAGTCACTGTGAAAACTACTAAGGGGCACAGATGATGTCCCCAGCTGGTGGTAGTAAAAGATTAATACTAAATGGCCTTTTATCATTCTGTTTGCACATCAACCCTTATAGATGCACCTGTGGAAGGCTATGAGGTGGCTCTTTCCTGGCCACCAGATCCTACTTCAGGTTCCCCACGGATGCCCACTTCTCCAACTCTGCCCTAGGCACAGCCCAGTACACTCATTCCTGCACCCACATAACAGGGGTGAGCCTGCAGCACCATCACCAATTACAAACCATGCAGATGCTTTCAGAGTGGTATGTTATCTGGTCACAGAGAACAACTCCTGCTCCCTGTTTCAGTGGCACCAAGGTGCATCTACATAGGCATTTCAGTCCACAACAGAAAGACACTTTGAAAGTGCATCCCTTGATCACCTCCACTTCTTGCACTCAGGGTCGCACTGCTGGGTGGTCACAGAGCACATGAAATAGATTCTTCTAGACCAAGAAATAAAGCTTAGTAGTACTCATGATGTGCTGCTGCCACTATGGGTGTTTGACTCATGGGCTCAGACCAGAGCTAGTCTGAAATAAATCCTCCACATGCATACAGTGTGAATATTAGGGCCTACCACACTAACTGTATCATCACTCTACAGATCTATTTGAATTGCATCACACTATCAGGTAATGTAGCCAACATTTTTAAGTAATAGGAAAACAATGAAAACCTATAGAAAACCAGGTAAATCTGGTGCCTTTCCAAGCAAAGGTGCATTTTTGACAAAATTTTCAAGACTTGTGTCTTTCAGAGCTCTTTTCACCAGGAAGTATAAGATGATCCCCTAAATAAATATGAGATTTGTGCTTTTGTTTTAAAAGGGATTTTTTTTTTTTCAGTGTTCAGCTGGCTTTAATCAAGAGATTTGAAAAATCTTCCAAATTCAAAACTTTCAGATGCATGCATCCATACTTACTATAACATCTAGTCAGCCTCAAGATTTTTCTGCTAATCTTCTAATAATCCTAACACAGCAATTTCATGCTCTAGCACATCTGCTTCCAAAAGACACTTTGCATATTTTTCTGATTGTGTTTCTGCATCTAAAGAAAACCAAAATGAATGTTACAATTTACATTGAACATTGTTGAGTTCCTAGTGGGGAAGACAAATGATTGTTACAATTGGGAACACCACAATATGCAATAAACATTTAGGAAACCATAAGACATGGTTCTTTCTTATGGAGAAAAATTTGAGAGGATACCAATTATTGACATTTTGCCCCAGAAGCTTACAGTTTTCTTTTATGGGAAATTCAACATTCTTTGCATATTTTTTTTTTTCTCAGATAAATTCTTTTGACTACCTGGATTCAGAATAATTATATTTTACACCCCAATAACACTAATGGCATGGATTTTAAATGAAGATTTTACTGCTTCTCACATTGTTTCCCCAAACTAGTTCATAGTAAACAGTATCCCTGACAAACAACTGACCACAGATAATCTTCACCTTGCTGAGACAAGAAGCAAAGATTTTATTCTTTCATGTATGTTATAGCCATGAGAATGTACAATTTATGTGCTCAAATACAGTATTCACAATGCTACTTGTTTGATTATTTCCTAGTCAATAAATCCATAACCTCCTGGGCCGCTGAGTATAACTATATTTAATGTTTGAGGAAGGAAAGCCCAGTTGAATAAAGACACAAAATACCTCCACTCTGTAAGGAAAATTTTGCTAAGGGGCAACACTAAAATACTGGTGTATGTCCTAAAGGTAAACCCCAGCTTTGTCTGAATTACAAACCCTGCTGCAGTGTCTGACAGATTCATGGCTGCTTCTCCCTTTTGCTTGCCTACTGTACTTGCCAGTTCCTGGAAAATAGTTGTCTCTGACACTTGTATATCCAAACAATATCCCTCTTGTGTTTTAACTGCTACACAAATAGAAATATGACATAAAGGACAAAGGATAATTTTGGCCTGCTGACATTTTTCGTGTCCATGGGTTAAAGAAAGTTAATAAGAGAGTTTACTGTGTGTACCACTTGCACACTAAAACCGTTCCTCAAGAGGTTAAAAGTTCAAAGTTGAGTCAAAGTCTGCACTGCCTCCACTCTTCCCTTTTAATTATCTGAGGTCAGGAAGTTAATAATACCAGAAATCCCCAGTAGAGACCTCTTGCTCAGTGTATGAACTTTAAACTTGTTCAGCTTTTTTCAAAGGGTAAAAAGTTCAGTGAAAACACAGTGGATTTTCCCTCTGGTCTCCACCAATTCAACCTCAAGGGTTAAAAGTTTAACTGTAAAAGAGGAACCTTTGTTCTCTGAGCTACATTTACAGAGTTCATTTGTTAAAAGGTAAAGATTTCAAACAACAGCTGAAGTCCAAAGTGATTCTTTTCCATAATGATGAAAATATCACAATAAAAAAAGCCCTTTGATCTGTTATCACTTCCCTTAGAAGTGACTGTCAAAACTTATTTTTCTCTTTATTTTGAACTTTGGAACAAGTAATGGAGCCACATGGGTCCCTTAGGCCACGTATATCTGTTAAACAGCAACATGCTGCATTTGTGAATTTGTCCTACATTTTTCAGCCAGACAATATCTTTTCCCTACTGAAACATTTACAGCAGATGTTTCTCCACCAGGACTTTTTGCACAGTTTATTTCACACAATCTCAGGTTCACCGGTTCTGTCAATGGTGAATGTGTCAAGTATAGGTGTTTTCATTATCTTCATTCTCTAAAGAATAAGATCCCCATGCTGACCTTTTAGGAACTATGCTGCTAGAAAATATACAAAACATTTAATCTAAAATATATCTGGTTTTATATAACACAGTTCAGATCTGTGCTATGGGAGTTCCCTGAGGGGTATTCAATACGTGCAAAGAGCCTGATACTAATCGGTGTGGTTCAAAGGGTTTCCAGAAAGAGGAAAAGACAACAAAAATGTTACTTTTGCTTTTAGTATTTGTCCTGTCAAATGGACAGGATAAGCATTTATGAAACTGAAATAGGAAATGCCCTTGGCTTGCTATGCATGAATTTGGGATAACTGCAGTCTCAAAAAAACAACAGATTTTAATTTGGGCTGCCCTTGGGGAATTTCTCATAATGCAAGTGTTGGATTGCTATGGTGTGAGTGGTCTTTTTATTAAAGATCAGCTTATTAAAGTTCAAATATTCCCAGAATAGTTCAGTCCTGTTTCATTTATAAAGAAGTTGAAACTCAGCATTTCACTCTTGCTGTATCCACAAACAAAAATCTCTCACTGTGTGCCTGAAAGTGTTGCTCTGACTGACACCTGTGACTCTGTTCTTTGATACAAACCTCAGCAAAATCAATACAAGCTCTCACTTCAGCATGCTTTAGATCTGACCATCTCACTCTCAGAACATAACTGAAGATTTTTTTCCTCATCCTGCTCCACCCAGCTCATGCTCTGGAGGATGATTCTGTTTTGAGAAATGAAGTTTTTAATCAAAGAAATTTCTCTAGAATTTCTTTCACTGGGATGTAACCCACACCTTGCATTTCCAGGCCTTTCTCATAAAGTAATGTTCACTACTGTGTTTATAACATAACATGCACATCGCAATAGACCTGCAAATCTTCACTATTAGGAAGTGAAAATTACCTTTTTGATTTTCAGTTCTCCTACAGACTTTGCATGACCTGTTATTCCATTTACCCTACCATTCATCAAATACTTCTACAAGCATCTCTCCTTTATCATTTTGGTCACTTGTTTACACTGTCAGATGAAGACTACAGCAAAGGTAAGTTTTCACTGAATATTCTGAGAAACATTTTCTCTCTCTTTTATGTGATCAGCAGTAGACTCCAGCACAAAGAGGTTTTAAGCTCAGTTCAGCAGGAAATGTTTACTATTTTGGCAGAACTAGTTTACTAGGTCCAGCAGTACCAAAGTTCAGCTCATGATGATGACCTTACAAGAGGGTCTAGCTGGGCCTGCACAGCTGTCTTTACATCAGTCTCTCCAAAGATGGTGCTTGGCACTAACTCTGCATGACCTTCTCAGCAAGCTCCATTCAAACCCCAAACTCACAAATTAACAACAGATTCTGCAGGTTATAGGCCATCCAGATAGAGGAAAGGATGACTGAATCTGATTATGAAACCATTTACGAGACTTGCAATAGGAAGCATAGCATAATTTTTTATTGGAAGAGCTCCCTTTTGGACACAACTGTCATTTTACTCCACAAATTATAATTATGCTTAATACCAAAAAAAGCAGATTGTTCAATACAGCTGACACTGACAATATTTGTGCAAGGCATGACTGTTTCACAAATACAATCTGAGTTCAAGTGATTCCAGGACCAAATTGAATACCTGGCAATCGGACCTCCATAAATTATAATTTTAAATGGAGCATACATTTTCAGCCTCTCTGAGACACAAACTATTCTAGTTCACATTTGCTTCTCTCTACATATGCTTTTCTGCCTTTAACTACAGCTGTTATATGTTCCATGGCATGTTCCAGCCTTTCTACAGGCTAACCCAAACAGGCTTTTGCTGTGTCTTAATCTTCAGGCTAAAAAATTAAGTTGTTGTTTTTCTTTGCAGTAAAACAAACTTCATTAGCAAAATTGCTAACACATACAGTACTGTCTTGAAGCTGTGTTGTTGGGTACTTTTTGGTAGTGCAATTGTAGCCACTGACTTCAAAACCAGTACTTCAGAGAGTTTCTTTACTCATCTCTGCTATCATCTCACTCCTTCCACATGCATGCATCTATACAAAAGCACTTCTGAGTGCAAAATTCAGCATCTGACAACCAGGACAGAAGTGCTTCCTAGAGCAAGAGTTCTGATCCACAAGCATCATCAAGTTGCACTGGGAAGAGTAGAGGATTAGGCTTTCCACCTGCCCTCCTGGCTGGTGAAACAGTCAAGTGTTTCTAGTCTCCTGTTGTCTCATTCTACTGCTCTGTGTATTAATATACTATGCAGAAGTTTAAATTAACATAAATCAACCACGAGCTGTGGTAGCTTATATGCAATCACACATTCAGCTCTGTTGCCTCTGCATCAAGGGTGATGACCTCGCACTGAGGAATGGGAAAGGTTGCTAACCTTTGAAATTTCACCAAAAAGAGTCACTGGCACTTGTGAGAAGAGCCCTGAATGACACACTGTGCTGGGGTGGTGGTGGCCAGTTATTGGATGTTTTCATCATCTCTGCACTTTGTCACAACTCTACAGTTTGTTTCACTTGCAATTCCTCCTTTTAATTCTTTGCCAAGGCATTCTGCACCACTTGTGTCTTTTTACTGTAAACCTGACAAAGCTCTGTCCCTTGCCCTGCAGGAACATACTGCCATGATAGATACTAGGAAAAGCCAAACAAATTTGAATGTCTTTCCTACAGAGAAAGCTCTTCTAGAGGAGCAGCTCCTCGTGACATATTCTGTATGAGAAGAGAAGGAGGGAACATAAATTCAATCACCATATGCTACAAAAAGCCACCCACAGATAGCACATAATCTGATGCTATAGCCCCTAAGTTTAGACCTAATGGGTCCCTTTGAACAAATGGATCTTTCCTCATAATGTTACCCCTGTTCATCTAAAATGGAAACAGCCAAGAAAAATAGCTGGATGCCAGCTGCCCACAGTACATTTCACATGAAACGTGTAAAAAATCAGTCACAAGGCAGTGAATAGCAGACTGCTATCTACAGACAGCTCTAACAAGCACTTTAGGTTCTTATTATTCTTTTACTGTAGCATTTTCATGCCTATTATTTTACTAGACTGGACCCACTTAATAAAAGGATAATATGGCTTGTGAGTGGATGATAAGATTATCTATCTGATAGCTGCAGACAAAGGTGATGTGAAAAGGGAAAGAGCCTCCCTCTGTACCCAAATCCTTCTACACGTGATTCATTTGCAATCTCTGGAGCCACAAGTAACAGATCTTATGGGAAGGGTAGGATTAATATTAATTTAATTATTTACTGATTCAGAAGAGAAAATCTCTTCTCTTATGAGCACAAACTCTCTTCTGAGCTCAGAGTCTGGGGTGCTGGCCACCATTAGACCCACTTGCTAAAATTATGTCCCATGCAACCAAGAAAAATGAAAGGTCATAAAATCAGAGTTTTGAAATAGTCTCTCAAGATCCAGAGCCCTAAAGCCCTTTTGTCCTTTCAACAACAGCAACAATGGAAATTCTTCAGGTGGTGAAAAAGGCTGCAGGAAGCTTTGCAAATGAAAACACAGGGAAGTTGTTTTTATCCCGTGCAGAAAGCACACATGTGGGGAACAACTTGGTCCAGTTTGAAATGTACTGGCCATTGAAACACAATTTCTTCTAAAGACAAAGCTGAGTTAAAAGAGTAGACCTCAATTAAAACAGAAGGATGAGCACAGAACAATACTAAAGTTGCTACATACTTTCATCAGAACCAAATATGAGATGAGTAGTCCTAAAACAATGGAGTCTTAAAAAAAAAAAAAAAACAACCAAAAAAACCCACAAATTAACTTAAACACACTGCTGTTGCAATCAACTTGTGTGTTAGCCCTCTTATTCCTTTTGCAAAGAACTTCGAAGGTCATTACAGAAAAAAGCTCCAGGTAAATTTCTCAAAGAAGTTCACAACTCCTCATGAATACAATTCACTTCCATAAATTACTGGGTGATAACTAGTATGAACATTGAAAAGATTTGAGCAGTATCCAGTAGGAAAAAAAAAAATCTGCTTTGAACTATCCAAAAATATAAGCAAGACATGTAGAAATAATTAATCATATAAAACCTATTACAATTAAAAGTGTATTCTTAAATAGCTTCTTGATTGAGAACAAATGCCTCATTAATCTGGAACATATCAATTTAGGAACACAAGAAATGTCAAGCAGAGAATGATGACCGACATGACATGGAGTCGACTCCGTATGCTGTATGTGCTCCATCTCAAAGGCTCACAGAGAACAGCCAATGTAAAGGTCAGTGAATGTGGCGAGTTGGAAAAAATTCCACTGACATTTGATTTTTTTCAAGTCAGTTTATTTCACTGTAGACCACTAAACATTATAGAAGTTCTAAACTGCTTGCATTATCATCCCATCTGCTATAGTTTTCAGACATGCTTTCTACCCCAGTATTTCTCTGGGAACATTTTTACTGCTATTATATTTTTTTTTTAAAAAATGGGTTGCTGCATCTTACTGCATGTCCACATACTACTTTCTAGGCAAATGTGAGCTTGCTCTGTCCATGTTACAAATGAATTTAGAGGGGTACAACCACACTGGAACAACTCCAAACCTGATCTAATGCATCATACCTCTCAGCAGGGTCCTGGGCTTTGTACCATGTTATTCAGTTGGCAGGTATGTTGTTCAACACAAGGCAAGCTCTTAGAAAACTTCTTTCTGGCTTGAAACATATGCTTTAAAAAGGCTTCATCATTCAGTTTTATAAAACTTCATTACTGATTTTCAAAGGACACAGTCTAACATAAAAAACTTTCACTGTTACAACATTGTAGTTTAGAGAAGAAATTTTAATTTCAATAATATTTTGTAGAAGAATTTCTGGTGCAAATAATATGTAAGTGGTTTTCCTTAAAGATTTAATTTTGGTGGTAGACTTCACCTAGGGAGTCAGAACTGGCTATGGTGGCAAAATCAATCTTTTCAGATCTTAACACTACCACCAGCAGGACTTGATAGCAGCGCTGCATCAGCAGACCTCTTCCAGCTGTGAATTTGGCCTTAGACAATTAGTCCATTTGGTCTCAACACCAGTCTGAAAAGAAGAGGGTTTATATAGCTGTTTTGCACCTTTGAAAGCTCAGTTAGCACCACTTCTTTCCTGTACTCTACATAAGGAAGGCTCTAAAGTGTCCATTTATGGCTTGTCCTGTCACCATGTATACACAGCCATTTTTCTTCCATGGCAAGATGTCACCTTTGACAAAAATGCAGATTCATGTCATGTTTCCAGTTTTTCAAAAGAAAGAGAACTTTCTGTTAAACCCAAAAGCATATATGGAGAAAATTTGGATTTCGCTGAAAAGTTATTTCCTGGTTCAGAAATAACTCCACTAATACTAATGTTGTCCCTCTGGCTGAACTGCTGCAATAGAGCACAGGTGTTATCTGGTGAGCTGGTTTTGGGAGCTGACAATGATCTGCCTCGTATCTTTTTTCTCCTCTTTGTCCCAGATTGTACTTCTTATTATACAGAATGAAGTTCAGGAGATTTGTTGGATGGGGGTTAAACCTGCTACAATTTCAAAATGTTTTAAATTTTATTCCAATTCAATATCTGTACAGTGTAAACTGTACAGATACTTGAGCAATCATGTTTAAATTGCCTGAAAAGGAGGAGGAGGTTTATACAAAAAACTAAAATAAAATTATACAAGTTCGGGAGAGTGTCTTGCCTGCAACAGCTGTCCAGTCAGAGGATATCACAATGCAGCATAATTCATGTTTCACACGTAACCAACAGGACTTCAGAAACAAGTACAAAAATAAAAATCTCACAGAAAGCTTGATTTAAATGAAAAATATTGCAGTAATGTTTTGTCAAATAATTCTGAACAACAAATGCATTAAAGGGCATTGCGGACTTCACAGAGCTATCAACAAGGAACAGTTACATTCATCAAATAAAGTACTAATTGCATGTAAGTCATTCTAATGTCTCTGGATATTGTGGCAGGAAGATTTTTCTTACCACTTTCATTTTTCAGTAACATAGTTTAAAATGTTTTAAAACATATTCCGAAAATAGTACTATAATTGGATCATGCTGTTTATTTTACGGTAGTTCATCTAGTTGTCCCTTATGCTTTCCCAGCCTGGAAGCTCCCTTTGGGGAGAGGCTTACATCCCAGCACTCACTCACCATCATAGAGGTTGCTGTGTTTTCACTGGTGATTGGAAAAATGGGGAAAATTTGTCAAGAATACCATATTCTGAGAATGCTGGGTGTAGGCAAAAAAGATTCTCAGAAACAGTTGTGCAGTTTAACACTGTCAGGTGAAATGTAGGATCACAACAGGGGATAGCTAGCTATTAGTTTATTGATCATATATTCACACTCCAGTCGGTGTGAGAAGCCCCAGTAACCACGCAGAGGGTTGTAGGGAAAGAGTGGATGATTGGGTCAGGTGTCCAGTTGGGGCTCAGTTTAGGGATGTCCCTGCCTCAATTTATATATATTTTTTCTTTTTAACAGCAGATTACATATGTCATGCCCTCGTGATTACACAACAAACAATGCACCATTGCAATAAATAGAGGCTAGGGTCACCATGACCTGGTGATCATCATCAGTGTCAGGATGTTCATGAACTGGGATGAGATAGTGTGTACCGAGCCATGTCCTTGACTCCTCGCCAACCTTCCGAGCCCTCCCCTTGCACTGGGTGCTATTGTAGAGGATATGTTTTCAGACACAGGGTAGGAAAAGTGAGTGAAATTCTGTGACCTGTTCCATATATCTTTATTTGTAACAATCCCCTCAGTGTATTGGATCAAACTCTTTTGTATCTTCGCATTTCTCTCCTGGCAAACAACCTCTAAACATTGTCTTTCCTCTTACAGCACTGTATGATGCGCAGTGGATATGTCTGGTTTGGCTCTATCAGTTCATCAGCATGAACTGATCGATTATCTGTCACATGGCTCCACCAAAATCTAATAACATTTGTCAGTAATTTAAATATGTGAGCACATTTTAAAAACACACTTTGCTTTATTATTTTAAAATATAACTTATTATAGTAAGTTAACTTACTATAGCAAATCATATTTTAAAATAAATCCTCAGATAATCTATTACTTCAGTTAAATTTGATCCTTTAAATAAACTGAAGAAAATCAGAGGCAAAAGTGAGAAGGCTACTGAGAGAAAAGAAAGTCTCCAGGGACATGATATGCAAAGAAATTAGCACGAAAACTTTCACATGTACTACCTACATGTGCCATCTGCACAGCTATGGAATCAGGGTCTGGTTTTTTTTCCTTCTGTTATTTGAGTTTTAAGGAAACCATATTTGGCAAATTTTAGAAATCCTTTCTTCTCTGCACGTAATGATGCTGCCAGTGGTCCTTGGGTGGATCCAAATTTGGTCATGCTGAATACAGTGTACAGCATATACGTGTCAAACCACACAAAGTGCCCCTCAAGCAGCAGAAACAGGTATGCCTGCCTCACCAGAAAGGATCAGGCTGCAGTATTTTTAAGAGAACACTCTGAGCTTTTCCATTTTAGTCAGATCCTTATCATTTTTTCTAACATGAATTTTAAGAGGTGACACTGATTTTTTTCATACTGAACATCATCTTTTTACACTGAACTACCTTCTTTTAGTTGACACCATCTAATACTTGGTCTAATCTTTATTAATACCTTTGGTGTTCCTCATGGTAACATTAATCATGAAGACCTCATTTGGTATTAATCATATACACATTTGCAGGAACTCCACTATAGTCCAGCATTATTTAGTTTACTGTTCCTGCCAATTATGATTGAAAATTTAAGAACTACAGCACAAAAATAATACTGAGAATTGTCTTTGGTACATCCTGAATACTTGGTAAGAAGTTTAATGATTGTTGTTGTTGCTTTTATTAAACTATTTGCTTATAATATATTTCAGATGTCTCATAAACAAACATTAACATTTTTACCATCACTTGCTTCTTATTAACATAAACACAATATCTGTCAATCATCCAAGGCTTAAACCACTTTGAACAGCAGTTTAAACTAATCTAACTAACTGTACTAAGGCAATTTAGGAGAATTCATACCCAAGGTATTACTTCTGACTCAGCTTGGAGGATGGCTGTGCAGTGGGCAGTAGCATCTTAAGTAGGCACAGTTGTGTTTGCAGTTACTGGCTGACCATGGCCTTAGGGTCCTAGAGTACTCAATTTAATTTTAAAACTGAGACTTCAAGTAACATTCTAGTTGTCTTTCAGCAAATCAAGATCTTAAGTTGGGTGAAAATGGTACTTATAATTTCTTACCTTTTCTCTCCTTCATAGCTTGCCCCTCCAAATATTAAACCTGAACCACAATTAATACTCTTCTTTAGCTGTCTCTGATTTGCTGTTTGCTGTCAGCTTCTTATTCCTTGCATTACACAGTTGTTCATTTGATGCTCCAGATCTACTAATAATCATCGAATCATAGAACACCAGACTGAAAGGGATCTCAAGGATCACCTGGTCCAATCTTTCTGGCAAAAGCATGGTCTAGACAAGATGGCCCAGCACCCTGACCCCAATCTTAAAAGTGCCCAACGTTGGGGAATCTACCACTTCCCTAGGGAAGATTATTCCAATGGCTGATTGTTCTCATCATGAAAAACTTCCCTCGTGTCCAATTGGAATCTCCACAGGAGTAACTTGTACCCATTGCCCTTTGTCTTTTCCATGTGGATTCTTGTAAAAAGGAAGTCTCTGTTTTCTTTGTAGCCACACTTTAAATACTGGAACATGGTGATAAGGTCTCCCCTAAGCCTTCTCTTCTCTAGGCTGAACAAACCCAATTCTCAGCCTTTCCTCATGTGCCAGGCATCCCAGTCCCCTGACCACATTTGTGGCCCTTCTCTGGACCATCTCCAGCCTGTCCATGTCTTTTTTGTACAGCAGGGACCAAAACCAAACACAGTATTCCAGGCGTGGCCTGACAAGCACTGAGTAGAGTGAGGTAATGACTTCTTTCTCTCTGCTGGTGATGCCCTTGTTGATGAACCCAGCACCCTGTTGGCTTTCTCTGCCGCTGCAGCACACTGTTCACTCATATTGAGCTTGTTGTCCACCAGGACCCCCAGGTCCCTTTCCACAGAGCTGCTCCCCAGCCAGGTAGATCCCAGCCTGTGCTGCACTCCTGGATTATGTTTTCCCAGGTGCAAGACCTTATACTTTCCCTTGTTGAACTGCATCAGGTTCTTGTTAGCCCACTCTTCTGGCCTATGCTGATCTTCCCACAGGGTGGCTCTCCCTTCCAAAGTGTCCACCTCTCCACTGAGTTTGGTATCATCAGCAAACCTCATTAGGGTACACTTGATCCCATCATCCAGAACACCGATGAAGCGTTCGGTCCAGTATCAATCCCTGGGGGACCCCACTTGTGACAGGTTGCTAGCTTGAAAAAGAGCTATTTACCACCACCTTCTGGGTGTGGCCTGTCAGCCAGATCCCCACGCACCGCACAGACCACTTATCTAGACCGTAACACATCAGTTTGTCTAGAAGAAAGCTGTGGGGAACTGCATCAAATGCCTTGGAGAAATCCAGATAGACAATGTCCATCACTCACCCCACATCAACCAAGCAGGTTACTTTGTTGTAGAAGGCAATCAGATTTAACAAGCACTATTTGCCCTTGGTAAATCTGTGAAAAACATTTCTTAATAAATTCAAGAATAAATGTATTTTATTCTTCTAATGGTATTGGTATTATGGCGTCATCATCTTCCGTAAGGGCTAAAGGAGAAGATTTCAGTTTTCTAATTAGGTTTCTTTCATAATGCCATTGTATCAGTCTAGATGGCACATTATGACAGCATGACAGTGGAGTAAGGGAAGGCATACCCATGGAGTATGAGTCAGGAAAAACAGATGTCAGTTACAGACTTCTTGTATGCTATGATTCATTCAACTGTACAGCCCTTTCCCATGTCACTGATTTTGCCATCTAAAATGAAGAAGAGATTATGTTGAACTCATGGAGTTCCCATACATATGTCAGAGTATATGATCAAGCTTCTGCACCCAACAGAGTCCACTAAATTCAAGTACAAGTTCATGTAGCACCTTGAAAGAAGCATGGTCTGTCTATGTTTTATTAATGCTTCAAAGAAATTACCCAAGCTTAAATAAGCCATGGTATTTCACATATAGTCCCACTCAGGATAATAAAACTCGGCACTGCAGAGAGACCACTGTCCAGCTTCCACCTTGTAACTTTAGAAGTTAACTCTGGTGGCCTGGACTGTGCCATGTTCTGGTCTAGAGAAACCAATAGACCTCCCTTTTCATCCTTCTGCTACATGATGCCCTTACAAATTATACATCTAACCTACAACAGGCTCAGACTTCAGAGCAAAACTCAGGTAAAAGCTTTACATCTCAGAAAATACACCTAAACCAAGCTGTGCCTAGTAATGACTCCAACTCTGCGAATAAATGCCACTGAATTTTCAGTTATTTATAGCTATGTAATAGGGTAGAAATAATCGCCTCTTGGCTAGACATATTCTTGGTAGCAACAAACTGAAATCACAAGAAGAAAGAATTCCATGCTCTTGACCTCCCTTATGCTACTACTTGTGATAAATTATTTCTACTACCTTCAAATACTTACACTTTTTAAATACAGAAACTTGTACACCCAGGTTAAAGAAATCACAACTGCAATAGAAAGAAAACTAATTTCTTTGATACGTGAAAATATGCATCACATAGGATTGACAAAAGTTTTTCTACAGCAGACTCAAAAAGAATAACCAGACTATGAGGAAGACTGACAGCTGACTTACGTACTCCCTAGAAAATATTTAGCTACACAGTTAACCTCGACTGGACAGAAAACTTTTAGGTAGCCAAATAAAAAGAAAACGAATTCTACCCTAAAACTATTCTATGTAATTCCAGATTGTATCCATTTCATGTGCCTGCCAAGAAACGCATGGCAAGAAACCTATTCTCTCTCCTTACGTTCAGCATTGGTTGAAAGTCATCAGCCAGAAAGGCAGTTACATCAGAAAAATCATGTTGTCTTGTAAAAAAGCTGAAAAATCATAGTTTAATAGAGAAAGGGCTAAAGAATGCTTCAATAGTATAGCACGAAGATTTTTAGGAAGTACTGCATGGAACCATACATTAAAAAGAACAGTGTTATCATAGTAATAAAATATAATTAGCCCTTCGCAGTTATCTCAAATAGGCTTACTAAAGAAGGTAAGAACTAACACCCTAATTTTACAGCTATCATATCACAGAGCAAAATATCATTCTAAAAGTTGTGTAGTAGAGCACATAATAAGATCAGGTATACTGCGCAATTTTGACTTTACTACACCAATCTGTTTCAGTAAAAAAACATACAAGATTCTGTGCAGACGAAAAAAGTGTTTTATGGATCTCTGACTGCATGATGAGTCAAAACCTTACTACAGGATTCTGCAACCTAGAGTACCTGTTTGACAGTCTCCAGAGTCCAGGGAAAAGAAACAGATTAAAAATTATAAGAAGTGAGAAGAAATATTTAATCCCATTTCTAAAGTTGTTTCAGCACTAAAATTTTAGAAAACAGCACATACGTACCCCAGTACTTACACACAGACTTAGACTTTATGTAACAGAGCTATACAGGGACCCCATTCTTAGTGCATATTAGGATACACTTACCACATTTATTGAAAACGTACAGAAAATCCCAGCTAGAAAAATATGGACACATACATACCTACCTACAACATTACAGAAGTAAATAAGAAAGCTAATATTCAGCTACATTTAGGATTGCAAAGTTTTGCATAGGACTTCGCAGTTTTGGGGGTCTAAATCCTGCACCAGAGGACAGCATCATTTTTGCAACGTCTTAGTTGAGGGACGTGGTAAAGCACCTTCCCTGGGAGCTAAAGGCACATCAGAAGGCACATGCGTCAACAGCAACCCAAAGACTCATTAGAAGGCCAAATACGGAGTCGGGTCATGCTAAACAACAGACCACAGCGTTCCAGGCCTCAGGAAGGATTTGGGCAACATCACAACCTGCAAGGAAGGGCTTGAATTACAACAAGCAAGAAAACTCTGAGACTGAAATACATTTTAAGCATGTAATCTCCCATCATGTGGTATTATTCAGGAAGCTGCTTGAGCTTGGGGGTGACAGGGCTTATTCTCTTAGTCGGAGCTGGTGCGTTAGCAGGAGATTATTGCTGTGCATGTAACAGAAAAGGAAAAGGATTGCAGTGCTTGTGACGTCGGAGAGAAAGGAGGTTACGCAGCATGAGACAGAGAAGGGAAAAGATCTACAGGCACAATGGAAGGAGCACATGACGATCCCCGTGACTGATCATGAAAGGGCTGGCAGCCTTTCTGACAATAAAGATCAGTTGCTTAAAGTTGAAATCATAGTAACTGAATCTCAAAGCAAAAAGTCACTGAATATTCATTTTCAGAGAAACAAAGAAACAAAAGTGTTAATTGTGAAATTTATATTAAATTAGTAGCTTTGAGATTAAGCTAAGCACTCCTGTGCATTTCTGTACAGTTTGCTATACAGGAATGATTCGTTTGGATATGCAAAAACTGCTGTGTTCACTTGATAGACGGCAGAAGTCCTCAAAAGCAAGCTGGATAAACTGACTCCATTGCTTTCACTAGGGCTGAACCTGTGCCATCATTTTTCAGAATCAATACCTAGAGATGCTTCCAAAGCACCACAATAAAATTTTGGCATTGTTACAAATGAGAAAGCCTCTTCAGGTCTGCATGTGTGTGCTGCCTTTCAGATACATTTGAGCTTCTAAATCTTTCATCCCTCTCACAGCAACAAGAAAGAACTACTGTAATAGGGAAGGTATTTAATAAGGTTCACTGCAGTTTCAACACCCAATTTATACTTTTCCAAATGAGATAAAACATAATAAAGTTGAAAATCCCTCTAGTTACGACTATCACATCACTGTATGCATATAAGAGTAAGCAGCTGGTAATTGAAGTCACAGATTTACATTTACCAGACATATGAAAGGCTAATTTATTTTTTTTTTTTCCCCAAAAAAAATCAATATATGAATTAGTAAGGGTTTGGGGCATATAGGCTTTTGTCACAGTCATTCCAAGCACTCTTTTGTCACCTTTTCAGATGGAAATCAACTAAAAAAATGTTTATTATTCTGTTTTGTTGGAAAAGGCAGCAACAGCAGCAGCATGCTTGTTTCTTCTCTGAGGATTTTCCCCACATATTTTCTATCTTTGATTTTCAGTCTTTGGCTTTTGCACTGATCTTTCCTTGTAATTCTGCTACATTCTCTGCTTTATGTTCTTCTGGGCTCAGTAAGTGTTATGACATCCAGTTTATCTTTTTTAAGGACTTGCAGAGTTTTTAATATTATAGGTGGGTTTCAAAACTTCATCATTCCTTCTTGACTGCACTACACTTGAAAACCCAGACCATAATCTACATGTAAATCTGTTACCAAAAACTGTTTGATCTTTTGCCCTATATACTTCCATGCTCTGCTGCTTCTCTCTTGCAGAGATGCGTTAACCCTACTATGCTCTGAGACTGCTCTTGGTAGTTCCTCTGTACACCTTAGCTTTTGTTGTTCTAGAGTTGAAATATTACCATAATGGCACTTACTGTGTGACTGCTGACCAGTTGTTTTTTCTTGGAGGCCATGTCTAACTGGTCAACTGTGGTGTTATTTTGGAGGATGGAAGGAAAAGGAGAGGGGCAGGACAGCAGGGCAGCATAAGCATAAATAAGAGAATGTATGGAAGGAATATCTAACAGAGCAACTTCAGCTACTATAATCACCAGAGCCCCAGTTTAAATGTGCTACACTGATTTTTGCAAAATGAGCTTCTTATCTATTAAGGAGGAAGCTGAGAGCTTCAGTTCGTTGGCCTAGTTCCTTACTAAGGCTATCTCCAGAGATGTAGCCTTCCTGGTGACTTAAACAGCATCATTCCAGTTTCTTTAAACCTTGGATATTTCACTTCATATTACCTCCATTATCAAGTTACTTTGTTCAGCAGCTTTGAAATACTGTATAGCACCAATCTCTCTTGTTCTCTTGAACACAAAATATTACTATTAATCCTTTTGTAACTGTGAATCTAGGTTATACCATTTCTTTTGTAGACTTTTTCTAAAGTTAATAGAAAATGCAGCAAATGTCTCTTCCTGATTTAAATTCTAGAACTTGTTCCAAATGTAAAACTATTCTATTGGCCTTTAGGCAGTGTATCAACTGAGGCAGACATACTTAAACAAGACATTGGATGCACTGAAACTGATAAGGTGCTGATACAGTCTTCTAGGCATTTTCAAATCTGTAGACTGAAACCACTATGGAATTTAGACATGCATCAAAAATAAAAGGCTGAACTTTGTGATGAGAAGCTTGGGGGTTTTATGTCATGGTATTCTACAGATTCTAACTTCAGTTCTGTATCTCTTCTTACAAATTACTCAGAAGATACTCAGGTAGGAAAAATATACATTCAGGTGAGTCTTTAACACATGAAATACATGCTAAGTTTTTGTGAAATATTGTGAGAAAGTTTGTAACTACACTCTCTCCATTTACATTCAGAAGCATCATAATTTAATCAATTAAATCAGTGATGATAAAATTAATTATATTCTTATTAAGGCTATGCATCTAAAAGCTGCTAAATGAAAAGTGACTTTGATTCAGTGGGCAAAGCTGCTGGAATAATTTCAAGTTCTATGAATAAAAAAATGAAAACATATCTTTTTCTGTGCATGAAGTTTAATTCTTATCACTGTTGATGTCTGAATAAACTCAGTGGGTATCCTCCATTTGTCTTCAGTGAACTACAGATCAAACCCTGGAATCATATTATAGCAAAAGGAGGGATACTGTTGTATGGCACTCTCTCTACTGATGTAACAGTCCTGTGACTGAATAAGCTTCATTTCTGAAATTTCTTAGATAGATCAACTATAACACTTCTAATTTAATAACTGAGAAAAATCAAAATCAGAAAAGTCTATTCTAGAAATGGAAAAAAAGTTCTACCATTATTACCATTATTTTATTTTATTTTAGACCTATTGTGTGAAAACAAACCCAAACTTCCAAACTTGAACAACACAAGGGCTGTAAACATTGAAGCCACTTAGAACTGACTGCCCAGGACCATGTCCATAAGACTTTTTAATATCTCCAAGGATGGAGATTCCACAACTTTTATGGGCAACCTGTGCCAGTGCTATGTCACACTCGCAATAAAAAAATTTCTCCATATGTTCAGGTGGAACCCCTGTCATTTTGTTTTGTGCCCATTGCCTCTTGTCCTGCTGTTGGGCATGACTGAAAAGAGCCTGTCTCTGTCTTCTTTATACCTCCCTTCAGATATTTAAATATATTGATAAAATTCCCCTGAGTCTTCTCTAAGATTAACAGTCCCAGTTCTCTCAGCCTTTTGTCATAGGAGAGATGGTCCAGTACTCTCTTTGTTGTATTCATCTCTCTTGTACTGGGGAGCCCAGCACTGACCCAGCACTCCAGGTGTGGCCTCGCCAGTGCTGAGCAGAGGGGAAGGATCACCTCCCTCCACCTGCTGCAACACTCCTCCCAGTGCAGCCCAGGATGCCGTTGGCCCCCACCTTCCAGACTCTGAATGCAATGGGCAGCAGCAGGACTGACTGGCAATCCCAGAAGCAGTGAGGGGCTGGACTGGGGCCAGGAGCCAGCTGGGGGCTCCTCCCAGGAGCAAACAGACTGGACTAGGACAGGACTGGAAACAGGTACAGGTGCCCCGAGGTGGAATGGGGCTCCCAGGACCATGGAGAGGGTGGGGGGTCTCATAGGAGGTTGCTTAAGGCCTCTTGGTGCCCTTGGGGTTTCTTCAAGGAAGGCCAGCTTAGCATGGTTGTAGTCATTTTCATGAGTGCAACTATAGCTTTGGATTTCCATACATATAAGGTAAAATACATCATGTATGTTATGCATTTTCCTATTCCCTAGGATAGATAGCAGTGAGATCCCTAAAGAAGGCTGCTCCTGGACAAGGTCAAACACAAAAAGGGAGCCTACAAAGGGTGGACTCAAGGACAGGGAGCTTAGGAGAAATTGCCTGAGCAGCCAGGGATCAGGTTGGAAAGCTAAAGTCCTGATATAATTAAATCCATCCAGGGACATCAGGGGCAGCAAAAAAAGCTTTATAGGTACATCAGTGATAAAAGGAAGACTAGGGAAAATGTGGGCCCTCTCCAGAAGGAAAAGGAGTCTTGGTCACTTGGGATATGGAGAAAGCTGAGGTTAACAACTTTTTTGCCTCAGTCTTCACTGGCAAGAGCTCCAGCCACACTTCCAAAGTTGCAGAAGGCAAGGGCAGGGACTGGGAGAATGAAGAACTGCCCACCGTAGGAGAAGATCAGGTTAGAGAGCATCTAAGGAACCTGAAGGTGCACAAATCCATGGGACCTGATGAGATGCACGTGCAGGTCCTGAGAGAACTGGCAGATGAAGTGGCTAAGCCACTATCCATCACATTGGAGAAGTTGTGGCAGTACAGTGAAATTCCCACTGACTGGAAAAGGGGAAATATAACCTTCATTTTTAAAAAAATGTAAAAAGGAAGACCCAGGGAACTATGGGCCAGACAGTCTCACCTCTGTGTCCAGCAAGATCATGGAGTGGATCCTCCTGGAAACTATGCTAGGGCACATGGAAAATCAGGAGGTGATTGGTGACAGCCAACATGGCTTCACTAAGGGCAAAACGTGCCTGACAAATTCAGTGGTCTTCTATGACAGGGTTACAACATTGGTGGATAAATGAAGAGCAACTGTTGTCATCTACCTGGACTTGTGCAAAGCATCTGACACTGTCCCACACAACATCCGTGTCTCTAAATTGGAGAGACATGGATTTGATGGAGGCACCACTTGGTGAATAAGGAATTGGCTGGATCATTGCACAAAGAGTTGCAGTCAATGGCTTGATGTCCAAGTGGAGACCAGTGATGAGTGGTGTTTCTCAGGGGTCGGCACTGGGACCAATGCTGTTTAACTTCTTTGTTGGTGACATGGTCAATGGGATTGAGTACACCCTCAGCAAGTTTGCCAACACCACCAACCTGTGTGGTGCGGTCAAAACACGGGAGGGCAGAGATGCCATCCAGAGGGACCTGGACAGGCTGGAGAGGTGGGCCTGTGCAAACCCCGTGAAATTCAAGAAGACCAAGTACAAGGTTCTGCACATGGGTCGGGGCAATCCCAAGCACAAATACAGGCTGGGTGAAAAACAAATTGAGAGCAGCCCTGAGGAGAAGGACTTGGGGTAGTAGTGGATGGAAAAGTGACTATGAGCCAGCAATGTGCGCTCGCAGCTCAGAAAGCCAACCGTGTCCTGGGCTGCATCAAGAGAAGTGTGACCAGCAGGTCAAGGGAGGTGATTCTCCCCCTCTACTCTGCTCTCATGAGACCCCACCTACAGTGCCGTGTCCAGCTCTGAGGCCCCAACATAAGAACAACATGGACCTGTTGGATCAAGTCCAGAGGAGGGCCATGAAGATTATCAGGGGCTGGAGCACCTTCCTTTTGTGGACAAGTGGAGAGAGTTGGGGTTGTTCAGCCTGGAGAAGAAAAGGCTCTGGGCAGACCTTATAGTGTCCTTCCAGTACTTAAAGGGGGCTACAGGAAAGATGGGGAGGGACGGGTTATCAGGGAGTGTAGTGATAGGACGAGGAGTAAAGGTTTTCAACTGAAATAAAATTTAGTAAAATTTAGATTAAGTATAAAGAATAAATTATTTCCTGTGAGGGTGGTGAGGCACTGGCACAGGTTTCCCAGAGAAGCTGTGGCTGCCCCCTCCCTGGCAGTGTTCCAGGCCAGGTTGGACGGGGCTTTGAGCAACCTGGGCTAGTGGAAGGTGTCCCTGCCCATGGCAGGGGGGTTGGAACTAGACAATCTTTAAGGTCCCTTCCAACCCAAACCATTCTGCGATGCATCAGCCAGACAAGAAACAATCAGTCTTCACTCACCAATGTGCAAATTAGCTGCCATGGGTTCCACTTCCTCTCCACCCTAATATGCCATTTAGTACAGGTAACCCTGGGAAAAAGAATCACCCTTACAGGAAAAGGTTTGTAATTTCTTTCTCTCTTAGGGTGAATAGTCTTTAAAGCACACAAAAAACATGAAACAACATGAAAAAATGTCGGCCACAGCTACACAATATAATCTGCTGAATAGGAAATCTTAACCTGTAGGCTGCACAGGGAATGGGAAGTATTTGCCCCTACCACCTGCACAGCATGGCTCACTACCCCACTGCTTGGGAAGCATAAAGATACTTCTGGCCTTTTGCTGCTGACCTTATTATCATCCTTCATTTTCTAAGAGTTCACCTGTAATCCTGACAAATGAGACCCTACTGGGTGCCTCCAATGAATTCAGTAAGGTCTATGGCTAATCAGGGCAAGAGTAACCTGTAAACACTAAAACTCTCTCTTTTTTTCCTTTTTTTTTTTTTTTTTTTTTTAAAAAAAGAAAAAAGTGAGATTGCATTTTCCCTTAGTATACAGAATACTTGCTGGATATTTTAAGCTGCTACCATCAGGCTCACTTGAGGTATTTTGCTATTACGTTACTTCTGATTGATAGAATATTTCAAATAGTAGAAAATCCTTCTTTTTTTTTTTGTCTAAAGACTTTTTCTTTTAACCCATATATTAATGTCACCTAGAAGACCCAACAGCAAATGGCAATGCTTGTGGAGATCCAGAAAAAGTACATTTGTGAAGTACGAACCAAGACTTTCCATACCAGGAAGGTGTGACTAGAAGTATTTACGCTAAAACAGTCATTCCTCTCCTGAGAATTGTGTGAAACATATGGAAAGTGATATATCAAACTGCATTTTGAAATACCTATAATAAAGTTATCTACAGAATAATGCAGGAGCCAACCAGCTGCTGTTTGATTTATATTGTATAGTGGATAACCAGTATCACCTGGCTACAACAGGCAAATAAAATGTTAATAAAACTCACTTCAGCCAAGTATTACAAGAAGGAAACTCCCTGCACTCCTCTATCAATATAAATCTTGGTTATTTCTGCCTCTTTGCTTAATTGGAGATTTCACTACTGGTTATATCAAAATATGTAGATTTGAACCAGTTCTAGAAATGAAAGTCTAACACAATATGAACTGAAATAAACAGAGACCTGGCTCAACAGCAGTTACAGTAACATGCCACAGTCATTATGAGTTTCACAAGACTATCCGAATACATAAAAATAACTTTTTCAGTTATGTGAAGACATAACAATTCTGAGGGAAATGTGTGAACACATATTAGAATTCCTCACTCTTAGTTGAATCAGTAGGCTGCAATTAAAAGCATGGACCCCAGAAAACAGGTATAAAACATAGCATGAGATATTTTTTACATCTATTTGTTGAAAAAGTAATGTTTTTAAGAATCCCCATGGAAAGTAATTTTCTGGTATCCACAACCAACAGATAACGTTATCTCTTTGTGTATGAGGGTATTTTCATACCAAGCCTTCACTTTAGATTTTTCAGTAGAACATTTTTCCTCCTTATACTTTCATTATATTCAAGCCAATAATACTTTACACTGAAAATATATACAGCTGTGATACTTCAAGAATTTTGTTTACACAAACTTTCAATTCCATTAAAGGCCTTATTAAAATTTACACTGATTTCTCAATGTTGGATGCTAAGCTGTGGTTACAAGGCAGAGTTCTCAGTTTTATTCTAGAAAATGTACTTCTGTAAAGAGGAGATGAATGGTTATTTTCCAATTATTCTGAAACTTAAAACAGAGCACTACTAATTTCTGTAGACCTTCAACAAACTCAACAAAACAGAGCACTTTTCATTTCTATCACTAAGGAGCCTATTGTTGTTAACATCAGGATAACTACAAGAAAAGGTCTGATGATCTCTGGCTTAGGTATCTACTGACTGACAACAAAGATCACGGTCTTACACTGACAAACTACCAATAATCTGAACTAAAGCAGACCAGCATTAGATAGCATTTGACCAGTGAATTCATATGACACATGCCATGATGCTCTCCCTATAAACTGAACTGATATGCTCTGAGGACACAATTACACTTATAATCCTAAAATATATAACCTTGGAGAGAGTTGCTATGAAGGAAAACATGAAAAATAAGTAATCAACAATTCCACTGTAACAACAATCTCCTCTAGTTTGCAGTCCTCACCAAATATTCTCACAACCAATTTTAGCATGCTTTGGAGATTCATATACAAATTTAAAAAGTTTTGGGTTTGGTTTTTTTTTTTTTTTTAAACAGATCATACATATTTATTTTACCAGGCAACGACAAGCACTAGTACTATGTTGCTTTGCAAAATCATAATGTATTTATAGAACTGTAAATCACAGGTCTCTTTCTTTGGTCCCAGGATTTGAGTTTTGTTTTTAACTGCTTATGACTCAGCCTCAGGTTTGTATTCAGATATATAGAATTGGAGAATTCCTTTTTGTTTGGCCTCTAGTGTGCAAAGGTGTACTTTGAACCAGCCACAAAACAGAGAACACGTGGGTGGCTAAAAGAAGTGGTACTGGGTTTGACTGAGAGTTTCTTTTGCTGGAAACAGAAGAGGAGGAGATGAAACTGTTGCATCCCATTCTGTAGCAGACGACAAGCAATTCTTTGGAAGAAGTGTGGTAATAACTCATATTCTCTGTGGAAAGCCCATACACAGTAATTCTGGATGAAAACTGCATCAGGACTAAGCAGCACAGGACTCATTCAGATTTGCAGTCATAACTCAAAAGCCTTACTCAGCCCCTTTCTGTCAGCTGTAGTTGAAGCCTACGACCTGAAAAGCCCTTTCTATGCTGCTGCCCACCCCAGCAAGCAGCTGCCTCTAACCAGGGACTGACACGAGATACATGATACAGCTCTCAACAGCTGTAATTTTGGGAAAGAAGTTACTATCTCCATATCCAACAGAAGCTGCAAATCTGCTGAAGTAAACCCAGGCATGCCTGCCTAGTAACAACAAGAGTATGTGGCATTTCCATTGGGGGCTCTCAAATCACTCTATAATCAATACTTCTCCGATGCACCAGTTATATTTAGGCTGAACTCATTATACTGAATTTACTGATCCAGATAATTATGATACAGATAACAATTAATGGAAGATGCCATTAAAATCCAGTTTATGTTACAGTATGCACCAGTTTGGAAAGCTTCCATCTCAGTTTCCAGCAAATTTCTCTCTAACATTTGCACTGCAATATTTTTTCCATCTATGAACTGTCACTCACAATTTTTCTGCGTGTTCATTCTTTTCTATTGAGAAATAAATCTAAAATACTTAATCCAGATTTGACCCTTGTCAAATTCAAATCTTAGTTTCCAACTGGTAACAAATTTTAAAATCCTGATTTTTTTTTTCCTCACACTAAGAACAAATAATTCGCTCCTTCAATATGGCTCTTCAGACCCAAAGTGTTTCTCAAAAATCTGATGCAGTCTTTAGCAGGATTAAAAAACTATAATAGGATAACTCCTCAGAAATCAATAAACAAACATCTAATAATGTAATGCACACCACTCAAGTTTTCTATATTAGGTGAAACATTTCTCAGTAATTGAATTTACCTTAAATCCTTTAGGAATGCTGATGATCCACACAGCTGCCTGGAATTAAAAGTTGGAATATGATTCTAAGTAATTTTATTTAATACACAATAGAAATTTATCACCAAAAGACTTGTGTCAAGGGTTCTTCAGCATGTTATCTAAAAGGATTGTGATGAATTTTCACTTGATTCAGCAGCTGCCTATGTTTCTATTACTAAAGCCTCCAAAATACCTGGTGAAAGTATCACTGACATGATGAAGTATCACACGGTGAAAGTGTTGCTGCATGCTAAAAGAAACCCAGACTGGGGTACATCCCCAGTGGAAAAATCTCAAGCCAGTTCTCTGCTGACCTACCACTGCTTTCACTGCACTTTAAATTGGGACTGAAAATGAGAACCGTGCTCTTTAATTCCTGAACTTACAGCTGGATTGGAGGTAAAAAGAAAGCAAAATGTTGTATTCTCTTTTTTTTGATGCTTCAAGGAATATTAATTTTTCCTATGGAGTAATTACTTGGGGATAGAAAATCAAGAAACAAACCTGGTAGGATTGTACAATTAAGTGCTGTCTATTTAAGTAAATCTATGCCTTTGTTTCATAGAAAATGCAGTTTTACAAAAGCTCTTTTTTCACACAGCATCAGCTTTAGGCTGGCTGCGGCATACAATATATTTTCAGAAAACTCTATTTTAGCAAAAACTTGTATTATTGTCATTACCCTGCTAACTGAAAAGAGAGGCACCAGAGGCATCAGTCAGCTAATGTAAATCAGCAGAGCTGCACCAAAGGAAAGATCATGATGCCAGTCTATTATCTAAGTCTGTTATCCCAGTAAGTATGTTTTACGATTATGTATACCTTTGGCATACATAGTGCGAGCTGTTTAAGAGAGCTGTTCTTTGAAATTTGAAATGGTTTTTGCTCGAGGCAGGAGGCATTATAAACAACCACCCTTTCAGCAGCCAAAAAAAGAAGGGGTGGACACCGCACAGTGAGAAGCAGCAGCAAACCTGTGCAGTGGCTTCCTACTGAAGATACAGTCTCAGGTTCAGCTACTTATATAGGATGCATGTGACCACTGTATTTCAACATGAGAGTTGAACAAAACTAACAAGGAACAAAACAGAATCTGATGTTTTTAGAAATGAAGTCATGGCCTACTTTTACTTCCTGACCCCAGGCAAATGATTGACATTGGAGCAGACTGTGACCTGTTTAGACTGGTTTAGTGTGTCAACTGCCACCTGGTTTTATGTCATTGAACATGTAATGAGGCTCACTAAATAAGGCAGACCTAACCTAGAAAACTGCATCAGTCTTCACTTATATTTTTAGGTTGATTCCTTCTCAAATAAATTTAAATACCAACCTGAGTCATTCACTGTGAAAGTCTGTACAGGCTTTCCTTTGCCATCAAGAGAGATTAAGGATTCTAGCCAGCTACGTGGTGTCACTTTATTCTGGGTTGTGGTTTTGGGGTGAGTTTTTTTGGTTTTTTGTTTTTTAAGCCAGCTCTCCTGTTTTGGGCTGAAAACCTGCAGACAAACAGCATGCCAGAACCAGAAGTTTCTGTGTTTTCAGTAGAGAAGAAATACCAACGCAAAAAGGGAGCTGTCACCTGCCAAACCCAGTAACTGGCCAATGCTGCTGCTCTTCCTCAGTAAGAAGTTAACATTGACTCTAGTTTTACTACTAGCATTGTACCCATGTGAGGAAATAGCGATCCTGCTGCATGCTTTCCTAACAGCAACTAGTATAGTTTCTAATAGGACTGCCCCAGCCTGCTGCATTTCTGGGTGCCCTGATGGGATCTCAGAGAGGCGTTACCTCCATGGTACCAACCTACATTGCCCAGGAGAAGCTGAATACTTGCTACCTTTTCTTTTCCACACTCTTAACACTGAATCAACCTTGTCAGGTGCAGGGAGGTTTTTGGTAGCCCTGGCTGTAGGTAGGCTCTGCCCTTGCACAAAGCAGCTGGTGGTGAGCAGGACTGAGCCAGAGGGAAGTACTGTGGCACCACACAAACCCCAAGGTGGAGCATAACAGTATGACTCAAATGCCAAAACCTAGCTTCATGCTTGCCTTGCTCTCACACAGATGTATTCCTACCGCTGTTCCTAGTAAGCTCATATGAGAAGTAGGGCATGTGTCAGCTGAAGCTTTACCCTCTTAAATTTTTCCCTGACTGAACACTTCTTTAAAAAGGATGATGATTTAGTCTCATTTTCTGTTACTGCAGCACTGGAAGGTCTTGGATCAGACTTTTGGATGTTCAGTCAACTTCTGGATCTGCTGCAAAGCAATGGCTTTAGGCAGTGCCTATGTTTTGAAAAATATGCAGATACTTTCTGTAAATTGTTCAAACTGCAGTGCTGGGTCTAAACTCACTGACCTACTTTAACTTGCTTTTTGAGTGGCTGAGTTTCATACTTACCTTCATTTTATCTGAATGTTAAATATTGCTTGGCTTTCAGAATTATTGTGCATGGCTCTGTCTGTAGTCAATCTCTTCTCTAGGTAGGAGATTTCCTGTCTTAAATTGTAGTCATTCCTAATGCACATAAAAAGCACTGACCCCAACAACAATATCACCAATGCATACTCTCATCTCGGAGAGGCCTTCAGACATCTGGGGCACTATGCAGATAGGTTCTTCAACATCTGAATGTATTAAAACAAGCACATGCAAAGAAAGAATAATTGCAAAGTGTTTGTTTGTTGCCTTAAAATCCCAACAGCTGGCAGGCTAGCAGAGCACCCAGTCAGTTTGCAGCAATGGAAACCAAGTGTACGGGGAACGATTAGCCACTAGGAGTACTATACATGATTAGGCTATCAAATTGCAGAAAGATGAAAATCTTTGAATGCTCTGCATTCAAAGGCAGCCACCCAAACTCTGTCAGTTCGTTTTAGTTGTAGGAAAACATGGCCCCAGAGCTTCATTCCTGGTGGGCAGATGTTAATGTTCGCGTGCGGTGCTCTCATTCACTTCCCGAGAGCCGTCTGTCAGCATCTCTGGTCTGCAAAGTACGCCAACTGTTATCACAAGTTTTTCTTCTGAAGAATCTTCATGCTTCTCTGCAGACATAGTTTTGCAGACTTGAGTTTCACCAATGTGAAAAAAGAACAGCAGTTTCAGACACAGAAACTTCCCCTCCTTTCACTGGACACATTTCAGTCTCTGTCACTTGCCTGGTTTGTGGAGTGGCTAAGATTCCTCCCCAGCTAGCGACACTGATGACTGGCTGTATCACCATTTCTCTACACCCAGCAGATCTCACTCCTGGAGAGAAAGGGGCTGTGAAACCCTTGGTCAGGAAGCCAGTAGCAACTTGTGCACTGTCTGCTCTATTTCACTAGTGTGTTACTCCAAGTTTCTCCATGGCAGCTCTAGCAGTCATCACAGTTCCTTAAGGCTACTTTCACTCTGTTACGTAGCATGTAGATCTGGGCATGGTAGAGACGCTCTGCTAGCTGCGGTATTGGGCTTTATCCTAGCAAGACCTAAAGACATAGTGGTGATTCAGCTGGCTGTGAGATTTTGAGTCACTGGTGGAGGAGAGTTGCCATTAGCAGAACCCTCAAGCCCTGTCTCCTCCTTTCTGAGCCATCCCCAAGTTCCCCTGCGATCACTGGCCCCCAGAAGCCCTGTCCTTGGGGTGGCATGGTGATCCTCTCTCTTGCTCCCAGGATGGGAGGGCTTGGGAGGAAACATCAGCTGCAGCACTTTCCCACACAGGGCACCTGTTTGGTTTTTATGTCTGCATCACATCTGACTGGGTCAGAGCAGCAGCATGACCTAGCCAGAGCAGTATATCGGTACCTTTGGTGCCAGGATAAGAGGGTGTGAACGGGTTTGACGTGATCCGGACGAGCCCAAAATAATCTCAGCTCTTGGCAGAGCTGACAGAATTTATATCAAGAGACTTCAGGCTAGTCAGTACTTGTTATAAGACACAATAGATCTGCTGTGTTTTTTAAAAATGTGTTTGAAAAGTTCCTCTTCTTCATGTTGGCATCATGGGGGTTTTTGCTGTGGGTTTCTGCCCCCCCTTTTGGGATTTACAAAAGTACATCAGTGGATGGTGCACATCTTGCAAGAAAATTCCCTTTATCTTCCAGCACTCTCAGACACCACCACCAAACACACTGCCTGGGCTCTGCCCTCTGTTCATCTTGAACAAGGAAAAGTGCCTCATCTGAGAGCTCAACAGATGTTCTTTTTCCCCACTCCAGCCATGGCACAAGGTTGCTGGGGACATCCCACCGCCTCCCCAGGGAGCAGGAGTGGCCTGGAGGCAGCAGCCCCAGCCCCCATGGCCAGTGCAGGGCCAGATGGGCACTGCCATGAGGGAGGCAGGGACAGTGACAGGACAGCCATGGTGTGAGCACCTGCTGCCCGACCCGACGGGGAGGGTGCAGTAAGGTTGGCAGGGCCCTGCTCTCATGGGTGATGGGGTTGCCTCCTGGGGAGAGGTCATCTACACCAACGGCTCCAATTAGATGTATTTTTAAACAAGCAACTACACAGAAGAAAATACTGGAAATTTAGCATCAGCAAGGATTCAACCAGTTGCATAACCTGATGGTCAAGACAAACACGATCCAACAACAGAGCCAGTTCCTGTGCTTCAAGCTATACCTGTATGCTTGCAGAAGTAGGAGTTAATAATTTCTTTACTTAAAATCCCCTTCCTGGTAAAACCCTTCTCATCTCCAGTGTGTCAGCCACCGAAAGCTCCTAACAGTGTAGCTGTCTCATCATGCTAGATACAAACCCTTCTGGCACAGCAGCCTTGTTTTTTTTAAAAAAATAGGAGCACAAACAGAAGCTTCTTCAGCAAAGTTTTACAAATATGCACGTTATGAATGCTTGCCCACTGCTCCCTCTGACACCTCAGATGATGGTCTGATTAAAATACAGGTGTTGTTCAGTTCTGAGGTCAAGGCTGGTGTATGTCCCATGTGTTAGCGTAAGTACCCCTAGAGGGTGAATTTCTCTCCTGTAGCAGATACCCAAAGGACAGGGACAAGAGTATTTGTACTGAAATTAACGTACACTGCTGGGTGAAAGAAAAGCCCAAACTTTTTTAAAACCTGTGGTAGCATCTCTAAATAACAGTGACAAGAAACATACAAACATAAAAAGAAATATTACCCCTGCCTCACAACGCTTGCGTGCTCCCTACATTCCTCAATGCAGATGTTCTAAACATTGCTTTAAAATAATCTTCTCCTGAAAGGTATATGACGCAAATCCATTGGAAAAGTACTGGATTTAAACATGCAAATTCAAAAGCCCGCAGTTTCTTTTGCAAGAGACCTCTGTGTCTCGCTGGAATGGAGGTGTGGGCTCAGGCAGCTGCCCAGGCAAAGCCACATGAAAGCGCCAGTAGCTACTCACAAGCATGCATGAGACCTAAATTTCGTAGACTTCATGCTGCCAGCACAGTCGCACAACTGACTTCTTTGAAGTGAATAAGAATCAGTCACAATAGAGTTTATAAAATAATTTGTTTACAGAACCATAATTTACTTAGGAATAAAAATGTAAGATCCAGAAGCGTTTGCAAGTTCTACGTTAAGTGTGCTTTTCTCTGTTTAAGATGGGGAAGTAACAACTTGCATTAAAATCTTAGAAGCAATTCAGAGTGACATTGTACCATCTAAAAAAAAAGACCAAAACATGGGAATTATAAAAGATGGGGCTGGCACTGGGAGCTGAGATTGAAATTCACAAGCACGACTGAGTTTGGAGTTGTCATGGTACCAATGCTACTATGTGTGAATCAGTACCATCAGATCACACTCTGAAAAGCAGCAGTTTTCTCTGCACACAAAGTGAGAAAAACCTTGGAACAAACTGTTCTGTACCTTCAAGGAACTCAATGTTCACTCTGATCTAGTAGTCTGGATCCAAAGTTTAGAAAGCAGTGAGATTTTGGAAAAAACGGTAATTTTCTGCAAGCCAGGCATGATTCCATACTGCCATGATATTACGAGTTGCAACTCTGCAACCTGTGGATTATGTCAGAAGCACTAGAAACACCCCAGCTCTTCTCACAGCGTTGGCCCTTACGCAGTGCTGAAGGAATATGTGGCTTGCTGAGGCAACTGCACCTTGTCCATGGCAATAATAAAAATCAGCAAAATCCCTGTCTGTAATCAATCCTTTTGTGCTCTGCAGAGAACCACACACACATCGTAGCATGGATAATCCATCACTATCTTGTTAAACTTATTTTGCAAAATTTTACTTGAATATGTAGGCTAAGGTTTGCTCCCTTTATTGCTCTGCTCCTAATAATAGTGTGCAGCCAAGTGTAAAAGATCTTCTGTCTTCTCAATTAACAGACTATTAAGCTTTCCCCTAAGAATAATAAACTCCTGTAATGTGGCAGGGGCAGCAGTCCACAGATGCATTTTTTTTCCCCAAAGTGCAAATTTCTGTTTCCAGATCTATGCGGGTTGTTCTAAACAGGTTTTGCTGAGGAGACACACAGAAGGTGTATTCACACTAACATGCCAAATAGGTAAAAAGTCATCTGATACATGATTAAATCTGAATCGTTTCAAAATATTTCTTTCATTTCATCAAGTATTCCTACAACTTTTACGTGTGGTACATGAGTAATCTTTAGAGACTATCTCTCAACAGCAGACATTTTTCTACTAGGGCCACAGGGATTCTGAACATCCCTGGAAAAGACAGCTGGAAAAAGCAGTTTTTGTCAGGACAGTTGAATTCACTGACTTAAAAGTTTCTGCACTGTTACGAAATAAATGCAGGAGGTCATAAATTCCAGAACGCCTGCTCTGAATCAAGGAGTTGAGGAATGCAGAAACTGAAGATGATGGCAAGTACCCCCACATGCATAGTCAGATATCTGGGGAACAACATGCAGTTTACCTAAATTTATATCTAAAATGCACTGTTGTTTAGTCTAAGTCTCACTGTTCTCCATAAAAAGGGTAAGTAAGGTCAGTCTGCAGAGGTGAGGTGTTACCAACACTCCTTAAGTTACATCAAAGGAGAGCCAAAGATCACACCCAAAAGAAACAAGCCTGCTTTTTTTTCCCAATGGGAATGCAAAGGCTAGGCATTCATATAGCTTAACAGATCCAAGTCCAGATGATGTTCTTGGGTCATTTTAAAAAAGGACAAAGAATTCCTTCCTGAAATGGATGATCTGAAAACTTGGAGGAAAGAACATTTGCCCCTTGTCTCCATAGTCTGCTGCAGAGAACCACCAGGCTCATCTGCTACCTGTAGCTGCTTGGCTCCACTGTATGTATGCAGCCCCAGTAAGCACACAGTAATATTATGGAACAAGAGAAGGTGTGGGTAGGTTCTTTTACAGTTTATAAAGCAGGTAAGGTCATCTACTTCAAACTCTGTATAAAACCATGGCTGGTTTGAAAACCTCCCAATAGCTATGCTATACCAGACGTAATTTGTTATTTACTTGTCCCTTGCAACCAGAAATCAGGAAAATTGTCTAAAATTCACTATTAGGAAGTCCCATTACATTTTTTTCAGCTTGCAGTGATAAGATGGTATTGTCAGCACTAACCTTTAACTAAGCAAAGACTAGCCTTGGGTTGGAGTGCGGGGACCACCCACACACCAGACTATACTTCTCTGCTAGTTAAAAGCAACTAAGTATAAACAAAGGGAGTACCCAGGGACTTGGAGTCAGTTTCCTCCACATAGCCTTTCCTGTTTTTACCTCACCACTGCTCATTTTTCAGATCCAGATGACACTTCACTTCTGCGCTAAAATCCCAAGGCCAGCCTCATGCAAAGCCCTGAGAGCACGCCTGCACTGCTCTGTCGCTGTGGCTGTGCAGACATACCCACACTAGCTGTAAATGTGTTGGCGTGGGCACCAGCAGCATGTCCAAGAACATCAGAGCTTTTAGCCAAACACCTCAATGCATATTTTACATTTCTTAATGTATGACGCAAGGGATTTTTGCAGTTTTTTTTCTCTCTGGGTGATTTAATAAGTAACTTCTTTCTCAACCTACTTTCGATCTTAATTTTTTTCCCCTCATTCTTATTTCTGCGTTCATGGAAGTTTTTTTTCAGGGATCACTGGGGAACCCCATAGCAACAGGCCCCTTTTCTGATCACCTCCATGACACTGGCCATAGAAAATCATTCTCATTTTAAGTTAAGAAACGACACCCTCCCCCCCCCCCCCCCCCCCCCAAATATGGAATACCAGTATCTAGACAGTGGATTTACCAATTACATAAATCTTTCTCCTCCTCTACTTTGTTTTATTTACCATATTTCTACATTTCATAAGACATTGGATGCTCTGGCTTGACTCTACTCCCAAAATTCAGCTCAGAACCATCTGTAAACAGTGTTTCTTGACTACCTCCAAACCAAGCTCAGTTCTTCCTTTGTAGTTCCATACATCCAAATGTTTCCCTATTCCCTCTCCTGCTCTTATCTTCCCCTCACCCCCTTCAGAAGTTGCCTTCAAGTCTCACCATAAAACCTTTCCCACTAGTCCAACCTGCTTCCCTTTTCTCCTCCTCTCTCTCCCCAACAGCCTCTTCAAATGAGAAGTCATCTCTCCCTAGCATCAAGGATAAAATCTACCCCATGCAGAGGAGCTGGTGCCAGGTCCACTTAAGTCTTCCAAAGAATTTCACCTCAGATGACTTTCCCCTCTCCTCCTCCTCCAGACTTAGTCCTTTCACAATACTTTTCAGCGATGACCTCAGCCAGATTCCTTCACTACTGCTAACTTGTACCAGCACTTAATGTACTTTATGTGCCTGCAGTGCTTTTTCTGAGTTTGTAATAGGCTGCAAATTCCTTGAAGCATGTCTCATTATATTTTTGTATAGCTCCACTCACTCTGTCTCTACTTAATAAATAATCGCTAGTCTACCAGAATGCTCACTATACACCCCTACTGTTTTAAATATCAGCCCTTGCATTGTCAGCTTTCTTAATTTTTCTTTTGTCTGCAGGAGTGGTACCCATCTTCTGCATGTGTTTATGTGCACACGCTCATTCATATTTCTCTCTATAGAAATGCATGTTAACATAATACCCTGCACCAAAAATCTTTATTTTGCACATAAATCCAAACATTTTGGATTAGCCTGAGACACAGTCAGCTTTAAAGACTTTCCACTTTTTTTATTCTTCCTTGAAAAGTTCCCTTTTCCACCCCAAAACGTAATCACAGAGTATAAAAGCACTGTTTGGTTGTGTGCTTCAAGAAAAGCTATTTTAAACACCAGACCAAATGTTTAACTTGCCCTGCTGATAATCTAAGGAATATATGGCAGATGATAAACAAACAACATGCTAAAAATAAACTGAAATCTTGAACACTGGAACTAAGCCTAAGCGAAAGAGCTTTATGTCGAGGAAAACACAGTGAGGTGTAGCCCAGCTGAGAAAAAACACTGCCATCAGCCTCCCACAAGCACAGTCACAGTAAGGCACTTTCACTGCTGCAAGGTCTTACTTATTTGTCCAAGCCTATTAGGGGTTAGACCTGCTGTACAATCACAAGCCTGGGGTCAGCTTTCACAGGTTTCAGGTACAAACCATAGCCAGTGCCCTGCTTCTGCTTCGATTACTCTCTTGCTTTAGATTACTTTAGAAATCTTTCATCCATTTTCTTCATCCTCACTGGCTTTTAAACTTGCTCATTTAATACACTGAGAGTTGTGTTTCCAAAATGTTTCTCTTGCAAGTACATTTTAACCTAGTTTGACTCCACAGGTCCCAGGTGAGATGACCAAAACAGGGGCTGAGTTACAGAGTGTGATTTAAATAACCAACGCAAACAGGAAGCAAAAGAGACCGAAGTTGTGGAGTTTACCTTCTACTTTGTGATCCACCACTGGCAAAGACATTTCTAGCAGACAGGTTACCAGATCATAGCACTTCCATCATCTCCAGGGATTTTCCCATCTGATGTGCGCCTTCATTTAGGTGCACTAAATAGGAAGGCCAAACCGCATGCTATGCATTTTAACACACCAAAACTTAACTCAGGACAAATGACACTCTCTTATCTCAGGTACATGCGCAGTTGATATTCTACCAGCGTTGAAGAATCCCTAAAACAAGGAGAAGTCTTTTTTTGGTCTATTTAACATAGAAATCCAGACATGCAGTATGGTCATATGCCCCATCTGAAATCTCATGAAACCCCACTGTCAACCACAAGGCAAACCTGGGGTTCCTTATTCATAATTTGTGGCCCATCCCTCCTCTCTTGGTGAGGATGGTGATAGGAAATACAACAGGTCATGACAGGCTGCAGGCACCACCTGACAGCAACACAGATCTCATCTAAGCTGTATATTTCCAAATACTGTGGCAAGAGCAACCCTTGCTCATGGCAAGAAGATTGCAGTGACAGCTGCTGAACTTAAGTAAACAGTGATGATATAGCAGCTGTAACTTCTGTTATAGAAAAAGAAAACATAGCACACACTTCTGCTTTTACAGGAGCCTTATCATTTTGGCTCTGTAACCTGACCTTGTTTGATCAGATGCTAAAGCAAGGCATTCTGGTACCATGATATTCCTCTTGAGGTCCTTTTCTGTGTCTCTCTCTCTTATCCTGGACTCTTCCAGCAAGCCCAACCCTGTCATCATTCCCTCCAGGCTCAGGATGCCACCATCTACCCAGCCAGCCACTGTGTATCCTCCACCCCACCAAGCAGCAGCAGCAGCAGCTGTGACCAGCAGGGCTCCGTTATATTGCCTCTTCTTGGTACATCTTTTCATCCCTGTCAGGTCTCAGGTAACACCAGGAGTTTACATACTAGATAAAAAAGACATAGGGCACCATTTCAAGCACTTCTGCTTTGACCAATCTACTACTGTAACTGTCTGTTGGCCTGGATACCTTTCTGGACAGAGATCTCTGTGCTTCTCCACCTTCTGATCTGGTTCCTTGGTCTGGGGACCGGATTTAGCCCTGGGAATGCTGTTCTCATTCATCCGATTCCTCCCCTCATAGTTCCCTGTCCAGAAAAATACATGCAGAACAGTGCATCAAGCAGAGGAGAGCAAACTCCCAAGCATTCAGCGTAGCTCCTCAAAAAAAAAGGAGCACTACTCTGCCCTACAGATGTTTCTCAGTTGTCAGGAGTTTCATATCATATGCTGAATCCCCTACTTTCCTGCAAAGCACAGGGCTCTGTGGCACAGGCAGCCACCTTCCACATCAAAACAGACATCACCATCTCAGATCCAGTATAATCACGTTTGCTTTGGGCCAACTGGGCATACACTCAAAGGGTGACACTGGCACAGCTGCACCATTAATGCAGAGTAACACGAATATGGTAGATGTCTGGAAACAGGCTGCTACTTCTGCAGCCCATGCCCTGTGCACTGCCAAAAAATTTCCACATCCCCTTGATTCAAACTGGGAGATACAAAAACTGAACCAGGCAGAAATTTATACACTGCTCAGTATCTCACATCACTAAGGTTACCACTTACCGCTCCAGGCATCCTGGCAGTGAAGAACAGTTAGCCTGGGTCAGAGGAGACTTCTGTTTCCACGCGGGAGGTTGCTGGTACTGTCAGGAGATGTTTTGCAGGCAGAATTGCACTGTATTACAGATAGAGTATGAAATCAAACAAGGAATATCAAGGCATATTGTTCTAGTGTAAGCAGAACATAAATGTTTATGTGAAAAGAGACAAAAATGACAGGAAAAGTGAAATAGCACCTTTCTTAAAGTGTACCAAGTTTTCAAGTGCTAAGAAGTTGGGGGAAGACAATGAAAAAATCTGTTGAAGCCACTGGATATAAAAAAAGTAATTTTTATCCTTAGACCTTCTATGCGAGTTTTGAAGAGTGGGATGTATGCAATACAATAGCTGCTGTCTGTTTCTAAACAATTATTCCTTCTGCTTCTAAATTAATAACTGCAAATCTATGCCATGCAAAAATACAAGATGATTCTTTGGGCTGTTACCATTTTCAGCAGGGGATTTCAGTGCCTTCTCTTCCTCTATCAGCAGCTGCCACCGTTTTGTTAGCAGCGAGAACAGCCACCACCAGCTCCCAGCATCAGGTCTCACGCAAATAGCAACATTTGGCCCCCTGGGAAGCAACCGCTGTCTGCACCACAGATGTGTGCTTCCTGTGGGAAACAGGTGGTGGGACAGAATGAGAGCAGGACACCGGCTGACAGCTGGACCACGCTGAGGATGCTTAAACTAAAAAAAATAAATAAAAAAAACCCAAACCACCTCTCATTTTCCTTCTTTTACTCTACCCTTGGACTCACACCTTTTGTTCTGTGTCACTTCTAAAAAAAATCCCCTTAAATTGCAATTTTTTTTGGGGAAAAATAGCTTTTTGACATAGTAAGCAGCATTTTAAAATAAAGGAAAGAGCTACTGGGGGTAGGCGGCGTTAGAGGTCACCTCTCAGTATGCAGGCACTGTGCAATGCTTTGGCTGAATACTTTCAGGAGGAGACTGAGATACAGCATTCAATACAATGTATAACACAGTACCTTAGGCAAATGCCTGTATCAAAGCAGGTTTTTTGTCTGAAAATACTGGGGTTTTTTTCCACCTCCTCCCCCCATCATGGGTGATGACTGGGCTCCCATATAATTTAAAAATGAAAGGAATTAAAAGAATAGGGAAAAGAAAGGGAAAAGTGGCACGAGTTACCAGTTGCTCACACGAGAGATGGACACATCACTATGTGCAAGGATTAGCTAAACTAATTCCTGTCAGACTTTCAAGCGTATGTACAGACAAACCTACTAGCTAGCACTTCTGTGTAATAAAATCTAAGGCTTCTTTTAGTTTTGGACCAGGGTGTAAACTTGCACCAGTAATACTCTAAGATTTAAGCAGCAATACTGAAATACAGATAGTTAGTATATTATCTGTGTTATGAATAGATGTGTGAGGTTTTTGTTTCCTGGATGTATCCAATTCTTACTGCAGATGCTAATGATGACTTCCTCCCTGTGACCATGCTGAATAAAGGAAAATGAGGTGGAATTAGAAAGTAAAGGGCACTCAAGAATAACACCTTTGTAGCTCGCTAAGCTAAGATTCTCCTTCCCTCTCTTCCTCCTGCCCTTAAATTAATTGTGGCCCAAGAGGTGAGTAACACACCGAAGTCACCGGTTTGCCACAGCAAACAGTAAGGACCGGCACCCAGATACATACAAGCACAGGGTTAGTGTGCAGCAACTGAAGGAACATGGGTTTCCTGCATGACCAAAGGTGAACGACATGCTGAACTGTTTGTAAGGCATGCAAGTGTCACTTAGGTTTCTTTAAAAAAACCCAAATGTGAATAACACATTTGGAAAAAAATTGACAATTCTAACAGCAAACAGGCATTAGAGGAACTTCCATCTTCCACAGAACTCCTAGTCCCTTTTCCCAAGTCACAGCATACAAGAGACTGACTGTCAGGCTATCCAACTCCAAAACATGCTTGAATTTCATCCATCTCTCTCAGTACCAGTGATGAGATTTGGGCATAGATTCTAGTCAGGCAGAACTTGGAAAACGACATTTTGTTGGAGCTACAAAGGTGCAGACAAGCAAATATTAAGAGATAACAGCAACAGACTGGATATATCTATGTCCCAGTGGCTACCCACAACTCATTTGCAGAAGTCACCTTTGAGGTCTGTACTGAGATTTTTCAAGAGAATTTCTGAGCATGCAAAAGTGTGTGACTTTAAATGTCAACACCAGCTTCAGTAAAGACTGAGGCCAAAGAGCCAGCACTAACTTACAGAATAGGCCAGTTTGCCTCCCATTTAGTGAGAAAGTATCCCCACCTCACCAAACTAGACTGGGAGAAGAGAATCAAGATCATCTAATACCACAAAGGGGGGCAGAGTTATTTCTCCATCTCTCCCCAACACACCAAGATGCACTGAAGGCACATGCCAAGTTTAATTGCGGAGGCAGGCATCAAGCTTATCTAACTGGCACAGTCGCAAGTCAGTAATGTTCATTTTGCATTCAGTTAAATTCTGAGCAGTTTAATCAGAAAAGTAATCTAGAAATAGTGACAAATCTCTTTGTTCATTAAGAGCAAGCAGTCCTTAAAAAGCCAGATCAAAGTGGGCTGCTGTGAGCTCAGATCAGCATATGCTCTTTCATTAGTGGCACTGATATTTACCAGCAGAGAGGATTTTCACGCCCTGAGTTTGTGCCATGCTCCCTTTGAGTCACTCTGACAATCAAAAGCAAATAAAAATATTATCAACAATTATTACCTGCATGTCCTAGCCACTGCTCAAGGCTCATATCAAGTTCCTACAGACATTCCCATGGGAGCATTACACATTTCTAATGCTCATTACACATCTCTAATGCACCAAGCTGTGTCACACAGAAAAACATTGTTGTCGTATTCTTCAGTTTCAAAATCACATTTTTCTTGACAAAGTTTAGTGAAGAATGATTCGCTTTACTTTTCTTATGTGTAGACATGTTTGTATTACTGCAACAAGATCTTCTACTCTGATAAAGGCTTCCACATGTACAGGCCTGAAAATGATCTATCAGAGTCCCATCTGTCCTTGACACCCACAGTGCTAGCGTTAATTTCACTGAGGTGCGTAAAATGGGGCTGCCAAGTCCCATGAACACAATTGCTATTCCCCACCTCCCATTTTGAAATCTCTGAAGCACATACTTTCATTTCTTTATGCAGTTGGTTTGTGAAAAATCATCAACATCACACGCATCTTTCATTTTATGAGGGACAAACTAAAGATCAAGAAGATTCCATATGACCGCAGGTCTGTCTGTAAAGAGTTCACCGGTGGTTTGAGGCATTTTTTGAGTGAGTTTATTATGAATCATTAAGCAAATGTTGTTAATGTTCACTCATAGTAAAATGTTTTTCAGAATATTTACACCTATACAACATCCCTGCACCTCCACAGGCTGTTTTGCATACCATACACTCAACTCCACAGGCCTGTTTGTTCTGGTAGACACAAAGGAAGATTCACTTGATGTTACAGCACAAAAAATTGAATAAATATAGTAAAGTTAAAAGAGCCTGAACTCCCCCTGAGTAATAAAACAAAAATCAGTGATATTCAGGTGCTCCAAGGAACTGTCCTAGGGCATCATCACTTGAGAAATAAACCAATGGCATACCATTGGCTTTGCTTGGTGGGTAGAATCAAATCCAAAGGAACCAAGTCAGTGAGGAAGTATGTATTTCAGAAATTATGTCCAAGCCGCACTTCCATCAGAAGACTAGTTTGGCTCCTTAGGTATATTGCTTTTTCACATGGCTGTATTTTGGCTTAGACACTCATCCCTCAAATCTGGGGCAGGCCTACTTAAGAGAGAGAAGAGTCTAGGCAGAAGCTGGGTCAAGGCTCTTTTGCCTCTGGAACACAGCTGAGTATCACTGGTGGCATTATACACATACTTTAAGATGACATATCCAAAGACAGACAGTATCCTGATCCTATTCTATTTAGGATACCAATCAATCAAAATGCTCAGCTGTATACTTCTTGAAGCCCTAGCTGAGATCTATGGAGTTGGAATTATTGTTTTTAAATTATGGATAATTCATGCTTTCCAAAAAGCTTCCAAAGAAACTTGTGCATGCATATGTATTGCTAAGATCAGAAAACACAGGATGAGTCATGAAAATTAGCTGTTACCCAAGACAGTCATGACCCAAGTATTTGCTTTCAACTGTACAGCTTACAGTGTGCCTTCACACCTTAGAACAAAATTTCTCTGGAGAAACAGCACTTGCACTGATGTTGCAATCCACCATTTGCACTGATGTCATAAACTAACTCAGAAGCTGCAAATTAAGATGCAAGTGCACTGTTAAATCTTTGCATAGTCTTCACAGGCAAACCGGGTTCGCTTTTCTACATGTTTGCTTAAGAACTTAAATGGTATTCAACCAAAAAGTACTCTTCTGTGATATGGACCAAAGTAGATTTTAGTGGGAATATGCATCTTTCCTGCCCTGCACAGGGGACCCAAAAAATGTTTCAACATTTATTTAAAATTATTTTCACATGAAAATTCCCCTTTAGAGGTTTGCAGTTTATGGTCACTGATTTCAAGTTAATAAGCAGAAGGGTATTTGAATAAAACATAATACAGTGCTTTATAAAGTAAAGCTGCTAATCTGATTTAGATTGTTTCATTTCCAGCTCCATGACTCTCTTGTTTCCAGTCAGTAGCCTTGTTGAAGGCTGTGTGTCCCTAAGTTCCTCAGGATATTTTTGTTGTCAGAAATTTATATTAATAGCACTAATGAAAAGAGCCCACTAACAAACGCTCCAATAATGGAAAATACACATGAAATAAAGCAGATTTAAAAACCATCAAGACAATGCATTTTTCTCATTTATTCAAATCTTCTGCAGGAAGTAAACACTGAAAGATTTAAAAAAACTTCACACTGCAGTATGTACAGTTTTGTGACATCACATGAGGAAATTAATCTCTAATAAAAAAATGAGACCAGTTAGATAAATTACTGAAGACACATCACAATAAAATTGTTTGTGGTAAAATCCCAAATTCTTATGTATGGCAATGAAAATCAATATTCCTTTGTTTTACAGGGATAGCATAGTCCTGGTACAATATTTCAATTACGCAAAATGGAGTCCTGAACTTACATAACTGATTATAGTTGTATGAGTACTTCTTGTTTTAAAAGTAGTTTTGCAGGTTTGTTTTTTTTTTTTTCCCAGACCCTTTTGATTTGAAGCACATTCTTTCACAAAGCTAAAATACCACAGCAGAAGTCATGTCCAGAAGTGGAATACTGTTGTGTTTTGAACTGACCTGACTTAAGACATTTTATTTTTTTGCCAACGCACAGATGCACAGGGTCCCCCATGCATTTTTCATGCAGCAGGTAATCACAACTTTAAATAAAAGTATTTTTCTATACATTCTTCCAGACTTGCAACTGTATACATACATGCAAAAGTTTTTAAACCTATGTGATCATATTTACACTTATACATGGAATATACATAACAAAAAAGATTAAAAGGGTTTTTTTCCTTTGCATTAGAACAATACAAAATATGTATTTTTCATTAAGGAAACCACTATTTACATCACCTTTTAAAAACCAATTTCAACATATTATAGGTGTAACAAGTCAATATATTTACATTATATATAAATATATATAATATATACTTACCAGTTTACTCCTCTGTAAGATGTGGCAGAGAACAAACTGGTAATATTATGTCACTGACGTCAATGAGAGCTGTAATACTTTCACCAACATTTAACAGGGAAAATTTAAACCATTCATTTCTTTCTTTTAAAAACATTTGTAAATTAAAAATTTAAAAACATTACTAAGAGTAAATGGCTAAGAAAAGTGAAAGTTATGGCTGAATTCCCTTTTGATCTTGTAATGTTTATAAGCTTCTCAAACTGAGCCACCAGGTATGTGGTATCAGTGGAGAAGCCCTCCAGCAAAACACCTCTGATCCTACAGTCACACACTACCCCCCATCATTTCCTCAAACTTTGGCAGAGAAGACACTAGAAGTCTGGTTCTCAGTGACCTACACTTTCTTCTGGAAAGAAAAGGCATATCTGCATGGCAATTACAAGTCAATCCCCAAATCCAGCTAGCTTGAACGCTACACCACCACAGCGGGTGTAGCAGCACGAGCCTGTCGATGTCCCCTTGAGCAAGGCATTGGGCACTTAGCAACTCAACTGCTGCTGCAACCATTCCCAGTTAAGTGAGGTTAAAGTTAATTCAGGTCTAAGACACAAGGAGTTGCAATTACAACTTTAAGTGTGGTATAGACACATCCCTAACTCACTTCACTGCTTCATGAGGTGAAGGCAGCTTTCCCCCAGCAGTCTCACCCAGCTACAACTGGGATACGTTCTTCGCTCCCTCCCTGCTCCTTTGATGGCAAGATCAGACAACAGCACCCATCAACCCTGCACCTCTTTGACTACACAGCTATTGCTGCCAATATCTGACAAGGCCCCATTTTTCTTCAAGTCTGTAGTCTAAAGGCCTAGCTGAAACTTCAGCCTCCTGAGTTTGCAGAGCTGTCTCTGAAGCTTCCACTGCCCCAGACTGAGGAAGCATACTGAGGACAGACAAAATGCATATCCTAGTAGTAAACATCTACTGAATTAAGGAGACAGGAGTTGCTGAGAAAGCCAAGTGTTACTCAACAGATGACCTTGGTTTGTCATTCATCTACAGGGGCTGGTGGAAATCAAAGCTCTTGGAGTTTCTTGGGAAAATATGGCCAGCCCTACCAGTCCTTAAGCTGGTGCAGTAAACCCAGTTCCTGCACCCTCCTTTTCTGATGGAAAAATCCTCAAGGAAGATGACGGTGACTCCTTTTTACTCACCCATGCTACAAGATAAAAAATTATTACAGAGCCTTTGGTCCTCGGGTTTAAAAAGGCTGTAAATATGGATGGGGTAGATTTTAAAGTATGTCTTCCCTAGAGAGGGTTAGTATCAGTGGTACTGGAGAATTTCATATAGGAAACTGTTGCTCTCTTAGCAGTTGACTGAAGAGCGTTGTTGGCATGTCCTACCTTCTCTCAAGGGCCTCATTGTTATGTTATGTTCTGCTTGAGACTGCAACGTCTACAAGAGGTAAGATTCTTCCATGAACAGCATGTCCTAAACTTAAATTCTTGTGTATTATAGTTTACGGACATCTGTGAGAATGGTAATACCCTTTCATTAACATCACCTAAAAAGAAAGCTAAATCATTAACTGGTCAAACTGTTAGCATTTTAACTTAAATGTTTTATAAAACTTTAAAAACTAAATGTTCAAAATGTATGTATTATAACAATAGACTACCATAGAATAAATACATAGGTAAGCACACTCCTAGACTCCAATATTACTTTGTTAGGGTTAGACTCTCCTTCCCTACTTTTCATCTCAACTTTTGTTTTGATGAAGCTTTTCCAACTACATTATTTCAAATCCATTCAAACTGCATTTTCCTGTGGAGCCCTTCAAGTAAATTATAGCCCTGTATTTACTCTGGGGACCATCTATTATTCTATATTGTATATATTTCCTAGCTATATACATGTTGTTTCAAGAAAAATAATCAATTAAGACTTTAAGAGACATTTAATGGATGGAACAAATACCATCTTTTTAATATTTCTGCTGGGTTGACTCATATAAAAAGAATTCAGTTCCACTGTCAATCCAAAATATACTTTATCTCGTTAATGATTATTCTATGAGACATCTGAATTGTCACTGGGCCACTTATAAATGCAGTATTAAAGACAAACAAAATTTTATTTTTATATTATACTTCAGACAATGACATTTAAAGTGATATTAGATTTGTGTGAAGGTTTTAAAATATAAATCTTCTTTGTACAGCCCATTAATATATTACGCTTCACCCAAATAACATAAAAATATATCTTTAAATCGCTCTGTTATTTCTTGTATAAACCAGGGGGAATGTTTTATATCGGATACTGCCAATATTTGTGTTCCCTAAAAGAAGGTATCCCCCCTAGGGGGGCAAAACAGAATAGTGGTGCATTTTCCAGTGGGCAGACAGGAGAAGTCCCTTTCAGTAGGGACTGCAGTGGAGAGAGAGAAAACTGATCCCAGGCAGGACAAGAGGGGGACAACGGCTCACCCTGTCTCAGCAAGCCAGCAGTTTAGGAAAAGGATCTCTGAAACCAAACCAGAAAGGAAAAGAGCAAAACACCCCATTACTCACCTCTGCTATGCAAGCATGAGATGGACAGAAACAGCAGTTTTGTCATGTCATTGGCTCTCAAGGGTGAAAACAGTCAAAATTAAAACAGAGCGTAGCTCTCATCATCTGTGCAAGCCAACTACTTGGCTGTTTGCTGATAGCATAGGGGATTACCAGTGAATTAGAAGCTACAGAGAATGTTTTCTTCAGGGGAGTAAAAAGTTCAGCAAAACTTAAGGTAGGCAATAATGCATATATTTTAGGGGAACTGGATTTTGTCCTCCTCTTCCCCCATGAGAAATAAAGGCTGCAAATGGAGTTAACACTGACAGTGTTAACCGAAAAGCAGAGCCACATGGCTCTTCCCCAGCCAGCAATTCTTTTAAGGTGTCTCAGCTTTGACCGCAATTTTCAGTTACTCCCATCTCAGGATGATATTGCCAGATGTTACAAATCACAGCACAGGTGGGGATTGAGGAAAAGGGCAGAGGAGAATTTCTCAGACATGTCCCACCATCCATTACAGAACATGACAAAACCACGATTTCATTCTCAGTGCAACCCAAAAAATTATTCTAAAACCAGGTTTTCTGCAGTGAAAGGGTAGTGCACTAAACCATGCATCAGCTGCTCAGAGAGTAATAAATACTGGCAGAATATGGATTCTTTTCCCTGGTTGTAGGAAGAGGCCAACACATTTTTCATTAAAATCCTATTCCATCTTTGAGTGGAAGTCTGATGTGCTGCTTTAGAGTAGTTGGTATTCTTCTGCAGGGGATGGAGGATGGTGCTAAACAGACAAATCTGCTCATCTGCTCCACAAACTTTTCACCATTTTCCTCAGCATATATACGTACTAAGCTTTCTTAATCCACTACTCCAAGAGGCATTTTGGCTCTCCTCTTTTAAGCAGGGAAGTGACAGAAATGCGCCAACAAAAGGACTCATGCAGTACTTGCATGGCCTATGAAAATCTCCCTTTTTGTATAAAAACCTAGAAAAAACCCTTAATCATAACTAATAACTATGGCTAAGGATTCTGAGGAAGGCATTTGTCAAGAGCAGGGCAAGGAAGAAAAAATAAGATTTTACACCACTATTCTGTCAGGACCACAAACAAGATTTAAAAATAACAATAAAAATTCTGGAAGCACTAAAAATACATTTCAGTGCATTTCAATTAACACTGACACAGGTTTTCCAATATGATGAGCTAACACCTTGGACGGACTGCTCCATTTCTTCAAAGTTATTTTTAAAATTTCACAAAACATATTAAACATTCAAAAAAAAATTACACAGTCTCTATGCTCAGGCTTAAAAAAAAAAAAAAAAAAAAGGATTATTTTACAGGGAGGGAGGAAACGCAGCATTACCACCACCTAGGCTGTACGCTTATACTTTATGTTATACCAAAAACTTGCAGATCCAAATAAGACTCTGATCAAAGAGTACTCATAACTTAATCTGATACATACAGAAATGTCTTGTACAAATTACAACCTTTCTAGTTTTCTTGTGACAATCTATTGTAAAGCAAATTTTATCTACATGTATTTTAAATAACATCACCAGAAAAATAAAAAGTTTATCAAATGAAAACATGTTTCAATTAGACCATGCTTTTCTAAAATCATGCTCAATTTGTACAGTAGTCAAGTTCGTACTTGTTTTTTTTTTTTTCTTTTTTTTTCTTTTTTTTTTTTTAAACAAAGATTCAAAACCACTGATTGTAAACTCATTGAGGACGCTGTAGTTTATTCTGGCTCTTTTTTGATTGTTAGCACTTTTTCCAGAAGTCCATGCACTTCTCCATTCATACCATGTTGGTGAGAGGTCTTACTCCCCATATGGCTGTTGTAAGGGCTTCTTAAGTTACTAAAAGGAGTTTTAAGCTCTGCATCAGACGTCAACTCCTCTTTGACTGTAACATGAGTTGAACTATCAGTAAATGAAGGTTCATTCCAAATTTCTTTGTCATGTGCTTCTTGGCTACTAACGGAGTTGCCACCTTTCTGTAACATGTAGTACAATATTGGGTTGGTTTTGGTCAGTCTCGGAGAGTCTTTTTCATAATCATTCTTGTCCATACCTGTGATCACCCATCTGATGGGCCCTTTTTCACTGGGCATGGGACACATGCTAAACTGGTCAGACTCTAGTCTAGATACTGTACTCCCCAAATGTTCAGGGAAGGGGGAACTGGCAGGACTTTTTACTGCTACAGGATACTGAAATGTTCTGTGATCTACACAATTGTTCTGTTGCACAGGGCTTCCCATTAATGCATTTACTGAAGAAATGCTGTATTCAGGTTTATTAATTGTTGCATTGGTTTTGTTTCCTTTTTTCTTGCCCTCTGTTAGTATGTTATTCCTATGTTGTGACAGATCTCTCTCACAGTTTTCTGAAAGAAGCAGCTGTTTCAACACATTAAAGCCTTTACTATCTCTAGACCAACTCCTATTTTCACTTTCATTACTTGAACCATGACTTACAGCATATTTAAATTCAGCATCACTTCTGCTGAATTTCAGTTCTTGCTGGTTAAGCAAAGGGCCGTACAGTGCCTCAGTGGGAGAAGTGTGATTGTTTGCAGCATCAGACACATTACTTCTCATCTTTTTTAATGGACTTTCCAAGAGCTCAGCATGAAGCTTCCTCTTCTTCGGTACAGTGCAAAAACTCTTTGATTCGAGGTGTGTCAGCTCATTGTTTCGGTGACTTCTGTCCAGCTCATCTGCAGGGTAACTGTCTTGATTCTGTCTCAGCAACCTACTCAGTAGGCCGTTTTTGGAAAAAGAGAAATCTTGAGGTGAAAGAGGCTCAGATTTCAACTCCTCTGATGCTGGAGAAGCAGCTGTGTTTCTCTTCAGTGAATGAACAAATCCTTGAAATTTGTTACCCTTGCACTCTCTTACTTGTTGTGCATTTGAATTATAAGGAACATTTGCTTCTTCAGATGGTTCCGTTTTTATTTTCACCGTCAATATTTGCTCATTCAAAGCCTTATCTGTCTGTTCTGGAGAACTTTCATCTCTTAAAAGCATCCTTTCTTTCTTTTCACTTTTACCTTTATTGGGAGTTCCCAGAAGCAGCTGAAGGACAGTGCGCCTTTCAAGGAGATTTTCTATTTCCGAACCTGGAAGTCCTTGTTCAGTGGGTGCAGGCTGACAACTGAATATTTTGTTATTTTCTTCATGCGTACTCAATTTATTCGTAAGTAGAGGGCTGTTCAATCTATCAATCAAGCCTACAGGTTTATCTGTGTTCCCTGCTAGCAGCTGTTTGCTAGCTCTTTGTTCTTCACTTGACACGGAAGTCTGCATGCCGCACTGAGCGAGATTCTGCAACAGTTTGCTGGCACTGAACGCTGAGGAGTTCTGGGGACTATCGTTCCTGCTCAGCTTGGCTCCTTGAATTTCTTTGCTTTTAGAAAGGTCTATCAAATGCTTAGATGCGGGATTCACCAGTCTGTCTGGCTGGATGCTGCAGGCATACGGTGGTGAGCTACGCTTGATGGCTAATGATTGGTGCGAGAGATTTATAGGAGAGTCTGCTTTTGTAGAAGCCAACAAAGGTGGAGTGCTTAACGGAGTCATTCGATTTGCACTGGGACTGTCGGTAACAGGAGTCCTTTTACCAGTCTGTACAGTGAATTTTGCCACATCAGCTGCACTGTGTGGTCCCTGAGGGTCATTACTCTTGTCTACTTTTTCTTCACTCTTATGTCCAAGTAACAGCTGAAGTAGTGTTACTTTCTGATGGGGATTCAGCTTAGAATCTTTTGGAGTGTCTTTGTCTTCCTTGTTCTCTGGACAGGAAACTTTTGGATCCCAGTTATGAAGCAAGGATTGAGTCAGGTTATCCAGTGATGCAGGTGGACCTGTATCGGGTTTATCTGTCCTCTGTTTAAAGGATAGGTCTATAGGAAGACAGTTAGAATGGGAGCTTTCATCATCACTGCTGTCATCTTCTGTAAAACTAGGATTGTTGTCTGAATACTCATCAATAGTTGTTGGTGTGCTGCTGTCTTCAAAAATGCTGGCTCTCTCACTCTGTTCGTGCCTTTTTACATGTTTGGTGGTATTCTGGCTTTTCAGTAGATGCAAGAGCAAACTGTTGCTGGGAGAGGTTTTCAGGTTACTCCTTTCCAAAGCACTTTTGTATCCCACAGTTTTGGGAGGTGAATGCATGATGCCCACTGAACTCTGATACGGTGTCATACTGGTTTTGCCAGACACTGTTTTGGTTGATGATCCTGTTTGACCATTGAGATGGCTTGTCATTCCTTTTGCTAAACTGAATTGGCCGGTATCTTTCTGAGTGCTTTCTTGTAATCTGGCCATAGCTGCAAGTCTCTCACTTGCTATTTGATTTGCATTTTGTGCTTTTAAAGCATGTTCCCTGGAGTACTGCTGCAAGTGAGCTTCACTTGAAAGGAGTAAAGCCAGCTGGCTGCATGCTACGCTGGGCTTCGGTGAAGCAGCAGGACTAGATCGTTTCTCTACCATGCTCGCAACAGCTTGTAATCTTGCAGCACATGACAGTGGCTCATTTATCACTTTAGGTCCGCTCTGTACCGCATGAGGGGATTCTATAAACCTCTCTTTGGGCAGGTTCTTTGTTATATCAGGCAGGCTGTTGTCCAGCTTCTGATCTTTTGCTTTGCTCTTCTTCAGTAGAGTCTTCAGGTGACTGGATGCAACACCATAGCACCTTAAATCTTTCTCCACTTGTAAAGAATCATCACTAAGGGAATACCCTTGCTCCTTAAGGCTCTGCCTAATCTGCTGTGACAGAGCAACACTCTGCAGCCTAGAACTGAATGACTGAAGCAGAGAGGCAAGTAATGTGCTATCCTGTTTGCCTTTAGGCACATTTTCAACCATGCCAGCTAACAAAGCTTCCTTTTTTCCATCTAAATCTACAATAGAATCAGACAGCCTCCTTCTCTTTGCCGCATTCCAGTCTTCGGAAGACTGCAACAGTCTTGCTTTTTTGAGGTGCAGCATGCCAGATCCCTGATAGGTATTTGTGTTAAGAACTGGACCATTACTTTGACAGTTGGGAAATATATTTCCAGAAATCTTAAAGTTTTGATCCTCTCCACTATGCCCAGTAGACTTTTTGTCAACTGTGGTACCTGAGCCTCCTGCTGCTTGATGCATTAGTAATCCCTCTAGGTAAGTTAGAACAACAGAATCCTGGTGCATCTCAGAGCCAAGCTCTTCTCCATGAGTCATGTTCAATAAAAGTTTCCAAAAGGGCTCTGGTTCTATTCACTTCAAAGACTAAGTTTTGCTGTAGGCTGAATCGAGATGCAGAGTTAAGAAATAACAGGTAGATGTCTGTATAGTTTTCTCACAGACTTTCAGAAACAATACAAAAAGTCATATTCCAAGCAGGCTTCTTCCACTGTATACTGTTTGATGAGCCAGGTTTCCAATCATATCAATCTGCTGATAGCTACAATATTTCTGAAAGATGTCTAGGAGAAGCATTCAAAACATGGTTCCACAGTAATAAAGTTCCATTAAGTATTTGCCACGTTCTTTCTCCAGGAAGCCAGCTTGTGTTTCATCTTTTTCCATCTCCACCAAGCACATAAAATTCCTAAGTGAAAAAAAAACAAAAAACAAAAAACAAAGAAAATATTTAGGGTAAGACCCAATTGCATAACACTTTTTTCTTTTTTTTCTAATGCACTGTCTTAGACAGACATTCAGGATATATAAGCAATATCTACATTCCAGAAGAAATTCAAGTAATGGACAAAGTACATGGTAACTAATTTAAAGAACTTTGTGAAAAAATTCTGAGAAATAAAATTTTATACAAAAATTAAGCTTAACTATCAGAAGAATAACTACGAGTGTTCACCTTATTTTTTCTAATCTATAGCTCAAAATAAGGAATAGTAAACAGGAAAAAAACCCCTGTATTTAGTGAGTTAAGATTTTCCTAAAAATTACATTGGATTTTACTTCACAATTGCATCAACCTTTCTTCTTCTTATGTAAATACACAGGACATGCAGACTATCCCTCTAAAAGAGAATTAATGGGAAAAGTCATGCCTAAATTCAACATTTAGGTTCATGTTGGATCTGTTTTTAAATAACAGAATAGGTAGCATCATATATATGAGTACATTTTTGTTCGGCAGGTAGATGATGTTGCTAAAAGTAGAAACCAAGTTGTCACTGCTGCTCAGGACTATCTAGTAATGCAACATCTAGTATGATAGCCCAACAGGGAGGAAATCTGTTTTCTTACAACTCCAAACTACCTCAAATCATTTTAAGAATCCTGTGATCAGAGTGGTGAAAAGGATGCTTATGTTCCTGATACAACAAATACTGGTATCGAAGTCTTCCCTTCACTGGGTGATTTTTACCTTTAGTTTCTTTCTATGTATTGAATATATAATGGTAAAACAACCTCAGGTGTTCCTTGAAGTCTTGCTATTTTCAAAAAGTGCAGACAACCTCTACTCAGTACTTTCTTGCATGGGGCAGTATGCTATAAAAAGCTGTTTTAAAAAGCACAACAATGGTGCTTATGCTAGATGCACCTCCTCAGTTTTAGTTATATTACTGGTCAGTGATAGCATGAACAGCTCAGACAGTCACCACAGTTCAATACCGAGATCATTACACCACACATGCCTGTTCCTTCACTTATTCAGTTCTAAACTGGCATAAATATTCAACATGAGCAAAGCTAAGTGTCTTTCCACATATCTAACTCTGCAATTTGCTTTCACAGACCAAAAGCCCATTGAAAACTTGCATTCACAAGTTTTAAAAGGATGTACACAGATGAAATCCTTGCCTCCTTGAAGTGAATTAATATTTTATGATTGTTTTCCCAGAGGCTATTTTTTAATTCAAAAGCTACAGGCAATCAGAAGTCAGAAAAATATCGGATCTGAAAAAAAGTAAAGAATTAGAAGAACTACTAAATAGCCATAATGTTAACAGCCCATAATCCCCCTGTGAAAATACTCCCTTACTATATTCTAAGTCATTTAGAGAAATTCTAAAAACTGAGCTATCTCAAAAAAAAAAAAAAAAAATTAAACTACCAGCAATGCATTGTAGCATAAGTGTGTATACCCATGTATCTAAGTATCAAATGAAAAGTTGGTAGCTATTGCTGGGGCCTCAGTACTTCTCTCGGAAATACATGTCTACATTAATCAGCATTTACATAATTACCTGTAGAAGACACTATGTTCATTCAAATACATAACTACAACTTAAATGTGAATTCATCTAATTAAAAATTTTTGATCATATTACTGTTCCTTAAAAAACCTGTGCACCTCTGAGTGGGCTTTTGCAGTTTCAGCCCAAACAGACTAAAATCAGAAATAACAATTCCTTAAAAAGAAAAAAAATCAAGGTTTCCAATTAATACATCATATATCCAGCAACTGTGACATCAGTACACCTAGATTCATCTCCTCAAATATTTGGGAATGCACTTTATCCAGAAAAGTTTTCTCACTTCCAAAGATAAACTGTTTATCTGCAGTCACATCTTCATATTTTGAAAGGGAATTAAGCTGACAGCATGCATTCTTAAAAAGGAGCAAGTAGCACTTGATACCCTGTATTTTGTGTTTAAGAGAATAAAATTGAAATTTTTTCAAGATTTCTTACTACGCAGGTTGCTTTTATGATAAAGTCCCAAACAAATGCACCATTATGCCAATATTCAGTAAAAACTTTACTCATTACAGCTCTGGGTAATTAAAAAAAAAAGACAATGCATTTATGCAAATCCCTTGGGTAGTCCAAAAGCCTGTTGGAGATGACAAAACTTGTAGCCAGTAGAGTTTACACATAACTACTACTCTAAGAAGTGTTTTGCCACTTTTTTTTTTTTAATTACTCAGTGCTAAGGAAACATTGGTAATTTTACAGAAATCTGGTTGATGCAAAGGAGCCTTCAATGAAGAGAAAGAATTGAAAAGCACTTAACGCATAAGGAATGGGACATCAGTAATCTTTCCAAAGAGTCTGTTCTGATCTAGTGCTGCCACAGGTATTACAGCATGATAAAAACCTTACATGATCTTCAAGTACAATACACAAATGTGAAGATGTGAAGAAAATGTGTCATCTGTCAAGAACTAAAATTACATTTTAAAAAAAGTCTCTAAACTTACACCTTATTTGTGATAGAAAACCAAGTAGTAAAGTTCAGGGTCTGAAGGCAATCTCATAACTAAGCATTTCCAGTGAGTTTTGAACTGAGTACACTTTTCTTCCACTGCCTTAAGTGTGGTCATGTGGAAACCCAACCAGCTTTGGAAATTAATGTTTAGCAGGACACTAAGGCAACCATTTGGCAACCTTTTAAAAACATATGGACTGTACCAAAGAATTTCCCTGGACCCACTGAAATGTTTTTTCTCACTATTAAACATTATTCCAGAAATTAGCAGAACCAAGGGAAGAAAAAAGAAGAACTAAATAGGGCAGAAGGGAGAGAAAGGAAAAGCCATACAGCAACAGATTTCATACTTCCCAGTAAAGGCTGAAGTAAATTTATTGCAATTAGCCTCTAACATCAACCTCTAATACGAATGAATCTCTAGACCTAAAAATTATATTTAACTGTTGTGACAAAACAAATTGATAAAGCTGATCTGCTTTCTTGACCACAGAACTACTGTATATGCACTCCTTGTTGTTTCAAATATCTTTTTCCAGACTTCTGTATCCTAACAAATAAACAAACCACTTGTTTTGCAAAGACTATTTTCAGAACCTCCAAGAGCACACACTGATCACAGCTCATTAAGCCATCTTTATACAGACAGAACTAAATGAGCAGCAGGATTCGTGGCACAAATGCTGCAACCTGGAGAGACACTCCCCAGGTGGAGTATACCCTGGGAAATCAGTCCCACAGCCTTTTAAAATGTGCCCAGGGAAAAACTGTGGGCAGAATAGGGAAGATAAGACAATATTAAAATGTACACTGAACTGTGTATGTCCAGAATATTACTTCTACTTTTGCAGTTGTTCAATTTTTTTGTTTGCAAACTACAGATAGACTTAGCCATCGCAAAGATTTTAAAAGAATGATAACAATGAACCTTAAAATCCTTTGCTTACCATGAATTCAGTATTACTGCTGCAAAAGATACATGAAATATGAGAACACATCTTCTACTAGGTTAAACCACAACAACTGAGCAAATTACTTCTTACACTTGAATATATATATTTATTTTTAAATTTAAAAAAATTAAAGAATTATTTGAATTAACACACTCACCTCAACCATAAAACCCAATTGGATAGATCCTCTAAACAAACAGCAGCCTCCAAATCAACCCAACAGATATTCAACTGCTGTTAATTTCTTAAATAAGAACAATTCAAAATTTAAACTAGCAAAATGACAGCCAAAAGGCATTTTTCCAATATCCCAGACTAGTGTTTCTTGCTAAATCCCTTTGCTAAATGGAAAAGAGAGCCATAGTAAATTAACAACACTAGACTAATATTATTTGAGTAGGACAACTACACAATCCAATGGAGATAACTCATAAAACTTGGTATTATCAAGGTGTCAACTTCTGTAGTCTTAATTCAAGAGCCTTTGAAAAAATCTTGTAGAAACTATAAGGTATTTGTTTAGGAAATTGTCAATGGCAGCAGACTGCCTTCATGAACACTTATTAAAAGAGATTATCCGAACTCATGCACACTGTTAGAATGATTAATAGAGGTTGAGATGTGTGTATATATATACACACACACAGATGAAACATTTTGATAAAACTGCATTTCAGAGTTCTTTAATGTAGTAATTTAATGTTCCATTTTAAAGTTGAGTCGAAAGATGAATTTGTAGAGCTGAAATCAAACTGGTCTGCGAAATCAAAATCTTTAGTTATTTAATAAACTCAGTGTTCTAATGGTTAGAAAAGTACTGGAAGAGACAGAAAAAAGTCTCTCACTAGCTCATTGACTGCCCATTCTCATATTCACAAATGCAAAGGCTACAGCCCACCACATCAACCGATGGCTCAGTCATTTTAATTATTACAGATTTGAGGAACGCAGTACAGTGATTACAGCTGCAGCTTGGGATCCAGGGGTCCAATTACTTGCTGTGCTGCAGCCAGGCTGTCTGACTTCTGGTTTTACTTTTCTGTACCCTGTTTTCCCAGATGGAGTAACAATAGATACAAACTTCAGAAAGATAATTGAGGATAAATACATTAAAGGCTGTGTGTTTCTCAACAGCTCCAGGAATAGCACTAAGTACCTAAACCGTAGGTTTTTAAGTGATTCCCAATACTTACAGCTGCCTGCAGTGAAATGCTGCAGAGCACAATGAAATTAAGGTCTCCGGAAAAATTCCTAGATGCCCTGGAAACTGCAGCAGAATCTTGCAGTGAACTAAACATGAACAGGAAAAATAAGACTAGCTGTCTCAGAATTATTTTATTATTAAATTCAATTTATACTACTTTGATTTTAGCAGGCAGGAAGGATGTATTCAGAGCAGTGGTATAAGCACTTGAGTTGACTCTTTTTGCTAAGGTTTTAAGTAGTGAACAGTACTGATTCAACAACCCAAGGTACCAAATCCACAGAGCTGCACAAACGTGCAGGTACTTCAACGGCACTTAAGCATGTGCTTTAAGAGAATCAAGTATTTAAGTGTTTTGCTAAATCCCCGCTTTATGTCAGAAATCTGTTGAGATGAATGGAGCAGCTGAGACCTCTTCACAGTTTTGATTCAGGCTGTCAAGACATCTTGAAGGTTCCCTTAGCAAATGTGATTTAGAAAAAGCAAAAAGTGATCAGATGGGGGAACAAAATTCAGCAATAAATGGATGAATTCTTCCATGGCTGCACTCAAAAAACTTGGGAATCAACAAGCCTTTTTCACAATGAATTCATTTTATTAAAAAAAAAAAAAAAAAAAAAAAAAATCAATCAGGCTCCTCTCCTACAATCACAGGATATCATTTTGAGAAAGCAAAACCAGGCTTCTTCCCAGGACCTTGTCATGTTATTTACCCCTTCATTAGGCCCACTGACTGACTCCAAAAGCCACTTTAAACATGGAAAGGCTAGCCTAGCCCTTCTAAGCAGCTCGGTCAGGAGAGGGCACACAAGGCATCATGTTGCAGCAGCGGCAGCAGGAGGAGCGCCCGCTGCTGCCAAGATTTCTGGAGGGGCTCTGGAGGCCCTGACCCCGCCACGGAGCCAACGTCCCCCACCCTGGGCAGGGGTGTCCCCTCTAGGCTGGCGTGGTCCCACGGCCCCTCCTGAGCACATGGTAGCATCGCCCACTCCACAGAAATACCCCCTTGAGATAGCCGTAGGGTTTGCAAGAGCCACGGCTTCATGGCTAAATCCTGTGCAAGGACACGAAATGGAAAAGCCTCTTCCCTATCGTTCCATTAAAGCGTGTACTGCCAAACACAATCCTGACCTTACTTTCTTTTCTTAAGAGAAGTTTTAGACAGCAGAAAGGGTTGTTTTGGTTTGGTTGGGTTTTTTGGTTGGGTGGAGTTTTTTTGGTTGTTTTTTTTTTCCCCCCCCCAGTATTTGGGGGGGGAAGGGAAGAGTGAGTGGAAGGGAACAGACCCAAACCAGCCCAGTCAAAACCTTCTGATGACTTTAGCAGTTTAAATAGTAGGATTTTGAAAAATACCACAGAAAACCGATTCTGTAACAGACACAACAGCTCAAAGAGATGCAAAATCTTCTATTTTATGAAAGCACAAACACTGAGTAACTCAGAAGTGCTAAATCACCTAAAAGTGACAAAGACAGAACCAACAGCACAGCAGCACAAGAAACAGTTTTTCCTACAAGAATAAGCTCTGACAGACCACTGGACTGAAATGTTAGCAAACCAACAACTGAGTGGGGAAGAAAAAAAAACTCCCAACTGTTCTGGAGGTAGAGACTAGATTTACTTCGGCTTTTAAGAGACTGCTAAAATGTAAATGCTAATTACTGTCACTGTTAATCACAGCTCCCGAGGCACATTAGGAAGGGGAGATTGTTCCTACATATTCTCTCTGGGGTGTGGAAAGGGAGATTCAGACAACCTCATCTCAGTGTCCCTCCGCTCCTCGGGTTTCACATGGGATTCTCCACAGTCCGGGAATCTGTGACTCACCCGGCCCATGCAATGCCACCTCACAGGAAAGAGAAGCTTTGGGACTATACGTAATATATATCGATGGGGAATATAATATTTCCACTGTCTGCTTAAAGAAGGTGTGCAAATGTCACAGAGATTTTCATATTTATACAAAGCGCATTTCGGTGAGGCAGCAAGGCAGACTGCACACATTTGCACCCATGGAAGGAAAGAGGCAGAAATCAGAATGCCTCAAAGTCCCTGGCAAAGCATTTTCATGTGAAAGACCAAAAGTCTGAGCAGTGCTGGCTACATCGCAGCTTTTACCCAACCCCAAGGAAGCATGTTGCAAAGAAACACACACCTAGCTCTGACTCACGGCTCTCCTCCACAAGGAGACAGGACGAGCATGAATGACAGCAACCCGAGAGCAGCGGTGCTGGGAGAAAAAGTTATGTCTGCACTGCAGACCGACACGAACAGGAAGGAGCCAAGACACTCAGGTGCCAAAGTAAGCCTAGCCCAGCAGTGAGGGACCCCATGGAGGTGAGCCCGCCCTGAGAGGCAGGGTATTTCGACACAGCACTTGTCTGCTGTGACTTGCCCGATGCTGCCGCTCAACCCACACCTCAGCCACCTCTTCCACAAAGTAGTGCACAGCTTACACATGGCTGAAGGCAGACATTTTAGCCTAAATCGCATGCAACTCCTGTTTTTGAAGCTTACTTCACAAACCTACCAGTAAATGGGGGGGGGGGGAATAAAAAAAAAAAGGAAAAACCTCACGCAGCCAGACCCCAAAACCAAGCAAACCCCCACAACAGCTGAAGTAACTATATGGGGAGGGAGAAATGCGAGACAGACACAAGTGCTGTAAAAGTTGAGTTTGTGAAAACCTTAGCAGCAGCTCTCAAGGTTTACAAGTACACTCAAGCACTGTACAAAGCTTAATCCAAATCTGGCCTGCACGTCAAAACCTCCTGCTAAGAAGTTCTGTTAAGTTCATAGACAAATCACACGTGTGGCTGTTTTTCATGCTTTTGGCCCTTCAAACAATAGCTAATGCCAGCCTACCTTAAATTAGTACTTTAACAAGAATTGACCCTCAAAAATAAATTACCCACATAACAACAACATGGAAAACCCCATCTGTTCATATGATTTACCCCCATGACTGAGTAGTTCACAGAAATTTCAAGCAATTCCTTAGCAAAGACCCATGCACATATATTTGTTCTTAAAACAGTGCTGTAGGAACAGTTCTACATAGTTCTGTAGGGGTACTGTAAAGGGCATCTTTGAGTTCATTTCTTGATCAGGATCTGCTAACACTCAGATATGAACTTAGAAACACATTCTCTGCCAACTCTTTGCTTGTAGTATGAAGATGTTCAACCTCCAAATGCCACCTGTGAAAGAACGGAATATTTGACATCTAAATCTGCCCCATGAGTCACAGCTTTTGTTTTCTGCTCCTTTTGTCTTCAGTAGCAGAAACTAAATGGTAAGGCAGAATAATTACAACCCATCCCCAAAAAGGACAGGAATCCAGAAGAATCACGTATCACAATCTCAACTAACCTAGGGTAGTGTGCTGATCAAAGCTCAGATGTACAGTGAGCAGAAAGGATCCTAGTTAACCGAGTCTTCACATTCAAGTGACCAATAGCAAACAGGCACAAAAATACATACCAAGATTGATCTGTTTTCAGGATGGAGGGGCAAATAATATGCTGGTAGGTAGAACAGAATGAACAGAGGATGCATCTTTCCAATCTTCTTGCCTATAACCACTTGCCTATAAATAAGCCATTAAACAACCAGATTCCCATTCCTTCCAACACCTACAAAAACAAATCACTGATTATGCATTTAACTCTATGTCAACTCCCCAAGAATGAAACTTGATTAATACAGAGTGAAGAAATCGATGTCCTCTTCTGGACAGTCATGCTTTTGAGTTACAATCAATGCATGCAGATAATGCTTTTCCACAAAACTCTGACCTTCTCCTTGTTAAAGAGATCTAAAGATACGCGCATTTATCCACAGGACTACAATAAAATTGTGTATTTCTTGGAATAACTGTACATCTTAAGTGATTTGTCATATGATAAATTGCTTTACGTTATTTTAACCAAGAACTGGCTTCACAGAGGCCAAACTGCAACAAAGTTGTAAGAAGTAACACACAGCTTTTATTGACACTAGGAGTTGTGTTCCACTAGGAACCGAGCATCTAAGTTAGTTACGAATGACAGCCACTTTCTAGACTTTAACGGAATAGGTTTCAGCTAACTGAACACAAACACACAGTAATTCCATAGTGAGGTGAAATATAGGATCACAGTCACATAGTATTCAATTACATGTAAAACCCCATAAATCCATGTTAAACACCCAGATTTTTTTTTTTTTTTTTTTTTTTTGAAGGGGGGGGTGGTAAGCAAGTGAGTGGAAGGGCAATACAGTTTCTATTGTAATAAGAGATTTCAGCTTATTGTAGATGAAGTTTCTGAAGACTAGACACAGAAAAGGCTTGTAATTTCAGTTAAGTGGGAAAGGAAAAATCTGCATTAGCAAGAAGGTCTCTACTAGTTCAATTACAATCTTTTTTTTCTCTCCAAAGCAGAAATAAACTGAAGCAGAAATAAAGACAGAACATAAGAACCAACTGCAGTGAAACCTGGAGAAAAGATGCTAAACACATTCTGTAAAGAATGTCACTGAAAGTCCTCATCTTACCACTGTGCCAGAATTAATCTGAAAACATTCATAACATAAATCCCTAAGTAAAATACTAGAAGCCTTTTAAGTCTTATAAATGTATACTGAGATGATCAGTTAGTTACTAATACCATCAAACATTGGGAATTGGGTGGCAACTCAACCTTAGCCATGAGTCAAATCAGAATAATTAAATACTGACTTAGCTCAAAACCCCTGAAAACTGCATTCACTGCCACAAAGCCATGGTAGTAACAGCAGATGGCTGCTAAGGGCAAGTGTTTAACTACCCCTCAATACAAGGGTATATGCTTTGAAGTAATCTCTCAAATTTTATATTGATAAAAATTACAAGCATTTTAAGAAGATAATATACCATCACAAAGTCATGAAAAGAGCTATTACTACTATGCGTTATATCTGTCTTTCATGAAGGAAACAATTGCAGAATAGCAAGAAAACAACCTACTTATTGTTACCACTTGTTCCAGTAATGTCAAGAAAGTTGAAACAGGTGCTAATACTTATTTCAAAAATGTTTAAAACAGAATGCAGATGTGTAATTGACTTCCAAAGAAACTGTGATTTTCTACAGATGACAACATTATCCCCAAAATATAAGACCTATTAAAAAAATAAATCTATTACTCTACACCTGTACCTAAGTATTAGCTAATGTGGGACCATCATTCATAGTGCCTGTCAAACCAACAACCTCACTAAGCCTTTATAAAGCCATATGCCCAAAGTGTCTGTTACATGGACCAACTTCACTGCCATGTTAGCATATGTCTAAAATTAAGCCTGTGCTCAAGAGCCCTGCTGAATGCAAGTGGCACCAGCACCTAACTGGCTGCTAGTGAGTGCCATCTCACTCTCTAGGAAAAAGGGCCATCTCAGTTGCCATGAAGAACAATGCCAGTAATAAACAAACTAGTTGAGAATCTGAACATTTAAATGTATACAAAAACGTGGTTCCACAAGAGTTTGTCTGATCTAGTGTGAAGCTGCTGCCAAAACACGTAGCCTTGTCTTGGTCTACAGATCTGCAGCTCCTTGTGCCTGCTACCTTCCCAGCATCGACACAAGCACTCCTATAGAAAGCTCCTACAAGGCAAGTTGTATAAGGACCTAGAAACCCCAAGATACTGCCGAATGTTTGTTGCACGGTTCTCCGTGTGGGAACATGTGACTATGAGAGCAGCATGAGGAAGGACAAAGAGAGGGACTAACTCCTTTCTGTGCCAAACCGCACTTACGCCAAATGAAAGCATTGCCACTGGTGAGATTCTCCAAGAGGAAATGCCACCTCCAGGTAGAACGTCTGTGCTGAATTTGGAACAGTTCATCAGTAAGATAAAGATGTCTTCTTAAGAAGCATCTCCTAAACAGAATTTAAACAAAACTAAACAACTGTCAAGGTATTCAAGCCCTCTGAAATCTGAAAAGATGACTGGAAATAAAATAACTGATTCAAATATTTTAATTTTTATATTTTACTGAAGCATCCTGAGAAGACGGAGTATAAATCCTATTAAACTGAACTTAGTTTGTCCATCCCTAAAATAGATTTGACATACAAACACAAACACAAGGTCAAGGTCACAGATCAGCAAGAAAGATTACAAAGAGGACTGATGTAAGATCTGGCATTTGATCAAAGCTCCTGGATATTATTTTTTTTAGTACACTTACCAGAAATACTACACTACATTTTCTTCACATTGCTACATTACATGTTTTAATTATTCCCTACCTTTAAGAGCTGCTACCCTGTACTTATTTTGCCAAGAGATCTTAGGCAGCATATCAAGTAAACTAAGGAAGAACTTTTACATTAAATGAAAAGGAAGTGGAAGACTTTTTGCCATCCTTCTTGCTCTGTTCAGCTATGTACCAATACATACTAAATTACAAATCCAAAAGGTGAAACCACTCACAAATATAGGACATGACAGTACGACCACTGCTAGAGAATCAGAACCTCAGTTTATAACTTCATGCAGTCCAAGTTACTTATCTTAATATAGCAATTGTATATTTGGATGTGCACTTCAAGCACAACACTCACTCATCTATCCTAATTATCTGTGTGCACAGCATGTATTTCTCAATTAAAAAACCCCCCAAACCTCTTAACACCAGACCCGTGCAGAACACAATCAAACTAACCTCTTCTGTAATCAGGACATTTACCTCCTAGAAAGCTTCTTTAATGTTGAAAGCTGAGTAAGCGAGCAGATTAAACACAGCAGCAACAGTTGAAAGACTCATTAAAACTCAGCTGCTGAAAAATAGTTAGCAATGAAAGTCATTTACTGATCTATCCATCCATCCATCCACCTACCAAGACATTCTCAAAGCTTTAAACACATGCTGGAGAATATTTAGCTGACAGGTCACATCCACCAGACATACCTTCTGATGCTTAAACAAGAGGAAGGAAAGGTGTCTTGAGTGACAACATCATATGACATTCAAAGGTGTACCGCTGCCACAAAGTTTAGATGCTCGTTGTAGTAAGTAGTAATTTAAAGAATAGTGTGCCTTGTACTCTTACTTCTGAACCCCTCACTTTCAAACACCAGCACAGCTCTGATGTTAGTCTAGACATGACTGGGAGCAGTTTATATTTAGACTGAGAGCTATGTCTATAAATAGGACCGATCGTGTTGGTATAAAGCTTTTATTGGAACTCATTTGGGGTGACCTGCGTAACTCACTTGTATGTGGGCATCTCAGACATTGACAGTAAAACCTTCATGCCATCACACACCCTCCTGCCTCTTGTTTCAGCTGTGCCTCAATATTTGTTTACTGATTTTTCCTCCATTTAGTTTCTGTATAGGTACCACGTTGGCAGCACTCTACCTGTGTGAGTGGGTTGGCGCAGCTACCAATGAAGAGTCCTTACATGAAAAAGACAAAAAAAGCGCAAGTTTTAAAAGTCTCCTTTTTGAAAATATCCTTTACAAGAATTAGATTGTCACCCTTTTAAGCTATAGTACTGCCTGAGCTACTAGAGCCAGATACAAATCACTCCTGAAGCCTTGGATGTGAGCTTCTCAGCACAATGGTATAGGTGTTTTTAGCCCTGATAGTGATTCATCAGCTCTTAAAACAGTCACTGGTTTAAGATCAAATTGAATTAAGCTTTAGACCTCTGGGAAATACAGTTCTGCTCTTCTTTAGTCCCTCCTTTTCTAAATGCTTTCAGCAAAATGGGAGAAAAGGGGAGGTTGGGTTTGGTTTTTCTTCCAAGGCGAATTTCTATTCTTCCTACTTTGTGAAAGGCTGATTAAGCTTCTAACTGCACTGAAGTGTTAGGAAGAGGAAAAAATATTAAAAAAATAATCAGGCAGTGATTACGATTCAAGATTTTTAAAAAACAGGAGTGCATTCAGCATCCACAAACAAATCAGCAACTTATTCTGAGAACCAAACACAGGAAAATGTGTATACAAGACATTCCACAATCAAAAACAGTCTAGGAAACACATTAGTTTATTAGCAATGTAGCTACCCAACTTTTCCAACTCTAAAGCAAGTCTATTTGGAGTCATATAGCTTATTTAAGTTTACTAGCGCATGAACATTTGAAAGCATGTAAAAGTTTTTACTTTAATTGATCTATATTACAGCAAATAACTGTTCACTCAGTATCATTTTAGGTCTTCCCTCATACTTACACTATAAAAAACCCCACAACTTTCTTAATCATCATAACCAAACCTTTAATAAAACAAGTCAGCAGCAGTTGTTGTTTTGGTTTGGGTTTTTTTTTCCTGTTAAATGCAAGTTCACACTCTTTACACACATAACCTACAGAAGCAAAGGGTTTATGCTCATTCTGAATTTTGGATCAAATCCCCCTCTTTTCAAGCAATGGCGATGTGGCAGGCTGCTATCAACGGTCAGTGGTAGTTTTGGTCTATTTCTTACCGTGACACCACAAACAAAATGTCTGAAACCCCATTCTATTGCATTCCTCTTTGGAGAGCTCAAACAGTCAGAGCCAAAGCTTTCTGCACAGAGCCCCTAATGTAAACCATTTCCAGCATGCTGTCTTTTAAAAGGAGTTAATGACAAACTGCAGTAAATGACTAGCTAACATAAATGAGTATGACAGCTAGCACAAAGAAGAGAGTACTGGTCAATTTAGTAGTCAAGTAGTTCACAACAATGGATTACCTTGAAGCATTGGATGGCTACCAATGCCCAATTCTGTAAAGATACTATTTTATTTATTTTTTTAATAAAGAAATAAAATTGTTGTCTGTAGTTATATTTAGATGTGTGAAATGTCAAATCAAGTTTTTAAAAATGTTAAAATATCATACTGACAGTTTAATAGTAAGTCCTTTAACTTCATACTTTCTTGATACTTATTCTTCCTAACATAAATAGATCTATGGATTTTAATTGGACTACAAAATAACGGCAAGATTATGCACACATGCATGAGAGAGGCACCCAACTGATGCAACACTGATTAAGGTTGCAGTACTAGGCATGTGACAGACAGACATTTACAATACTGAAAAGCAGTAATATATCACCAATTTAAGCATCATGACTATTAAAAGCAAACTGATTCACATTCAAAATTTGAATATTCTTCTATTATTCAGGACACAGCATAGGATTTTCATTTCCAAACAAGATGTGCAAGATCAGTTATTCCAGCTTTCCCATTCCTCAAATTGTTTAACACGCACCAACCATAGCAGGTGATCTGGTTTCCCACATGCTGGAAGTCTGATACCAGTTCATCATATAGCAAAATTGGCTGGTGTTAACAATGAAAGGCAGTGGGAAGTAGGTGGTGAATTTCCCTCTGTAAATCTTGTCTCAGCTTGGAGGGGGGGGGGGCACAGGGAGGAAGACCCACAGAAATATCTTGAAATTACAGTTTTAATCTATTCACTTAATGTCTACTGATAAAGTAAGGAAAGAGGGGGAAACTATCATAAAACAAAAGATTTAAAAGTCATGAATCTAGCAAACAGATACATCAAACTCCACCAAAGTTGCTTAAACTATGTATTGCATAGTATAAAGTCATCATATGAGAGTGATCATCCATAATCACAACTCTATCGATTCATCTGATCAGGCTAGGTATTATTTCCAGCTTAATCTGCTATGGTAGAGATCTGAGCGTGGCTGACAGGTCACAACCCATGTCCTTTGTGTTATATAAAGCAGTCTTTACTTGATGTATCTGGAAGAGTAATTTCCCAGCTCAATATATCATCAATAAGTAACTCCAGCATTTTCTGAATCAATATATAGTAAGGCATTGTCAATGACCTGAAGATAGGTTTCACTGCCTGCCTGTATTCTGTTTTGTTTGTTTCTTCTCTTTTTTAGAGTCTTTTTAAGAATTGTGTCATAAAGATAAATATAAAGGGTTTTGTTAAACCCCTGCTGCTAAATGTCATCAGTGAACAATACCAGAAAAACTTTACTTAAGACTATACTAATATGATTTCATTCACATTAAAAGTTCAGGCTCGTACATACCTGCAGAATCTTACTGAAGCACAAGGTGACTCAGAAATACCAAATTACTGCAGAAGCGAATCACACTAGACAAGAAGCTACAAGCCAAACAGGGCAGCAGAGGAAGACCAGAGGAAAAAAAAAACCAAACCAAAAATCAAACCCCACTCTTCTCAAAGAGACTTTATGCTCTAAAAGCATACAATTTAAAAATCTATTTGTTAAGAAAAGGCCAGAAGTTCTGGTGGGCAGGTGATCATGTCTCCACTTTCCCAGGAAACTTTTAGCAGATCGCTAGCTTGGCACCCTAGTTAGCAATCTTAGTAGAAAGAGATCAAAGACTATCTGGGGATGTGAAAAATAAACACCCTCCAACTCATATTTAAGAAAGTTAAGGACCTAAGCTAGTGTGAATTAGATAAAATTACCACTCCATGCCTGGGGTAAGAAAAAAAAATACACATTAATAAACTTCTTCCCAAGTTCAGGGGCAGAAACTCATACCTTTCAAGTGTCAATGCTGGACCTTTTTGAATCTGCTTTTCACTCCACCCTGCCAAAAATAAATACAGTATAATCAGGATGCAGAAACTTATAGTGGAAAACAATTTTATTTCTACTGTAGCAGAAAAGTCATTCTGTTAATTCAGTACTCGCTCATGAAAGGGAGACTGTCTTAACAAGGTATCAACAGACTAAAATAGAGTTTTCTCCTGAAGTTGATTATACTTGTGGTCAGTGTGACAGTATCAGAGCTTGACCAATGAAACCAAGCTGGGCAGGCTGGTAAAGATGACGTGTCAGGAGAGAGGGGATAGGTCTCCTTGCCCGGTTAACGCTATCCACTGTGTCAAAAAAAGTTGTCATCAGGGGATTATCTTTATTCTGACACTCCCGCTATCCATTTACCCGTGATGACTTGAAAAAAAAAAAAAAAACCAAAACAACAAACCAACAAGCCAACACCACACAATACACTTCCTGATATTGCATTCTGTTTTTCTAAAACCTTGTCTTCTGCCACTACTATCCTTACGTTACTTGCAATTAAGTCTTTTCTCAGCTCCCTACATCTACAATCCGTACTTCTGTAACATTACTGACATCCAAGGACCCTTCCGCATACACAAAACACAGCTGTTATTACAATCCTTCCCCTCAAGACACTCTGACCATATAACCCTTTACTTCAAGTATTCAATTGTTTTTCTCTTGCTCTAGATTAAGTTTAAAATTTCTCATCCTAGCTCTTACAGACATTAATAACTCTTTCATTTCTACCCACATAGCCTAACCACTTACTGTGTCCTTCTTCCTTACCCTTTTGTTTCCACAAACACTCGTTTTTACTGTAATACTCAGGCACCTCTCACACAGGAAATTCCATTATGCTTCTGCACTGCTCCCAAGGCGAAGATCATCTACACTCTGGAGGTTATTTCTTCCTCTCCTCCAACAGTAAATCACCACAGCAAAAATTAATCCAAATCCACCAAAATACCTCCTGCAAAACCACAAGCCAAAACACAAGTGATGTATGTTGCTTGCCTTTCCTCACAGATTTACACAGTACTGTTTGTTCCCTTTCCCTCATCATGGCCTATATGAAGTTTAAAACAAATATATCTGCACCTGTGAGATGCTGAGTAGATGTATAATATGTCTTCTGCTGGACAACAGTTAAATGAAACCCTAGAGCAACACTGACCTCCAAAATAAGTGTTTTCCTTTCCTCTTACATAAGAAAAAAAATGCATTTATTGTTTTTGCAGTACAACAATACAGTTTTCACCTGGTACCTTTCTTTTACTACATATGATTGGAGGAGAAGTAAAGATCAACAGAACACAAAGATTAATGATATGGAGAAGAGGGTACAGAAGGGCTAAAATGTAATGTAGAAGGGCTAAAATATAGCATCAAAGGGCTCCCCTTCTCTTGAGCTGCTGCTATTAAAAATCTAGTGAAAGCTCTTTCCCTTCCCTGGCTGATACAATGACAATATCCCACCCCACCACAATCCGTTTCACTTCAGAGCGTACAACAGAAAAAAGACCAGAGAAGGAAAGGAAATATCACTCCTAGGAAAACTTATTTTGAGTCACAAGATTTATATTTTTCTTTTTAATCATGACAGCAAATAATGCCAAAGATGACATGAACATGGAAACTTTTGAGGAGGAAGTTGAAGGGAGAGAAAGTACCTGTCCCAGGGACTAGTTAAACATAAACCCCGACCTCTTTCAATGAAACAAAGGAAGCTTTTTGTGTCTCAGCTGCCTTAATGAAATAACCTTCTGAGCCCAAAGAGCAGACTTAATTATTCAAGTTCTCCACTTTTTTGAACATAATTTCTCCTACTACTCCTCAAATCAGAGGGATTTGATTTACTGGATCTACCTCTCATTTCAGTTTTATTGCAAGTAAGACTGAATCCCTCCTTCCAAAGTCCCCTTGGTATCTTTCCACTAAATAATGTAACCCAGAGCTTGCTTGTAGCACTTCTGAAGGTGCACAGTTTGGCTTACCAAGAATAACCTACTGAGATGCAAATTCCACTTGCCTTCTTTATAAACTGTCACATTTATGAGAGCAAGTCTGTCTGTGCTTGACATTCGCTGGGAAACACTGCATGGCATCAGTTCTATTGTAAAACATTCTATATTCCCATAAATTCAGACTACAACCCCAAAGTGCTTACAAACTAAAATAAGATACAGGAATAACTAAGCACAAAGGAAGGGCTGTAGAGGTAAAATTAGGTTCTAGAAAGAAAAGCATCAATGGCAGGTGAAGACAGTGGGGCTGTCTAAGCTGCCTGGGACTGTCTCACAAGAGTGAAGTCCTGACGAGTAAGAAAATGAAGAGCAGAAACAAGATCATGTAGGATACTGCACACTGTAAAAGTATACAAGCAACCTGCTTTGTTAAAGTATCAAGCCAGAGGTGAAATTCTAGAGTGTGGTTTCTAAAACATCAGCTGTGTTTCTCCACCATTGTAGGAAGTCTTTCCACTGAACTGCCATAAACAACATGTTACAATGCGTATTATTTTACTGTGATCTTGACCAATGGGACAAGAGTGAGGACTGGAAGATGGAAAACACCTTGACTCTAATAATCTGTTGTTCAGAAAGGGGCTGGAGGGAGGGAAGGAGAAAAATTAGAAAGTTACTCCCTATCCATCACCACTGAGACCGAAAGCTCTGCTGATATTGGGGGTGTGTGTGTGTGTGTTTAAGATTCCAAAATGAAAGTTAATAGACTAAACTATTCTTGTAAATCCCTTCTATGTATGAGAAGCAAGGTGTGCACTGAATATAAATTATTTTTGTTGGCTGCCTGCTAAGACATGAATGCCTCTAAAGAACATGGAATAACAGCTTCCTTTTTGCTAATACATCTGAACATATTACTGAAAGCACCTTTCTCAAGTTTTTCATGAATTCTTGTATTCACATTTAATTACCTTATTTAAAGCAAATGGATATTTTCTAAGAAACAACATGATCCACGTTCCTCACAGGTATTGATCATAAGAACGGTAATAGTATTTATGACAGTTTTCCTAATACACATCCAAAAAACCCAAACTATTTGTGATAGGGATATGTAAGCAAGAATCTTTGCTGCTTTAGGTACTGCCACTGAAACCTCTCTTGTTTAATAGTCCTCTTTGTTTGATTGGCAAACCTGATTACAAATTTAATTTTTGCACAGTAAAGCTCATCCAGCCATTTTTTGATTTGAAATTGGTTTGCGCTCTATCATGACTAGCTGAATGCCACAAAAACCTCTGACATCATGACCTCATAAATCGTGGAGAACAGAAGAAATGCTCTTAGAAGCAGGGAACTGTTGATAAGAGACTTTTTCCTCCATTGACTGTACTCTGTCAGCTGTAACTATGTGCAAGAGCCCACACTTGCAAATTACACAAAACATGCATCTGAACTACCCTTCCATGAAATTATTTTCTTTGTTAAAATGATAGTCACAGGCAGAAAAGCTGAGAAGAGGAAAGTGTCTGAAGTTGACCAAGCACCCTGTTTTCCTTCGATCCAACATCCCACCACCATTTAAAAACTCCATTATTTAAAAAACAAAACAAAAAAATAAAAAAATCACAGACCTTGATGTACTCCTACCACTAAGCTGCAGTCAGTAGTCAACATTCCTAACTACAAAAGGGATTTTCATGGGACTATCCATCCACTACATGAATCTGGAAAAGAAAATCTCAAACTATTTTGCACTTGCGTGAACTACAGAATTCAATTACATATTACTTACACATAAAGTGAGGTCATAAAAAACCCCACCCACAAATAAATTACAAGTAAGAGGCATTTCAGTTACTGTAGACCTGTTTCAATTGGACATCTAAATATCTGATGTTAGATGGCTGTTGCTCTTACAGACTGATCATAGAATTTCACTCCTCTGTTGTTTACCAGGAGCTCTCATTATGTGCACTATGAAGGGCTAAACCACATTGGAAGCTACTGGGCACTGCCAAAATTTCAAGAAAAAAAGTTAGTCTATCTTTGAACAAAACAGAACACTTCACAAACATCAATGAACATATCACAGCAGTCCTTTGGAATACTACCACTTTACACGTGAGGAACAGCAAGCACAGAGCCCACAGTCACATCAAGTCCATATCCATAGCAAAGGAAGGAAGATTTTTCTACATCTCCATTTGTAATCTTTAATTACAAGATATTCTGTCTCAACAGTTTGTGGACGGCTTTGTTGTTTGTTTTGGGGTTTTTTTCCTGCTGGTGAAACAAAACAACAACTGAGTACAAACTTGAGGAAACAACGGAACTTACTAAAGGAATAGGACTTGCAAACCACAGTAAATGACTTCATCTTCCAAAATAAGAAAAAATTACCAGCACTGCCATCACCCTTAGGGGAAGATATATGTCAGTTAAATATCATCAGCACTGGTTTTCCACTATACCTGCTGAAATAATGTTCTCTCCAAGAAAACAACTCTGTCAGTGCAGAACTGAAGAGATGAATGATAGCATTAAGATCAAAAACATAATTCCACCAACTTTTCCTGTTTCTCAGAGATCTGCCATCCTCAAAACAGTCCTTGTGAGCTGGGCAAGTACTGTTTAGTTGATTGAAGCTGGAAGGACCACTGCACAGCAGCAGCAGAATGAAATCTGCAGCAGTGGCTCTTCCAATCCACTGACCACTTTCAGTCCTTTCCTAACATAAAACAATAAAGACCTTTTTCTCCTGAAGCAAGGATCTTTCATAGAGAAGTATTTATAAACGCGTACACACATATCTAAGCATTTCATTCCCAAACAGGTCAATCTATTTCCTTGCTTTAGAAAGCTGTCAGAACCTGCTTTTTTACCAGTCTAATTCAGCTGCAATACATTCACAGCAATGAATTGCTCAGATAAACTAGAAAACAGGATGTGCGTTCATCCATAGATACAGCAATATATAAACAGAACTCTAGCAGTCCATACTAGAAGCAGAGCTATGAAGGAAAGGTGACTGAAAGTGCAGTAGCAAGTGAATCCAGAGAGGCAGCTTTTTAACTGCTCAGTGGTTCCCCAGCTCTGGAACCCTGAACTACAGCAAGCCTGACTGAGCATCCTCTGAAAGTTGCACCAGTAACTAGAACTAAGCCTGCAGAAATGAGTTTGCCTCCCATTTAAACAAAGCCAAAAACCACAAGAAGAATATTAACATTTTTCCTGATGAGTTCTCACAAACTCAAATTACAGCTTCAGAAACTGGAAGCTTCCAAATTGACCAAACTCACTAAATAACTTGCAGATACCTGCCACACATACTCTGTGCCAGAGCGAGAGAAAACAGATCAAGTGACTGCCATCGGCTTTACAAAACAGGTAAGTCTGGGAGTAAGGGAAGTATCCAAAACCTCCTAACTGCTAAGTCAGTCCCACCTTCGGTTGATATAGCAGAAGCAAACACCAAACAAAGAAAAAAAAAAAAAAAAAAGGTGTTTGAAACTTTTTAAAAGCCCCAGGTTTTTCAAATGGCATCAGGAGAATAGATTAGACAAAGAATATTAATAATGTTGTGTACTCTAGATCATTTTTCATTCTTTCAATAGGCAATCGTGCTAGTACCCAAAGCAGGTCCCAGTTCTTTCTATGATTTTACAAGAACATCTTAAAAACACACAAAAACTTTTCAGCACAGCTTTCTACTTTCTTATCTTACCACACTTGCCCCCTCAAGTAAGACTGAGCATGTTTTCATTAACGAGTCATTCAGTCCAATTCTTCTGCTGCAGATGCTTTGTCTGGTGGTCAGAAAAAAGATGCCAGAGCTTATTTCATCAGGCCTTGTAAAATCTTGCCCCATTACCCCACCAGAGTAACAGCAACACTTTTAATTTTCAGGGAAAGTTAAATGACACAACAGACAAAATTCCCTCCAGAGGTTTCGCAGCAGTTTCAGTTCAGTACACAAGGCCGTTAATTACACAACTGCCTTTAGCATTAGCAAGAATTCGGTAGCTACAGCACTGGTTGAGTTAAGGCTGCCTGCAATAACTGCACACACATGGAAGAAAAAAAAATTATTTACTTACAGAAGTTATGCAACACCCCAACTTCCTCTTTTCTTTACTATGGTAAAGCATGGCAACAGAAGGAAAGGGGGTGGAGGTGAGGAACAGGCATTTCACAATCTCAAGCAGGGCATAGCTACCTTTCAAAAACATACCAAAACTGGAATTTGCATCTAAAATCTGCCCAAACTGATGATGCATTCAAGTACAAACTCTTACTTAAAACTTAAAAGTATTTCCAGAGGAAAGACAGTGTTACACAGTTAGCCAATGCTGGAATCAACCACATGCCTCCAATGTAAGAATGTTTTTTTAAAATCAGATTGATTTTATTTGGTTGGTTTTAGGGGGCTCTGTTTGGTTCCCCCTCATCCCCAAATACAGTAGTCCACTCCAGGCACAGTTGTATTCCAAGATTTTCATCAAGAGTTTAGTGTTATCAGGCATGCTCCTTCAGTAAAGATGGCAGTAAGAGTTTAATTCTGCAAACATTCTTCTACTTTCCATTTAAAAAAAAAAAAAAAAAAGAAAGAAAACCAGAAAAATCACACTACCCAAACTAATATATTCCATGGCATTAGGAAAACTTAGATATCAAAACCATACACCCATCAGTCCTCTCTTTTAATCGTAATCTAAAGACTCTACATCACATTTCTATTGATACACTAACGATTGGAAAAAAAAAAAACCTACAACTGAATAACAACAAAACCAAAAACCAAACCAAAACAAAACCCCCACAACTCCCAGAACTGACTCTACTCAAAACAGGAATCATAAGAAGTCTCAAAGCAGTCACAGCAATCTTGACTGTTAAAATGTTTTCAAGGACTTGGATTTAATCACATGTCATTTTCTTTTCCTCTAATCATTTATTTAAAGTCATAGGTTGAATTATTTATGAACAAAAGTTAATTACATTGAAATGCAGTATTGCCCTGTATTTATCTAACACCTTCTTCAGAACTCGACCGCCTACCACTAACTGGTTAAAATCTACAAAAAGTCAATACATAATTTAAGATAAGATTTAACTATATCTGCAGTATTACTGCAATTAACTTTCAAAATCATCTCAGATATAGTCAAGTCCCTTGATCTTTCATTCTGCCGTGTAAAACGTGCAACTGTTTTTCCTGACTTTTGTTAACGTTACAAGATGTTTTTATATTTCAAAACAAATCCAGGGGGAAGAATAACTCACAAAATATTTGCTTTGAATAATAAATTTTAACTAATTAGTTATAATTAAAGTCATCATTATCTGAGTACAATCACATCACAGAGCCTCCCTATCCAGGGTTCTTCAAAATTTTCTCAGCTGTCAAAGGATCTCAAAGATTAACGACTTGCATGCACAAGGGTGTATTCACACTCTTTGCAAGGTGTAAAATGTAAGCTCAAGCATACACTCATATAAATATATTGCACATCTATAAAGTGTTAATCTTAAATCGGCAAGACCATATGACAGAAGTAACTATTACAGTGCATGCCTGCCTCAGCATAAAGCGTTTTCCAAGTCCCTCATTTCCTTAAAGCAACTCATTTACTTGTAACTTGCCAGGACAAAGAGTAGAGAGAGGATTTCGCAAATACCTCTGTGGCTTGTGCATGGTGATAACACACCAGGAAAGATGGATTTTCATTTTCTCATCAAATTATTAGATTAGGTTTACATGCAGATTTAAATGCCCAGGAGGAGTCTGCCACCTGTCCTAAACTTAATTAGTCAGGAATGTCTGCATGACAAGAGCAGATACTTCAGATGTTTTGGAGTGACCACAAGCAAACATCCAAATAATCACCAACGCAACTTCAGTGATGCCAAGAACGAATCACTAAGCACAGCTCTCTGTGAAACAGACTGATTTTTATTAATGGAGTTCTTCATACTTCCCAAACACGCAACTGACATCAGCTGAGTTATCTATAAAACCAGAGAATCAACTGTGTAAAGTCAGCAACTGAGTTAAGGAAATGAAGAGCACTAGCTTTCTCATTAGAATATGGGTGCATAGTTACATATTGGGGTGGGGTGGGAGGGAGGGGAGACATGAAGGTTCAAATCCTCCAAGACTTTTCCTCAGCTTTGTTCTTGTTCTGTTTATCATACCAGCATCTAAGATTTTTGTATTTTCATACCTCCCCTCACATACCCGCCCTCACATGTAGGGCCAGTGCAGCAGATTAAAAACTAGGAAAAAAACCCACATTTTCTTTTAAAGAGACAAACACATCCATGTTCAAGTATATTTCACATTTATCATCTTGCTAAAAGCTAAACCAAAACCCCCTTAAAATGTTAATTAGCATTTTATCTGTGTAGGTACATAGCGACTACTGACACAGTTGTCAGTAACTGAATATAATACAGAGAATTCAGTTATCCATCTCCTTACGTTGCCATTGGCACATACAATAAATTTGTCTCATTAGCAGGGGCTACTTAGTCCGTTGTAGTAAACAAAGCTGCAGATACGACAGCCTCGCACTCTTTTCATTCATTCACATATTTTTCTTTACTTAGACTTCTAGCATGTGCCATAGAAGAGCCGAATGTTAAACATTCCTGGAGTGTCACAATATGTAATACAATAAAACAGATTACAACCATACCTTTCTTTCACAGCAGTGGTGCCAAGCACAGGTACACTGTAGCAATCAATTTGTTCTGCAGACAGTAAGGCTTTCATAGAATACTAATGCAAAATCTCTTTTCTTTCTCCTTCGACTTGACTCCCCAATGCCCGGGTCCCGACCAATACAAGGAGGATGGCAGAATGTCGTCTGCTGAGATAACCACAACTACTAATCAAGTATACGTGTACAAGGGCATGGGATTAAACCTCCACCAGGCTTGACTCGGGCACTGAGAGCAGCTAAACACATGCACAGCAAGGTCAGAATTAAACACACACACACACGCGCGCGCACATCTACTTGAGCGAACTAATTTATCACACTTTACCACTGACGGCTTTTTACCTCGGGGGAGTAAAATTACATCCTAGTGAACTGACGAGGTTCAGACACAACAGCTTCCAACAACAAATCAGATTCTACAGAAATGGGAACTGTGCTCTGAGGTGAACACCCCTCTCCCAGTTTCACAGGCTGTTTCAGAAACTCAGTGCATGCCGTGCATGTCTGTGTGTGCGCGTGTGCATGCATGTGCACACAGCATGTGTGCAGGATGCACCATTAAGCATCAGCTAAAACAGAATGATAGAGTTAAAGTTCAAAAACAGGCACTAACTCCCTTCGAGAGACTTTTCTTTTTGATTGTATTTATCTTTACCTCTTAACATAATCAATCTATCAAGTCTAATTACTCCAGAAGAAAGCATTTTATTATTGTCTAACATAGCAAATGTCAAACAAGCTGTTCATTTACCTTGAAGTTTATTAGCATAGAAATGCAACATGAAGATGCTCTCAAAATATTGTCACTTGTATTTGCAACATTTTCAAAAACTCACTTAGCAGGTTTTTATTGCCTGGCATATCTGGATACTGTATTAGTTCTTAAAAGAGGCACAACATTATCTGAACTATATTGCCCTTGAGCTAAAATAAGACTTTTTCTTTAAACGTTCAATTATATTTAACTTTTCTCTTTGGTTCTTTTTATTCACACATTTCTCCCATGTTCTGGTCAGATCTACATATGTGGAGACATGTGTTGTCACAAAGGTTCATACACGTGCATTTCAAGTAGGAGTGAAAAGTGAAACGCTGAAATTCAAAAGCATGTATTTCCCCCCCCCCCCTTAAGTTCTGCCCCATCATGCATCCTTCCTGGCATTTTCCTTACAGTACATGCATATGTACATTTTACCAAAAACATCGAGACAAAAACTCTAAATTACAATCGTTGGGGTTTTAATAACACTGCTTTTGCCTGTGATATGTATGGAGAAGAAAACACTGTACAAATACTCCCCAAAATAACCCCGAAAATAACGTTTGGCACTTCACCTAGAATAAATTAGCAAAATATTTTTGAAACATCAGTGGCTTTCCAGAGACACCAGAAAAAAGCAGCATTAATCAATACTGATGAGTTTGTCCTTGACATACTGACCGTGTCATCGGGCTATTGTCATGTGATATCATGTCATTTCCCCACCTGGCTCATGACCTTGTCCTTTAAATGACCCAAAGCTTCCCTCAAGTAGCAGGAGGCCCCTCCCCGCTGTCTCAGCAAGGTCGAACGGGTCAGCGTGTCCTCATCTATAATCCACCACCATTTGTCAGCAGGGAGGCTGGAGGAGGCAGGCTTGCTACAAGGGGAGAATGCCCAATTAGGCAGCTGTCACACAAAGCATAGGCTGCAAAATTATCCCCTGTCAAAAGAAAGAGCAGCTGCGGGTGCCAATTACAGCAACCTTTCAACCCTTTAGGTACTGGAAACTACACAGAAGTAAATGAAGTACAATTAGTGATAACAAATCGATGAATTAGGACAGTAAATTAGAAATTACTAGCAGGTGAGCTTAGGTCTCCCATAATATTAAGGGCACGGCACACCCCAGGCAAGGGCAGGAATGTACAGATTTCACGGAGCAGATCAGTTTCATCCTATCCATCTTTCTTGCGTGGAGCCTGTTTTCCTCCATCGTTTTCTTCTCACAAGCCTTGTCCAAGCCAGATAGAGCAGGTAAAGCGAAAAAAGCAACCCAAAGAGGAAAGAAGTTGTACTGCCCAATCTTCCCTCTTTATCCTGGCAAGCACAGTTTCCTCCTTTCTCACAAGGAGGTCCTCAGAGCCAGCACCACCTCTCTCTAGAAAGCATATTCCATTTCAGCCCGACATTTGACATTTGCTGTGCCTCATGTTCCAGCTGAGCAAGATTTACTCCAGAAAAAAACAAATAAAACAAGAACCAAAACAACAAAAAGTGATAAACTCTCAGCAAATTTTATGTCATTTACACTTGAAACACTTAAATCTCAGTTATGTGTTAAGACTTCTGACTACAGGGGGAAGACTTATTTCTTTACATTTCAGTTGTTTGATGCATCATACAGCAGCATCTCTGAGCATACACAGAGCCCTAAATTTGCCAGCAAAGTTTCTATTCAATGCTCTTTTTTGCCTTTTTTCCCCTTGGTGAACAACTTCCAAATATTTTTTTGCCCTCACTATTTTCTTAAGCAGCCAACCTGGAAAGTTACTGTGTGCTGGTACCAAAAGACTGCCCACAGGCGCCTCGGGCTGTACGCTCAGGAGACAACCACAGAAGGGTGGTCATCTTACTGGCCCCCAGGCATTTACAGAACACGAAGTCTAGAAAACAAACAAACAAAACGGGGGAAGGAGAAGATCAAAAGGATGGAGAATTAACATACAACCACCCCAAGCCATGGTTAAAGACAGCTGTACCAATGCCTTTATATTTAGGTGTTTTGAGTCAAAAGAAACAAAAATCTGAGGAGCAAAATACTAATTCCAAGATGCCTCCTATAGTCAGCCTTTCCAGGCTGCTCACAGTAATTTCAAACTATGCAAAGTTGCCATTTATTTCTTCAATTCTCTCATTCCCCACGCCCTAATCTCAAATCCACCCCCTTTATATTCTTATGCCTTACAACCATGTTGAGTACTGAGGACAGTAGTCCAGATTTCTCCCAGCAGCAGTTCTGAAATAATACTGTATACTTGCACAATTCATACATGTACTCACACAAACACGCATATATTTATGCCAATAAATTTCTATCACATTTTGTATTTTGGTGAATGAAGTCACTGATCTCCAAGAAGCAATTTCCTATAGCTATCTCTGGATCTCTATCCAGCATGGAATTTCATTGTTTAAGAAAAAAAAAACCTGCTTTCAGAACTCCGATAAAACATAATACAACACCAACTATAAATAGATGTAAAAATGTTCATTTAACAGCAGTTGCAATAACGCTCATCAAGTTTGACATTTCCTTTTGAGTAGCATATGGACACCGTAGAGTACTGAAAGAGTTAATGTGTTTAGAATTCAGTTTCCATCATACTTGGGTGACTATCTCTTTAAATAATTTAAATCCTCTCCATCAACTACAAAGCTGTTTTGAAGCCATTTAGCTTTGTTCTTTACATGTGTTCTAATTAAGAAATGACCTTGTCATCACACACACCAGAAATCCTGGATTATTTCCTGCAGCAAAAATCTACGAAGCCAGGGGAAAAAAAAAAAAAAAAAACCAAAAAAACCCCAAAAAAACCACCACTCAACACAACACACGAGTAAAAGAAAAAAAATACACACTTCTTCCTTTAGTGAGGAACTGAGGAAGTTGTTGGTTGGCTGAATGCTGAAGCAGTTTCACCGCATAATTTCTGTGTGTGTGTGCGCGCTGCTGAATGTCACGGGGCGGGTTAGCGCGACCTTGAGCCGCCCCAGCAGCACAGCGAGGGTCGCGATGCCTGCGGGCGCCCTTGTACTGGATTTGCAAGACAAAAACCTTCAAACTGGCTGAAGGACATCTTAAATCTCTTCAAAGGTTTTCCGAACTAATCTGGGCTGCTCTTAGCCGGATCTGTGCCAGCCAGAGAGGCAAAATTAAAAACAAGGTCTTTGACAGGCTGTTGTCTCCTCTTAACCCCTCCGGCGCCGCGGGGCCGCTCCCGCAGGCCGCGGGGAGGAGCGCGGCTCCCCCGCAGCACGCTTTCGTAACGGCCTTATGTAAGCAGCCCCTTACTGGTACTAACACGGAGCGTTCAGGCGGCTCCCCACACGAACAGCCACCCCCCCACACACCCTCAAACGACAAGCGCCGTTCCCCCCAGGGGCGTTGTTCTGCGCCGCGCCACCGCGCCCTGCCGGCGGGAGCGCCCGAGGCGGGGATATGGGGGGGGGAGGGGGGTGTCCGTGTGCTCGGCACCGCACCGTCCCAGCCCCCCAAAAATATTGTGGGTGAAGATTGTCTTTCCGAGTGCAAGTGGCAGCACCTACCACGGTACGCTGTGTGTTAAGGCAAGGCTGGTACGAGGAGGAGGGTCGGAAACGTGCAGAGAGGCTGCTTCTGGCGGGCACCAGGCATGTTTTATGAGAAGAAATCAAAAAGTGTCCACGCCTCATCTCAAACTGTGATTTCCTCCTCAGTCATCCTGAGCCAAGGAGGAAGCAGAGGAGAGGAGATTACTATGTGACAGGCCTACCAAGAGTTTGAGGGCATGACTGTCTGCACTGGGGAAACAGAAATAAATAAATTAATTGCCCAGCCTGCCTGCTTTGACTGCTCATCATCTGACAAGTGACACAGAGGCTTTCTAAAAACTTGAGCAAGTGCACAGAGATCACCTCTAGGAAAGGCCCTAGGAACACATGGTTACTCTATGAAACCTCATATTTACCAATGGATTTAGCCGCATTATTCAAATGCGACTATCAGCACATCAAAGGGACAGATGCTTTCTCCAGAAACACTTGCATGAAGAACCTCCAACTTCACTAGGAGTTCGACAACTAGGAGTAGCTTTCTGTATGCTTAGTTAGAAAGTAACATGGATTCCCACATCTGAAAGCAGATGAAAACCATCACCACCTTCTCCTCACCCGTTTTAATGCCAGTGTTATTGGTCAGATTAAACTTATCAAATTTCTACAGAAAACAAACAAACAAACAAACGAGCTAAAATAACTTCAGCTTAATCGAGAGGAGCCAGCATCGCACTTCAGAACTGTCTTTTAGTATTTCTAGGATATCAGCCAGGCAAGTCTTTGAGAAGAGGAAGAAGGAGCCACTCATACCAGCAGAGGGTGTTGTGATTCTTCACTGGGCAAGCTCGGAGGGCTTCGTTTAGTCTGGTTTTGTACAGTCATTTTTTAAGTACTATAGTCTATTAGCCAGGAACAAAAACACATTTAAGTTTACTGAAGGAGGACACGGCTTTGGCAGTTGTCACAATTGCTATGACACTACCCTCCACCTACCACTAAACCAGATTCACTCCCTCACTCCCAAGAACCATGGCTCTTCTCACAAAATACTCTCCTTGTTAGAAGGCTTTCACAATTTGAAGCATTAGTTTTCAGTAATATCTGCGATGGTGCCTTCTGTATCAGCAGAGAAGGAACTCACAGATGCTTTTCCACAGACCTACCAAGCTTTCCGATGCACGTCACACTTGGACAGAGGGCCAGTGCATACCCGCAGCACCAGGATGTCAGAACGACCCCTGCAATTGCTCAGAGCAGTGCCCCAAAGCTCACTCTGCCCTACAGCCCCGGCAGGCCTCTGCTCTACAGCTGTAGCAGAGCGGGAGACAGCAGATCTACGCATGTGGGTTCACTGAGCTTTCTGCACAAGCGTGTCCTTTTTGTGGCCTTTGAATGACAGAGTGCCATCCAGGCAGCCAACTCTGTTTAAAAAAAAAAAAAGTATGGTCACTTACCCTATTACACAATTATTGCAGTACTAGGTTCTACACCATGCTTCCTAGAAAACCATCCCATTTAGCCCAGAGTTACCAGGAAAAGGGATTAGGAGAGACCAGAGTAAGTAGTTCACATTAGCCTAGCAGAAAATAATAAGTATTTTCATCATATGCACAGCTGACCATACAACATCTGCAGTTTCTTAAGTTTCTCCAATATGTAAGATGACAAAAATATATTATGGGTTTTCCCAAACAGAAAGTGGTGTGAAAACCCCCAAAACAAAAACAAAGACCTCGTGCTGCAATGTTCCAGCTGAGCAGGGTGTTTTAAACACACAAGGAAAGCTTTCAAGCCAGGTAGTAGTTGCTGCCAAGTATGGGACACATTGTCTCGCCCTGCCAAAAGTAGAAGCCAAAACCCAAAAATACAAATTAACAGCTTCCAGGGCCACAACAGTCCAGTGAAAACTTTCCAAATCAGGCTGTACTAACAACATCAGACAGAAGCAGCAAGTGCAGTTACTCAGCACATACCCAGCGCTGAAAAGCTACAGCAGCAACCCGAACGCCCATGCACCCAGAAGTCGGACAGTCATTCATTGCGAACCATCTGATAAAAATGGTCTTTGCAGCTACAATTTCTCATGGCTGGCAAATGCAGAAGAGTGAGGTTGTTCTCTATCCGCTTGGCTCCCTACACTGGCATGCTTGCACAAACACATGCACAAGCCCTGTAATGGATGAGACGGGCCTTTTACAACCCATCCAAGTACAGGTTGTCCGTGCAACCTTAATTCTGACGTTTTCTAACTGCTGATTCTGACTATATAAGTTAATGTTCTTCAAGCATAAGGCAGTTATTTTGTATGCACTGTACCTCTAGGCAGCCAAAAATATGGATAAAGATGGTGGAATTTAATATAATGTATCCCCTCCCACCTGGACCCCATTATTAAATGAAACCATACCCGCTAAAGCAAAGATGCTATGGACAAAAACATTCTCTTGGGATCAAATGCAGATACTCCCATCAGTACTAGTATTAACAAGGAACAGTAGAAAAATTGCCCCAAGACCATATCATCCTAGGCTGCTGACCTAACTTCCCAGCAGCACCCAAAGCCACCCTTGGTGTAGCACTGCACATGAGAATTTTCAAGAGATGGGACTTGTAAATTATGATTCCCATTATTATATCTTCTGTTATGCTGTTTATGAGGTAGCTATAGTGTAAAGCAATTACAATTATTTTTTTAAGTGCAAATTAGGTAAGGGAGGCTACTTATTTTATGCAACTTGACTAAAAGGAAAATTTGAGAAATTGTTCTTTATCGTGCTAATATACTAATATATTAGTAATACCAATACAGTAAAACCAAGTATGCTTTCATTAAATGTATCACCAGATACAAGCTAAGTACCGAAATAAGAGATAAAATGTTAGCACAGATAAAACTTAGAATAGTTATAAAGAAAAAGAAAAACATGGCTGAAAAATTAAGATTAATACTATTATGAAGTGTTAGTTATATCTACTTAATTGTCTATATGAATTCTACCCATCTTAACTAAAGCCACAGAAACTAGATCTACAGAAGCAAAAGGTAGAGAAGCTTTATTATCAGCATATTAGTTTCAAGTATAATTAATATAGCTAGCGTTCTTACACTAGTATGCAATATACTAGTTATACTAGCATATAAGAAATTAATATTATAACTAGTGCTTAAAGGTAACAGTGAAAGGCAAAAAGTACTGAATAAAGTAGATTAAAGCAATCAAATAGTGATGCTTGCCATACCCTCGGGGGGTGGGGGGTAGCGCATGTGTGTGTGTGTGTAGTTTTAACAGATTATTAGCATTTATACTGTTACAAATGAAATAACTTTATTCTACTGAGATCTCAATTAATACCCAGCCATCTTCTGCATCTTGCTACTAAACACAGACTTTTAATTTAGGTCTCCTAACAACTCTCAAACACGCACAGCAACAATCTTCTGCAGGTTTTTTGCCAAAAGCAGTTCTAAACCTGGGGACACCTCTCCACAAGGTGCATCTCAAAAAAGTGAGGCTGAATATTTGCACAGACTCATTCTGGGGGGTTAATTTCCTGCTTCAGCCATCTCAGATAACCATCTAAGGACATTATGAACACTTCATATTACATACACTCATGAATATGGTTTTTTTCTAGTATTTAACTTCTGTCCTGATCAGGAATTACACAGGCATTCGCAGAAGAATAAGGACTGTATCCATGTTAGAGATTAAGTATGTTTTGCTGAATCAGGGCCCTGAACCTTAATGCAGGTTTTTCTCATTGCTGTGCCAGTTTATTTTATTCAGTACAAAGCCACCAACAACCTCTGAGTTCTTCTGCTCAAGGTCATTTTTAACATTCACAAGCACAGCTTTTTGGCTGTCTGCAGAGCAGAGAATTTTTTTTAAAGTGCATTTCAGAGCAAAGTGATGTCTAGAAACATCTTTAAATGGTGAAAAACATCCTTTAAAGTTGCCTTAATCAGTTGTCTCTTAATTCTACTTGGCTACCTTTATTACCGAAGGCTCTAATTTAGCCTTCAATCTCTGCAGCCACCCATATCTGGAAGGTATAAACACGATGTAAAAATCGGTTTCAACTTCTGCAATCTCAAAGTCTAAACTATACCTCCCAGCCAGCCTTTGAAGGCATCCAGTATAGAACTAGCTCCTTGAGCTCCTTCCTCAGCTCCGCCAGACACCACCTTTTCTACATTTGCACTTAAAAGGGGGGTGGGGGAGCTACCTACATTCAACAATAATTTGCAGTATAAAAGACAAATCCACAAGTTTGCTTAAATTATGTTTTATAAAGTTAAAGAAGATTCCCTATTCCCCAGTCGTCCTCTTTCATCACTCCAACGAACCTGCTTAGGCTTCTGTATCATTTTTCTCTTATCATTAAAGATTGGGGGAGGGGGGGAAGAAGTAAGCATTTAAGCAATACACTTTTGAATGTGCTGTATTAACTATTATTAATATTTTGTCAGCACCTGATTGGAAAACAAATATCACAAGCGGGGGGGGGGGGGGCAACAAAACGCTGTGTTTTGGTTTTTTTTAAAACAAATGCATAAGTCTCTGTATCATCACTGAAACATTGCATTGCCAAATACTCTTCTTCTGTCTTTTGGAAATCTTAGATATCGTTACAAAGCAAGAAGCAGCATACTGATTACAGAAAATCTAGCTAGTTACAAAAAGCAAAGAACTGGAAGTGTCTGGCAGTCAACAATCTTTTGTAAATGCACTTTATTTCCATGTGCATGCATCTGCATTAGACATGCATACTTTATCCTGGTACCCCAGGCCATTTTGAGAACGGAGTAGGAAGCTGACAACCAGATAAACCCAACAGAAGAATTAATTACACTTGTACAATTCCAGCAAGGATCGTACAGAAGTACTGCTGCCATGCGTCCGACAAAACTGCTGAAGCCAACAGTAGTCAGCAGTGATTCCTGGTTATGGAGTGTATTTGAGTACTCCGTTGCCAACTGCATTTCCTTCTCCCAGACATGATACGTTTTATCTTCAACAACGCTAATTTCTAGGTCATACAGTGAGTCAAACCTTTTCTCCGGCTAGCAAACATGTCAGAAATGCATCTATCACACATGTTCTCCTAATTATTTTGATATTTCACTTTAGAACATTCTTCATTCAGGATTGCAGGCGCTTTGCCTTATACTCAAGCCAGGGATTCCCACTTTACAGCATACATCTAAATTCGCAAGGTATTAGACCCCCCCCTTTTTTTTTTAACCTTAGAAATTCAAATGTTGATGAATCTCTAATACCTTTGTAAATTTTAGCTCTCTTAACTATTTCTTACCATATGACTTATGTTATATGGTATTAAATCTCACATTAAAGTCAACAGAAACTTTAGTAGGAGCAAGAGAGATTAATCCTGCTCCTAGTCAAAGCCAGTGTCATAAGCTTAGGTATGGATCAAGATCAGAACCAGTAATGTTTTTAAATAAAAAAATTAAAAAGGGAAAGGAAAGAAAGTTCATAGGCAACTATCCCGAACTATTCCCTTCCCTTTCTGAGAAACACTAGATAGACCCTTTTAGCAACAAAGCCTTAAAACATAAGCCATCAACAAAACACACTGCCTCAATAAAATGAATGCACAACAGCTCGTAACAACTTTGTAAACCACAGCAGATCTTGCCAAACTACTGGCTTAGAACAATTATAGCGTGCTCCATATTTTCCTATTTTTTCAGAAGACACATTAAGTTTGTATTTAGCGCACACCACAAAACATAACTCCAGTTTCTCAAAGCGTAAAACGGTCTGTTCAAGTTTGTCTAATTCTTAATATTTTTTGCCTGTAGTACAGCTGTCCCCACCCCCAGGTCAATTGATTTAAAGAATCAGAAACATGAAGCTTTCACAATTTTTTTAAATTACACTCAAAAATTTTAAAACACTTACAAGACCTCTGTCACTTTTCAATTATTTTCAATTATGCATGACTAGTAGTATGCCTGTGCACCAAACACAGACATAAAATGCATTCTGCAAGAGGTGTGAATCTACATAAACATGCAGATTTGCTAAACAGAAATACTAAGAACAATGATTTTCCTTGAGCAAAACCAAAAAGCAACTTTGAATTATTTTCAGCTTTCCAAATTTTCATTAACATCACAGAAATGGTTTGAACTATTAGAAATGAACATAGCATCCATAATCATTAAATACATTACTCCACTATATCATCTTTCCTGCTGTACAAATGAACTACTATTGAGAAATCATGGACAAGCAGAACATGCAATATTGGGAAAAAGCAAACAGTACTAATTTCAAAAAGACAAGGTGGAATGTTTTGATTACTACTCTAAATACAACTTATATCCTTCATGAAATAGTTGTATACATAAATATCAGATGTCATTCTACAGGTAGTTTCAACTTTCAGTGGTTAATGGATCAGCCATTATTAGGGAGCAAACCAACACAAAACCCTAGACCTTTACTCCTTGTAACGTTTCGCATGACAGTATTAAGCAGCATCAAACAAAGCATCAGCAAATCAACTAGGTATTGACCACTGGAAAAATAAAATGACCAGATTTATTTGCTCACAAGAGCAAAATTAACATTCTAGTACACCCCCCCCCCCCCCAAAGCCTGAGATAACCAACGGATCTAACAACTGTACACACAGTTGTGGATCCCAGCATTACCCAAAGGATCTCCCATGCTCATGAAGCAGCCTTCTCCTCTGATCTGTCCCATTCACTATCGGAATATAAAGAACAGACAAGAAAGGGCTGTGGGAAGAACCTCATGGAACATTTCCTTCCCTTAATTCTCTTCCTGTGTATGAGACTTTCCACAGCAGGAGCAATTTGGCTCTGGAATATTCATGCTCACTACCACCTGACATCAAGGTTCATTTGTCTGTAAAAGAGTCTCCAAAGGATAATAAAGTAAAAGCCTGAACACTTGCAAGAAGCATGTAATAATGCAAAGAAGCAGTAAAGATCACTCCTGGCCTAAGCAAAGGGAATAAACAAATAATCATGGAAAAGAATCTACTAAGATCTTCTAAAAGCCTTCAACCTAAGGATAGAAAAAGAACCTAGTCTTTAAACATAACAATTGTCAACATCTAATGTTCATGTCTTTCAAAGCAAGCTGGGTCAGAAACTTTTTTTTTTTTTTTTGGTAATCCAAACCGGGATGCCCAAGCTGCAGCTTGCTGACTAGATCCAATCCCCTGTAAGAATTAATCTGGCCAGCTGCCCACTCCTTGCAGTCCTCCCCAATGGCTAATTAGATATGGGAAGGAAGCAGACAAGGGCTGGGGGAATTCTCACATATGATTTAACACTGATGTGTTTTATAAGAACCTGCACCCCCTACTCTATCAAAGAACTGTGCAGAAATTATCATGCAGTAGTGATGGTGCTCATCTAACTGTCATATGCCTGTTAATATAGGTGAATTTTGCTCCATTTCTGTCAGCATGGCTGTATATTACCCATATGTTTCTGTTACAGCACATACATGCTCCATCCTAACAGTTATCCACACAGCTGCAGACATTGTCATCTGCAGTCTAGACCCTCCGTAACAAATGTTGTTCCCTGGAGATGCTGGGAACTAGCTCTCCAAATCAACAGGTTTCACATCAATCCAGGCAACAAATGTCAAACTGGGGTGAGTTTTTTCCTTTCAAAAGAGGTAGAGTTCACTGAGGAAGGCTCTCCATGCTCACTGAGTAAAATTCAGCTGTAAGTTGAGAGTAACTGCTAGCTGCCACCACAACTCGATCAGGGTGTGCATACTAATGCTCTTGGACTGCTGCCATATTATCCATATATTTTTTATTATAGCTCATCTCCTTAATGTGAAAGACATTTATCTTTGATTCTTTCAAAATGAGAAAGAAAAAAAAAAACCTGATACTGTAGAACTGGTTTTAGCACAATTCAGACTATTTAAACTGGGTCATTGTAAGCTCTTCAAGCAGATGTTTCTTTGTCGTTGGATATGAATAACAGCACAGAGTTATTTTTTGCTTTATTAACAAATTTTTCTGAAATGTAAGTGCTAGGATTTCTGATAACCATCAGGTAGGCTTCTAGCCGCAGTTTTTCCATTTATCAGCATGAGGTTTCAAAATTGAAGATACAGAACAAGAATTTTGCCTATGGAATCATCCTATTTTACACAACCTTAAAACAAGCAAATGGATCAGTAAGTACAAATACAACAGTGACTGAACCGGAGCAGAAGAAATCTAATCACGCAAATCAACATGCCGGCTTCAACACCAGGCAGTCATGGTGGGGGGGTGGAAATGACAGCTGGACGATGAGACAAACACAAAACTTGCAAAACTGAGTTCACAAATTCAAGAGCAGACTAATGACCATGATTGCCAGGAGCGGACGATGACAGAAACTCTTGCAGACAGCAAACAACCATCACTCAAAATATTAAGATCTTCCATTCCTTCAGGAGACAGCGAAATCAAACAATGCAAATGAGAAAAAGCATAATTTCAAGAACAATGAAAGCTCACTAATATGTGCTTTTGGAACAAAGCTACCAGACTGTATTCTGTTACTTCAAAAAATAAAACCACCCCTTCCCAGTATGTTTTTTTGAGGACAAACTGTATGAGATGTCCTGCAAGAACATAATTCATTCTAGAAACCTCAGTATCAGTGGTGTGAAAAAAATAAACCAAACAAATTGTATAAATTAACTGGACCCATTACTCATAAAAATTTACCAACCCACATGGAAACAGGATTTACTAGTCTTTCATAATGGGAAAGAACATGTAGAAAATTCTTTCATCCACCCATCAAGAAAACAACTTTCCACTTCTCAGTTGTTTCAAACAGAAAACGAGTCTAATAAAGCACTTTAGATGTAACCAACTTCTAAAGTCATACTTTCTTACAACCACTAACATGACACAGAAGTGTCACACAATGTCATTCACAAACACAGAAACACTAGTTATGCATTACACGCATTATATACACCACACTACCAACACCCACAAGAAAAGTGGCAGGAAAGAGCCAAAACCTCTGACTGGATTTCTTACTTACAGTTGAGCTCCTCCATCAGAGTAGTTATAGTTTCAGTTTCCAGGGTTTCAGTTTTTAAGTAGTAGTCTGTATGGGTTCACTGAAAGCACAGTACAAACTTAGACATGGATTTGAACTCTGGGTTCCGGGTCTCTCACTACATAGTAGAAGTGGGTGAGCTCTTTTATCAGCTGCACATGACATTCACACTCTTCTATCTTCTTCTCTGTTCCTGCTTTCCCCCCTCTAAGTCTGTTGCCAAAGAAAGTACATAGGACAAGACATCCCCATGCTGTTTTTAAAACAAAAAGTTCTAACAGGAAAGGCTTACAACTTGCTGAACTTGATAATGCCCCCTTAAAAGACTTTTTCCCCTTTACTCAGATGTAACAAATTGTAACTCTAGTTTTATGTATGTAAACAAAAACATTGAATAGGCGGTCTTTTGCGGCACACCCTGAAAATATTTCTCATTTCAGAAAAAAGTTCTTGGCAGAACACAGCTTGATACATATATATATTTATGATGGCTTTATATGGATAAAGATGCTGAAGTTTTTTAGCTAAATATTTATAATAGGTATTATCTTTGGCCAGAAGACTCCTGTTCTCCTGTGCAATGTCTGTGACAGAGCTGGGGAGCACAAGAGGCTGAACACTGCTGTTCCCCTGCGAAGGGAAGTAGTTACTCCCTGGACAGGGAAGCTACATCAGATTATGAAGCCGCTTCCCACAGAGGCTGGCAGGTGAGAGCAGAGACCTGGGGTCTGTTCATCCACCTCTCCAGAGCAGCCACCAGTACAGCCGAGCACCTCAGCTACTCTCTTCTGTTGTAATGGTCAAAGAGAAAAGCAGAAACCAAACTGCAGAGTTAGTGCTTTCCATCAAGTTCTGTCTCACACACCTAAACTTTTGCAACAGGCATACACAGTTGGAAATCCTCCAGTGAAATTCAGATTTTGTCAGGCCAATCTTGGCTTTTCATCACCAAAGTTGTTTTTTTTTTTTTTGTAAGTTTCTGCAAAAAAGGGGAGAAGATAAAATTCTGCAAAAAATCTGGGAGAAGATAAGAGAGGGAGTATACTTTAACTAATCAGATTTGTTTAGTGCTGAAGCATAAAGCTGTTGCAGGCAAAAGAGAAGAATAGTTGGTTCTCATTTTTGATCTAAAGAAAGATACAGATGTCAACAAAAGACAAAAAAAAAAAAGGTGATACATGACCTCAAGCTTGTAATGAAGATGTTAAAGGATGCAGGTTGATTTCTCATTAGGAAAGAAGATATTCTGAAATGGCTTTGAAAACCTCTAAGTTACATAAAGGAGCTGATTGGAAATCCATGTAAATTCCGCAGAAGTATTTAATGTTAAGGGTAGTGGAATAAACTACTAGAGGTGGTGACTGAAGCAGAAAGTTTAAATAAGTTCAAGAAAGACCAATGAAACAGCAGCCTCAAAAAACAATCACTTTGCTTTCTGTTCATGCAAGGTAAGTCTTAGTATTGCATGCCATCATTTTAGTATATCTTTTAGGTCTTTAATGTTGCACACCATTAGCCTTTTTAAATAAAGTAGGTTGTATATCCATTTTATTAAAACAATTAATACAATGACAAATCTCAACAAGAATAAACTGACACTATACCAAAAGGTACAGCACTCATGCGTGAATTGGACTAGCCTTCCCAAAAATCGTATTTTATATGCACTCAGACCACCGCAGGTCTCAGATGTGACTGAAAGCCATCCTGAGAAAGATAGTTCCCGGTACCACAAGCTGCTCTGACATGAAACCCACATACCCAGTCAGGTCTGACATCTTTTCCACCTCATTCTGCTCCCCTCAGTGACACAAGGGGAATCATTATGCAGTCCAAGGCTGACACTATTTCAGATTTAATCTGTGCCTGCAAGACAACCTTAATACAGACCTCTGGGGCTATGCTGAGCTTGGGCGCTATCAAAAATTTGTCTTAAGTTCTCAAAACATTTGATAATGCTTCTATTATTTTCAAGACCTAACTCAACAGTAGACCTGGCTGAGTACACCTTTAAAGAAATGCAGAGGATAGACAGGGAAGTAAACAGTGCTCAGGGATACTGTTTGTCCAAGTTGTATTAATGGAGGCCATTAAAAAGGAAACAGATTCAAAAGGCAAGGATTTAGGAAAAAAAACAGAAAAAAAACCCCCAAAACATGAAGAAAGCACATCATCCCATGCAAAGAAAATAAGCAATAGCAAAATGAAAAACAGGGAGATTAAGAACTAAAAAAGTAAATCAGATTTAATCCAAATACTTTTAGTCAGCCACACTGCAACACAACCGTTGCATTATTTCCTACATTTTAATCAGCACGCACTCACCCAAATAGCTCTATCTTAATCCCCATCAATTTGGTTTTGCAACTCATCTCCAGATTACATCTTCATCCCCTCCAGGATTGCGACTTGATTAGGATTTGATCATATACATGGCTCATCACCCTGTGCACTTTTTAGACCCAGAGAGCCACCTTCTCTCAGACCTCTGCAATCTCCAGCAGCATCTCCTTCAAACAATTCCAAGTCAGTCCTTGCATCACTCACAGCCCCAGTACCAGCACAATTCCCCGATGGCTGAAAGTCAGAATACATACATGAGGATGGGGAGAAGACATGGAGGGATAGCAGGAAAGGGGAAAAAACTAAGGGAGGAATAAGAGGGGAAAAAAGTGGCTCTTTCCAAATATGGAGTGTCTGTTAGAAAAAGAGAACCACCACTTTAAAATACAAAACTTGAGGCTTTAAAGTACATTAGGTGAACAATCAGCCTTAATATCAATTAGCAAGCTTTACCGGGTATGAATCCAGATGCTAGTATTACTTGAGCTTTCTCCACCCCCGCCCTCCCCCAAATCACAGTTTCATTGTGAAAGAATTTAATTATTATTTTCATTACCAGATGCATACATTATAAAATGAGCCTGAACAGAGACAATGAACACTTTAAGAAACTAGGTGTAAGAATGATCTGTTTATGTTTTTTGCAATAAAGATGAAGACACTCTCAACAAGACTACCTTTTAAAATTTACTTTAATAAAATAATTCATAATAGTCATAACACTAAATTTGATACCCCTCATTTTCTTAAAAAATAATTAGTCCAGTGCCTTGAATTTTAACACAACTTAAAATCAAAACCAGGCTTTATTATTAACTTAGCTACCAAAAATCTCCTGAAAAAATTTAATTTGAACACATTTCACAGTAGCAATTGTTTTGTTTTTTAAAGGATCAGTTCTAGAGACATTCATTATACTGTGTACCCAGAGAAATAATACTGCAGCCCCCATATAATATGCTGGTATTCCAAAAGAACCACTGGAAAAATTGAGAGGAAAATAATTAAATGGAGTTCGCAGGTAAAATAAAGACAAATTTGTTTATTTATTTAGGAGTTCTGCAGCATAAACAAAAACCTTAAAGCCCTGAAGTAGTAAAAGCAGGTTTGTATGGATGCGATCGAAACAACTAAGAGAATGGTAACATCTGCATATCACTTATAGCCCAGACAAAAGTTTGCTTGCTTTTAATAACAACAAAACAGGAGTTCTTGTGTTTTGTACAGACTTATTTAACAATACAGCACAACACTCCAATTCCACCCAGGAACAAGCTTCAATAAATCATTTACTTTTCATGGCCTACCAAACATGTGCTAGGTGATTTACAGGTAAGCACCAAGCCTGTCACCAGAATGCACACTCTGCTCCCAGTAATAGTGTCCCTATGGAGCTCACCATCTGACCACTTGTCACATCTATGTGCGCTCACCTGTAAATCAATCACTGCTAGATGGCAGCAATTCAGCACACTCCTACTTCCAGCTCTTTGAAAGTGCTTCCTGCTCCAGAGCTAGGAGAACCATACATGTGCTCACATCTTGCCAGTGATGCTGCAGGACCCAGCCTCATAGCTCAATCCACCATTGGTGTCCATGTACACTGACACAAGAGGAGCAAGGAGTCACAAGAGGCTTACTTCTGCTACTCCTGAAGAGATGGCACAGGGGTGATGCTCTTGCAACACTTCAGCATGAATCGTTAGCCCTACCCGGGCAGATCTCTGGAGGCCCTAGAATGCCAAGTTCTATTTGAAAAGGTGTTGAGTCTTCACTCAGCTAGGATGGAGAGCATCTGACACTTAACCACAAGCCATAATAACAGAGCACCCTTGTCTTTCAATTCTTAGATGTGGACGCCAAGCCAGAATTCACTTTACCAAATAAAAATGTTTACCATGTATGTGTCTGTATCTGAACAGGTCATGTCAGTCTCCCTTTACAGCCCATTGGAAGAACTAGGCTCTTCTACTGAACTCATCCTATATAGCACATGTCTAAAGGAGGTCAAATGAATCATACCCTAAAAGTGCCTGTTTCTGTACCCTGCCTGAGTTCTACAGAAGTCCTGTTTCTCTTTATTGAATATATATAGGGTCTCTCCCCCACCTTCCACTCAAGAGGTAGACATCTATGACACAGGCGAGATATATCCTAGCACCATCTTAATCCTTTCCATTTATGAATCGGTAACAAAACACTGATCATCTACATTCTCAGTCTCCCACTCAATACAGTGGATGCCTGCCAGTGGGTAACACCAGTCCTTCACATAACTGCTTTTAGTTACATGACACCAAGCAGCATGTTTATTTCAATATATTCAGCAGCTCGCACTTATTACTTCAGTACTTTTCCCCTCAGATGTCACAAGAATTGGCTTGCTCTGGGTAGTATTTTTCTCATTAGCAGAGAAGGTTCCTGTCTTTGTTGCCAGTCTTCAAAAAAGACTTACCAAGAGATCTTTCCCTTTAGGTGTGACCTATATATTTTCTTCTAATTTATTTCCTTTAAGTTTTACATTTCTTAAGACTTTTTTTGTTCTACACTTAAAAACAGTATTATCCAAAAACTGCTGAAACCCATGAGTCTTCAGCTGACTGTGAATCAAGCCACATGATCAGGTTTATCATGTTACCTCTTATTTTTCCTTATAGAGTCCTCAATTTTATTGGATAGTCAAGAACTAAAATTATTAATATTCTCAAGTTTCCTTTCCAGAAACAAGTAACTTTTTTTCCTTATTTCTAATCTCCAATTCCTCTCCTTTCTTCTGTTAAAACCACGTTCCTGAAACTCTCCAGAAACGAGGTTGATTGGAAAAAGGTCAAAACATGTTCAGGAAAGGGGAGTGGTTAGACTTTTCTATCCCATCCAAAGCAGACATGCAAACTGAACTCTCTCGGCCTGTTGAACCTCCCTCTCACCTGAGCAAATGGAGGCGCGATGTAGCTGTACTGCTAGAAATTGGTTCCAGCCCTCTGAATTAAAGTTTAGGACTTTAGATCAAATTTATCTTCCTCCCCTGTATCCTTCTATAAGGACCACAGTCATCTTGGTAAGCTGTTGGGCATTTGCCAACAAGCATTCAGACACCTGACAGTAGTTGTAAGAGAACAGAGTTTTTCCAGGCCAAAGTTATGACCATATTTATATTCTGACCGTTCACTCCAATTTTGGTGTGCAGTTGTCATGCAGTACCCCAGATAAAATCCTTCTTTCTCAAAATACTTTTGCTCCTGAACACTTTTCTTCACTGAACTGACCAACCTCATCAGAAATGTCACAGCTAGGAAAAAAAGCAAACACCTTCATGTGCGGTGAAACAGGCCCTATTACAGTCTATTGGCTGTGATGCTTGGGGAGGGTACTTTATGCTTAAAGACCTTTGTGATGGTTTTAATGGTTTGACAAATCTCCTTTCCCAGCAGAAAGGAGGCCTTCTGTGCCTGGCAGTGAACTGTAGTCTTCCAGAAAGCTGAAAGAAAACAGCACTTATCCAAATTTAACTTGCCATACTTTCAAACTGGTCTGTGTGAGGAAACTTCTTTTGCTTTAATTTCATGCAAAATGTTCAATTAAATTCTCTCAGGAAAGAAGCCCTTTTATGTATAAAGGCATGTATGCTATTTTTTCTTTAAAATACATTTCACTTGTCTTCCCACATGGCTGAAGTGGAAAATCTTAGTGTAGTGATTATAAACCCACATTAACCTGCCTTTCTTCAGGGGCAAAGGAGAACAGGAGAAGCACTGAACAATTCCTCATCTCCACAGGCAAAGAAATAAGATAGGCCTGGCGCTGAGCCCACTCAGCAAGCTGACTCCACCAGACCAGGCTGGGAGCACATTCCACAGTCAAAAGTTCTCTCAAAAAACTTCCTGCCAATGGCTATTTGACATTAAAAACTAGAATGATCTAGGTCAAGTATCCCAGTTGACATTAATTGCCATGTTGGATCAAAAAAAAGCCTCTCAGCCGGCGCTCAAGTCACATTAGGCTTAAAAGCAATCAAGGCCAAAACCTTGAATTGCACCCAGAAGCCAAAAGGAAGCCAACACAGCTGTTGTAGAACTGCCCGAGCATGTTCCTGCCACCCATGCCCTCTCTGCAGACCCGCAGCTGCCTAATTCTCAAACTGAAGCTTTGTAGCACTGGTCAAGTGTGGCCTCAAGAACAGGCGAGCCTATGGCCTCCCATGGAGGTTGCTACATCAGAGACTGCCACCATGACATGGAAGCCCCTAAAGTACACTTTTCTGTGTCCTGATGCAGAAGGCTGGGAGAGTGCTGGCTGTACCTACCTCAGAATAACAGCAAACTACAAAATGCTTATATAAAAGACAGATTAAACACTCCAGTTTCTAGTACACTAGGTACCACCTGCCTCTAGTGCTTTAACCCCTGTTTGCTGCTACTTTTATCTCCATGTATGCTGAAGGCTAAGTGTGTGCAATGTCCAACTGGAAAGGTAAGATGACCTGGAAAAGTAATCTTTTTATTGACAAAAGCACAAGACTGGATGGCTCTCCATTATCCAGAGAACTCAACAAGCATCTCAGAACACCATGTGTGATAGTGGTAGCTGAAACCAGAATTTTAAAAATCACCACCCCGAAAAAAGAAAAAAAAAAAAGGTTGACTTTTTTTTCCTTTTCTGTTTTTTAAACAGAAAATGCAGTTCTGTTGCACCATTACATGAAATAAGAACTACTGCAGGGTGATTTTTTTGAAGGCAAAGTACGTAACAGTGCTGAGGAAAACTGGAGAAAGAGAAGGCAGTAGCAAGACAGATCAGCACTCCAAATAGAGTCAAAGAAACATACATGAGTTTTTGGGAGGGAACAGACACCAGACAGTACCAAAGCAGTCAAAGCTATCACTGTTAATGAGATGAAGACCAGAAAAAAGGATTTAAAAAACCCAAAACATTCATCTGATACCAAAGATCTCAGATGATTTTTTCTTAACTTTTTTTTTTTTTTAAAGGGAAGATGATTGATCAGGAACAGTGGTAATTCTAAGAGTGTACCTTTTTAATGTAAACAAGAGAGAATTCTAACTCACATTTTTAATCCCAGAGTTATCACAGCCAGTGCCAAGAAGGTCAGATTCTGGAACCACTGCTTATGCTGAGCAGTGTCTCCTTCCACATACTCTTCCAGTTATTTCCAAAATATTACTTACAGTAGATGAATAACATTTCAAGGTATATAGAGTTCACATAAAGAAGAGGCAACTCTATAAGCTCTTGCCATTAATATATTTTCTAAAGCTACAGCTGGAACAAAAACAACCAGGGGTTCATCTTACTTATCCCCACAGCTTGAACAACATGGCCTTTTACACAACAGAGATAAAAGGAACAGATTAATTTTTAAAGAGTAAAAGATTAAAATATATAGTTGCACTCCGTAACTCATAGCAGGTTTCCAAATTGTAATCAATATTTTCCTTTGCATTTAAGCACTTCTGAATCTTAATGCTTTTTAAATGTCCAAGTGCCAGAAAAAATAATTTTATTATAGATAACTGAATTGGAGTCTGATTGTAGTTTCTGAAGTTCCTTGCAAAGCAAATATGGGTTAAGTGCCCATTTGTTATAAACTTCTTTACAGTGCTGTAACACAATAGCTCATGCAACAGACCCTGAGCTAATATTTAGCATACAACCCGATAGCAACATGTAGATCCAAACACAGCTGGAAAACCAAAAGTCTACCCCGAGTCCAACAATATTTGTATTGTTTTATTCAAAAGATTAAGAATACAGGTGTCAAAATACTCTTTTCAAAGCAGAACAATATTTGAAAGAAGTAATCAGACAAACCAATTATTTTGGCAACTCAGCACATGCAGTACTGTGGACCACTGATAACTCAGTCAGTTCAATGAAAACATGAAAAGACTTCCCCCTATCCCCTGCCAAATACAAACTCTTTAGCCAGTAAAGGTACCTAACGACTTGTACAAATTTTCTGAATAACTTACAATTTCACATTTGGCCCAAAACTGTGTCAAGGGTCATTTTCGAAAAAAATCTATCCAGTGTCATTTAAAAACCAGAACAAACATAATGCCTTTTTTTTTTTTTTTCCTCTCTGTACTATACAGTGCATACTGTTCCAGAGCCAGGTAAGGAGTAAAATGTTCCAATATGGCAACAGTCAAAATTAACCCTAACAGTACTTGTAATAAGAAGTACAAAATACTTCTCAACATAAGCCAACAGGAATCACCACAGTCTGCTTGTATTACTGGGAATAAGCCCAGTGAATCTCCCAGTGATCACATTTTACAAGCTAGAGCAGGTCTTTTCCTCACCCATTTAGACATTAGGAAAAGGTTTTTCACCAAGAGTGCGGTCAGTCACTGGAACAAGCTCCCCAGAGAAGTGGTCACAGCACCAAGCCTGGCAGAGTTCAAAGAGCGGATGACGCTCTTAGTCATATGGTTTAGCGTTAGGTAGTCCTATGCGGAGCAGGGAGTTGGACTCTATGATCCCTATGGGTCCCTCCCAACTCAAGATATTCTATGATTCTGTATCTATGTTTGCAGTCAACAAAATGTTAATAACATATTAATACTTTTCAAGAGGGTTTTTGGATTTGGAAATAACCAATCATGCCTTTTCTACTTTTTCATTCATGTAAGGACATCAGTACTTTGTGATAGGTCTCCTACAGTCTTCAGAGCATAGCTCTGGAACACTGCATATTGAACAGGCATTATGTACACAAGTTCCTAGTGCAGACAACAGCTGCACAGATTAAAGATTGATGGCAGGAACCAAGAATACCAACCAGCAAGCCCAACGTGTATGTTATAGGAAAGATGCCCCCAGAACTGCAAATCTCAGTGCCCTTTGCTCAATCCTGGTATGTGTGGCAGCCAGCTACATCCCAGCAATCTAGCACATCCCAACAATTTTGCACATCCTGGAACTGTCTTTCTGCATCAAGCAAAGAACCCAAACATTAGGACTATCCAGGACCCCTTAAGATGACTAAAAATGAGAAAGGCAGAGAAGACTTCAATTCACACAACTCCACATCTCCATTTGCAATACACCTTTCTGGAAATACACATTTCCACTCACAGATGTATTAGTTTAGTACAACCTAATCCTAGAGCCCCCTGCCCTCATGAGAGATGTAATAGAACCCTATTGCTCTAAGTAATGCTTCTACACCATACACACACAAAACACATGAGGAGAGCATTTAAGGGATATTTATCTTGTTTTGATTCCGTATAAGCGTTACAATGAGTTGTTAGTAATATGTTAGGGAGTTAAACAAAATGAATGCTTTTTCAGCAGCACAGAAGCTAGTCTTTCAAACCACTTCTCTACGAATATGCTATCAGCATTTCTAGACAAGTACAGAGTTAACTCCTAGATAGAATACTTTATTACTTGAAAAACACACTGCTTACTTTTACCATACCTCCCTAATAATATTATTTTAGTTAAAACAGTACATGTTTACTAAGCTATTAAATAAATTGATACACTTTAATACTAGAAAAAAGTTACTTTTTTTAAACACAAAACCTATGAAGTGGTAATCTAAAAAGTGTTATTTCCATTTTATCTACTTACTGTTAATTCAGCCTATTAGCTAAGAATGTTTCATGTTTCCAAGTCAGAAAAGTCTCACGAACCTGAATTTATGAAATTAGATCTGCTTCTTGTGATTGATGCCTTCTTATCCCAATTATGCTAACATTTTCATGTATACCTACTATTTCTCCCTACAAGACTACTTTTGGATGACAGCTTGTTAGGTGGAATAGTTCCATAAGTTTGCGCCACTTTTTTATCCTGTGGGTAAACTTGTAAATTATTTAAGGCCTGTCCTCTTTACCTGTTATTATAAAACTAGAGGAAATGAGTGGTCTTCATAAAATCTTTTTTTATTGTTGTTTAAATTAGTTTAGATTATTCAATGCATTCAGAAGTTACTGTGGTAATATGTGCCTTCTCATACAATACTAGGCTAGAATAACCATTTATTAACCATAGTACAGAGTTGCATTTTATGATGAAAGAATGTGACACACAAGTCAGTCTTCTGATTTAGTAAAATTTCCTTTACCAAAACTACAGTAGAATATTTCATAAACATCATGTCTCAAAACCATCTTCTACTTAAATACCTGATTATGTTTTTTTCTTTACTTTGGAGAAGTGCTAAAAAGAAAAATGAAAAGAGAGACAAAATAAAGAGAAAAAAACCAAAAACATACCCCAGAAAGCTTTCAACACTGGTACAGTCTCTTGGAAGGAAACACTCCTCTTGTTCAGAGTCACCTAACATATGTAACTCACTTTTTTGTTTATCCATCTCTTGCCACTGTTCTTGATCATCTGTCCACAGGCCCAGGTGAGCCTACCACACAGGGGTAGTGATAAAAGAAAATTAAATTAAAAAAAATAAAAACATCACTTTCAGTCCCCTACCTTCCTTTGCTTCCATTCGTGCCCTTGCACAAGACTTTCCCTAGATATCCTTCACCTCCCCACAAACAATCATCAGTAAGGCCACTCTCTTTCCTGATTTTGCAGTAAGATGGCTCAGGTAACGAAGGTAGCACAAACATTTATATTTTTAATAGGACAAATAACTACACCTCCCTAAACTGTTCCCAACAGGGTAATACCACTATCTATGCTTGTACCAGTGAAGTGGCAGGACTGATGGGCCGGGGCTAGGACTTCACTGTTCAGTGAAACTGAGCTGTAATATCAATCTGTATACCTGGTCTTTATATGTAAGGATTCACTCTTGCTATTATCTTGTATTTCCATATCTAATTACGTGAATACGCCCAAACTTTCTCCCACTTATGCAACGTTGCCCTTCTGTACAAGCAAAATCTCACATTATTTGACACTGGTTTAAAATTAAATTGATTAGCAGAGGTTAGACAACCCCCACTGATAAAAATGTTGAATCCCTACTGCCTTGGCCACATACACAGGTAACAGAGCACTTGCCTCTGTATTGTGAGGTCAAGTAAGAGAACTATTTCAATTTCTCAGACTAAAACACAGGTCAGGTTCCTGTCGCCTTCTAATCTCTAAATCTAGCAAAAGGAGAAAAAAGATAAAAACCAAAATAAGGGTATTTACTCCGTTTCTGAATGAAGACTATGTCTGGTGGAAGGGTTACCTGTTGTCTTACCTGGTCTTAATTTTATCCCTGCTGATGCACAGGCTAATCTAATGCAGTGAGCTCCTAGGAAGAAGTTGCCATTTCTTGCTAGTTTTATGCAAGCATCTTTTCTTATATTCTATTGTTAAATAATGCCTCCATGCAACTACAACCTGGTGTATTGTCAGTGCTAGACTGAACATCCACCCGGGAATGCTAATGTATACCCCATCCCAGAGCCCAACAGGCTTACTTTTGCCACAAACCTCCCTTCTGGATGGTCAGTCCAACTTAAGCCCCACATTCTAGTCCCGCACCTGTAAAATTTTAACAGTCCCATTCTTACTCTAGCGTGTTCATGTGGCTTTAGTGTGTTCATGTTCCAGAACACAGTGGAGTACTATTTCCGTTCTCCTGTATTACAAAACAATCATCAGCATATGAAACGGAAAACAGACTTTGAGGTGGGGTGGGGAAATCACTTCTTCCTTGGATATAATCTACTCCTTCCAACAAAAGGAAACTACAATAACCAAGCCACTAACTCATAGGAGACCCACAGTTTCACCAAGCTTCATGACAAGTTCCCCTTGGAATCAGTGCATGGTACAGTTAAGGGACTTGACTGTCCTCCTTGGAAAAACCACATTTACTGCAATATAGATATTAAAAGAAAGTGTTAACTGTTTGGTCCCAAACTCAGCCTTTACCTGTCAAAAAAGAGCTCAGTTTCTCCTGATGCTGTAGGGCTATATCCCCTAAATTTGGCTGTGTTACACTTCAGTCTGATGGTCTCTCACACCCAGTGTTGAACTTACAAGAAGAGCAGGAATCAGTGAAAAAACAAGACAGGTTTCCCTTGTACAGGAATAAATATTTTTAAGAAAATCCAAAGGTGCAATCTGGCATGTTAAAGGAGATGCCTAGAGCTGTCCCTTTAAAAAGCCTCGTTTAGGACCAAAACCTTTTACATTCTCTTCCTCACAAGTATATGTTCACATGCTCTAATCTAATTTTAGAATGTCCTTCCTAGATTAATTTTTAAACTCAAGTCTGGATACTTTTTATCCTTTTTCTGCCCAGATAACACTGTTGAGCCTGTCTGTCCCACTACTGGAGACATCAAGGACATGGAAGTCAAGCTGCCACAGGTTTGCATCCCACCCTTTCCCACAAAGAGCAGAAAAACCAAAACAAGAGTCACCTTTGTGTACAGGGCACCGTGCTTGCAGGCCAAGACCCATAACTTCCTACAGCATGCATGCTATTATATGTACTTTCTGTCACAATGATTGCAACAAAGCCATCTAATTAAATGCTGCAAGATGCGAAAGAAACACAGCACTGTTCCCAAACTTTTACAGAAAAAAGAAGTATAAATAAGCATACCTTCCTTCATTCATAAGGTAGCCAGTCCAGGCTTAGGCTTGACAGCATCTCTGTAACAGAGTAAACCTACCACAGACTTAAAAGTATAAATACATAACTAAACCTTCTGGCACCTTTCTCTTTACTAGATATAATTCAACCTCTGTAGCTTTAGCTATGCCTGATACAGCTCACAAGTAGGACACTTTTAACCAATGTCTGTTTATATACTTTTATTTAGAAGGGCCTTGTACCTGAAAGCCTGTATATAAGACATATCTTTTGAAAGGAAAGGAACACTTCAGACAACCAGTGGTGACAATGTGAGCTATTTAAGGAAGAAGTAAGGTACTTTAGACTAAGTCAGCTCTTCCCATTCCACTTGCAAACAGCTGGGAAGAAAAACCACAAACTGTTACGGTCATTAAAAAGGGATGGGGGAGGAATTAAGTCAGCCACTGATGGATCTTAAAGCCCCTTGCCAGAGCTGGGAGGTACAGCATGGATTGGTTCCTTTATTTTGCTGCCTAGAACTGCTACACGGTTTTGGTTACACATCACATTTCACTAGTTTTCCACTTGTGAGAGTTCATGCCCTAGACTGGCTACCTGGCTCACAGCAGTTCCAGCACAATACGTATTTATAACATTTTATTAAAACATATTTTAAAGCTATTAATTTAATGATCTTATCAACTAAGTAGCAAAAAAAGCGTGTGCGTGTGCAGAACAGACTCTGCAAGTCCTATGAGATAACAGAACACACAACAAGCTAGAACATTGTATTTTTTACCTCTTACGCTACACCAGAGTTAAACAACTTGCTCCTAGTGGTGCTCTTAGATCCACAGAGCAGCACGTTTTCCCACTGGTTTCTAGCAGTCTGTTGTCTCATGAATCAGAGCAAACCCCATGTTCAGAAGGTCACTGACAGGGTTCATAAGCCACATGGTGCTCCTGTCAGCTCCTCTTCTTCCTCTTGAGACAGTCTCCAGGAGCTCCAGAGACCTTGCCTACAGTCATGTTGCTAAAGCATGCTTCACACAACACAGCACCTTCCCCTCTGCTATCGCTTTTCCCCTCCACATGGTTGGTCTTCCCTGTACACTGTTTAACAAGTTGTAAAATTTAAGGATACTTAATCTAGGCCAAAGGAATTATTCAAAGTTACCATCATCTGCATGCTGTTAACTAACAGATTTATTTCATTAAGACTTTTCCCTCCTGCCCACACAGAGAATCAAACAAGTCACATAGAAGTTAAGGTGCCAAATGCTGGAGAATTAACAATATCACCACAAAGCGGTATTTCCAGTGACACAAGTAACAATGTCCTCCAAATTCCAAGTGTTCAGTAAGTCTCCATTGCATTCCTATTACATTAGTATCACACTAGGCTTTCCCAGAAACTAAAGGATTCTATCTTTTTTTTTTAATCTCTACAGCATGCCCACTGCTAAACCCAATTCATTCATTCTCCAGCTTATCCATCCACACTCTTCTTTATATTTAGAAAAAAATACTGGGTTTTACATTCAGACTAGGACAGCTCATTTCTTTCTCTGTATACTCATGGCAGGCCAAACTTCACAGCTTTACTTCTCATCACTTTGCTCCACCAGTATGCCCACAGACAATGCCTGCAAATGACTGCCATGGACTATATTAAAATAAAAATTACCAAACTGGGGGGGGAGGCAGGCAGGGCATGGATATTACATTTCAGTGCAGTCTGATTAGTTTTAATAAAATATGCTTTCCAGTATATTTAGAGACTCTAAGACAAAAATAGTTAAGTACAAGTTATCCATCTTAAACCGAGGTACTCAACTCCAAAAACAAAGCTGACATTAGTTCAGACTTGTATTACTTATGCACATGTGATAGGTTTGTTTGTGGTGGGGTTGTAGCCCCAAATAATGGCAAACAGCACTTGTAAACTGAAAGGAAGCTATGCCCACAGACCACAAAGTATCAATATTCAATGCTGGTGAAACCCAATGGGAAACAAGCCTCACCATTGTGCCATGGTCGCTGAACAACTCAAACATAAACCACTTATGTACTTCCAGAAGAAAACATTTTTATACATGCATTACACATGAGCAATAAACATTTTTATACATGCATTACACATGAGCAATCTGCAAAGACTAAACAGCATATACAAGGTAACCAAAGAGAGCTAATAAAGGCATACGGAAGACATTATACCTTTTTTTCTTCTCTGTCATCTCATTTTAGTAATTACCAGTTATTTCTACATATCTTAAGTGACTCACTTGTAAATAACAAGTACAGGAATACAGTGATGGAACAACCATTAGTGCATGCATGGAGAGACGGAATTCAGAAAAGTGAGTTCATGAATTATATTTACATTTACAGTTTTATGTAGTCTAGTGATTAAACCAAAAGAGAAAAATCACAGGAATATTTGCCCTTATCTTAATTAGTAAGCCTGTTTATGCAGGCTGAAAGGTAAGCATGTGTTTGTTTCTCTATCTCATTTTTATTTATTACAGCTGAAGAGCACTGCATTATCTGTAGCCTTCAAGTCATGAGAAGCCTCCAAACATAACTTTTGCAGAAATGGTTTTAAAAGTGACACATGTAGAAATTTCACATTTGATCCATATAGCGAGACGTGGTTTACCCAGAAAGAGTAAGGATCTCACTCAAAGATATGAAAGCATACAAAATAATCACAACTCATCCCCTTCAAGGACTTCTATCACTATCTTTTTTGCCCCCTAAAATTTCTACAAGTAAATTTCATCACTGTAATTTCACTTATTTCATAAGGTGGCCCGCTGCCCAAATTCTTCCAAACATGAAAGTGAGAATCTAAATTAGAATTAAAAAAACCACCAACCATAAAAACACAACCCCAAAATCCCAAAACACCCAAAAAGTAACCCCCACACTATGTGCTTTGTCCCCGGGACAGCATGACAGGTGTTCAGGAACTGAAAAATTAATCCCACTCAATACTTCCCTCCCAGGCTTAAGTGTGTTTGATGTTCCTAGTACCACCAGCTCTAATAGATTATTGGAAGGGCATGTGACAATGAGTATTTCTCCTTTCTACAGTTTTGATACTGAAGCACAATAACTGCAATATCCAAGAATAATTCAGTATTTTATGTTATTTTTCTGATTTATTTAAACAACCACTATTATTTCTACAACCCAGGGCATCTTGTCAGAGTTCTTCAAATCCTGCAGATGATCTCCACATAACGTGGGAAAGTTTAACAAAACTAAGTTTTCCACAGCAATAAGGTCTATGATACACATGGAACAGCTGCATTTCTTTCTCACTCTCTTTGCTCAGTAAGGAAGGGCTGTGGGTGAGGAGACAACACACCCTGACTTACGCCATCCCACTGCAGGGAAGGGACCTTCTGCAGAGGAACGGAGCAGGTCACTATGGTCAGTGGCACTACTGTGGATAAACCTGACAAAGTCCACCTGCCACAGCACCAAGCAGTAAGCTAACAAGAATTAGATCAGATAGCAGATCTACAAGTGTTTATAGTCCATGACTCAACATTCCCCCCCGTAAAGCGACCTTTAAGGAGGACAGGAAAAGGAGATGAGCATGCTTATATGTTAAATTCATACAATCCATTATCCAAAAGTGTAACTGATATCTAAGGCTCTAAATCTACTTAAGTAGCAGAACAGAAATGGCCTACAATATCCCCAAAAGGCCACAACAGAGGAAATTGGATTGTTTCTGTGCTCCTGGTATCTTGTGAAGCATGCGCAATATTCCTCAACAAAGTAACAACAAAGTCATACAGTAGGAGACACAGAAATAGCATGATCATCAGCACAAAGAGGATATTTTAAGACCTGCTTTAATGCTTAAGTTCAGTTTTAGAGACAAAATACAGTTCATATTTGCCTAGACAAGGCTCTGAAGACATCAGATCTAGAAGAACCATATAGCACTAACTCAAAATATCCAGTATTACCCCAAAAAGCAGCATCAAACACTGTTCATCTCCCCTACTGCACATTAGAATACTTTGAAAACAAAACCAGAGCAGGGTAATGCAAAAATGAAGTTGCCTGGAAGGCCTGAAGGGCAAAATGAACAGACCCTTTTTCATCAAGAAAATTCACAGGAGAAAATGACTAATGATAAAACTTGAGGTCCAGAAGATAAAGTTGGGAAAGTGACCTTTTATGTATTTCAGATCAAAAACCAGCTGTGTCATATGTGTGCTGAGATAGCCTTGGACATGTGACAAACCAGCTTAAAAAAAAAAAGGTTGTGAGCAAGCACTCAAGACAACTGTGTTGAAGAGCTATATCCAAAAGACACAGTCAAACTTTCATGTTTGATACTGCAATCCAAGGACAAGCCAGAGTTCAGTAAACAGTAAATGTGATTCTGCACAACCTTGTTATCTTTTCATCTTGACAGTTAAACCTATGTGAGGGAGTGCAAAGAGGTTACACAAAATGCTATCAGCACAGTTTACCAAATATTCTTTTTTGCATTTATTTTGTAGCAGAATAAAACTTAAGGTAGCAGAGAATTAAACACCTGTAAATTGAGAGAACCAGGACTGATTCTTGAAAAGTCACCTTGACCTCCAGCAGCAAAGGGAAATTTTTCTTCAAGAAATTTTGCACTCTTACATGGCTACTGTTGAGCAGTTCAGACCAGATTTTCTCTTAGTACTGTTAGTTACAGAAGTGAATAGCAAAGGTGCACAGACTCTTCCCTTCTTTCCCATAAATAAGTAGCTCCTAACAATAGGGTCTAGGGTAATGGTTTTAAACTAAAAGAGGTTAGATTTAGATTAAATATTAGGAAGAAATCTTTACTGTAAGGGTGATGAGACATGGAAACAAGTTGCCCAGAGCAGCTGTGGCTGCCCCCTCCCTGGCAGTGTTCCAGGCCAGGCTGGACAGGACTTTGAGCAACCTGGTCTAGTGGAAGGTGTCCCTGCCCATGGCAGGGGGTTGGAACTAGATGATCTTTAAGGTCCCTTCCAACCCAAACCATTCCGTGATTCTAAGTAACAGATAAAGGACATGCTTCAGGTGGTTTTGCCTTTCCACCACATAACCATACACATCTCCATTATTCAGGGAGTTCTAGGACTTTTAACATATCATCTTGGAATTCTGGTGAAATCTTGACCCTGAAGTCAACACGGCCATTCCTTCCAATTTCCAAGGTTAAAATTTTCACATTTATCTGTGGTGTTCCTCCTCTCCAACCCCCACCCCTTTTATATCATTATATTCTTGTTTTGAACTTTAGCTTCTTATCCTCCTTCTCACATATTGCCCAAGAGAGATTTTGCTTAACTCTTGTGAAATCACCTTCATCACTTCAAGATATGATTGTTATTCAATATTATGATTGTTGTTAAAGAAAAATTAAGCTATTGTCCTAGCTGCACATTTAGGAAGTACAGACTAGTACCTGAAGTCTTCAGCTCTTACAAAAATAGGAGGAGAAAGATGCTCTTGGGTATGAGTTACAGGGTGTTTCCACAAGCTAGAAATGGCCTAAATAAGACTATTCATTGATTTAATCAGCCTTTAAAGGATATTCTCGTTGTTGTGTAATTAATTAAGCACCTAAAATTCTAGTAAGCAGAAGAAAATTAGCTACCTCAACAAGGGGCCCATGTTCTATTCTTGTTACATGAGGAAAGAAAAATAAAAATAAAAATCACAAAAGCAAGTATACTGCAAAATAAGGTCGATGCAGCAGCAGCCCAAATGGTTCCAGAAAGTGCTGTGCAGAAGGAGTTGTTTCCAAGTTTGATTGTAGTTTTGTCCTTCCCTACCAAACTCAGCCCAGTTACAGGGCTGGCAGAACACACTTGCTTAGACACCACCACCCACCGGGGATGCCTGCTTCTCTTGCTGGGAGCTGCATTTCTAGAAAAATGGCCACAAGCAGGAGATGAAAAAGGTGTAGGAACAGAGGTTGGGGGGAGGGGGGGTTTGGTGTCTAGGTTTTTTTTTTTTCCATGATGGTTCTCATGTACTCACCTTTTTGATACCTGCAAAAACTCCGAAGTAAGTGGAGAAAGAAACATCACTTAGACAAGCAATTTTTTCCATGAACAACAAGCAAAACAACTATATTCAAACAAAGTTGAGGGCTACAGACAAGAAAATGGAGGCCTAGACACTATACTTTATACTGCCTGAGAAATTAAGGCAGAAACCAGTAGCTTGATGTTATTCCCTGCTGTTTTACGTTGGTTTTTCACCTTTTTATCAGCAGTGTAATAAACACAGAAGAAGCACCAAAGAACAAAGCATGACTCCCATCCTGGCAAAAAGGAGGGGGAACAAGACGTAAGTGGAAGTGGATGGACTACTTATGGCAATTATTGTAAAATATTTTTGTACTGCCTGCCTTAATGTAGCTCTTTTCCTACCAAAAGGCCTACAAATAGTTCTGAGAGGTTCCTTTCTCTGAGGAGAAAGAAAAACTGAAATAAGAATATGCCATGAAGATAAATTTTCCCAATAACGCAAGCTACAGGAAACAAGTAGAGGTCAAACAAAACTATTATTTGCCTTTTCAAACACTATTTTCTTCAGCTGCTAAATAAAAACATTATGAAGCCATTTTACACAGTGAAATTTAACCTTATATTAACCTTCCGTATTAAGTAAACAAACCTTTCTAGCCAATAAGCATCTCTGTGAACTCTCCAAGATGATAAGCAATACCTTAATTACATTCATTTACATGACTTTGAAATTGTTCCAGTCCAAAGTCAACAACTAACAAGGTCAAAGAGTATGGAAATGTAAAATAAGGAGAAATCCATAGTCGGCCAGTTTACACAACTATGGTGCAGCATCCTTTCTACTCAGTTTGTAATGGGTCAGGCATACCAACCAAGTGTTCACCTTTTCATCTATTACATCAAAAAAGCAAATCCTCTGAAACAGCAGAGACTGAGTGCATCCTTTCTTTTTTGACAACTATTCAAAGTTGAAAACAATGGACACTTCAAAGTTGTTTTTAATGCCTAATGGACAATCAAGCGGTATGAATATCTTATGCAAATATTTTAGAATATTATAACAGAAAGGCACAATACAAAGGAAGAGATTTTTTTAAATGCATCCAATTCACTGACCATTACAGAATATTTGGTATAGTGCCATTATATTCAATAATGCTAAACTGAATAGTTTTGTTGGGATTTATCCCATGATGAAAGTGCAACAGTAGAAAAGAAGCCACCATATTGACTCCACACCACTCTACTTCATGAACTCCCCAGACTCAGAGAGAAGCCCAAGCCCAATAAAAACCACTGCTTAGACTTCCACTTTCAGCAACTAGACTATATCCTTAAGGTATGGGGCAAAAACATTCTGTGTTTAGTCTTGAGTAAAATCTTTAGCATGCTACCTGAAAAACTTTATTATTCAATCTGTGCTTAGAGCAGGAAATACTAATTATACTTAAGCAGCAATTATAAGGATTTTAATAGTAACTGTTGCAAGAAACTTGAAGAAGTATGTTCTGCCCTGAAACAGCAGAAAAGCAGACACAGCGTCCATCCCATTCCCAAGATATTAGATAATAGCTCAAGTATGATCAATAGCAATCAAATTAGCCAAAATATAGCATATACACACACACTGCACTAATGGATCATTTCAGGATTATATTATAACCATGAAAATATTACAAATACGCATGTATAAAAATCTAAAGTACAGCTTTTGGATTTAGGCAATCCTGTATCAATGCACTGCAGCTGACAACATTTTCTTAGTATTAAATTAGATAAATCTCCCTGCACCCTCACTTTACTAGCCAAGCACTTTTTACACAACTCTCAAGCCAACAACCTTCTGCAATTTAAGTATGATTTAGTGCAAGAGAAGCAATGAGTATTATAAAATTTATGCTTGTTCACCTTCTCTCCCCATAGAGAAGGGCAAGATGTTTTTTCATGTAAATATGTATTAGATCCAAATCATTTAAATAGATATTATTCCATAGAGAACATGATGCTGCATATGCCCATTTCAGCTCCATGTTACTAAATAAACTGCAAGATAATGATGCTGCCTTGCTCATCCTAAAGGACACTGAAAATATTTCTAGGCATTTCAAACAGAAGTAAAAGGAAGACACTTTCACAAGAACAAAAGAAAAACTAAGGTGTCTCTTACAAAGCTAGATAAGGTGAAGACAAGTTATTTGTAAATCACAAATTAGTCATCTCTTCAGGAGGGGGCCATAACTGTTAAAAGCTCAGGTAAGTGGAACAGTCTTTACAGTATGAATACCAAGTCATTACTATCATCAATTTCTATTTTCTTTTAAATGAAACAAGGGAAAGAAAAATATCTGCAAGGAGAAAAAACAAGATATTTTAGACAGGTGGCTAAAAGTTAATGTAGCAATGTTAAATGCAAGGTGCCAAATGTTAATGCAATTTTATTTCTCAGTTATATTTAGCTACAAGTGTCACTGCTTAAATTGCGGGGAGAGAAAATAGGGATAAAACTTAAACCTATGCCTGTTAAAAGAGCTTTAAGCATTACTTTTAAGTAAGCACATATATCTCACTGCTTTTCACAAAATACAAATGAAGTTAACCAGCATGTTACCACAAAATACATTTATAGTTAACAACTTAATTCAGAGTCATGTATTTACTTAAAGTGAGGGAGATTATCATTTGGGTCACTGTCAGTTATCTTACAATACAGTCTGACCTCTACTTGATTTTAAAATAGGATAATCACCTTCAACTATGTATGAACCTTGAACATTATCAAAAACGGGTTTATTGCATCAACGATTTATTAATAGTCTTATATTAATAGTAACATAACTTTGACTTTACAGAGTCATAAAGATGACGAGAAACACAGTCAAGACTTAATGCGCTACCTATTTTATTTTAGGCTTATAAGGCAACCTCATGATACCATCAGAAAAACCATCCAGAAAGTAACAGCTACATAGGAGAGAACAACAGAATACACATGTATCATCTCAGTTATAAAGAACAGAGCGGGAAGGATAAAGAGAGTAACAAAATTAAGATAAATACTGAAACCTTTTAAGTACTGAAATTCTCCTCTAGCCAACAGGACTTGGAACTGTGAAACTGCTTGTGCCAAGGCAGGTAATGTCCTGACAAGCACATTAACAGCAACTGCTATAAAGAAAAGGTGTGTGCCTTACACAGGAGCGCATTAAGTGAGATTCCCCTTCCAAGCAAAACACTGTGAGACGACCAAAGCCTACAGGTTTGCATTCAAAGCAAACCTGAGGAAGGACGAAACATTCCTCCCGGACCTTTCTGATTCAAAACAATTGCTGCAGCAGCCCTGCCACGTTGTTCATGTTGCACGGTCACTTTTATAGCTGTTAGCCCCATTACAACACAGTTGACAGTTCAAACAAAGAGCAACTAAGAACGTACAATATTCTATAACTGGCATTTACAGCATCGGCCTTGGACTTCTACTCTTTACCAGACAGGCACACAAATCAATCTACCAGCTCATAAAGGTGTGCTTTTTTAACCTCTAAAACAGATGGGATTGGCCAGAAATGTCTGGCATGTCAAACTGCTAATCACTGCTGCCCTTTGCACAAAATAACCCACTTAAGTTGAGGCATGGTTGCACTGTAACAGACATTAGTCTGTGGGAAACCCATTTAACTGTCACATACTCCTGCCACTCCTGCTCTCCCTTAATTAAGCCTAATGCCTTGTGCTTTGACCTTTTGTTCTAGCCTATTAACCCTATCTAGTACAAGTTCAAATATGTTAAACTTAAAAGTTTGCTGTAAAATATTAAATGCCAACCTACAGAAAGAACAAGGGGCATTTCTCTACCCTGTAAGTTACCAATCCCTTTACCAAATTTCCTAGGCTGACAAAATGGAAGCACTATGCAAGTCCCCAAAGACAGGATATATACAAATGCTAATCAGTTTCACAGCAAAAAAAGTGGAGTTTCTTCCACTTGCATAGCCTACTTTTTCCTCTTCAGAGGAAAAGGAAGGGGAAAAAAAGTGAAATTTCTGTTTGCAACTTCATATCCTCAGGCTTTCGTTTTTTTATCTGACAAGAAAGCATATACTATCAGTCAAAATCACACTACACTCACTTGCTGTTCTCTGAAACCTATCATTAAAAATAAGACATAATTGGTTTACAGTGACCAATTCCTCAATTAAAGGCTGCCTCTGCCAACATTGCTCATGCTGAGTCACCACCTTGTTCTTTTGACAAAATAGTTACACTTGCTATTAGTTTTTAAGTCTCATCTTCATCTTCTCATGAGTTGCATCTTCTGAAGTTTCTCAGGCTTGCATAAACTTAAACAAGGAAATAAAATTATAAATTTTAGGTCACTGCTACAGACTTTTCCTTTGACGCAAGCTCAACTTCAGCATGACTGCCTTGCCCTCTTCTGTCTCTTACATCATGAAGATTATACAGCATCAACAAGACCAACGGTTATGTATGCAAACAAGTGTACTCTTTCGGAAAAAGACCACCCTGATGGTCCAGAACTCTGACTTAAAACAAGAACTCTAATTCCAGTGACAAAAACAAACCTCTGATCAAGACACAATTCTACTGCACATAAAAGCTGTTTGCATTGCATACTATTGTGAATTTGTGTACCAACATAGGTATTCCACAATTAGTCCTTATAACCAATAAACAACCTGTTCCCCACCCCCCAAAAAAATAGTCAAGACATCGAACATAACTGTTTCGTAATGTTGGTTAGAAATGGAAAAATGAATGCAAACTGTGTCAGGATTACCAGCCATGTCATACACTGAGAAACACATTTTCTGAAATCTTTAGCTTAACCACCTTACTGACAAGCTGAATAGTTGGTGCAAAGACCCTTATTTACAACTTACACTTCCACAACTCTGACTAAACAGAACTGCTTTTAAACAGAGGTGACTGTCTTGAAACAAAACTTTGAACCACTTGAACTATTTTTAAAGATGTGAAATATTTCAAAAAGCTTGTTGCCACAAAAGCCACTATCTCCTAATTTCCGTTAAGGCTGTGTAAGTGACCATCTCCTGCTGATCACAACAATTTAAGTTTTAAATAGCTAATTAATTATGGCTTAATTTCAAAGTGCCTATCTTACCAATTCAGATACCAACAAGGAGTACAATTAACTTTCCTGTAACTACAGTTGTTCAGACAACTAAGAAGTACTACAGTGACACTAGACGACTTTTTTTTTTTTTTAGGAATCAAATAGGAAACATTATGGGAAAAAAAGAAAATGGATCCTTCATCCTGATCTCCCTTTTTTTACAAAACACTCATTCTGGATAAATCCAAATCTCCTCAATTTAAAAAGTGCAGATATTTTCTAGTAAGCTCACTTTGCTATATGCTTCCATGTTGGAGATGCTCAAACTACAGTACACAAGACCAGTGCTGTATTCAAATGAAGTCAAGCAACACATGGATTTATTTTTAAAAAAGAAAAACATATCCTTGCATCTGCAATCTGTGTCATTACAATGGATATGCGAGAAGTTTTGCAGGCTGGGATTTGGTATGACTGCCTCCAGCTTCTAGACCTTCTCTACTAATGCTCACAAAAGTTGCCACTGGAGGCAATGCAAATGAGTCCTAAGAGAGACCAGAAACAAAACAACAACTGCTTGTCAACCATTACATGCCCAAATTGTATTCTTTATGCTCATCAGCATTCTCAAGTTCTTAGGCATGCATGTAGGCCCACCGAGGACAGTGGGGCTACTCAAGTGAATAAAATTACTCACAAACCAAAGTGCATATACATAAGCAATCACTGGACAACACTCAGGGAATTATTCCCTGGTATCAAAGAAAAATAGGATTTAGGAAATGGGAACCAAGGGAGCAGATCTAAACAAAATGACAGTGGTGCTAAATGTCTACAAGCCACTGTAATACAGTATCTAATAATGACTTTACTGTGACAGTCCCTTGCCACAGAAGCTCAATTCGGAATTGTTTTATTTTTTAAAGAATGAGATAGATTGTAACACAGTAAGTTTTACTTAATCTTCTCTTTCACTCTGAAATTACATGTAAATCAAGTTCTTTTCTAGCTGCTACCTTCCAAACACGTAAGTTAAATCTTCAGGACTTACCAGCAAATTCCATACAAAAAGTTCAAACGCTACTAAAATACTTATTTTTCTTTAATCAGCACACTAAAAAAAAGATTTCTTACAGTAAAAGAGAGATTAACTTGAAAATTTATCACTTCAAAACATACTATAACCCTGAAAGACTTTTACAAGGCAGACAGATTTCATGAGAAAGAAGAAACCTCAAACCAAAGAGACAAGGTATATAACCCAAACAAATTATTTACCTTGAAAGTGGTCCCATCAGGAAGGCTCTTCCTTCAGGAGTCCAAGGATGCATTAATTTTCTTCCTCAACAATTCCATGCTTGGTCTGAAAAGAACAGCAGAAATTGTCCTATGGAAGTCTGCATACCCGTCCAATATACTTCTATCTACTTTCTTATTGTCGGTGTAACAGAGAGCAATGCTTTATTTCAGCTAGTAAGAACTGCAAATAACATTTTTATTTCAGAATAAAAACACAGCTCTAAACTTCAGAAATCAAAGTTTTCTGAACAGACCCATCAGTAAAAAAAGTAGAAACAACTTGCACTGTCTAGACTTGTATTGACTAACTACATGGACAGTATTTCTGCAAGAACAAAATCCACATTCAACTCTCATTCAAAGCCACAGTCCTTTTTCTTCCTTTCATTCAAAAAACAGCTGTGACATGAAAGCCCTCCTTCCTATGTAGTGATTACTGGTTAACACTTCAAACAGGCACCTATGAACGTCAAAAAATTTAATTTTTAAAAAGACCCTATAATTTTTATATATATAGAGAGAGAGAGACAAGGAAAAGACAAGAGCATAGTATGACTGATGAATGTAATGCTAAATGCCACACAGTTAGCAAAAAAACCCTATACCCGTAGAAATAATAATATTTGCTTTTGACATATTTAGGAATTAAATAGTATATAATATTATAGTGACAAGATGTTATCTATCACAAGCATCACCTTAAAAATTCTGCTCAGCACTTCTTTGTTATTCCCAAGTGAACTTTTGTAGAAGATGCAAACTTACTGTTAGGCCAGATCATTGCTATTAGTGCTATTTCAGCCTTGTTCTCGTGACGAACCTCATTATTAAAGGTCTTCTGTCACCAAGTTACCACCCAAGAAGCAAGTTCATTATGCATCAAGAGTCAAATTTAAACTATGATAATATAAAAAACCCCACGCAAAAATAAGAGTTTCTCCCCTTTGACCTCCTCTTGCTAGGCAGAGGGAGAGTTCCTCTCATCTTTTCCACACCTTTAGATTGTGTTCTCACAAAAAACTGCGTACAAGAGCTTTTCGAACAGAATTTCTCCAGCACAGAGGACCCCACAGGTGGCTACAGGTGTGCAGGGTGGAGAGGGGCAGAGTGGGAAGTGTGTGCATTGGGGACAGCTCTCAGCATTTCCTCCTTCTGCAAAACCACTTGCGCTAAAGCCAGATTAGAGAAAACATATAACTGACCACTGCAATGTGCTACCTGGGAGAAAAAAAAAAAAAAAAAAAATGTTGATAGATGGGTCAGCATCCAAAAGAGACCTACTCAAAGCTTTCAGGTACATGAAATAACACAAGCACGCTGGACTACTGCCAGCATCAACACCCAACAAAAGCAATAGATCCAATTAAGCCGAAAAATAAGTAAATACCCTGAAATACTACATGCAGACATATTTCAAATCCTTCCCCTACATACATCACAAAAAAAAAAAAAAAAGCACCGCGGAACAGTAGCAATCTTCAACATTTGAATTTAATTAGGGAAAAAAATATAAAGCTACCACTGCAGTTAAAATAACCAGAGAAATGACAGGTACAGTGACAAATGTGAAAATAAACATAGTTCAAAGCCTTCCCAACCCCATTTCACCATAAAGGCAAATAAGCTGGATGTGGAATCTTTTGTGACCAAAGGAAAAAAAGGCACAAGAGGTCCCTTAGAGCAGAAGGAAGCAGCACTTTTAAAAAAATGCATTCACCTTTTCAAGCCACCTTAATTTGAGAAAAATAGTTCATTCCAGTATTTCTGTTCTATACTATAGATGTAGACAAAATGTTTTCCACCACTGACAAGTCGTTCTATTTAAGTATTCCTATTTCCAAGAGAAGACAGATTTGACAGATTGGGGGGGGGGGGGAACACCCACCACCCAACAAACGCCCCGCACTGCATTGCCATCAAGGTTCAGTGCATAGACAGGATTTCCTTTAGGTCAGCATTAAACAGTCTTTTCTGCATTGTTCCAAGTGACTACAAAAGGTTTATAAGAGTTCAGAGAAAAGAACAAAAGAATTGTTTTTTCCAGGGAAAATTCCAAATTCCTCCAACAGTGTTTCAAAAAATAAAAGAAACCCCACTTTTCAAGAATAATACTTTATTCCCCAAAACTTCAGATCTGGATCACTTTGCTTCACACATCTTGTAAGTTTTTTTGAATATTTGTTTTGTATTATAAACTGCTGAAAGCGGGACAGGTGATGACATGAATAATGCCAACAGCACAATGTGAATGATCATTTCTTTCTACCTTTGAGGCAAGTCCTGCTTTCTACATCACTAAAAAGGCCTTTTCAATTTCCTTTCCCACTCCATTTTCATAGCAGGGTGGGGCACAGAGAAGTAGAAAGCCCACAGCCATGAATCTTAAAGTTCACTGTGAAAAACATCAGCATCAGAGCAGCAGTATCAGCGTAGTACCAGCGAGAACAAAAATACTGTTCTTCTGCAAACAAGATCTACTACTTAAACACATTTCAACACAGAAATTCACTAAGCACTTTCTGAGGCAAATTAAATACTCCCCTATTTGTTTTCAAACAATATTTTCAGCGGAGACTGAAACACATTCTACATCTAGCACCTGACCTCTCATGATGACTTCCTCACAGCTTACTTTGAGACAACTAAGGGCAGCCCATCAGAAGTCTTCCCTAACACTGAGCTTGTTTTCTACGCTAAACTCAACCTCTTAGAAACTGGCAACAGAAGATCCGTAGCTTGTGCTTTAAATCTGACTTTGTCTATAAGCAAAACTGGTTTTCCTCTGCTGAAGGAAAAGAGTATTTAGAAAAAAGGGGTATGAAAATAGTTTCTCTCAAGATAGGCAGTTAAACAGGAGCAATGAGCTTCAGTAAGAATTTAAGTATGAGAAGATTATGCCAGGAGGTGTCTGACCCAAACTGAGATGGCTGGCAACTGCTTCTTCCCCTTTCTACACATGAATACATGAGTCTCAGTTCCTATTCTCCTTCTTCAACCATCAAGCCAAGTGACCTGCAGCAGACAGCCAAATAAATTACCAAATTAATTCTTTCAAGTGCTAAATAGGTCCGTTAACATTTCTAAGTATTTGAAATAAATAATCCAGAAACACTAAAGTGTAGGCATTCATCTTTACCAAAAGAATCTCTCTGCCTGCTTTTTCTGAGGCGGATCTTCCCATCGGAGGATATAAGAAAGCTTCTATGCGATCACAGATGTCCACCCAAAGCAAAACCCTAACACTATAACATCCAAAATCAACACCACAAGCCTTTTAAATACTTTCCTCATAACTTGCCTCTTATTTGCCATAGGCAGGCCAGCACAGTTCAGATAGTTACTGCTCTTATCGTTTTGGCCTGCTGGCAGGAAGAAAGAGCAAACCACAAATGCTGCTACCATTAACCTTTTTGTCTTTAGTTTAAGACTGTTTAGACAGACTGTCAAGTTTATGGTTTTTATCTTTTTTGTACATTTGAGCATATTCTATCATACCTTTTCCTCCTGTTCAGGCTTCATTCCCTACCTACATTATCTTTCCACTTGCCTTGTCATTAAACCCCTGCTGAGCAGTAATGATTTATATTTCAGAATTTGCACTTCTTGTCCCAAAAGGGTATTTATCCTTTATTAATCCATAGGATAGTTATCCCATTTACCCCACCTATTGCTCGTCACCCAGCCTATCGCTCGACGTGTGTCCCAGCAGCTGGGAGAAAGCATGGCTGAGCATGACCTCCGTGTGGGAGGTCGGCCACCCAAGCCCCACTCGCAAAGGGGCTGGTGGCCCCACGCCAGGCACCCAGCTGGAAACCCCACGCCCTCCCCAGTCTCTCTTCTGGAACCCCTCTGCTCCCCATACGTTCGTATACAGGAAAAAATACTGCAAGACATTGGGGTTTTGAGGTTCAGTCAAGTTCTGAAGGCCCATTCTAAAAGTAACAAAATATTACAGCCTTCATGTCTTCTCTGACAGCCCTGCAAGGAGTTGTCAAGCACAACCCTGAGCAAGACAGCTGACTGTGGGAAATGCAACTCCCTGGCTTTGCCTTGGGCAAGTTTATACATGTGCTGGCCACAACGCAAAACAGTTTATCTTTTAACATAGTAACGTCCCGCACTGTCACTGGTAAAATTAACAGTGCCCTCACCACTAACAATAATACAGCCGGTATTACAGAAACCTTCTGCCAACATTCAAAGCCAGAAAAATAAATCCAGCACTGAAAAGACAAGCTTTAAGCAAGCAAGCCTTTGTCAATTCTTTTAAACCAATCCCTCATTAAGCAAAAGCTACAGGCAAATATGATCACCATAAAGTTAATTCATGTTTGAGTTCTATAACCTTTACAGAATCATGCTAAAAAAAATTTCTCAGTGCCTTTTACAGAACAGATTCACCCTCAACAAAGCTATCAAACACTGCAGCTAATAAATTGGTGACTTAAACACTGGCTTTATGTTTACAGTACAAAAACATTACTTCACTTTTACTTCTTTATCAACACAGTTTTTATGACTATAATAAGTTATAGTTACTTTATTTTCCTCCAATTTTGATTAGCACACCTTTCACTTGAGAAAGAGAAACAAGTACAGGGAACAGAAAGGAAGCGCACATTTTCATCTGGTAATTTTCTACCTTTAATAGAAGAAAAAAAAAAAAAACATCCAGTACAGTTTGACAGCATCTTATATTCTGTGTGTATGCATGGTCTGAAACCCACTGACAGCTCTCACTCATTAGATAACTCAGAGCTGTAGGCCAGCTTAAGAGGGGGTCAGATTTAACCCCTACCTGAAACACACAGTCACTACGTGCTACCTCTTCCATCCCACTCAACACGAAACGAACAGCCTTACGTATGCATTTCACTCATGACAAACTTGCTGTCTTGCTTTGGAGTGTCAATGCCAACTCTATGTCAAGAGACCACTGATAAAATAACAAGTTAGACTTCTCAACCATGAGTTTGGAAAGACAGTTGCCTTAGACTGCAGAAGCCCCAAATCTGCCTGAACATCGTTCTGAATGAGAACTTTTGCTCTCCAAGATGTCAACTCTTGCTGCCCGTATAGCAACAATTACTCAGATGCCATTATATCAGATTTTAACCACAACTTATCCTCAGCTCAGAAGGCTTTTGTCATATGGCACCTTCATGTGTCACCTCCCAGTGTGTTCAATCAGCCCCAGAAACAGTGAATTGCATTTGAATATTAAAGAAAAACATTTTCTACCACTGGCTCAGGGATACACCATTCCCCTTTCCACAAGTGACTGCTTCCTCCCCGCGGGTCTCCAAAGACCGGATTCGCACTCTTTGTTAAATAAAGCTTTACAGTATCTCTGAACATTTATAGAGCCATGACTCAGTTAAATTCTAATCAGCCTGTGAGCTGTCAGACACTGCAGGCAAGTCCCCTCAAAATAAAACGAGGAATAATATAGTCTTCAGATTCCAGAGAAATGAAGCAGAAGAGGACAACTTCCACTTCAGCTTCCCTAACAACAACATAATGCCAAAGCCAGAAATCGCACCGTTTTTTCAACATCTTCAACACGTGTCAAGCATTTTAGCTGAATTCTTGTTTAAATTAAAAACCTAATAAATCATCAGAATCTGCAACACAGGAGACGAGAGAGGTGCAGTACAGACACAGGGCTGTTTGCACGTTACAAAGCTGTTCCTTATCCTGCCTGCACTACGTTTCTCTAGGTTTCCCTACCTTCCAACTTAAATCACCAACTGACACTTGCAAAGAACAGCCTCAAACAACACGTTCCCTGAGGAGAAAGGGAGGGGGAAGGGGTGGGGAAAAAAAAAAAAAAAAAAAAACAAAAAAACAACCACCTTTAAAGGGCTTCAGGGACACAAAAACACGTCTGAAAAAGTAACCTTTAGTCTAGAAAGGCAACAGCGACGTCCCTAAGGAGCCCGAAGCGATGAGAAGGCATCTTTGGGGGAAGCAGGGAACCGAGCGTGTGCCACCACCAAGAGGCCACGGCGCTGGCACCCACGGCGGCGTGGCCTTGCCCGCCGCGGCTGCCCGGGCGGCGGCGGGAAGCGGCGGGGAGCGAGGCCGCGGCCGGCGGGGCCGGGTCTCCCCGCACCCCCGGGCGGCCGCCGGCGCCTCCCCGGCCGCCGCAGCCGCTGCGCACCGAGCCTGCGGCTCTTTAAATAATTCAGAGGCACACTGGGAGGAGGAGGAGAGGAGGAGGAAGGTGTCCCTCCGAAACGGGGACCCAGGCTGGCAGCCAGCGCTCGGGAAAACACTCGCGGGTCTCGGGGGTGAAGAGGAGAAACTTTTCCGTCCCTCCGGCTCCCCCAAGCCCACCCTGGCCAGGCAAACTTTCGGCTCGCACCCGAGAGGGGGGTGCCGGGGAGCAGCCACCACCGGAAACAGCCCCCGCCGCCGCGGCCGCCCCGCGCCGGGCTCACCCCGGCATTGTTCCCCGCCGCCGCCTCTCCGCCCGCGCGGCCCCGGCCCGCCCCGCTCGGCCATTTCCCCGCCAGCCACCGCGGCTGCCGCCGGCGGAGCGCCGCACTCACCCCGCAGCGGGCCCGCGCACCCCCCCGCCGCCGCGGCGGCGGCGGCTCCTCCCGGGCGGGCTGCCCGGTGCCCGCCGGCCGGCCTCGCCGCCGGGAGAGGCGCCGTCCCCCGCGCGGGCAGCGGCCGCGCACGCCGCCCCGGCCCAGCGGCCACAGCAGGCGAGGGCTCCGGCGGTCGGTCCCGGCGCGGCGCTCCAGGGAGCAGCGGCGGCGGCGGCTCCCAAAGCCGAGGCGGGCGGCCGGGTCCCCCGGCTGGAGGGCAGGACGCGCCGCCTCCCCACCGCCCCCCTCACCGCGTCTGTCCGCCCCCCCATCCCCCACCGGGCCCCGCACACGTACACGGCGAGCTCAGCTCTGCTCCGCTCCGCGCCTCTCCTCTCCGCGCCCCTCCGCGGCTCGGGGCTCTGCTGCAATGCCTGCGAGGCGGACTTTCAAAGCCTAACCCGCAGCTGCGATCCTCCCCGCCTTCCCCCTCGCCCGCCGCGGCGCAGCCCGGCCCCTCCCCGCGCCGCGCCATTCATCTCTCCAGCCAAGTTTCTTAACCCTTTTCTCGCCCCCGCCGAGCCCAGCCGAGGGGAGGGGGGAAGGGAAGGGGAGGGGAAGAGGGAGAGCAGGAGGGAGGGCGGGATGCGCCCGCACCCCCGCCCCGCCCGCGGAAGGAGCTGCGGAGCCGGTTCCCGGTGAAGGCGTCGCACGTACGCAAGTGGCGTCGCCTCCTGCCCTCTCTAATTAATCTAACTGAAGGCGCAGAGCCCCCGGGAAACAAACTTACGAGCGCTAGCACCGGAGGACACGTATTTAATGAAAACAGCGGTGGCTTAAAAATAACACACCTTTTTTTTTTTCTTTTTTTTTCTCTTTCGGCTCGCTTAGAGTAATGGGGGGGCGCTTCCAGCGGTTACCATTTCTTGTCGGTTTAGAGCTTATATTTTCAGACTATTCTCCAAAAAACACGTTTCAGAAACTTTTCTTTTTTTTTCCCCCCGAACGAAAAGGCGGGAGGCTCTCGCCAGCGCACGGCGGCCGCCGCCGGGGGAGGGCAGCGGACGCCCCGGCCGGGCCCTGCTCCCTCCCCGGCCCTGCCCTCTCGGCCCCGCAGGCCGGTCGGCGCGGCGGCGGTGCCGGCGCCCGGGAGGGGGGAGCGTCCCTCCCGCCTGCAGCCGGGGCGCCGGGCCGGCCGCGGGGGGGGTGGGGGGGTGACCCCCGGCCCCCAAACCGCTCCCCCCGAGGAAGCAGTTCGAGAGTCGGCGGCAAAAGGGCTCCTGAACGCCGTGCTGTGTACCCACGTGGCACTGAATACGATCTGGGAGAAATGCCGGACTCGGGCAGAGCTTCCCAGAAGTCAGCCCTCCATTTTGGTAGGTGGCATCGCCACAGCCCCAGCCGTCAGAAATTGCCTTAGAGGTGAAGTTGCTCTCCAGCCTTCCTTCCCACCAAAGATGGTGCCCAGAGGTGCGCGCTGAGCTCGGCTGCCCAGGCAAGGCTGCGAAGCGCGAGTGACCTCCATCACATCTTCGGTGTGCCTGGGATGAACAAACGGCTCCACGCTTTGCTTGATGTTTGCCAAATGCTTTACAGACCACTTCATGATAGTTTACTTCGTCTAGAAGTTACAGACTGAGGAAAGAGAAACAATTTTGTTTAGAAGTCGCTTGTAAATTATGTGAGAATACCTGCATTAACGTATGCCAACATTCTAGTCTTAAAACTCAGGTAAAATAATCGCAAATGGTACATTCAAGCATCTTCTTAGTAAAAGACTTAATACCCTTAAAGAACATACGAATTTCTGATTTAAAGAAAGCAAAATTGAGTCACACTTGTGCAAAGCCACATGTTTTACCCTAGGGATACCATGAATGAAAGTAGATGCAGGAATGTTAAGCAAAACCTCTTTCACTTTGAAATGTACAGATTGTGTACAGGCTTATGGCAGAGCGACTAATGTATTACTTGACCTATTTTTTTTAAGCCAATGAAAGATTTAGGTTAACTTCATCATCATGTGTTTTTAACCACTTTCTTCCAGGAACGCAGCAGCATTTTCTAAAGCTACTGCGTATCACAGCATCTGTACAACAGTCTTTTTTTTTTTTTTGAAAGCGTCTCTTAATAAAGCCTGATCACACTTCCATTAAAACAGTAAGTTTTGCTCTTCATTTCCATAGTAGGCTCATTAGCAAATCCTGATTGTAAAGAAATTATCTTTAATTTTTTTTTATTTCACAAAGAATATCTCAAAAAATTTTCAATGCTAAGCAGCTGAATTATCTAGGGAAAAGGAAATTTTCTCATTACTGCAGCGATTTAGCTGCCATTTCAATCAAGAGTGTCTGTAGTAGAGACCTCTTTCATTCTTAACCTTAGGGAACATATTGCCTAAACAAGAGACCTACAAAATGAGGAATCTTGGTCAAGCAACAGAAAAAATGTGCAGTGTTCGTTAAAATGATTGTTGTTAGGTAACACAGTTGCCTGAAGATGCAAGTTTTGATATGATGTAATCAACTGACACTGTATTAAATAATACAATATATGAATTTAGCAGGTTATTTCCAATACTTAATATTCATATCACACTGAATTGTGCCGTTTGCTCATATTTACTTAAAGTATGAGAATTCAAACAATGTACAAAATAAATACCATATACAAGTAAAGAAAAAATTCCAGCACACAGTGAAATCAGTCTCTCAAAAAGTATGATAGTACTGCTGTGTATTTGTTGGTTCTTCCCATGCAGCCTTCAACCAAACCTAGACACACACTCACTCTCCAAGCATAAAAGATGAGCATCTCTTGATGTACCTACCTATCTACCATCTGTGGGTGGTGTCTATACCTTCACTTTCTTACAGATGTTGCAAAAGGGGACGTTTTTTCAATTTTTTGTTTTTTTTCAAGGGGAATTCATCGCTATAAGATGCCTGTAAATGGAAGGCCAGTTATGACAGGGAAACATAAACTACCTATGGATTGGTCTTGGAAGATAAAAAAAGGTTTATAGAGGTTATATTAGAACTCATTCCCAGAATTGCAAGCACTTAGTGGAGAGCTGTTGGTACCATACTTTGCTAATATTTGTGAACCACTTCTTTTTACACTTACAAAAATATATAATGCGCACGCGTGCACACACACACCCCTCTTTGCAATTGCTAACTGGAAATCTCAAGACAGAAAGGTATGTTTTTGACCTAGTAGGAATTCTGTCAAAATATAATTGTGACTCTGACATTTTTGAAGTACAAAATTAATCTATGTGATCTTTACAAAAATGGTGACATAATTTGTTGACGTACCCTCAGCTTTGATCACTTTGATGATTACAATAATGCATTTAAAAATTATGAACAAAGGTACAGTTACAGTAACAAATTTCATCTTTATCTTGCTGAAGTAAAACACATAGGGTTGTGCCATGTGGTAACAAGATACTTACTATTTTCAAAAAGAAAATTAAAAGGCTATAACATGATTCCCAAACATGTTTAAGCTAATGCTAGCCTATTTTTAAATCACATAAAGTGCTTTGAAGAGTTTGGGAGAACTACAGTTGCTCTTATTTTGATTTTCCTTTAAGGCTATCTCAGCCTCTCAAAAAACTAACAGCTCTGAAACTACCTTTTTCAATCAAAATAATTAAGGCATTGCTTTATGTCATCCAATCACAATATGAAAGGCTTAGGATGTGGTCGAGAAGCTAGCTAGCTTTACAGAAATTCATTTCCAGACTAAATCTCCTTCTAAAATAGTTTGTCAGCCTTACGTAGACAAATAATGAAATTCCATCCTTGACTCAGCCTAGTTCAATTCATGTAATATGTCAGATTACCCACTATTTCGAAGGTGCCTTCACAGAGGATTAAATCACCTAGTATTCCAGAACTTATGTAGGCACACAAACTATATTTAAAAAAACCCCATTATGATTCTTATTTATTCAATAATCACCTTCAAAGAAGGTTTGCCTTAATAAATTATAATTGCGTAACAGTGTTTGGCCATAAATCTGAACTAGTAAGGTGGAAAAATCTGCCTTTCTTCTGGAGTACTATCTAGGACTAACTGAAATCAATGGGAACCCTACGAGTGTCATCAGAAGAAAAACTGGTCCAGGGCAAGGGTTTCTGCAGCATGTACCATAGTGCACATCCTGTTCTGTTCATGACAGCAGCAAGTCTGCAGCTGTTGGAGGTGGAGTTAAATTACACAATAACATGTAAAGGGAAGAATAATGTACTCTTTATGTAACCAAAAGATATCAAGAGTACATACCGCTTGTTACTTTATCTATTAACATTTAAAATGATAAAGGTATTTGTATGCATACGTAACTCATATCATTCCCTACTGGAGTTGTTTTCTGCTGCTTCTTTTTTTATTACACAGTTGACTTATATTTTTACAAGTACTTCGAAGTAGGTCATCTGAGAGAAATGTAGCGCCTCAAGTTCTTTTTTTTTTTTTTTTTTTCTGCATTATTTAAAAGTCAACTTCAGATTGTGACTATTTGATCTAAGAGTAATAAGCAAAGGACCAGATGCTAGAGTCTTTTCAATTACAAAAACATTTAAAGACAGCTGTACCATTAAACTCTCATGGAGAAATCATATGCTTGCAGCATCTGGTGAGTTTTGGCCATGCCTCCAGTGCTCTGTATCTGTTCTGAGGCGTAAGCTAGGGTGAGGCTTACTTTCCCATATGCATTTTTGACCACGGACAGGAACTAACACTTTGGGTCTTACATTTGGTGGCAGGAAATAAACACTACTTTCAGTCCCTGTAACACCTTTCATGGAGGAAACAAAGGGGTGTATGCTAAGTTGATATGACTACTTTACATTAATTATTAATGTTTTACCAGAATAAAGTACTGGTGTTTTTAGCCAGAAGAACACATCCTGTACTTGTGAATTTTCTGCAATTTCATCCCACTCGCACAAACAATCATGAAAAATACACTTCTGAGAACGTTGCCCTGATAAGTCACGTTCTTGATACTGTGAAGACATGTACAGGAAATAACCAGCCTGGTGTCACCACTTCCAAACTGACACACAGAAGTCCCAGTAGAGCAGGTATAACACCATGAAAACACCATTACTACTTGTGGGTTGACAGCAATGCAAAGATATTTATATGCATGTAGCTGAAACTGTTCAGAACACGCATTTTCCTTTCAGACTTCATATTTTTCTCTTTTCTTTGACAAAGATGTTCCCCATGTCAGCAATAACAGATTGAAAAAGGACTGAAGAATCATGCCCTCTCTCACACTCTGCATTCAGAAGTTACTCTCAGTAACAATATTGTTTCACAGCCCCATTTTTCTGGCTAGCTATCATGAAATCTGGATAACCCTTTGTCATGGTTCTCATGATGACACAAGCCATGTTGTTGAAACAGTATGTTCTAAAATAAAATGAACAGTACGTACAAATTATACATACGACAATCTGGCAGGCAGTACCACACTGCAAGTGAATAAAGTTCTGAAAAGGACCATTAGGAAGCAGCTAAAAAAATGAAGCTGAAGTGTTTGCTGATCAAAATAATACAGGTACTGGGTAAATGTTTTAACAATATAACAACAACAACTTTAATTACATATTAAAACTGTAGTAATTTTCTTTAGTACAAATGATTTTAAATGCTCTGACTCAAGTAAATGAAACTGCTGTGTTAAGCTAAACTGTGTATCTCATGTATTTTTATTAAATATATTTACCTCCCCACATAGAGAACCTTTGATGGAAAAACCAGTTATATAAAATACAAGTTATTTTAATATATTTAAGCTATGGTTCTACCAATCCACTAACTTGGAACATCTACTTGAGTTACATTAAGTCAAGTTTCTCTTTTTCTTTTTCTCCTTTATAAGAAAAATAATAAATAATAGCTTATTTTATTTAACAACAAATAAAAGAAATCAGGACTTGCCCGTTTTCCTTTTATCTGATTTCAATTACACTAGAGTGTAAAGTAGATATCAAATTTCTAATATGGCAGAGGGTACCTTATTTTAGCCAGCTCAGTCCTTATACCTCAGAAGAATAGATGTTTTACTGATGAAATTATACGATATCAGTGTTTTAAATGCGAAAGTAGCATCTTATTTTCCATTTGTCTGCAATGCTTTTTTTTCCCCCCAAGTTGCTGATTTTTTTCTTTCCTTTTTTCATGCGAGAGTTGGAGGGAGAAGTGAAGGCAAGAGGTTGGCCTCAGAAGATTGCTGGAATTCAAAAGTAATTGTAGTAAAGTAATCAAAAACCTTTATTATTTTCTTGTTTTATAATGAAAAGAAATAATATCTTATTTTGGAAAAACCTACACTTAACAATTTTCACAAATGCCTAAAAACATAATGGAAAGAGAAAGAACATGGACTACCACCCAACATTTCCTAACATCACTCATGAAAGCCCTCAGAAAAGTAACAATGAAGAAATTCTGAAAAAAAATCTGTCTTCTTTGGCTAGGTACCTGTGGTGACTGTTTGGAAAATAGGGTCCTAGTTCTGCAGATTAAATATTCTCAGAAAATTGGCACTTACCTACCTAACATCACAGATTTAGTCACAGGTGGTTACTGCTTCTGTTTACCTACAGATGTCTAATGGGAAAATCCATTTAAATTGTGTATCAAAAAACTTAAGGAACTCAAATGACTGCGACATATAAGCTTAGATAAGTTTCTGCTTGATTCTGTTTTACACGATTAGTTTATCAGATATTAGCTGTGCTTTATAACAGATCCAACTATCTATCTTTGTATATTTTTATTAGCATACAAATATCTAGGTTTTATTAGGAGACATTAACATCACTAAATGTTAAATATCTAAATGTTGATCATCATACCAGTATTTTACACGTGACATAAAGCTGGCAGAGGCACAGGAGTGATTCAACTCACCATAAACCAGATAGCAACAGTTACGTTCATGTAAGTTACATCTCCTCGTAGAGCTGGGAAATTTCTCTTGCCCTTTTTTGCATATATTTTAGAGAACTGCCTAGCCAAAATTGCTCTTCCTTTGAAAACCGAGGACTAAGAACTGGGGGTACTTCCATATATAAATAGCAGATACTAATAACCTGTTTCAATATATATAATTCTAATTTTGAAATATTGCATCGCTTTTTTTATCTGATATATAATTTTTAAAAAATGAAAATATTTTCTATGGAGAAGAAAATTCATTCTGAGTTTTGATGACTTAACACAGAGAATCTCTGGGTTATGTTCTTCATTTGAACATCCATTCTGCTACATTACAATGGCTGAAACAACTTTTTTAAAGTAAAAGCTTAAGTGGAGAAAAATAATTATGTTTTGTGAATAGTTTGAAAGTTTTGTTTCACGTTTATTGGACTGAGAAGCAACATATTAAGTCCTCCAATATTATTATAATTATTCCCACTGTATAATTCATTTGGGAATCCAGGACCTTAATGTTGTTGTCTTGCTAAAATACTCCAAGAAACCTGAACTTGGAAGCCCCTCTTACATAGAGAGGAGAAGTTTGTACTCCTCGGGATTCCTGCTTCTTGCTTCCTCCCCCATCTGAGGGATCAGATGGTCAAGCAGCAGGAAAAATAAATGTTTCAAATGTTTTCATGTTGAATTTTGTTTAACCTTATGCTGTGCCTACTTTTTTGGTTTTGTTATTTTGTTTAAGCACAATAATCTCATCTCATACAAAATATAAATGGATCCATGTTTTTCTGACAAACTGTATTTAAAATTACTCCATTTCCTAAAATCCCTTCTTTAATGTAAATGGTATTGAAATTCTTAATACATGAGTTCTTTAACACTATTTCTTGCTTAAGGGTAAGGACTCACATGACTCCTTATAAATACCTTCTAAAATACGTTACATTTTATCCCTAATAACTCTTAAATATTTTACTGTCAAGGAGCATTGTCTACTAGCAGAAACGTACACAAAGGGTTACTTGAATAAATGTATTTGAAAAAAAAATGTCTGTGTGGTTTGTGTAGAGCAGATTTAAACTCTTGAAAAGGTGATCACTATTCCCAATTATTTAACAAATAATCAATTAGCAGTTAAATTTGCCAGGTTGACACAATATATATTAGTTAAATTCATAAATATTTCTTCACCTTTCCCAAGCCACTTTAGGTACCAGTTATTTGTAATTTTCTACTCATGCTATCTGATTGATGTTGCTCATCTGTGTGCTTAAAGAAAGCTAATAAATGAAGCAACAATTGAGATGAATTCTTGGCTTTTTGAAACAAATTATTTCATGTGTTTCCCAGAGTTATTCCTTCAATTGTAAATTGATTTTGTTCATTTTCTTTCTAGAAAGAAAATGGAAAGGCAGAAACAATTTTTTGTGTTATGACTCTCACCACTGTCTATAGAAATTCTCTGTCCCAGGATCAGGGATCTACCGTGATTCCAGTAATAATCTGTACTTGCATTTACGAGTAAACACAGTGTAATTCATGACATAAAGACATGTAATTCTGTTTTCTATGACTCATCACCTTTTTTCCAGCTCCCACCTTCACATCCAAAAAAAAAAAAAAAAATTTTTTTAAATTGTGGCTAAATTGCATGGTCCAAAGCATGCAAAAGAGGAGGGTCTTCAACCTTTCCTCCTATTGCACAGCTGTTCCTTTCTTTCCCCTGCCTCTTCAATAGAAGTTGAATTATCAGTGAACATTTTCCGATCCTGCTGGAATGCTTCTGGTAGAAAGAAAATCTGGAAACCAGAAGATAAAAATTAACCTGCTGAATCTTTTCTCAAATTCTTAAAAATTGATAAATATCATATATGCAGAATGTTTCACCCAATTATTATGATTAATTCTTTTTCTTATCTCTTCTGGAGTTAAATGAAAAATAGTAACAATAAGCATTATTTAGTTGCTGGAATCCAAAAGAAAGCAACAGGTGCATACCATGCACAAATTCTGCTTGTTACATTAAAAAAAAAAAAGCTATGTTGATACACAACATAAACCATAAAATCCCTCCTTGAATTACTATCTTGTTTTACATCCCCACAATCCAGCATCACCAAAATACATAAATGATTTGCCATTGGCTTCAGTGAGTATAGAATCAAATTCTATATTTGGGGTAGGTTTTTTACTATTCGAAATTTTCAGCAAGACAGCAATGAGACATAACCTTCTCCTAAAGACAGGTTCTCATTCTCCAGCTACTCTCATTTTGCTAGATCTTAATGTTCTTCTTGAATGCCTGAGGGACTTTATCTTCCTGTTTGGCACAGTTCTAAATTGGCTTAAATCATATTTATCCAACAGTTACCTGCATTATATTTTCAAGGGTAATTTGTGTCCTTCTCCTAGAGCATTTATTTCTTGTGCTCTGTAGGGTTCCATTTTGGCCCCATTCTTACTCAGCAATCCAAAGCTGCCTGTGTGCAGGGTTGTTCACTGGCATGATGCTGGGTTTTCATTTCTATGCCGACAAGACACAGATCTATTTGTCAACCAAACCAGCAATTTCAGACTATGCTATTACCATATTGACAAGCTGGTGACTATAAAAGCATCTACGAGCATCAATTTTCTTCAGTTAAAATCAGACATAGCTGAGTTGTTCATGTCTGGCTCTTGCCATCAACCCAAACCCACTTGAACTTCTAACCCATCTTTAAAATTCAACCCAGGTTCATTGGTTAAAAACCTTATGTGGGTTTTGATTGCAAGGTCTTCCTTCAGTATTGCAGTCAAAAGATTAAGGTTTCTTACTATTAGTTGACATAAATGTGTTTTGCTTATTGCTCATTCATGCTTTTATATTCCCTAGACTAGATTATTTTAATGCCCAGCTTGTTCATCCACTGATGAGACCAATTATCAAATTTCAACTTGTATAGCAAGTTCTGTTTCCAGGGCAATGTATTGTACAGACTAATGCATGTTTCATACCTTCTTTTCTTCGTGGTGGCTACTAATACACCACAAAATCTATTTGAGTTATTACTGTTCTTGCCCTACCAAGTTCTCCATGAACTTTGATGTATTACTAAGAGACACTCGTCAGGGGACTGATCCTGCCAAGTTAAGTTAATGGAAGCTTTATCACTGACCAGAAAAAATGAGCTGTAAACCCACATAGCCTCTACTCATGTTCTTAAAGTTACTGCATGGACACTGGGTGATGGCTTTCTGCTTGTGTCCTATATATTTTTCATAAAGAGCTGGTGTATCCCAACTGGCAGATTCAGAAGCACTTTTCAGCTCTGTAATCCAGTCGCTTGTACGCTATGGCTGTATCCTACATATTGAAATGAAACTTAGGTTTACATGCTATCTCCTTGCAAACTCTGGTTTTCTTCTGAAGGAAACCCTCATGTGCAATTGCCCTTCTGTCAAATTGATCACAGGACTAGGACTGACAGAGGCAGTCTGGGCTGCTGTACCTGGCAATGATCTGAGTATGCCACAAACTGCACAAGATTTGCATTGTTTTCTGAGTTCTGGCTTGTGAAGGTGTTTTGTCTGTCAGCTGCAATGGCTTAAGGATCTGTTTAATTTTATTTTGGTCCTTGTAGCCATCTGTAAGAGTTTGGACTAAGCATTCTTTACTATTAACTAATGAATAAATAAGTAAAAAAGAAGCAACCTGGGGCAAACAAAACACAGCAGCCTGTTTTTCAGGCAACCTTATTCAAACAAGTACCTTAATTCTTGGGTGGTGCTACTGAAGTCTCTGAAAATTCTCCATAACAAAACATACTATAGCCTAAGTCAGAAGCAGTAGCATGACAGTCACTAGCCCACCTTACTGGCCTTCCTGATAGCATGCATTTCTGCTGGAGAGTTGATTACTGATTCTTGTGGTCACTCAGGTTTCCACACTCAAGTGTGACTGTGCTGATGTGAGGAGGGATCTAGCTTTACAGAATCAGAGAATCACAGAATCAACTAGGTTGGAAAGGACCTTGAAGATCATCTAGTCCAACTGTTAACCTAACACTGACAGTTCCCACCTACACCATATCCCTCAGCACTATGTCAACTACTCTTGAACACCTCCAGGGATGGGGACTCCACCACCTCCCTGGGCAGCCCATTCCAACACCCAACAACCCCTTCTGGAAAGAAATACTTCTTGACATCTAGTCTAAACCTTCCCTGGCACAACTTGAGGCCATTCCCTCTTGTCCTATTGCTTATTACTTGGTTAAAGAGGCTCATCCCCAGCTCTCTACAACCTCCTTTTAGGTAGTTGTAGAGGGCAATGGATTTTAGGACTGATATGTTCTCTTATTTATGTCCAATATGTACTTATCAGTAAAAATAAAAAAAATTAAAAAAAAAAAAAAGAGTTTTGTCCCCAGGATTTTGCTTTTAAATGACCATAAATTAAACCTACCAGAATAATGTTATTAGAACCTTTCCCAAAGCACAGAAATTAGAGGATAAGTAATGGGGAAAGGAAGGATTTATGCCTACCTAGCCACTGACAATGAAGGTAATTTCAGAACGGACTGCAAAACTTGCTTGTTTATAGAAAGTCCTTACAAGAGCAAGAGTTTCTGCACAAAGGAGTGCTGCTGTTAAAAGAAAAAGACCAGTTGAAGAACCCCTAAAATTGTGGCTAAGAATATGGTCCTACAGGGATTATACTGAAGATTAAAATACTTTGGCTCTAGTGACTGCTGTAATGAGAATACAGATAGAGATAAACTGACAGAGCTGAAAAGTATTTAATTTAGATGACAGCCTACAAAAATTAATGTGAAAATGAGAATTGCTCAGAGGTAATAGATTGAGGGTACCAGATTCATTTTTTAAGTGTTAACCTTTACATGACAGTGTGATACTGTAATTAAAATGGCAACATTCTTTGTTTGGGGAATTTATTTTACATTTCTAATTGCTTTGTACTTCCTAGGTTAGAAATCTTTTCAAGCAATTTCTGACTGACAGAAGTCAAGGATTTTTCACATCGATACAACAGAATGAGTGAGCTTCATTGTACTGAGCAACAAGATTAAGCAGTTACTTGTTTTAATTGTTGTGATTAAATTAAACTGTTCTTGAATATTAATACTTGTTCTGATCCATGTTGAATATGAACATGGAAATTCAATGAATTTCTTTCTAGCAACCCGATCCTTAAGAACTTGCCCCAAACTTTGAGCTGCTTTGATGTTCAAAGGCTTTGGCTTTGATCAGAAACTAGAAGAAAAAGAATGGGGACCTCTTCACAATATTTTTACCTTTGAAGTCTCAGGTTAAAAGTACTATTAATGTTTGCTTAAACAAGCGAGAGAATGAAGGATAAGATCATGAATTATAATAGCAGACAAATGACAAATGTTTTGCATGAAGTACATTTCCTTGTCAGGAGAGAGAACGTTCTTCTACAGATTTCTGGCAATTTGTAGAGAGTCAATTATAGGGAATAAAGAGATCTATCATTCTATTTTGGTTTTAACCGATTAAGTGGGAATAAAGAATTCATTTGGAACTTTTCCCTTTGTTTTCCTCTACATTTCATACTAGTGGTAGCAAACATGCACATTATCCAACTGTCAACAAATCCCCTAAACTCAAGCCTGGAACAGTACATCCCACATCTCCCCCATGAAAGTCTTTCATGAAAGCTCCCCTGTCATTCAAGATCATACTATTCCCTCCTCTATTTATTTGTAAGTGTCACTCAGCTCCACTCCACCAGCTTGGAAAAACGTCAAGAACTTTTATCTTCAGAGTCAGTTGCCAGTTCTGTTTAGTGAACAAGCCAGCAGGGACCTCTGGTGCCATCAATGCAGCTCAGTCAGTCCCCCTCTCTTTAGGGATGGAATATATCATTATCCCAATGGCTGGACAGAAGAAAGACGCATTTTTAGAATAGTTCTCAGGGAACAGTTACTGGAAATCTCCCCCCTTGAGACAGTCTATTGGCAACAAGTTTTGCTGCTGTGACATGAGGTATTGCATCAAGGCCCAATCCTGTCACTAATAAAGTTAGTGGGAAACGTGCCATTCTTTTCAAGTGAAGTCAACAGGATTAGTGTAGCAAATAAGAGCTAAAAAATATACCTTGCGTGTACAAATGCAAATGGAAAGTCATGTCACAAGTGGGAATGTCATTTTATCTCTGTTTTCAGAATCTGGCTTTGTTTCAAATCAGAATAAACCCCTTCCCCAAGTTTAAAATTTACACTAAAGAAAATGGAAATTTTATTTTCATATTACAACATTTCCTTTTTTGATATTGGATGTTTATTTAAATTTGCATCCAACAGAAAAATCAAGAACAGACTGTTTCATTGTTGGATTTTTTTTCCTCTTAAAAAACTCCACTTTTTTTGGTTTCCTCTAAAACAAGGCATAGACATTTTAGAGATTTTAATTTTTAACAAAACTATTTTCTGATAGAAAACAGTTTCTTTTAAACTTTTCCTTAACCGGTTCTAGAAGGCTCTTTTAATTACCAGTGGACTTGTTACACAGCTGTGCTAGAAAACATTACTTAACCTGTTCAGCCTGAATGGAGAATTTCTGTTCATGTCAGCTGTCAGACCCACAGGCTCTTAATCGCACTAACAGGTAACAGCGCCACTCTCTTGGCAAGTGAACTCTTCCTATACAGAAACAACATGGTGCTGTGATTTAATTTTTTTTTATATAAGTGTTGGTTCATTTTTTTCATAGGATATTATCATACTTGGCAATACTGGGTTTAATTCCACTTAAAATGACAGAACTGAATTGTCATCATTTTTAATGGGTAAAATCTATGCAGTTCGTCAGAGGTGCTGTAAAATCTAATCAGAAATTAAGACTGTAAAATTAATAGGCCTATATTCTATATAATGCTGTTTTATAAATGTGGAACTGTAGCAGATTTGGAGTTTCCCATACGTACAATTAAGCAGTGGTAGAATCTTCCGTTTAGACAAATAACCCATGAAATAACTGGTACACCATGCTAAAAAGTTAGGGGCTCTGTTTTACTTTGAGTAGTAAGGTACCAAATCCATTAATTCGATGCCTGGGCTTTCATTTCAGTGCATTTCTGTACTGCAGCTATAAGCCATGGGATAAATTCCCCCTCGTTTATTTTTATGCAGTAAAGGTTAAGGATGGCTATAAGACACTAGTTTTGACCATGCAGCCTTTGTGTGCAGATATCCAGGTGACAGGAGGCAGTGCTAACCCATCCCCTTTATTCAGAGAGGAATAACAGGGACAAAATGGACAGGAAAGGCATGAGGCAAGCTAAGGAAGGAGACAGTGCACAACCTTTCCTTAGCAGCATCACTGGGAAAAAGGGGAGCACAGCCAGCAGCTCCCCTGCACTGCCTTGCTCGGGGTGGGAAGGAAGGTGGGTGATGGGTGTCAGCATGTCCTCCCTCCCAGGGCTTTGCCCACAAATGCACGCGGGCACGCACGGAGCCACAGAGCCCAGGCCAAAGTCTCCCATGCCCAGAAAGAGATATAGGAAAACCCCAAGTGGGGCTCAGGATTTTTCCATGTCACAGCAGAAGGAGGGGGTGAAGAGGTGCACTCATTGGGTGCCCCCCACCCCCAGCAGAAGTGGGCAATCTGGCTGAACATATGTAATGTTATGTAACAACATAGGAGCAGCTGCTGTTGACGGTGAACGGTGGCAGTAAGCAGATAGCTAACCTTACTTCCCTGTGCTGAAATGATTCACTTCTAATGGTAATTTGCACCATTTTAACTCCGAGTACCTCCCACATAATGATTATACAGTGTTACTATAAAACCTCAGGGTTCATCTGCAGAAACATTTCTTATGCTGAAGTTCTCTATGGAGACATACTTATAAAAATTGGTACGAGGGAAAGATTAAATAGATAAGAGCATAAAAACAGATTATAGAATAAATACAGTCTTGTAGATGAGTTCATCTGGGAGGCAGGAGCTTACACTCCTGATTCTCCTACCGACTTCTGTAATACTGGACAAATTGCTTTGTTTCTTTGCACCTCAGTTTCCCAGATTTGAAAGTAGGGTAATGCCTTTTTCAGCTCTTTCTTTGCCTTATCTAAGCATGCTGTAATACAGCAGGAATACTTTGATTAGAGACATTAGCACTCTGTCTAGCCTATGGGGTCTGGATCTCAGTTTAGTCTTTAACTTGGAACAAATAATTATTAACATATAAACATGTTTCCTTTTGCTTTTGGTTTATATTCTATCTTCTTGTAGATCCTGCTATTCATTGCATCTTTATCTCCATCCCAAAAAGAACAGTGTTTGCCAAGAGCAAAAGAGCAAAATCAGTAGAGAAGTAATTTTAATCTTTTTTTTTAACAACCTGATAGAGAATGCAGCACTGTGAAAAATATTTTTTAATCTAGTTTTAAAAAATATATTTAGTAATATTTCTTTATATTAATAAAGCCATTCACTGAAATAATCTTGCCTTACACCATTAGTGCAAGGCAATGCAAAACAAAGGGAAAACTTTTGAAAAAGCACTTAAAAGAATAAATCTGTAACAAGGAATACACTTGCCCTCTATCATAACTGCACATTTAAGAGGCCTCTGCTTTAACAGCGACAATTCAGAGCATCAGTGCTTGGCTAAATGCTGCCATCCTGTAGCTACTATTATAGAAAATGTAGTTGTACAATTTTCAAAAAGTGAGCAATTTTCTGAAGTTAATTGTGTAACATTGTTTATGAATTTAAACCACACAATTAATATATTGTTCACAGACACGTATAATAGACTTTTTGTATTGAATAATGGTTTAAGAAAAAAATGTAACTCGTTTTTGAGCTATAATGATTGATTTATGAGGTAGAATTAAAAGTGCTAAGTATGTATTGGCTACTCACCAGCTAAGTGGATGGAAGTAGTATGAAAAATATCTATATATAACTAACTGCAATGTATTAATATCAAGGAATCAAAGAACTTATTTAAAGCAAAGCAAGAGAATTAACCTAGAAGTAAATGGTGAAGATTTAAGAAAGGCAACTGGCTATCAAGGGAAACTAGGCAGTTCGTGCTTATAAAAATCTTCTCTGATGTAAGGTAATGAAAGCTTTATTCTTTCAAATTTTAAAACAGCTGGATCGAACAATATCAAATTAAAAGACAGCACTCCAGTAACACCTCATTAATATCTTGCTTTGTAAGTAATGGTGGGACTTTAAATGAAATGCTACCCAATATGAATAATGGAAACTACCTGCCTCTAATGAAGAAAGGACCTCTGTGGTACCAAGGGATCTGACTTCTTGGTACTTACCAAGAAGTACTGGAAGTACTTTCCATTTTTAATTCATTTGGAAAAAAAAAAAACGGATGTCATTACACATGGTGAATGTCACATGAGTTCACAGGCAGTTCCATTAAAGAGCTTTACACCAAGTAAAAATTCTCAGTTTAGATAAAAGCTATGCACTACTGTTCTGCTGTAGCTTTTTATACTAAAAATTTTTAACCGAACAACAAATTGAAGAAGTCCCTTGTTTTATTTCACCAGATTTCTTTCTCTGAAATGATAGTTTAATAAAAAAGCATGTAAAATCATATTAATGTACAAGACTGATTTGGAAAAAATGCAGCGAAGCAACATACTACACTTTCTTCTTCACTTGTACTAAGCAAAGGAGAGTCTCGGTTCACCATTAGCTTAATCCCACAACATCGCACTATCCCTTATTTGACCTAGTCTGCTTCAGGAAAAAAAAAAAAAAAAAAAAGCATTTTCATGAAAATTGCTCTAGTAAAGGACAGTTCCTCTTGTCAAAGGGCAGCAGGAGATGGGTTTAGCAAGCATGTTTGTGTAATTTACTAAAAAAGTTAATCTAAGTGTCTCTATATTGATCATAGAATCACCAAATGGTTTGGATTGGAAGGGACCTTAAAGACCATCTAGTTCCAACCCCCTGCCATGGGCAGGGACACCTTCTACTAGACCAGGTTGCTCAAAGCCCCGTCTATCCTGGCCTTGAACACTGCCAGGGAGAGGGCACCTACAACTTCCATGGGCAACCTGTTCCAGTGCCTCACCACACTCACAGTAAAGCATTTCTTCCTTATATCTAATCTAAATCTACCCTGTTTCAGTTGAAAACCATTACCCCTCATCCTATCACAACACTCCCTGTTAAAGAGTCCTTCCCCATCTTTCATGTAGCCCCCTTTAAGTACTGGAAGGCCACTGTAAGGCCTCCCCAGAGCCTTCTCTTCCCCAGGCTGAACAACTCCAACTCTCTCAGCCTGTCCTCACAGAGGAGGTGCTCCAGCCCCCTGATCATCTTCGTGATCCTCCTCTGGACACACTTGAGCAGGTCCATGTCCTTCTTATGTTGGGGGCCCCAGAGCTGGGCACAGCACTGCAGGTGGGGGAGCAGAGCAGAGGGGGAGAATCACCTCCCTTGACCTGCTGGCCACACTTCTCTCGACGCAGCCCAGGACACGGTTGGCTTTCTGAGCTGCGAGCACACATTGCTGGCTCATAGTCAGTTTTCCATCCACTACTACCCCAAGTCCTTCTTCTCAGGGCTGCTCTCAATTTGTTCTTCACCCAGCCTGTGTTTGTGCTTGGGATTGCCCTGGCCCATGTGCAGGACCTTGCACTTTGCCTTGTTGAATTTCATGAGTTTTACATGGGCTCATCTCTCAACCCTGTCAAGGTCCCTCTGGTTGGCAACCCTTCCCTCCAGCATGTCAACTGCACCACACATCTTGGTGTCACATGATTATATTATCCCCAAAGAAAAGATGGCCATTAAGCACAATATGATAACTAATGGAAAGGAGAAGTTCACATTTAGCAATCTGGCAAAATACTAAGAGAAGACCAGGTTACAAATAAATACCTGCAGTTGTCATAAAAAAACCCCTAAACACATCTGCTAGATTTCATTGTTATTGAATAAATTAGAGCACAGTCTACTACAGATGACCTGGTGGCCTTCTAAGATTACAGACCAGAGCATGGGCTTATTCAGCCCAAAGGTTAGGGCCAGTGTCCAGAGCTGGGAAAGGAGCCAAATGTTCATGGCCAAAAATCAGGAATCAGAAAGTCAAACCAAGGGTCAGCAACAAGAGACAGGAATAAGAATCTGCCCAGGAGTTATGAACTGAAATCAGAAACCCACAAGAAGAAATTACAATTGCAGGGCACAATGCAGAGGTGGCTCTGAAAATGTGCAGTACAATGTGCAAAAGGATGCTCTGGCATTCTGCCTTGGAGACCTGCTTCTGAATCACTGCTGACATGCTCTGGCTAACCCCTTAAAAATGGGTCCAAACTGCAGAGAACCTGATTTACTACTACAGAAGAAGGTTTTATTCCAGATTAGCAATACAGAGGATAATGTGAAGGTAAGGCAGTTTGTATATCTGTGTGAAAGGTACGCGCAGTATGCATTTGCTTTCGTTCATGCTGCAAATGGGACAGCCATCTACCAGCCCAGTGCTGGTAGATACACACATGGTCTGCACTGGCTGACAGACACAGTTGCTAGAGACAGAATTCCTCCTAGTCTCTCACAAACCCAACAGCCAGCTATAGTAAACGAACTCTTGCAGAGGGTGAGTGCATATAAAAATATCCATCTCTGCATCACAATTGCAATTCATCTTACAACAGATTCTGGGTTAAACACGTTCTTCTTCGATGCCTGTGATTTTGAGAAGAGGTACTGAGGACCTGAAAGTGAGGGTGAAAAGCTTAAAAACCTCTTGACATAAGAAAGATTAATATACACATACCTACAAGAATATCCAAATGAGTAGTAAAACAAGTGCTAATAGAAGACTATCTTGTTGCATCAAGATAACTGCAGCTGCAGAAATTTTTTCCATGAAAAATATAGTGAATAGGCTTGCCCTGTACCATACCAAACTGTCTGGGTGTTGAGAGAGATGGAAACTCTTTTCTCAGAATCATACCTGTTAAAATAGATTAATAGAAGGCTACCATTTCTGCTGCTGCTGACCCAGCAAGTTCCAGAGGCATTACATCCACATACCACTTTTAAATTGGGTACTAACATGCAATTTCTGAATCTGTTAAAAGCCGTAATGAGTTAAACGGATCAAAGTTTCACTAGTATGAATCTTCAGCATTTTGATAAGCCTTTGACCTTCCTAAGGCTTTTTCTTAGTATCACTGCAGAGAGCAGTGCCAAATGGTCAGACTGGACTTCCACCTGTAATTTTGTATGCATGAAGCAGCAGTGGAGGAGGGTTGTATGTAATAGGAACTGACATGAAAAAATACAGTTTAAAAGATCAAGAATAAATCCAGGCTCTTGGATTTCCCCATCCAAAGTTTTCTTTACCTTGGACTGATACCTTCATTCCACCAAGTCAGAGGCCTTTACTCTGCTGGACTACTAGCACAGAAGAGAACGCAGCTCTCCATCCTCATACAGTTTGTGCAAGGACTAGGAGAAGTGAAGGCCTTGCATGCTCAGGGACAGAGTAACTCCCATGAGTCCTTACAAGTGCAGCTGTCTTAAGAAAAACAGCATATTGTTTGTGGAACAAAATAGATTGGGAATATAAAAGTAGTTTGAAAAGGAAACGTGTTTCTAGTGTCTTGGACTGCACCAGCTTCAGAGGTGCTTCATCTGTTTTTCTAGATTCAGACAGTTAAAGTATGGAAGTGAACTGACTACAGATGAAGAATGAAATCTAAGGCAAGCAAAGAAGGAATTAGGCTGTGACTGGAGTTGGAAGGGTTGGTGTGCGGGAGAACAGGTGGCAGTATAGCTGAAGGATGGCTTTTTTGAGGGCTGACATAATGATCAGCATGAAGGACTGCTTGCTGCCTGGGTGCACAGATGGGGCTGAGGGATGCAGTAGCCCCTCATTGCCAGGAGCAACCAGCCCAGCAGCAGAAATACACTGGCCTGGCCTGAACCCTTTAGTGCACCATCACAGAATGATAGCATAGTTTGAGTTGGAAGGGACCTTTAAAGGTCATCTATCCCAACCTCCCTGCAATGAGCAAGGACATCTTCAAACAAGATCACATTGCTCAGAGACCAGTCCAACCTGACCTTGAATGTTTCCAGGTATGGGGCATCTACCACCTCTCTGGGCAACCTGTTCCAGTGTTTCACCACCTTCATTGTAAAAAATGTCTTTCTTATATCTAGTTTAAATCTACACCCTTTTAGTTTAAAACCATTACCTCTTGTCCTATCACAAAAGGTCCCGTTAAAAAAATTTGTCCCCATCTTTCTTATAAGCCCTCTTTAAAGTACTGAAAGGTTGCAGTAAGGTCTCCCTGCAGCCTTCTCCAGGCTGAACAACCCCAACTGTCTCAGTCTTTTTTCATAGGAGAGGTGTTCCATCCCTCTGGTAATTTTTGTTGCTCTCTTCTGGACCTGCTCCAACAGGTCCATGTCTTTCCTGTGCAGAAGACTTCAGAGATGGACACAGCACTCCCAGTGGGGTCTCACCAGAGCTGAGTAGAGGGGCAGAATCACCTCCCTCGACCTGCTGGCCACACTTTTTTTTATGGAGCCCAGGATACAGTTGGCTTCCTGGGCTGCAAGCACACATTTCTGCCTCATGTCCAGCTTTTCTTCCACTAGTACCCCCAAGACCTTCTTTGCAGGGCAGCTCTCAATCCCTTCATCCTCCAGCCTGTATTGATACAGGGACTTGCTCTGACCCATGTGCAGGACCTTGTACTTGGCCTTGTTGAACCTCATGAGGTTCACATGGGCCCAATTCTGGAGTTTGTCCAGGTCCCTCTGAACAGCAACCTGTCCCTCAGGTGTGTCAACAGCACCAGTCAGCATAGTGTCACCTGCAAGCGTGCTGAGGGTGCACACAATCCCACCGTCCGTGTCACTGATTAAGATATTAAACAGTACTGGTCCCAATACAATCACAGGCCCAGGTTCAAATTCCTTCTTGCCCTGGTTCCTTAGGACTGGTGCCTCACATCCCTTTAAACAGCACATCTGGTTTGTGCATGGCTGTGGGCCAAGGGTTCTTGTATGCAATGCATTAGCATGAGAGTTTGGAGAGTTTGTGTTGGTGAGAAACACAGTCATGGTTTGGTATTTTGGAATCATGACAGACTGTCTCTGCTACTTGGGCTTGCAGATCCTGTTGAAAGTGGCAGCCGTGAGGTACATCTCTATGAGAAGAAAGGCGAAATGGGCTACGAGCTTCTCCCTACCCACACATAACAGCTCTGCTCAAGCAAGTTTTGGAGGCACCACTTCAGAAGTGTTGCACATCCCCGGAATGGAGTGTTCTCCACTACAGCCCTGTGACTCCTTACCATAACAGTTCTCATTAAACTAAATCTAGCTTAGGTATATATGTTATCTTAGGCACATAAGAATTTAAATATGAAAATATTGTGCGGTGGGTTAGACCACCAACTTCTTTCTTAGAAAATATCATGTTGAGGATTTTGCTATGACCTCACCCTATTTTTTTACATGAAAGAAAAATATTGTCTGACTTCCTTCATAGCATATTTTACATCTTATTGACAAATCACTTATGACACTAATTTATTAGCATAAAAATATTACTATACTCAAGACAGCCTGCTTTGATTTACTAGATCAGGGTTTTTCACATGCCAAGGTCCTATCATCTCTGCTTGATCATTAAAAGTCCCTTGGCTTGCTTTTTTTTTGCACAACAGAAGAGTTTTGTCCTGTTGCCTTGGCTAAAATCCTGAATATCAGAATGGCTTTGCAGCTCAAAGGAAGATTCACTGAGTTGATGCTCAAGAAATACGGGATGGGTTTTTCAGAACCACTTTAGCTCCTTGCTGCAAAAGTCAATGGGAAAGTAGGGAAAAAAAGGGGTACATAAACACAGAAAAGTAAAATCTAATGGCAATTAGAGACAAGATGCTTAAACTGCAACATTGTTTTTATCCTCTTTATGTGAAAACTATTTTTGTTACATGCAAGAGGAAGGACAGGAAAGAAATACCTATATGCCTTTTGCATACAAGTAGTGTTTCAGGGGTTGATATCTGCTTAGTTTTGTGAAAACAGCAAGACCCCATTATAGAAGCTGGACCCACTGACTGTACAAAGAGGCATCTGCTGAATTCCACAGAGGACAGACATGCAGAAAAGTAGGAATTAAAGTCTTTTTGCCAGTGTCATTTTATTACAAAGATGATGACTGTCTAATTTTGTAAATTGCCGTTCCAGGTTTTTTCCTCTCTTGCACAGGTGTGCCCTCCCCCCACCAGTTTCCTTTCACTACAGCAGTCATGCACAACTGGAGACTGGCTACTGGTACTAGTCAGAGTAAGCAAGCCCTGCATCACTAATATTCCAGACTACAAGAGTCCATTCAGAAAACATATTAAAGATAGAAAACTGAGACTAAAATTAAAACTTACAATCTATCCCTCACATAAATTGATTTAGTATTTTGAAAAAGAAATCAGAGTCTCATTGACCTAAAGTTTGTGGCTCAGATGAAATCCATGAAAAATCAATTGACTTATATTTAATTCAAGGATTTTTTTCTGAAAAAAAGAAAAAAAAGTCTTAACATGTGACTGAAGATAACTAATTATTTTATCTTGTCTTCACTTCTTCAGTCTGAAGAACTGAAAATCAAACAAACCAAAATAATTACACTATTATTTAAAAATAATTGAATGGGATGTGAATAACAAATTCAGATGCATTTTTAAATCTTTCAGGCATTCTCTGAGATTTTTATATATTTGTTTCAGCAAATGCTCTTTTAGCCATAGCAATAAATTTGAACACCTGTTGACTGTGTACCTACCAGTCTCTCAGCCAGACCAGATCATGCTGTAATATATTTCCAAAGAGTATGTTCTTATTTTGTCTGAAAAGTAAACATGTCATCTGCTTACAAGGAAGCAAGTTCGCTTGTGAACACAGGAAATAAAAGCATGGAGATGTTACATATTCAGCATAAAAAATAATACGGAGTTTTGAAACATGAATAAATATATCAGAATAGTATATAGGTCTAAGTTCAATTTATGTAAATGAGCAAAAGCCGATTAGCGATCATTTAAGTTGCATTAAGGAACAGACCCTACACATGCACACACACACCTTAAGAGCTGTGAGGAGTACACTTGCTGCTTTTTGATCTTCACACCGCCCACCAGCATGGCTTATAACGTACTGAAATGCCCTAATGTTTTCCCTTCCCTCTCCCTCTCCATCAGATATGAAAGCACAGTATAAACCAGCTGTGTCAAACTCTCATTCGGAAACAAAATCTTTAGTAGGAACTTTGTACGTGTGTATATATATATATATATATCGGAAAGTCAGCACATCTCATTGTCGCATACGCTGCGCATTAGAAAGCTTATTCTGTCCTAGGATTGCTGAGATGCTTGGCAAGACAGACGGCCAGTCTCTCTGTCTCCCTGATGGCGTCTGCATTGCTGCAGATTTGTCATGTAATTCATCGAGTTGAACTTAGCACATAAATTTTCAGTTATGACTAAAAAGTTAGAAAATTCTCCACAGATTAAAACTACATGCCTGTACTGGTAGTCAAGCAGGGAGCACTTAGGGGAACAAGAGTAGGAGCAAAGGATCATTCCCGGAGTGTGAGAGTGTCTTAAAGAAAGGAAGAATAAGCTAAAAGAAACACTGGCAAGAAATAAATCCTGTGTTAACTCCTGAAGATCCTACGCTCACACATTTTCCAATCAAATATCATTCAATATTTAAATCACTCCCACCTTAGGTGTCAGGTTAATGAGATTTTTTTGAGAATTGAGATCTCAGTAAACCAAAAGCTTCTACCACAGTCTGAACTCTGAATTTAAAACCATCATCTCCACAATAAACCACATCCTTAACTGTGTCAGACCAGAGCCCAGATCCACACAACAGAGGAGATCATGCAGACCCTTCCACAACACAGAAGCAATACAAATCTGTGTTTTCATATGAAATCTCAGACAGAAAGACCAAAAGGAACAAGGTCCTTTCATAATAAAGACTTGAACCTTTCACCAATACTATGTCATCATTAAAAGGCTGTAGGCAAATTTCATTAGTTTACTCAGTTTTTCTCTTAGAAAAGCAGACTTTCAATCATTATTTTACCTACGGTAGGCCATGCTATAGGACTGAACTACAAAAACCTGAAGTTCTTACCAGTGAAAGATTTAACCTGGATGGAAGGAAAAAACATTACTGTCTGAACAATATTTTTGAAGAGGGTTGTCAGAATCCTTACATAGTAAATGTATGTATACCTACAAAAAAAATAATTCATTTTAATTCACTCTTTCCTTCTAATTTCGTAACATGTACCGCTACTCTAAGGTGTACTGGTTTCATTATTACCAATATCTAAAGTAGCGAGCTACCCAGAGATCTCTTCTGCTTTTACCATTTACGCAGCATACATCTTTGGTTTATCTTAAAAGTTATTTTTAACATTAAGTAATTATATGACTAAAAGTCTTAGTGCACAGTTTTACTGCATAAATATGACATCAAGTAACAGATGTCAATTTGCTTTACAGAGCATTGTAAGTATCTGTACAAACACCTTCTTACTGATGTAACACAGCCTGCATTAGGAAGAAGCAAGGAGTGGTGGAGTGTTTGCCTTAACTACATCAGCAGACTAAAGCAATAAAACTTTAGCTGCCGACAAGCCTTCTTACTCTACCACTCCTGTGTGAACAAGACTGAATGCAGAAGACATGCAGAAAAGATAAATTCTGAAGTGGAAAGCAAAACCAAAATAATAATCAGAAACAAATAAAAATCCCAGCCCAATGGCAGCTGTGCCAATCCTACTTTGGACAATACTAGTTTTCTTCCAGTATTCCTGCCAAAGGAAATTCCTCTGTATTTTCTTAAGACATATTAATTTGAATGAGAAGCAAGAGGCTAGATGGAAAGAGGGCTTTTCTGATAGGCTTACCTGAAGTGGTTCAAAAACAGGGTCTGAGGAGATTCACAGGCACAGATTCTTAGTGGAAAGACAGTAGTTTCAAAATTAAAAAAACCTGCAAGGCATAACTGCATTCCCACACCCTTTTCCTGTGATTTTTTTTTTTCAGAGCAGGGCAGATAGCAATAGTACTCTTCTAAGGGCCTTGGCCCCTTGAATAAACTCTGATTTTTACTTACATATTAGGTCTCTCTCAATACAAGGATCCCAGTGGATCTGCAGCCAACTAGTACCAGCACAGTCCTGCTCCAGGATCTTGTTCTTGGTTCAGGTAGGCAACAGGTGGGATGATTCTCAAACTATATGCTAAGAAAGAAAATAAGTAATTTTAAACAAAAGCGGATACATTCAGACAAACAAACAAGCAGACCAAAAAAAAAAAAAAAAACCAAAAAAAACCACGACAAAAAAAACCCCAAGAATTACCTGCAAGTTATTTTCCTGTTTATTCTTGTATTTCTAAGTGAAGCCAGGTGACATGGACACAGAAGACTGTAGTGAAAACAAGGGGAGTGGAAGGTAAATGGGAGAGATACAAACACTCACCTATCTATTTCAAGGGAACCAATGACCAGAATAGTTGCTACTTTGCAAACTTGGTCCAAGTTCCTGTTTTGTTTGATTTGGACTATGTACCTGAACTTCAGTCTACCACCGTTGCCCATGAAACATTACTAATCACAGGGCTACAGGGAATCTTCTCCTTCCTCCCATTATACCTTCCCCTACAAATATATTACTATTATTATTATGTGGTCAATGCCTAGAGAACAGAATTAAAGAAACCCATTCCACGCAGTAGGTAATAGCCTGACAGGGTCATCTTTTTGGATGAGGCAAGCCAAGGCTCAAATCTGTAGTTACCACCCAGAAGAGCTGTATCATCTGAAGGATTTATATCAGTGCAGCACATGTTTCACACCTGTTAATTTCATCATATTCTCCTCACCTTTTTTATGTTTTCAGTAGCCAACAGTGCTGAGAAGAGTAGTAGCAGTAGTCAGAGTTTCTTAGGAAACAAAGATTTCAAGGCCAGATATAATCAGTCTAGCAAAGAGATGCCAGAGATCCATGTGGGTCTTCAGCAGTGGGAGCATCAGAAATTGTTACTCACAGGTGCTGATGTGTCAGGGATTTGCATCAGTGGAGACCAAATTAACTAACTATGGATATACACTACCAGTGTCACTACTTAGTACTAGTCTCAGTGAGTGCTTGCAAAGAGTTAACAGAAAAAAAACTGAATACTCCTGAGTTTCCACAGTCCAGGACAGGAATGGAACATCAGAGGTGCAGTTGTGGTTAATTCTCCTTCTCCACATCCTCCCAGGAAAGGCTCAGACATTATAACACATTATTTTGGACCTCTGGACCTTGGCTGCCTTTTTTTTTTTTTTTTTTTTTTGTGAGCACTAAGTACCTCATGTGCCCATCTGATCCCTTACAAGCAGTGATCTAGAGTGCTCACTGTATTGTCTCTGTCAGCTTCTCAAGTACATTGCTCAGAAATGGAAAGTTAGTCCAGGGGTAATAACCAAAGTATAGGACTAATTCATCAGAGGAAGGCTCCTCTGGTGTTTGATGGACTGTTTGCAGGAAGGGAAAGAATAATCATATCTAAACACACAAATCTTTTGGTCCAAAACTCATGGTTTTGTCTACTACAGTCCTTCCTTGCATTCTGTTTTTGATTGTGCTCTCGATCAAATGTACTGAACCCAGGGAATTAGAAGCTGTGATACAAACTGGGCAGATCGCTGACGTCTAAGAAGGTTTTCTGAACATCCATGTTCCTTTCAGTGAAGTGAGATGACAGCAGTCAGCTCAGACCTGCAGCATGCTGTGGGCACTGAGCACTGATGACATGGTTTACCACCCATGGTTTACCATCCTTTCCTTGAGAAAGGATGTGGCATCAGATAGGAAACTTTTCTCCAACTGTAATAAAGCTACAGCATTGCCTGAAATATAAATTCCTCCAAGGGTGTTTGTACCAGCCTTTGCTCTCAGCCATCAGTCTCCATTCTCACTCAGGGTCTGTGCTTGGGTACAGCAGCCTTTGATATGACCACAGCTAATCAAAAAAGGTACAAAGGTGGGGTTTGCAGCCCTTCTGAATAAGAAAGTTAGAGTTAGCTTCATAAAAAGCCTTTGAAGGAGGAGAAAAAGGAGGATTCAAAAGCAGGATATAAAGACGTATTAAGTTCTCTTCACCCCTGCGGTGTGGAACACCATTATCATGACACAAAGGAAATATATAGACTAACTTTTTCTCTTTTTAAAAATTTTATTTAAAAAAAAAAACCAAACTTCAGCTTCATCTCTTTGTGTATAGAGAATTGTTTTACCTCCTTTTTCCTCATTTAAATAAATCTCAGGAGGAGGGAGAACACAAACAGGTGCTATTTCCCACATGCGTTGTTTTACTAGTCTGTTCCTTCAGTGGGGTTTGGTTAGGTCACTCTGTTATACAGCACATTATTTTTAAACAGTGCAGTGACTCCTTCCAAAATGTTCCTTCTTTAATGAAATCTGACACATCAGAAAGGAGAACAGGAAGTTTTTGTTGTTTGTACTTATAATCTTAAACCAACTATTGCTTATTCCGCGCGTCAGATAGCACAGCAGACAGAGCGAGCAAGCCTTCAGACGCTGAACTCTGAACTTCGGCCAGACCTTGCCCCGGTCAGCTCTGTGACAGGAAAGCAGGCAGACTTTGAACCCCGGGCTCCAGGGCTGCTGCAGGGTTGCGAACAGAGAAACAGCTGCACTTTGCAACACGAACTTTGTACTTAGACACATGCACATTTAATCTCTATAACAGAGCTTTTGTTTCATTACTTATTAACATCTCCTCCTTGAGTAAAGTTCTTTGTTAATGAAGCTTTAAAGCATGGTATGAGGGTTTTTTTCCAACTTCCTCTCCCCAAAAAATAAAACTCACCGCCCAACTTGATAGGATTACATTAACTATCAAAAAATGCAAAAAAAAAGTTATGCCTTATGCACCTTCTGTATACTATGGATATTTGTTGTTCACTCCCTTCTGAGCGACTCAGCTGTAATAATCAGAACTAATTATAGAAATCAGGCAATATTCTGTCTTTGCAGAGATCACTTCCTGAGATGATATCCACAGTAATTCAGTCTGCAGCAACATTCAACCTTATCTAACAAATCAGATGAAAAAAAATAGTAGGAAAGAAACAGACCATTCACACTAAAAAAACATACTTTAAGAAAGTGTCATGGGATGTTTTGAAGTTGTACAGCTTTTTGCTACTGCTTTTACTTTGGAGCAGAGTCAGTGCTTGGCTTCTGAGTATTTCACCATAACGTATGCTAACATGCACAGCACAGCAAATTCATAAAGATATTCAAGGTCTAGATCAATTTGTGTCATCCATTAATTAGCCCTCGCTAATATATAGCTTTGATTGGGAACAGAAACCGATCTAAACAAGGACTAAATGAAAACCTCAAGAGAGGGGCCATATAAGATGCTTAAATAATTTCTGTACCCAAAGTAAAATCTGAGAAGGGGCACATACACATTTACTGTAACAAAACCTAGTAACAGAAAGGTAGTGGAAGGTCCCAGTAATGCCCCATTGTGTCTGTGTAGTCATAACAATATGGAATGGCAAAAATGATTAAGAAAGTAAAGGTTTCCTGAACAATCCTTCATATGCAACTAGAATAAAACAAGTATTTGGAAGTATATTTTCTTTGTCTTCAGATACTGCAAGTATTTGCCACAGCCTGTTTGAAAGAAATAATCCACAGACAGAGGGATCACAGTTACACTCTTCCTATTTTCCATCACTATCATCTTTTCAACATGAATTTCTCTCCATGCCTCCATGGTCAACCTTTTTCTCTTCCTTTCATTTATTTTCTTCCATATGATGGTGGGAGACACCCCTACCCCCACACCACCCAGCTTTCCTTCCTTTTCATTAACAGAATGATACAAAAAAGGAAATTTTCAACTACTCTAGAAAGACATGAGGAAAAATAATAAGTCAAGAGGTTTCAAACCTCTTCCTTAGGTGAAACTAGGTTGGCAGAACTCAGAAGCAACTCAGAAGCTCCTGAGATTCTTTGTGAGAAGTCCACGACTTTTCTTATTTGGATCTATTTGTTTATCCACCACCTTCAGTACACTGCTTTGCGAGCATCGTCATTCATCTAGTCCTAGAGTTTGATTTGCATTCTTTGCAGTGAGCAGACTGACAGAAAATGACAGAATTACTTTTCTTGTGTTAGTACTATTTTGGGTAACAGTACTGTTACCCTCCTACAACTGCAGAGCAGCTGGCACAACTACAAGAATGTTACACATATTTTCCTTTCTATATCCAGAAAGACATAATTTCTCCTCCTTGAGGTGCCTCCCCATTATCACCTCACCCCTGGAACATGGCCCTCACGTCACATGGGTCTACCATGGTGATCATAGGATTCAGCTGTTTCTAAGAATAGACATGATCATTTGAAATAGATCCTGCTTTATTTCTGGGTACAGTTTCTGAATGCTGTTACGACAATAAAATCTTTAGGTTGGATTCTGTATAACACCTGCCTGCTCCTACCATCAGTTAATCAAGAACGTCAGACCTGTCTCCATGAGAGCAGGCATGAAGACCTGTACCATTTGCTTAGCTAGGGACAGCAGAAGATGTAAACTTGAATGAAGCCAAGCAAACCCTACATCTCTGTGAACAAAGCAGGTAAGCTTCTGGGAAACTATGACACCTTTAATTAAAATAAATAAATAAAAGTGAATAAATGTGGAAAGAGTGCAGAGAAGAGCAACAAGAATGATTTATGTCTGGGAAAAAAAAAGGCTCCTTCCAATGAGACACTGAACTAAATGTGTTTTGCTTCAAAGAGAAGATTACAATCTTTAAAGGACTAGACAAGAAGAAGATATTTCAGAAGACTCTAAATTAGTGGGCAGACACACAACAAAATCCAATATTTGCAAGTTCAATATGGAGATAAAAAGCACTTTTAAGTATAATTGGCTACTGAGATGAATTGTCAAAAGATACAATAAATTCTCCATCACTAAAACTATTTTAATTATTGTATGCTTAGTTTACACTAGACCCAGACGTCTCAGTCAACACAGGTCCAATAATCTTTAAATTTATCTAGCTTCTAGCACAGGCCACCCCCTCTGTCTGAAAATTGTTCCTGTTGCTAATTCCAAATTAGATTATTTTTTTCCTGAGTAATCCAAGGTCAGAGAATCATGACAAGTGGATAATTACTGCATGCAACGCCAGGTCATATAGACTTTGTTTATATAATACTAGCATTCCTCAGTCTAGAGCATCCAGAGGGGAAAAAAAATCTGTAATGTCTAATTCAGGTTAGAAAACAAAACCAGCAAAATAACCCCAACCAGACAAAAAGGAGTAGCGCTTTATATGTAAATTTAAAAGTATACACTGTTGTGTACAGTATTGTAATGTGCTTTTATCAAACCCATCATCTACCACAGAGAGGAAAGGTTTCACACTAGCACTATCAAGCACTCTACCAATTGACTTCCAGAAACTTCAGTATTGTTCTATAGCCTAACAGGAAAATACAGCTAGCAGAAAATTATTTCTCTTTTTGGTCCTCTAGGAGTTTACATGAATAGCTCCTGTTAACACTAATCAGAGTTAAGGGCAGAAATCCCCCATGGAAAGCCATGTTGTCTGGGGATATGTCCATAATTAATATGTTCTAAGAGTCTAATTCTGAAACAAAGTAATCAGGCTTAAGATGAGTTATATTGAGACCAATAACCTCTGACTGCATATTTGACTATATATATGTATACTGTATCCAGTGTCAGACCAATGTACAGTTTACAAGAGAACTTCTGATAAAACGAGTTATACCTTTGCTGTATTTGGAAGCATGAAATACAAATATACAACAAGAAAAAACCACAGTGGGGTTTGTTTCGTTTTGCTTCTTACCCTTCTTTGTAACACATCATTATTATAAATGTTAATGCTCATCATTGTTCTTTTTCACATTGTAGTGCCCAGGCTCAGCAAAGCTAACATAATCCTAACACTTCTGATGTTACAAACTAAAATTACCATGCAGCACCATGGGAATATTTGTAATACGAAAGATGTGGAACGGGCACTTAGTGACAAATACATAGAAGAGAGAAGAGGAAGCTGGATGGATTGAACATGAATGATTTTGCAAGTAAGAGATGTTGTAATGGGACAAGGAATACAAAATAAAATTATGCCAATGTAATTTGGTTTCAGTTTTATTTAGGATTTATGTCACTTAAAGAGACATTTTCAAGTCTGTGGCTGCTGATGCTCCAACACAATTGGTGCCCAAGTCATACATAATGTAGTATACAACACAGTATATTAACTCAGCTTCAAAGTGTTAATATGTCATGAAACTTAATTCAGATATCAGAAATTATGCAAAGGAGGTAGAGATGTGGAAATACACTCTTGTTTCTCAAAGGTGTCAGCCAGGCTTTGCTTTGTGGCCCCCAGTCCAGGAGGACATAGCAGCAGCTCACTCTAAACCTCTTTCACAAGGTGAAGAGCTGGGTGGCTCTTCACCCCAGTATTTTTGGCAAAGAGATCCTGTACTGAGGGCAAAACAATGCATTAAAAAAAAAAAAAAAAAAAGCAGAAGCTGTCAAATACAAGACAGCAGCCCAGGTTTTGCAGTGTCACAGCTGCAGATACATTTTAAACCTCAGATGTGAAAACTGTATAATGTAAACACAGAAGAATTTATCATTTTCTTTATCCTCAATAAACCAAAGTCCTAGCTTTAGTGCTGTATAGATAAAGAATCCAGCTGTACTTTCTGAATGTCCCTTAATAGATGCCAGCAATGGTGACAAACTGTTTTCTTGATCGGCAGCTGGGAATAAAGATAGCAAACCTCCAGCACTATTAGCTCAGTTGGGAATGGAATTGCACAGAGACTCACCTAGTGCTTCTGTCAGCTGAGAATGGAGCCCATGACAATCGACAGTACTTAAAATGGAGGTAAAGACCTTCTCACATTTCCACACATGCTGGTTTTGTGAGTCTCTCACTAATTGCTCTCTCCCTGAAAACTTCCAGACTTCATACAAGCTGCTACTAAAGGAGACTATAAACAACCTCTACCAAAATTGCACTGGAAACAGCAGAGGGGAAGCATCCACAGGAAACTTTTGCTTGTGACATGAAGCTTTCCAAATCCCCTTTGGAGACACTTCAGCTGATGGAAGAGGAGTGTGGTTCACTGTCTAAGCCTAAAAGTGACGTTTACCTCCTGACACCACCGTATCATTCTTGCATGACCTTGGGCCCTGATTCTTTTAAAAAGAGGTTTGAAGAGATAAATCTAATTGTCTCTGTGTGTCACTTCATCTATAGAAAAGGAATCATAGAAGACAATCTAGGCTATGTTTTTCTTTTTATTGTTTGTACTAAGCTGAGAGGGAAAAGGGATGCTTCTATTATTCAGATGTAATAAACACACTCACAAGAACAGACTCAGACTAGCTGGGCAATCCAGTATTTGGAGACAAAGAAAAATAAACTAGGACAACAGATGAAGTTCAGGATTCCCTGCAAGAAAAACTAGGTAACAGGATTGATCACAGCCCTGTACACTAGCTGAGGCAGGACATGTCCCTCCTCAGTGGCCAGTTTGTAGAAGGTGAGAAGAAATGAAACAAAGCCAAAAGATGCTGTCTGCAGGAGACAGCTTTCAGGGGTAAGCCCTGTGCAGGAGAGAGTCCCCACACGTAGTAGAGAAATTTTGCTATTATTTAAGAATACCAAGAAGTAACAAGGGGTTTTATTCTGTATCCTTTCACAATCGACTAAAAATGTCCCCTCTCTAAGATCAGCATCCGATGCTACCAATCCCCCAAAAAGCATTTCCTTGAACATATGCTCAGGAAAACACCATTCACAGTGGCTGACAATCTGGGAGCCTGCTAAGCCATCCTGTTACAAATACACACCATTAACGTAGAGTTAAACATTTTCTAAAATTATAAAACAGTAAAACACATCACCATATCATACTTCACCATCACCTACTTCAGAGAACACCCAGCTCCCGCCTGCACTCACCAGCTTACTTCTGTTCCATTCCTTGGTAGCAAGAGCTCCAGGTTCTCCTTGTCTCCCCTTGGCCAAGTTAAAGCGTCCTGATCTCTCTTAGGTGCTCCTCATGAGGGTTCGCTTCCTACTTTCTCCTCTAATGGCAATCTCATTCCAGAACTTCTGCCAAATATGGCTAGGAAGGCTTAGTTTTCCCGTCCCCTGTTTTCTGCAATTAAACTTAGGATATAATAGAAGACTTAGGATATATATAATTAAGGCTTAGGTTGTAATAAAAGGGACGCTCTTTTGTTTAAATTCTCTGCCCTACTGTGGCTGCTTTAAATTTGTATTTCTATCATTCTCTAATTAGTATCTCTCTTCTGTCTTAAGGCTGGCTTTTCCTGTTTATAAGGCTGTGGTAAAACATCATCAATCATTTAACCTAGAAAAAGTGATCATAGCAACAGCTTACAAAAGCTATAATTATCAGTTTGCTCTCAATATTACAGAGAGAATAAAAATTACAATTCTAACAAAAAATGGGTATGAGAAAGGGGTTACCTGAATGATTTAAACTCTTCCTACACAGACAGCACAACTTCTGGGGACTTCCTCATAATAAATAAAAATATCTCTGTGAAGCTAATTAGTTCAGGTGTGGTAGCAGGCTGATGACTCTAGAGGTGGTTCAGCTAGAGACAGTTCAGGTATTCACCCACTACCAAACAATATGAACGTATTTTCCCCATCTCTCATGCTCTTAACCCTGTTTCCACAAGCATCCTCACATGCAGGAAAAGGAAAAGCAGAGGAGCCAAGACAGCAGGCTCACCAGGGTCAAGAGCAAAGTACAGAAAAGGCAGAAGAGTATGGTAGTGAAGAACACATAGGAGTAATTTCCCTCCAATTCCTCTAGCCCATCCATTTTCTCACATCCCTCCCCTTGTTCCTCTGTGACAGTTCTTCAGGTTGTACAGTCTCCATTCTGGTTTACCCTATCAAATGCTTGGATTATAGCTGCCTGTAACACACTGCTGCATGCTTGCACACTAAACACAAACCTAGGGAGAACCTAAGTCTGTTTCCCCAGCATCAGAAACAGTGAAAGGAAGCAAAGTCCCAACACAAGTCAGCCACCAGCTTTACAACAGGGCACCACAAAACACTAATTCCTTCGTCACCCTTTGGTTCAGTCCAATAACACTATTGTACTTGGTACACTCCTCAAAGAAGTAAAAAGAATTACTGTCAAACACACACAAACTCTCTTTTACCATCTTAAAACCACACATTTATCAAATAATGTTCTTTTCTGCAACAAAGACTGTAAAGCTCACTACATGCTAAAATGTACTTTTGATTCAGAATAACCCAAACATAGAACATATACTTTCAACTTTATGATAAGCCAGTCAACTATGTATTAAGCACTACTCAACAAAACCAGTCACAGCACAGCTCTGACAGGCATTCAAAATAGATTACACAACAAATCAAATAATCACCATCGACTTCTGCATCATGATATGACTCTCAGTTCTTTAAGGCTGGTCCATGCAGTAATGAATCTATTATGCATCTTTGATCCTGCACACCAGCCTCTGCCAGAAAATCCACTTCAAGGATATTCCTAGCATTCCAAATCTTGAGAAGCTTTAGTCTGTATCAATTAATTAAAAAAGAAAAAAAAAAATCAGAAAGAAATTTAAAAGATATCTGTGTGCCTTAGGGCAATATTCAGCCTGATCCCACTGACAGCTTTCCTTATGGCTTTGAAATCCGTTACCTTCTGCAAGAATAGAAGCTTTATGGAAGCCTTCAAAAAGAAGCTTCTACCTTCAACAGAGGAACTGCAGTTGCTTCAGCAGCAGATGAAGGTCTCCGTGAAGTACAGAACTGCTATTACCCAGTGAATATAACAAATATGCCAGCAAGCATGTATGAAAAAGAGTATATGTAAAGACAAAAATCTCCAATAACAGCTAGTCAAAACTCATCCCAGAAACTCTTTTTGAGCAACAGTTCCTGGGACAGGGGAGGGGGGAATTAAAAGAAGTCTGGCTGAACATCTTGCAGTTACTGAAGTCTGAATACATTTATACTAAACACAGTAATTTACTCACAGGGGCTGTGTTCTTCACTTTGTTTGTACAATGGTTGCATGCAGGAGGAATGGAAAATTTCTGCTAAGAATTCATTCTCCTGGGTCAACTGGACCTAAAAGGATTTAAGAGAAATTGGATGCCTGCTCTAAGGACAGACATGAGTGCAAAAGCACTATCAAAAAAGACTTAGGAGAGCTTCAACCCCATTTCTAGATGCTAGACCAGAACATTAGACACAGACTCCTTTGTAAATCTTCTGCTAGAAAAAGAATCACCCCTTTAGCTAGGTACAGAATTTAAATACCACACAGTCAACAAAAGAGATGCCAAAAATTTCCCATGACTTTTCATTTTCAGAGGAGATGATTGAGATCAGGTCAAACCTAAGCATGTCTTCCATTCATTCAATATTAACACACTTACCTGTCAGACTTTCTTTCTGTCGGAGTTACAGTACTCGCTGTGCAGTAAGGGTGGGTAAATTGCTATGGCAGCCTTCTCCCTCTGCCCATCATCCTTTCCAAAACAAAGAAAATGGTTGTAAGGTCAGTTCTGAAAGTTGGTTGATAATTACATAGACTATTTATTGGTCTTTCATCTCAATAATTAGCATTTCAAAAGTATTTTATAAATCAGCCTTGTTACAGGTAGGAACCATTGTAAGCTTTGGATTTTTTTTAACGCTTTTAGAGTCATCTTTTTTTTTATTAAATCACAGTTGAAGTCTCCGGAGCTGCTGTTATAGAGCTTGTAATAGCTTGACACCTCCACCCCTCTTTCAATTCCAATTCACTATCTAGGTGAATCACTATCTAAAATGATCAGTATACTCTCCAGATATCACTATCTAGAATAACCAGGCTCCTAATGCTTAGCAGATACAGTAATAACTTACCTAATTTTTAACTTTCATGATAGGGTCCCTCTGGGACAGAATAGAAGGAAGATTGATGTATTATTAATATTATAAATAATTAAAATGAGTGAAATACACCAAAAGTGTAAAGTGTGAACCAAAGGAAGAACTAGCACACAAGTCTTAAGGCAAACTACTGTCCCTGTGTCTTGACAATACCAGCCATTTATGTTCTTTACTCTTTTACGTCCCTGCAAAGCATGAATAAAATCTTACTAGATCAAAATGATATAATTCCCCACTCATTTTCCACACATACAAGTATCTACAGAAGGTGCAAGGCAGGGGAGAGAGTGGTCAGTCAGTCGTGTTTTAATTTATAGCTATTTTTGCCTAAGCCCTGAATGGCCTGCCAATAATGAATAGTACCAGCTGGGCTGTCAGGAGAGCAGGCTAAGAAGGACACACAGAAGAATAAAATAATAATAATGTAAAAATGAAGATCAGGAGAAAAGTCTGGAGTGGGGGAGACCTGATGGGGATCCCAGCTCTGGTGTTAAAATGCCTCACTACAGTCCTATCTTCCCCAACCCCCCAAATAAGTAGAGGGTGATGATGATTGTCATTATCTGGATGTAGGCTTATAACATGGCTAGGACTACATATTAGACTTCTTGGGGTGTAATCCAGATACCTAATAAGTTTAAAAATTAGGACTTTTCTGTGCTTAAATAAGCACCAAAAATAAGAATTTCATATGATGATGAGGACAAGACTCTTGAAGGGTCTTCTTTTTTTTTTTTTTTCTTTCAAATAAATAATAACAACTCACTAGTTTCTTTTTTTCATTTAACCTAATCATTTTACATGAGTTTTATATGAAATGTAAAAAAAAAAAAAAAAAAAAAATCAGTAACATGGCAGCCCTACTGTTTTTAAGAAGCTCTTTCTCCAGCCCATGTCACAGGGAGAATATAGAAAATAATTCTTCTAAACAAAACCCAATGAATGCCCATTAACAGAGTCATGTCTTGAGCAGCTATTGAGAGAAGAAAGAATAAACAATGGCACTAAAAGGCAAAGATTTTGTTCCATTGCTGTTAGAACATCAATGTTGGATCCACACTGGTGTATATATAGAGATGCTGCATCTGGAAAAGCAGTAGTTTTGGAAACCGATCTGCTTTTCATGACTATCCTTAACTGTGAAAAATTAAGAGATTTACCCCATGCTTTATTGTAATCTGCTTATTTGTGGATGCAGATCAGTTTAAAAAGAAGTATATTTATATTCAAGCATTTCACTGTATATCACCATCATACTGATAAATTCTACAATAGCCTCCCCTCTTCTCATTTTCATAGCCTTGTAGGAGAAGCAAGGCAGACAAGCCAGTTTGAAAAGCCAGCAAGCCGTAATTCCTCTACTACAGACAAGCGACAATTAATCACATTCACCAGCTAGACAGGTAACTCTTGTCCTTTAACACTGGAGAAAACATAAAGCTTCTCTCTCTGAGCACTGATTGTCCAGGTGATATTGGAGCTCTCAGAAGCAGTAACTGAGCCACTGAGATACTTAAAAATGAGATAAACCAAAACCTAAATATGACAGTCTTCTGCTATTGTATTATTTTTCAAAGGAACATTGAAAGCACAACCAGGTGCTGGTGTGGATTATCACCATTTTCCCCTGCAAGATCGTAAATTGCTCCTCCTGTGTTAGGGGTTCAAGGTCACTGGGGCTCATTCAAGCTCTGACCACAGCACCCCTGCTCAAAGGGGAGCCAGCCCCACTCGTGGCTGTGGGAGTGCAGCGCCAGTGGCCAAGAGACATCCCCCTCCCTTGAAACAAGAAGGAAGAGAACAAGCCATAACACCATGAAATAATTCTACTGTGAGACTAAGAAGAAAAAGATTATTGCTTTTTATGGTTTTGTTCTCAAGCAACTAACCTTTCTGTTTTAGCTTTCTCCATATATGCGTAACTCATTGATTCATTCTGACAATTACATAATGCTTTTGAAGTGCAAAGAGAGACCAAAAGGCACATCCAAAAACTGGGACAGCCATAGCTCATCTGTTTCTTATGGTTCTCTAGCATAGGTTTTCTCTCCAAGTGAGTGTAACAGAGTTATTTTTGTAACCGTTCCAAAAAGCCTTTGACTAAGATGTGATGCTGTACTGACCCCTTGGAGGGGGAAGGGGTTACAGATATAATTTCATGAGACTACACGGAAATGTTAAGATTATCTGTGGATCTCTCCTTCAGTCACTTAGCAGAACTCAAGCATGGGTCTTATTTTAGCTGCTGAAGATAATTTAACCAAGAACTGCTAAATAAAAAAACCTCCATGTTGCAACTTGATCCACACATTGAGGGAGCCCCTCATTGGCTTTGCTAACTCAACAGAAATCCCACTGAAACTAGAAAACTGCAGTAAGGATGCATGAAATGAGAAGTCCTGCTTATTATAGAAGTACACTCATCTCACTTTCACACAGGCTCCAGCCTCCTGTCGACCCAAAAGATGACAAAATGAACATTTCAAACATGTAGAATGAAAGCGTAGGCAGAAATGGGTGATGATCAGAGCATGTCAATAATGTCACACAGCTGGATCACTGCCCAGTCTGTTGTGAACAGCTGTTCTCCAAATGACTAATCACACAGGAGGAGGCAGAACATAAAATTCTCCATTTTCAGAGATGAGGATACTGCTTCTCCTGATACCACCTCTTGTAATTGGTTTCTCCTTTTCCTTCCAGTTTCATATTGGAATAGTCTAGCCGTAATGTGTACAACGTGTCTCATACATGTAAGTGTGAACTTTAAGCATGTCAGTGTTTTGCCTTCAACAAATCGTTTGACAGCAATGCTCTACTCCAGAACTGGAAGGATTCAGTGATCAGTGAATTAACTTCTGAAATTCTTTGAAAACAAAAGCAATTTATAAGAGTAAAATATTCTTGTTACTACTGTTCAGTTACAGACAGAATATAAAGTTGTTGTTGGGTTCTAAAGAATCCAACTCAAAGTTCAGTGCTTAGTCTATTGAAATCATCACTTCAGTAAAGGACTTACAAAAGCCTAGAGCCAAAGAAGCCCCAAGGTGGTGGAAACCAAGCCACAAGATACATCAGTTTGAATGTACCTTACCTGTGCAGCCACAAATACTGTGAGGAAATAAAAATTATAACATTTCAGAATAAAATGCAGGAAATTCTTTTTGTTTTATTAAAAAACCTGAGTCAGTCCATCTAAACGCCGTTACTATTTCCCAGATGCTTAAAGATAATAGCAGGTAGGATAACATCCATAAAAGAAAAAAGAATATAGCTTTCATCATCTCAGAAGTGTTTGAAAATCCAGACCATGCCAGGACAAAATGGCTGATATTTGCCTCTAACCATTCCAGTCATTCTATTTTTGAGGATCACAGTGATAAACAATTCCCTGAAGTATACTGTAATTCTGCAGCACTGATGAGCCCAATATCAATGCCTGTGTTAAGTTCAAGTTCAAAGACTATTGAGTATTTGCTTGATAAGCTTCTCAGAGAGGTCATTAACTAGGACAGTTTGTTATACTCTTCATGAAAATTTTCTGGTTTTTTTTTTTTTTTTAATCAAGATCCCCATTGTAGGAAACCTTCCTTGGCTGCCTAGGTACATCTAAAGGGAAAGGTACACATATAGGTAAGCCGATATGCATATACTTTAGCCTGTATGTCTAAAGCATGTTTGAGGTTAAGGACTCTTAACGCACATGAGATCGGGAAGTGTTTTTAACTAGCTGAAAGATAAAGCTCTTACAGGACTGAAGAGAAGACAGAAATGCAGTGGAAAACATTTGCAAGGCTTAGGTCTAGTGAGAAAGTTATTCCAGTTATTTTGTTGCTTCTGGTGATACTCATCTCTAGTACTCGAACATTAGGAGTAAAGAAAACCAATCAGTTGGGAACCATGGTGGTACTTCATCCTCCAGAGTTAACTGCTGCTGATTAAACCTCTAAAAATAATGGTGGTATGGCATTATCATACTGGCTTTGCACATGGTGGGGTAGTGGAGTTGACCCGCTTCAGCCCCCTAGATGCAGTGTTACACAGAGCATTCATCAGGACAGCTCTGATTGTCACAGTCAACTTGAGATAATTGTTCATCAGATGACTCCTTCCAGCAAGCAATCTACAGAGTCTAAAATAATACCAGAGGAGCCCCTTGCTGATACAGGAATACTGCTCTACCACACCAGCAATTTTCACTTAATGCAGGAACAGGACAGAAGCAACTTTTCTGTTGTGACCTCCACCTCTTCAGTTGCCACTGTCAGTGAATTATTACCAACAAACCGCTTCAGTAAAAAGTTTCAACTGCATCTATGTAAGGTGTCTGCTGATCAGACAACACTAATCTCTCTAACCCTGAGCGAGCAGGCTGCTCAAGTCCGTCATGTAGACATAGTTCCACAGGTCTGAATTAATAACAGCTTTGCAGTGAATCAGCTACTGTCTAATGCAGGACCCAGAGTCTCCAGCAAATATCTTTAAGCATCTCTAAAACCCAGAAGTAACCAGAGTTGCCTGAGGCCCTCACAAGCATTGGACACAGACTATTCATCCTGAAAAGACTCAGAGAGTACCCAGGTGTCTCTGAAGAGTTGTTGGCGGTTCCCCACCCCTGTGGGGCAGAGAGAGGAGCATGATCCAGAGGTGCCATGAGTCAAAACAAACAGGAGAAACAGCTACCTGAGTGGATGCTCAAAATACAAAAGATAAAAATGAAACGCAGAACATTTTCAGAACCAGTTTTCCAGTCTTACAGAAGGAGTAATTCAAGCAGGAGGACAATTCAGCTGACAAAACCATCAGGATAGCATTAAAGAGATGCAAAGAAAAAGGAGAAACCCCAACCCCTCAAGCCACAACTGGCAGGCAAATCCCCCCCCCCCCCCCCCCCCCACCAGCAGGCGCAGGGGAGGCCGTGGCAGCGGGAGGAGCGGTGACCGCTCTGCAGGGCCTTGCCAGCACATCCACACACCTCCTGCCAGCGCCTGTGCCTCACCAGTAGAAGTTTCAGCTTTAGGAATCGTCTTGTGATACAAAGCTCTGGTCCTGGAGGAAATAAATCTCTTTTTTCTTTGCTCTTCAACAGCTGCTTTTAGACTGGGCGCTCTTTGCCCAAGGGTAACTTCCGAGTAACTGTACAGGGCAAATACAGTAGATCTCACATATAGATGCTGGTTTTCATCTCAGAAGATCCCACGTGGGGAATGTTATCAAGTGGCTTAGGTTTTGGCACGAAAGCTTTACCCTCCTAGCACTTGTGCACAGACACATAGGTACCCACTTGCAGCAGAGGGGATGCGTGCTTTCCCGGGCTGGTTGTGAGCATTGCCCTGCCAATGGTAGCAGTTACTCAGATAACACATGCCATTTCAAGAATCGCTTTTTCCAGCCACAAGGAAGTGAAGTACAAGGGAAAGCTATGGTAACCTTATCTTCTGATAAATGTCGTCATCTTCTCCAGACATAGGCTTCTTGGGCTTTTCGTAACTGATTTCTGCAGCGCCAACTCCACTTTAAAAAACCTGCTCAAGTGTATGCTTAAACCAAAATGACAGAAAGAGATCTATCTGAAACAACCCATAGCCACTCTGGGCAATCTGTTTAGCTTAGCTGATCATTAAGTATTCAAAAAGTTTAGGATATATGTAGATAGTCACTGTCAATATAAAAGATAGTGCTGTCAGTCTCTCTCATTTATTCAAATATCCCCAATTCCTATGAACCTCAGATGTTGCCTTCCAGGAAGATAAATTAAAACAAAGGGAGAAAAGGAGAGGAAGAGAAAACCATCCAGAATACACACTTCTTTTTAGACTTCCCAACAGATGCTCCTCAGAGAGGAGCTGACAAATCCTGAATACTGGAACAGCCAAGCATTTCTATTTATGTATTTATTTATAATCATAGATCCACACTTCTCCACCAGTCATTAGAAAATAAGGATCCAAAGGAACAAGATTTCTGCCCAGGAAGGCAACATTTTGTCCACATATTAAGCTGTGGAATATTTTTAAATTTGCAAAATTCCAACTGTATGTATATTCTGAGGTTTCAAAATGAAATACTACATTTCCCATTTCTAAAGTGATATCAACAACAATGAAAGTTTAGCAATTTGGAAAAAATATATAGTCAGAATTGAAACTCAAATTCCCTGAATTTTACTGGTGGGTGGAAGAGAAGGATTGAGAGGGGACACACTGTTGATAATTTTTTTTTTTTCCCCCCAGCCTTTCAGCTAATCCTATCAAAGAAACATTTTTTGAAATTTCCAGGACTCTTCCATAATAGGGAAGAAAGAAAAGCACAACCAAATCAATCACCGTCCAGCTGATACTATTGAAGAATAAAATCCATTCAGAGATCTCCAAGAAGCAGAACAACACTTCTGAATTGCAGCAAATCAAATCTGGTGATAATAGGGCTGCTCTCGCTTCTTCCCTCCATGACAAACGGAGGCACAGGTTATCTGCTCCAGCATACAGCTGAAGGAGCTTGAATTTAGCAAGTCAGTTTTTATTATCAGTTCACTTTCCTAAGGAAGCCAGTTTATACAACTGCCTGTATAGGTGTTTCCTATCCATTTGTCTATCTTGCAAAAATAACTTCCAGTTTTCCAGTGCAATTTCAATGAGGTTTTGATGGAATGTGAGCGGTTATAAAAATAGTGTGTGTGATTGAGTTTTGTAAATGTATAGATGGTAGGGCAGAGGAAAGATAATGCTTCTGCTGAGGAAAACTTGCCATGTTAATTTATTAGACACAAGAAAATCCACATATTAAGCACAAACCTATAGGAAATCAGACTTCATCACTTTTACTCCTTATGGCATTACTTTTTTCCTATATTTGTGTGATACCCAAACAGCACAAAACCCCTGGCAAACGGATGCATTTTGCAATATATCATCTTTTTATATAAAATCGCTACTGTAGAACATAGAAGTAACTTGGCTGATACAATAATTTGACAAATCTGCAATGAAAGAACATATAGCTGATGAAATTAGAGAAGGGCCCAACAACAAAATCTCTACTTGGATTTTATGGCCTCCAATGACTCTATATATGTTTTTATGCAGAGATTTGGCTTAGAACAATCTCTGCTATACATGGAGGATATCACAGGGAATGATTATGGAATGTACATCAAAATGATGACAGTAGTCACATCTCTGACAGGTGTCACTTGTCATTTACCAACATGTTTGCTTAAACCTGTCCAGATTTTTATTCTGAGTAAAGATTTCAGTGAGTAAAATGGAAACAATGTTTTTTATTAGGTCTTTATCCTCCAAGTTCATGCTATTCTACTAGGTGTCTGAATACATTGTAAGTAGGGAAAAACAGCAGAAGCAGATGCATTTTTAGTTTCTATTTCAATGAAAGAATCCAGTTTTTCAACAAGATTGTGAATATTGTGCTACAAATTTTTATAGAAGGTCAGATTTCATTTTATTTCTTCTGCAGGTTACGGGATAAAGAAAAATATTTGATTTTTGTATTCTATCAATAATTGTATTTTGTCTGCTGAAAAACCACCAAGCTATTTTAGCTAAAGGCAAGGTTATCTAGCCATTTGGGGCAATCAGCCATCACAAAACAATTCCTGGGAGTAAACACTATAGTTAGAGACATGCAAACAAATACTAGAATTATAAATGATAGTACCACACATAAAAGAAAAAGAAATCAAAGGGATTACTACATGAAGCAAATCTGTATTATGCCTCCTACTGAGTTGTTATATTTTCCATGTACTCTGCTTTGGGGGGTTGATATCTGTTTGTATGTTTTTATTGTTTGTTTTTTTTTCTTCAGCAAAACCACATGTTCCAACAGGATAAATCAGGTAATAGAACTTAGTATTTAAAAAATCCAACCAACAAAAACCAGTGCCACACACAGTTTAAGACATTGCCAAATGGTTTAAATTCAGTCAAAAGGAAAAAAAAAAAAAAGTCACATAAAATCACATATAATATTCCTATCAATTTGTGGCAAGGTTGCTTTTACACAAAGCCTTGGGCAGTGGGAAGGGGCATTTGTCTGTTACAGGCAGTGAAGCTACAGTGATCTGCACCAGTATTTGATTTGTCCAAATATATGGAAGAGACAATTATTGCTTCAAAACAGGTCTCTTCGCTGAAAGGAAGGGTCTTTGTTGAAAAGTTACTAGGTGAGAGGCACATCAGTTCTAAGCTCCATGCATAAATCGCACTCGGGCAAGATTCACAAATATCCCCTTAATTAAATATTTTCTCACTATTCCACCACTCTAAAAAACATAAAGAGGGGAATTAATTACACAGGGACAGATCTTGAACCCTCAAGAGCTACCATTAACTGCTAGGGATGTCCTGTGTATCAAAGATTAGACTCCAATACATAAAATAGCATTAATATCATTTAAGCTTAGAGTAATTTCAGCTACTGGTAAAAGTGAAAAAAAATTAAAGCATTCCCTGAGAAATGTAAATGGATTTGTTTTTTGAAAGACTGGTGCAAATCTACATATAATCAATCAGCTCAGTTGCTACAACTGCACTGTCAGAAGTGTAAGAGTAGATTTACCGTAGAAAGGCACTGAGAAAAAGCGATGACAATGACATGCAGACACATCAGAAGCTCTTTTCTCCACATAAGGCCTCCATCAATTAAAACTGCAATTCATGAACAACATCCATAACAAAGTAACGCTCCTGAAAATTCGGCAGTAAAGTGGAACACAAAGCGGATGCTGTAAAATGAAAGGCAGCGGAGTAAAGAATCCGTTTGCAGCCAGGCATAGCAGCCCCATAAAAGCCAGAGTACCAGAGACTGCACTGCTACAATTTACTTGTGTCTCCCTTTGTTTTTATACTATCCCAGCAAAAGTGACACTGCAAGTTGCAGAATAGACAAAGCAGAGCCACACAGTGTTTGGGATGCAGTAGTAGTTTCTGCACTGAGGTGATCCTGCTTTGCGTGATTTAACATAGCTGGGACCAACTTCAGAGGAGTATGTGTATAGAAATAAAGGTATCCTAGATGAGATCAGACCATCTCTCAGTGCAACCAGACTTGCTTCCATCCATCCAGAGTATCAGGAACTATATAACCTAAATTGGTATAAGCTACATATCAGGCATACATATGAGAAATTAATGTTTCTGGGTATGGGTTAATCTATTTTATGATGCGTTCTTATGTTCTCCAGTTTCTTCTTCCCACATTTGTTCTTTTTGGCTCTTTGTGTACAACAGCTGCATATTTGGGGAGAATGATTTCAGACAAAGGAAAAGTATTCATTGCTTTTCTAATAAATCACTCTAGAGATGGTATATATTTCTATATATATATATAATATATATATTACATATATATTATATTATTATATATAATATATATAACATAATATAATATATATTATATATATAATATATTATATTATATATTATATATAATATATAATATATATTATATATATTATATATATTATATATTATATATATTATATATATTATATATAATATATATTATATTATATATATTATATAATATATATATAATATAATATATATATTATATATATTATATTATCTATATATAATATAATATATATAATATAATATATATAATATATATTATATAATATATATTATATTATTGTATTATATATAATATATATTATATATATTATATTATATATTATATTATATATAATATATAATAAATCACTCTAGAGATGGTATATATTTATATATATATATATATAAATTCAGATAATTAAGCCAAAACATCAGCTATTTTTTCATTACAAAACAAACCAGCATCATTTCCCCAGTGATACCCCCCCCCTCTACCTAGCAAATCAAATAGGTATGTGCCCCATATAAATTTATTTGTTTATATCTACTTCTGCCCAAGAATTAGTGTCCAGCCTTTTATATGTACAACTCATACCCTGTCATTACAACTTTCAGGACTGGAAAGAAGCTGAACAAACAAACATTGGGAATTATGGTCTTTAAAAAAAGGAATGGAAATAAGTTGTGGTCCACAGAGATGATGGTGGGATCCACATTCTTTCCCTGAATAAGGATAAAGATGTTGACCCCAGATCAACTTCAGCCAGTGTGAGGCTGTTGCACCTCAAAAGACAATTCTCAAGCACTGATAGCGAACACGACACAAGCATGTCACAGTCAACACAGAAAAGCTGACAGAGCATCAGCTCCTCTGATTCACAAGCCTATGTATTCCTAATGTCCTAAACCCTGAAGTCTTCATTCAAGCCACATTACTGCTCAACTTAAAAGCAGTTATCCTTAAGGAGATATGCAGCAAGATTTTAACGATCAAGCATAATATGCAAACACTACATCTGCCATATCATTACTAATTCTGTAATAGAAACCAAATAGTGTACATGTTTACATTTTCTTGCCTAACCTTTTCTTATTTATACAGAAAATAAGTGAAGATACTAAGAAAGTGTTACACAAGAAGTTTCTCCTGTCCATTATATGTACATGAGACAAGAATGAACCAAGAATGTGAAATTAAAACCAATAAACCTTGTGCCAAATGTTATGGATTCCCTAAGTTTAACACCCTTTTCATAATCTTTCATAAAAATCACAGTGCAGCTTCACACCCAATTCATTAATTGCCCCTCTTTAGTTAAGCACCAGGCAGCCCCTAGGCCTTTTGTTTGGTTGGTTTTAATTCAAAGGCTGACTAGGACACCTAAGGTGTTTTAATAACATCCTTGTGCATTATCTAATTTTTCCAGTCTATACAGTTTGACTTTTTTTTTTTTTTTAAAGGGATGAAGTAACATGTAGTAAGACATGGCCAGTGCTCATTAGACAAGTACAGTAGAGTATTTGTTTTTAAAAGACAGTACTGACCAGACTATCTTCTGCATAAAGTGACTCCTGCATATGGTAACAGAGTAGCATGTACATGTCTGACATGCAGATTTTCAAATTAATTTTTAATTAGTAAGTCATATACAATGAGCATCACGTGAGACCTCACAGTCTGTTTTAAGAATACAATTTTAGGCAGCCCTTGTAAAATGTAAGCTAGTGCTTTTCTAATCCTGCTGTAATTTAGAGACCATACTTTACCTCAAATCCCTGTGATGCAGCATCAGTGGTCCCCAACTTTTACTCCCTGAGATGCTAAAACCTGTTTGCAATCAGGTCTGCTGTCTCCATTAAAAACAAAACAAAAAAACCCCACCAAACCTCCTGGTACCACCAAGACAAATCTATATCTTAACTAATGCCAAATACCAATGGACTTTGCACTGCAGAAATCCCCAAAGGCAAACACAAAACCAACCCAATCCCCTAAAAAAAAAAAAAAAAAAAAAAATAAAAGAAGCCAAAACCAAAACTTTCTTGGCAATGACAGTGCAGATGGGCTGGAAAGGAGAGGCTTGTGCTCTGCCATTTGCCTAACCCTCATTCCCACTTGCCAGTCTATGGCTTTGCCTTTCAGTATGCCTAGTACAACATTTTGCAGCTGCTCAAAGAGAAATTTCCCTCCCCAAATAGTGCACAACAACAGTAGCTGGGAAATTCTGGGAACCAGCAGCTGGGGAGATCAGTGTTGGCAGGCTGAGCTGAAATGATAAAGCATCTCTCATCACAACTGTGCAGAGCCAGATTCCAGAGCTGTTAATCAAGCACAACTCAGTGGGAGCTTTGCCCAATTAAGTAACGGAGGGTTTGGCTCATTCTAGCAAAGGGTTATACCACAACAGCAGAGGCCCTTTGGTACACAAGACTGAGGTTAGCACCCTCTTTTACTGTACTGGTAAACTCCCTTCCCCTATCTTCACTTCTACTAGTCCCTCTGAATAGAAGGCTTTAAAGGTAAACTGTGAAGCAATGCTGAGAAAATCAGGGATGCAGTCAAAAAGGAACATGGGACATTTGCTTTTTGGTTCTCTTTATCTCAGACTTACTACCTGCCCTGCTTGCACTGTGAAAATCCCTCTTTCCCTCCTCTCCCCAGATAATTAGAAAACAACAGCATATATGCCCATGCTGAAGCATTACTCTAACATACTCAAATATATATCCCCTAAACCCCTGTGTAGCCTCCCCGTCACATGCAGTTTGGATCAGTTTGCATTTCCACTACTAAGATCTTTCTCTTCCCCCTCTGAGGAGGATTGCAGTGAGGTGGGCAGTTAATCTGCTGAAGTTTTGTGCATCCACTCATGCTAAAATCCAGCCTCTAACTCGTTGCAGGATACAGAAGCTTAGTTAAGGGAGGGAAGAAATTACTTATTGAAGAAATGAAAATATTAACAGAAAATGAAAAAATATATATTAATTTATCCAAGTGAGTGGGTGAGGTGTTCATAAAGCTTCCCAAGCTGCAGAAGACATAATGAGAAAGTATCTTAGGCAGGAAAGCATATACTGCGAGGAGAATTGCTAGCCATGCCATACTTCTCTAATCCCACATTACCCTCTTGGATCCTTGATTACTGAAAAGATTACTTTCTCTCAAGATCCTGAAGATCTGATCCTGCAAGAAAAGACAGAGAGAAGTAGTAGAATTGGGCCAGGCTGAGTGAGAAAGCAAGTCAATTGTCCTCACCAAAGTAGTTTTCTTGAGGTTCCTATCACTAGTCACTGAGGAGTTAAGACCTAGAAATCTTTATGATCAACTTTATTTTGCAGTGAACTTTATTTAAAACCAGCTCCCAGTACCAGTTTTGAAATAATGTTTGACTGCAAAAGATTTTCAAGATCCATACTGTTAAGAGAAAATGTTTCTTCTCCCCTCCCCCCTTAAATAAGAAGGCTGCATAACCGACTATACATTTATATCTATTTTCTATTTACACTGATTTTCAGAAACAAGTACTGCAATAATTTACATTTACACATTGCTTGTGGTCCCACTGAAACCAGTGAGATTATTCCCAGAGTACAGAGAGCATGTGCATAAATCTTTGCAGGATCTCAGCCAAAGAGACTGTTTTATTCAGAAACAATAAAGAGACATAGGCTTGTGGTAACTCTTGTGAGACAAACCCTGTCCTCAGAAGCACAAGTTCATTTCTCTTTGGGGATGTGCAGTTGAAACACTGTCTCCCACCCCCTCAAGAGCTCACCCAGCCATGGGAAGCAAAGCAGAGACAGACAAAAGCCCTGTGCCCCTCCACCTGCAAAGGAAGGAATTACATTTCATGAAGAAGTTTATTAGTGTGAAGACATGGGGGCACACTGGTGTAATTTAGATGCATTTTTAGCTTAACACTCCAGCTAAACCTAGTCCTCTCTCATCTTTCCTTCTGCCACACAACATTTGGTCTCACATGGTTCTCATTGCTATGAGGGTCACATAACAAGAATGTATCTAGATAGGTTTGAGAAGCACGTGCAACTGTTTTATAAAGAATAATGAGTAGCTTACATTATTCATAACGTAACTGATTTCATTTGCATTATGCTTTGCTTTCCAGATTGTTAAACAAGGACATCCTAATAGGACTGTACAGGTATATTTCTTCTGCGATTCATGCTCTACACTAGAATTAGATGTCTTCCACCAAAATCGTTATTAAAATTAGCACTACACATTGTGAGATCGTGGCCTAAAATGACATGGTTAAAATATTGCCTACAACACTTGCATCTTCTATTTCTCTAACACAGAGAACAGATATAAAACTTCAAAATAATGGCAAGGACAAAAAAAAATGTTATGAAAACAGGAAGCAATACAGATCTAAAAGCTCTTGTAATGTAATGTTTTATGGCTGCTGAAAAAAAAAGTAAAAAAAAAATATTCCTCCAAGTTACTCCAATCCATCTGTGAAACAGTAAAGGAAGGAAAAAAGCCCCAAACCCAACAACAAAATAGCCAGGGGAATGGAGAGCGGCTTGGAGCAGATAAGAGTTGATTTTCTCCCTTGAAATTCATAACCATGTTTTTCTTCCCCAGAGATATTCTTCATGTGCAGTGACTTGACAACATTTCCTTTAGAAAAAGAAAACCTTGCATGTAAACACACTTGCATTTGTCACTGCCTACATTAGGATTTGACTAATTCAGGCAGGTAAATCTGTTTTAGAGACTATCATTGATAATCCACTGAGAAGAAAACACTGATCTTCGTCTTGAACCAAAACCTGACATGATCTTTTGCCTCTTCTTTTGGAAAAAAAACCAAACAAACAACAACAACAACAAAAAACCAACAACAACAACAACAAAACAACCCAGATAACCCAGCATGGAAATTACAGACCCATACACAAAGAGAAATCAGAGCTGACTGGATTCTTCATTCTGTTGTCTTCCCTGTATTCATGTAGAATTTTCCTTGGAAGACAGAGCAGAAGGGAGTTGTCTTAGTAGGCATTCTCACTCGCTCCTGTTGTTTTTCAAGAACTGCTGTTTTATAAGACTGGCTGTTTTAAAACCCAGTTCAGTCAATGGAAATGGTCCATCAACGTCAGCATCACAGAATCAGGCCCAGAGACCCGGTTCTGTAGTGCTTCAGAAGAAAAAGAAACTCCTTTAAAATCATCAAAAAAAAAAAAAAAGTAAAAACAGGCATTCATGAAATGTTATTGTCGAGGATAGAATAGTAGAGGTTGAGGAGAACAAACACTATAAATAGAGAACACGTTTTTCCTTGCCTGCTTCACAATAGCTAAGATTCTTTTAAAAAAGAATAGCTAGAAAGATAAGACATGCATGCCTGATATTGAAGAAAAGACTGTTTGTACCCAGCACACTGGATAAATTGTTCAAGAACAGTTCAGCCATGTCAAAAAATGACCCTCTCATGCTGCCAAGGTCAGTCAGACCCATAGTCAGTGTTAGTCAGAAAGGTCATCACCACTTGCATATTTAAAATATATTCACCTGATTTCTCCTAGGACCTCACAAACTTGGTACAGACAAGACGGGTAGGGGATTTTAGGTGTAGTATGGTATGGTTGGCAGGTGATTTACTGATGGATCAAGAGCCGTAGGCAATATTCAGCCCAGTGCTGAAGACTATCAGAAAGTCTGTATGCTGCTGCAGACTCCCATTACAGGTGGAAGCGGGACCGTGATAGATATGTGCTGGGTGTATGTACGCAGTTCGCTTGCTCACTGACACCCATACACATCACTGTGTGACACTAATAATAAACTACCCAGCTGGAACTGTCTCTGTAGAGCCAACACACTAGCTTTTATGTCCCAACCAAACCCATTGAACCTCTGTGTATTTTTAATACCAAGAAAAGGAGAGGTCTGACCCCTAAACTCCTAATTCCTGCTTAAAATTCTGCTTCACTCCTGGTGTTCAAGACATTTGTTTTAATATCGGCCTGATCCCTCGAAGACCCTGTAATGTTTAACATAGCAAGAAAAAATTCACATAAGCATATTCCCATGGAAGTTTATTATACAGGTGCATCCTGAGAAGTAGTTTACTTGAACAGGAAAAACAACAACAATGCATCAAGATGTAAATTAAATGCATGATGGTAGTTAGTCTTCCACTCAAGTAATTCCCATTGTTATTTTGACTTACTGATCATCAGAGGATTGCTGGAAAGCAGCAGCTTTTAAACATCCGCTAATCAATCGTATTATTTTTCTAATTCCATAGTTTTGTTTGAAAATACTGATTTCAGGAGAAATTTTAGAGTAAAATTATAGCTAAAATTGTCTGATCCTTTCATTGAAATTGTGATGAAGCTACATTGTGGCAAAAAATAGATCAATTGCTTTGTGGTCCTTATCTATGTGTGTAGAGAGTTTAAACAAACAAAAAAAATTAAAAACAGTTGAAATATCCAGTAGGGGCTACTTCATGGAGTAGCCTTCTTTCCAAATTTATAAGCTGCTCTTTTGAGAGAGTTGCCTTGCAGAGTATACAAGGAAGAGAGGGCTCAGTTGGAATGCCTTACCTGCAGTGTGAAAGAAGCAGCACTTGGCTATACCATGATCCCTGACATTATTTCATGCCAACTCTGGCAAAGACTCTCCCAATTCTTGAAAATTGTTCCCTTCAGACAATAAGGTTTCTGTTTCTGTGGTTGTCTTATTTTTCTAAAGCAGACCTATGTGTGATTATACCCACACTTCTATTGTATACACTAACTACTTAGGATCCCTGTCCAGCACAGAGGAAAACTCAGGGCAGGCAGTGGTATTATGCTATTTTAAACTAGCGGTAGCTTTGTCCCATGATGTCTAGTCAACAGATATGCATCATTGCTAATTGGCTGTCCAGTCTCATCTGTCCACGGTTGAAAGATAAAAGTCTGAAACAAACTCCTCTGCGTTTTACAGCCAGAATAAAGTTCCAATTCATTTTCATGTGGGTTTTTTCCTAGTGTTTTCAGAATCTGAATACCGAGGAGATTTCCCCAGAACCCTTTTAAGAAACTTCTGTAGGAAGTTGGTTGTTTTTTTCCCCAAAATGAACTCATTGCCCCCCTACTTTAAAAAAAAAAAAAAAAAGCACACCCTGGAAATCACTGATCAAGATTTTTTCTTTTGTGTTCCACAGTATGCTAGCAGTTAATGACATTACAGTAGCTTAAGTGGGAAGGTAACAGCATGCATATCCAGTACTCAATACAGAGAGAATGGAGAGGGAGGGAGAAGAGCCTTTTCTTCAGTGAACAGCAACAGAAATCAAAGTGAAATGAAGTCAAAATGTGCTGAGAACCTCTAATATTTGCAACTGCTGCAGAACCCAAGTACTCTTCTGCTGAAGTCAGGACTTTTGATTTTCCACATTTTCTATTAACTGTACCTAACAATGATTACTCACTGAGAAAGGTTTTGTATATATACTGGAACTAAAGTGATTGTACAGTGCAATTACTGTCCTACCTCAGGAGTGGTCTAGTAGAGTTCAAGACACAAACAAGTGGTGGTGACACTCACTCTACCTTTCCCACGGCCCTTTCATCAGATACGTGCTAAAGGCACCTTCCTGTGCTGTTAGAGCACAACAATGCAGAGGGTGCTTAACATCCCGCACTTGTATTCCTATGCTGCGTGCACACAGTTCCTGTTTACTTTGAACAATGATTTCTAACTTAAAAGTTTAGAGCCAGTCCGTACCACTTTCTGCTCCCAAGCTAGGACACCCAGTTCTCTGCACCACCGAGCTGCAGAAGCTGGCTCAGCTAGCACAGGTATTACCCCATTTCAGAAGTCCTTTTTCTGCTACCATCTCCTCTCCTCCCAACATCTGTGGTCACACAGCTCTGAGTGACCCTCAGTGAACATGCACCAAAGCAGGAAAGGCAAAAGAGGTCCTTTTTAGCCGATGAATAACTGAGAGAATTGAGAGGAGGCTGAGGGGCTGGATCTTGCTCAGCCTGGGGAAGAGATGGCTGCAGGAGGACCTAACGGACACCTGCCTCTACTGACAGGGCAGTGGTCAAGGAGATGGAGCCACACTCTTGTGTCAGATGAGATGGCTGAAAGTTGAAACAAGAGAGGTTCAGGCTGGATATAAGGAGCAACTTTTTCCCCATAAGGGCAGGCAGGCAGTGGAGGAGGTCATCCAGAGAGCCTGTGAAAACTCCATTGCTAGAGACTTTCAAGAGCTGCCTGGACAAAGACTTGAGCAACCTGGTCTTGATCTCACAGGTGACCCGACTTTGAGCTGGAGATTAGACTAGAGACCTCTTGTCATCCCTTCCAACTTAAATCTTTCTATGATCCTTTAAAAAGAAGTAAATTCAACATTTCAGTTTATATGAACACCTGCCTTCACTCTGGTGCATCAGAGCTGTGATATTTACTTCTTTAGAGTACTCCCACTCATGCGTGCTTTTGTAAAGGCGAAGGCTCAGGTGCACCTTGGCTCCTTTGTGCAGGGAGCACACTGGGAGCTTTCAGAGCACTGTGTTGTACTATTTGGAACACAGGGAAGCTCAGGTTGCCATCAGATGCATGCTGACCTCTCTGTAGCTCCATGCAAGATCTTTGTGGATTGACAGGCAGCTATGTCATTTGTTGCTGACAAAACAGAACCTATACCTGTTACAGACAAAAGCCTTAGAGTCTTAATTGTTTAATGAAGAGATTCTCAGCAAACATGAACCTTGTAACGCAATAAAAATGCATTTTTAAGACACCTTTGCAATACCAATATTTAGTAATGGCCTTCATATGAAAGGTACTTGCAGATGGCTACATACCATTTCAATTAAAATATAAACAGACATAAAACTATTTAAGCAGAAAATACAATGTATTTTTGAACAGCTCATAATTTAAGATCATAAAACTGAGAGTGACTCTAGGGCTCACAGCCTGCCACTGGTTTGAATTCAAGTAAATGCCAACAAAGCTGACTGTCTCAATTCAATAAGCCTCATGCTACTCCTCATCTACCTTATGGAGACCACCTGCTGCACTTCATATCCTTGCCATGGTTCTCCACAGAAAACCTAGAAATCAAAAAGCCAGAGGCTCTAAAAGGCTAAGTGGTTTCAGTACCAGATCAAGGCCAACACAAAACCAGAACAGTGTCAAGGGAGACTTGAATTAATTTTCTGTCCACTTTATTTATTTGCTGGATGAACACAAGTCTTAATTATCCAGAAAGATGGACTCTAAACACAAACGTGTTCTTTGGTAAACCTCAGAATAAGTGAAGGGGCTTTCCATAGCTCAGGCCAGAAAAATATAATCTTTCCTACTTCAGACTTTGAATGCTCTCTTTAGAAACCATCTTCTTTTTAAAGCCTCAGATCAATGTCATTAGTGGTTAATAACAACTATTACCATTTGTGACTCTTTCTTACACATACACAGCAAATGTATTTTCAAGAGGAGGAGGGGGAAGCGATACTATACAAGCACATAACATAAACACCAGTTATTCTCAGGGGGCGTATTAGTCATTTCTCAAAAACCAAAGAACCCCAGTACCATTATATCCATCACATTAAGGATAGTTGCAGGTAGGTATGTTGCCTACCAACACCCAGAGCGTAGTCAAAAAAGCACTTGCCATCTGACCTTCCCCCAGCAGTGAGGAGGGGCTCTGAGGCCAAAGCTGGCTTAGTCCCTCCCGTTGGGAGTGGTGGGTGCTGGAGGCTGGCAGGGGCTGCCTGTCTGGCACCTGCACACTGACTGCCAGGCTCTCAGACGGCTCCATAAAACTCAATCAGATCAAACCCGAGCTTTTCAAATATGCACCTGAGGATCATACAACTATGTAGCTGAGTTAGGTATAACACATAAGGGAGCCTAATACCTTTGAGGATATGAAAATTACCGCTCATTATGCTAAGTAATGCCTTATATCAGCATGTAAATAACTTTTCTTTGTAAGCAATCACCAAAGCATTCTCAACAGAAAATTAATATATCTGATTTGTTTATGTATTCATCTAATTTAGGGCAGAAAGATTTTATACTGAAGCTAGATATGAAAGTGCGTCACTGAAATTTTCCTGAGCTACATGTTAGGATCCGTATATATTCATACTTATACAGACAGACACACACACACAATTACATGCTCTGTCTCTGTGATAAGCTGAATCAGATAATACATTAAAATATACACTCCTGTGCTGTTGGTTACAAGAGATTTCACTCATCTCCCTGTTTCTGACAGCCATAGTTTTGGTGAGAAATTAAAACTTAATTTTGTTTTTTGTCCTTTTGTCTTTTTCCTTATCAGTAGTGCCTCTGAGGCATGCTAAAGTATGCTGAAAGTGACCTTCAGTTTACTCATATCATCCTGACACAAGTGATTTAGCCTCCATACTTGTAGGAGTAAACAGAAGAAACACCCGCCGACTGACAAATATTTCATCAGAATTCAGTCACACATTCATTCCCGGGCATAGAAGGGAGGGTGTGTTAGATGATGACCTCATTTAGTAAGGCATCATCATTTAAGTTCACCACCATCATGTGTACACTACTATTACCTTTTGCACTCTCAACCCGTATCTTCTTGTCTTCTTTAAAGGTTGCTATATTTTGTGGCCTATTCCACATGCAGCTGCCATGCACTTAACATTGCAGTGCTGTGATTTTGAAGACGGACACAGATCTTTAACCAAACCTGATTAGGACAAGAATTTTCCCTTTTCTCAAAACTACTCCCAGAGCAAGAAGACAAGCAAATTTTGAGTGCTTAAACATACAGAAGCTAGACAAGCAACATAGGAAAGAGCACCACCCTGCAGAGAACACGCAGATGCACACCACACATCCCGCTCTGCTGGGGTTTGTATGTTCCAGAGCAGTTCTGCTGCTTGCAATGGTCAAAAACTCTGGGCCATTAAATTTAGTAGGGCAATCTGTACATTCACAGCTATTCTCACATGAAAGTCCTTTGCTGGACTGAAGCTTGGAGGGCAGTTGAAACAATTTTAAATATGTTGATTAGTTGTGACTTGCAGATTTCAAGGTCTGTACAGTGAGGCAATGGTGGTAGCTCTATAGATACAGTGCAAATGTGAAAAGCAAAAGATGAAAAAAATAGTGGAAATAAGGGCTTTAGTCATTTGCTGGGGAAAAAAAAATCTTAAAATAGGAAACAAAAGTCTGGCATGTAGCAATAAGCTGAGTCAAATAGGTTCTTGAAGATATAGGACAGCTTTTTCTGCAAGAGCTTAATACTCGAAGCATCAGAGAATATATTCTGGGTTTTACAAGACAGAAGTCACAGGATTGTTAGGAAAGGTGATTTCAGCAATGCCGCATCACCTAGACCTGTGTTGGAAAACCATGTTAAAACCCAAAAGACTATTGTAGCAGACACAGCAAAGGCCATGAGGGTACAGATACAGAAGGAAGAACAGATGCACTGGAGAGGCTTTATGAGTGTTTCAGTATAGTACAGGAAAAATAAAGTGTATATAAAAAATAATAAAAAAGAGAATCTCAGAGCCACCACATCCAAGAGAAGCTCATGACAGCTCTCAAACAGCAACCAAATGAACATTCAGCTTTGACTGCAGATGACACCCCCACAAACATTTATGTGGCAATGGCCATTTAATATAAGTGCACACCCGTATGTGCACTCCTGGGCAGAGTGCTGCTGCAGCACTCGTCTTGATGGCGCCAAAACGGCCAGATTTCTGAAAGGACTTTATCATGTCCACCAAAGAATGGGAAATAGCTAATTCTTAGGTTCAGCTTGGTGATTTAGTATGCTGCCCATGATGTTTTAGTGTTGTGGCATATCTCCATGCATTACCTCCCCTGCTGACTCCACAGCAGATGAGGAACTAAACCAGCTGGAAGTGCCTGCTTGCTCCCAGCTTAGCAAGAGTGCCCCAGATGACTCCCTGGACTTGGAGTCAAGCAAGAAGATTACCAATTTGACCCACTGTTCATTTAAGTCTAGCTCCTCTTTGCTGAGACTATTTCCCATCTTCTGGTGGAAGCTTTGACAGAGGGTGCAGAGTTTATGTGTCTTTCAAAAACACCTTCTCACATAGCACCTTTGTATCACACACAATGGAAAAGAAAAATCACCTAAGTTCATGTGAATCTCTCTTTCTGACTCACATTTACCCACTCCCAAGCCTTTGAATGCTGTTGTAAATCTTGACAAGCTATTTTCATTTTCACATCAGATCTGTGTTTTGACTCAACACTAACAGAAGTAAAGGTCACAGGAACATGACCTGGCTACTCAATCTTTTAATGGAGATTTCTCATTGAATTTTAAGGGGAAAAAAATGTTAGGGTCAGGCATTGGCCATTTAAAAAAAACAAACGCCCCAAACCTCAGAACTGCAAGTAGCTATTGGTGACCAGTTACAACAAAACTGATATAAGAAGAATCAGATTCTATTTACATTTAGTTTAGCACATTTTGAATAAAGATCTACCACACAAGGGAAAACTTTTCACTGCAAAATGCAATGACAATTTTATCATTCAACAATATTACATGTGGGTTTTTTCTCTTATTATCAAGGAAAAGAGACAAGTTTGTGAAAAACATATTTTGAAAATGTTATATCTACCAGAGCCATCTCATCTAGCATGGTGAGAACAGAATTAAAGACCTGGCCATGTATATACAGCAATTAGGAACATGAGGCAACTTCATGAACTTAAAGATTCCACTTCAATGAGATTGCACAACTGATCCCGCCTCCTGTTACTATTTTGACATCAATATTTAGAAAGAAAGAAAAAGTCCTAGTAACAAAAACAGGAGGCATGTAGATGCCAATTCAGACAGCACAAGCATATTCAATCCTGCTGCAAGTGTTTCAGTGCCACCAGTATTAACAGAAAGTGAGGACGACTCCAGCCTATGAAGCTGCTTTCCTGAATCAGGGCACAGAAGGTGCCTGCAAAGAGCCACTTTGTGTTTTGATACACAGCTGCTCTGGGACAGCTCTGTCCTTACGTCCGCACTCCCCATCAAGACAGAAAGGTCTTCTCCCATAACCGGATCTTTCAGGAAAAGAAATTAAGTTGGAGTTTGGGGATTTTGTTTGTTTTTAAAACCAAAACTTAGTCTAGACTTGTGTACTCAAACAAGAATCCATTTTCTATTAATCCAGTCAGGGACAAAAAACATCCCTGTAACTAATCAGTGTAATTTAACTTGTAGCTTTAGTTCTGAATATTATATTCCTACAGCAAATAATTGTTTGCCAAAACTATTTAGCAAATCGTGCTATGTAGCACAGAAATCGAACAGAAGTGGAAGCAAAACTAATGAAGGACTTATAGCCAGCAACTTACTCACTGAGCTCTATCCAGTGCCTTCTCTCCAACACAAGGTGTTACATCTGAATAACGGTGAGACTTTACCAGCACCCCCCCTTGGGTTTTTTCCCTTTAAGGGAGGTGTTTGCTTGATATATCATCATCTCACTAGTAAAAATATCTTTAATTGTATTTTATATACACTTCATGCATACACATATATAAAGTATAAGCATATACAAATACTTTTTATTTCCACCTCCATTTTGAAGATATCACCTACAAATTCTCAATTTGTGAACACTTAATTTCTGAATGGTTTCTTCTCCCTTTCCGTGACACCTGCCACTCTCCTCCAGGGTTTATGCTCTGTAAAGGGTCAACAGCAAAAGCTATACTTTAGAATATTTTGATAGGTCTATAACAGTCAAATCCAACTGAATAGCAGAAAAAAAAAAAATCGTATCTACTCCCTTAGGAATTACTTTTAAAAAATTAGATTCAAATGTGAAAGAGCAGAATAAATTATATTTAAGAGCTCATCTAATACATTAAACAAAATAGCTATCCTTATTGAAAAATTATATTTAACAGCTCATGTAATAGATTAAGTATTCCAACCATCCTTATTAATGCTTTTATTCCACCTATGCAGTTTTTCCTCTTCCTCCCATATTTCTTCCACTTGCTTTACCTATTGTCTCTGCTTCTTTTCCTCCTTGCTGATCTATCCTACATACCTCCATACATTAAATATTTCCCTTCTTAAAAGGCTTCTCTTCTTGCTTCTCCTTTCTTTTGAACTATTTTTGGCCCATTTTCCTAGGCTCCATCTTCTCTATCTCTCACAGGTTAGGGACTACACTGCATGGGATGGTTTTTGGACTCATATTCCTCTACCGGCCCCGTTGCACCACAGGGCAGGTCCTCTCTGCAGGGCACACCAGGCTGTCAGCACACCAGGCTGACTTTTGGGTCAGGAGCACCACCTGTACACACCGTCTTCCTTTGGCACGTGGGCAGGGAAGGAGCCCTTCTACTTGACCCGAACAAGCAGAGGAGCACTGCAAGGAATCATATTGTGGGCTCCCCTGGCCCTGCAGACACAAGAGTGGAGCCTCAGTCCAATTGCAAGACTTACTCTTCTAGTCCTTGCCCTGTCCTAGCTCTGGATTAATTTTGTCTTTGCAGACTTGTTCTGCACCTCAAGGATTGTCTCACAAAAAGGCGCAGGCCTAAGCAGCAGCTTTAAGCTGCAAGTCCTCTGTTATTACATGACCCTGCAGGGACACAAGGAGTATCCTTCCTTGGCCCCTTGGACAGGGACTTACTTGTCTCTTCCACAGTCTGGCACATATTTCATACATGGGGATTTCAGCAACTTGTTAATGGTGCATGCTTGGAAAGGGGGCCTGTGTGGTCATGCATCTGAGCTCGGGGACCACAAACACCAACAGCATTAGGGCACCATCTCTCCTTTGCAGGGATAGAGAGACACCAAAGCTGGCTCTTACCTACCAAGTTGAATCCTTGTGGAACCTTGCTAGTTTGCAAAAGGTTGCCTGGAACCAGGCAGAGGAGGTAAACCCCTCTGCTTCAGATTGGCCAGAATTAAGTATCCCGTTTCTATATCCAGCCCTCCCGGTAAAAGCTCTTGTACACTTGTGAGTGCAAGCACAATGTTACTTGCCACACCAGCTTTGTAGGCAACAGTGTCAAGTGACTCTCAGGTTTTTCCAAACATATGAATAAACTCCAGTGCACTAGGCCAGAGGACAGTCCTCACGATCAGACTCTCTGAAAGCCCTGCTAGTTTGTCTATTTATGGTATGTCCAAGTAACCTATCACCATGGCAGCTAAACAGAGAGAAGAAAATGCTGCCGACCAGAGCAGATCAGACAGCAGTGCTTGTAAGACATAACCACAAGACTGTATGTCACATCCTCCTCTGGCTGCTGCCATGACCCATTTATGATTTCTACCTGAATGCTGTACAGTACAAAAAGTTTTATTAACATATCCAGACTACACTCTTCAGAGATCTTATAGGAGCAATAACAGGAAACAAGAACATAAAAGCAGGCCAGAAAATGGCCAAAAATTAAAACTAAAAAAGAAAAACAAATCTCACTGAAACTAACATTGTAAAATACACTGCAGTGAGCCAATCTAAGAGGAATGCACTCAGCTCACAGAGTGCCTCAAGGAACTTCAAAGGGGAAAAATTAATACATTTAAGTATATAAATAAGCAGCTGAAGGTTTGTCATCAGCACAGAAACCTGAAGAGTAGGAAACCACAGGACGCATGGCTGCAGAGGTCAGTCTGTCCTGGGCAGGTGTCGGTCACTACTCCATTTTGCAACCTGGGGCTGTGGCTGTCAGCCTTCTCGTTCCCTCTTGTATCTTACTAAGCCTCATAAATCCACCCCGACTCCCCACAGCGAGCATGCTTCTCCTGCCCCATGGGCTGCCAGCGCTGTATTTTAAAGCAGGCAGCACTGCAGCAGGTGACTTTTTGGGGTGTGGTTGTGCTGCTGCAGCAGTCTGCTGCCTTAAGCAGGGTGCATCAGTTTTAATGTTTTAATTCAGGTTAACACATCTTTCAACTGCCCACACTTAGTGCATCTTATTTCACACTGCGAGGCAGTCTCAGAATAAGAGAGCTGGGCTTCTTTTAGACAAAGTTTAACCAGAGTATGCATTCCAGAGGCTCACCTGGTATGCTCTAGCTGCTGGCAGGAGTTCAGGCTGCTAGAACTAGTCCAAGGTAAGAACCCTCACACTGCACACAGTGGGACACTGCCTCCTTGGCACTACTTTTTTTCTACTGATCCACTCCTATTGCACTACACTGCTTGCCCGAGTCTATAGTTTGGGGTCCCCAGCATACCTATCCTAAGCAAAATACTGTCATGGACATTGCTTGTGCTTCATCCCTGAGGCAATTAGAGGAGAACCCACTCTGTTCTCACATACAACAGTGCTATTACTATGAGAATTTGGTCCAAAATCAAAACCAGATGTCAGAAGGCAGGTGCATCTCAGGAGGAAGAGAAATACCCTGAGAGCTTTCAGGCTCTCTTCAGCTTATTGACTTAAAGTTGCACTTCTTCCTCCTTTTATATGCATCGATATTCCCATCAACAGAATATTAAATATGTTACTATTATTTAATATTTTCTTTGGCCATTTCCCACAGGGAACACATGCTCTGACATCCATACGCTTTTGTAAAGTACAGAGCTGTAGTGACACACCTCTAAGAATCAACACCAGTGACCAAAGAGGTCAACACAAGCATTTGTGAACAAACAAGTGAGAAAATGCTCTGTTTTGTCTTCTTGGAGATCTCCTGGAAACAAAGTCTAAAATTATAATGAGGTTTTCTTTTTCTGCAGGACTGACACTTTCCCCATGGAGAAGCTAGAGACTGATCTTTGTGGATCACACGTTCATATAAAATTTCAGAAAGCCACAGCACATGAAGCCTGAGGTGCCAAAGGGCCTGGGTAGTTCCTACAGCCTGGGGTACTCCAGTTTCCTAACCATATCCATCAGACTGGCCCTCTCTGCCCCAAGCACCTATGTGCCTTCAGACACAAACAGGAGATATCCTAACCCTGATCAACCCCTGTTTCTGCCTCTCATGAGGAAAACGGATTAACTGGTGGGATAATCAGACATTGTTTTCTATAGCCCATACAGAAAAAGATTAAGGACAAGATTTTAGTAAGTGGGAACCTAAAGGTAGTAAGTCCATATCGAAGCACTTAAATGTCCTGATTTTTTTTTTTTTTTTTTTAAATCACTGATCTCCTTGTTGCTCCCAGAGGCTTCACTTGCTGTGAAAGCATACCCTCTGATAATCTGACCTTTATGTCTTGAGCCAAGATTAAAAGTGTTATTGGAATAAGAAAAATATCCTAAGTAAGAATTAAAAGTTTAGAAAGAGTTAAGAATAGACAATAACACTCCTATAATACCAACTGAGTCAAAACTCCAAGCAAAGCAGAAGAGCAAGGAGAAGGAACAGTGAAATATTAAATGCAGTTGCTTCTTCTATTTGCAGTTTAATAATTCAAGACCTATATTTATTTATTCATACTAATTGACCGATGAAGTTATGCTGTGGAATAGCTGAAGAGAAACTAATTGCTGTCTCATTTTATTTTAATAGTATATTAAAACGCAGGCTAGACTGGAGACCTCTTCTCGACTTGTGCTGATGTTATCTGCCCTGAGACACTGGCAACTGTCCAGGGACTTGCCTACGCTGATATTTGGGACTAACCTTAGGAGTCACATTAGGTGATTGTGCCTTTGGCTATAATAGACCGCAAATGTGAAGCTCATTTCTTTTTGAGATCAATCTTTCCTTCTTTCCATTTTTTTTTTTTCCACTTAGGCTCTGCTATCATTTGCTTACGCTGTGCAAAGGAGCCTTAAAGTGGATGTAAATGAATTTTGCAAAACCCACACAGGACCCTTTAATACCATTGGAGTAATTGGGGCTTAACTGCAGCGAATCCTGCAGCACACTGTCTAAATACAGGCATTCCCAAGCATTTCTACAGTCTCATAATTAACACTCCCACAAGCGAAATGAGCCAAAAAATGTGCAATACACATTCTGCTGTAGAGTCCTTCATCAGTTCTTGATCCTTCAGCATTTTCCCTGTACAGTTTCCGTGCTCTCCTGATTAACTAAAGTGATGACACTGTCTTCAGTGCCGAGAGCCCTTTTTCCTCCCCCTCCTAGCCCTCAGGTCTGCAACCCCACAAAGCACCCTCCCTCTCTCCCACCCCAGCACACACCCAGGCCCCTTTATTAGCCGGGAGGCTGCTACTATGGCTAACAATGGAGACTGCATGCACAGCAGCTCTTCTGCTCAGCTGCCCACACAGGGTAGGGAGTGACCCTCCCCATGGGCATCACCCCTGCCGGCGCAGCATAAGGAGGAGGAGGGTGGCAGGCAAAAGGGCAGAGGCACAGACACTGTGCCATGGGCCTCAGCAGAGTAGTGAACAAGCCAAACCAAAAATTTGTCAGTGTTCCAGTATCTCATTTCACATACATTTGTAGTTGCAGTATTATGGATACATCTTCCAAAGTGCTAGAGAAAATTCACCCCCCCTTACCAGAACAGCATGCACAGGGCACCATCAGCAGCAGGTGGGTAGAGTATGAGAGTCCCCACATATTTGGAACCCAGCATATAGGCTGGTTCATCCTATATAGGTAGACAACAAGCCACTGAACTGGAGCCCTGGCAATTTACATGCCCTTTGCGCAGATACAAATAAGCTCAGAAGGTAAAAGGCAACAGTAAAGCAGGTCCTTTGAGTGCAGATCCTTTCATCTTGGAGTTTGCTAAGGACAGATGTAAAGGCAGCTTATGATCCAAGTTGTGCACATTCCTCCTTTGAAGCTCTACCTTTCTCCCAGCCCAAACTTCGCCATTCAGCGCGCTCATTACCTTGTAAGGTCTGCTCCTCCCTTCAGCATTTAGTCTCTCTGCGGAGAGGCAAGCAGTTTCCCTCCCTTCCCAGGAATCTTAATTAACTTTTTTCTGTGTGTTTGTTTCCCCCCCACACACCCCTTCAGACATACCAATACCTTCAGTTAGGTTTGTTTCAATGCTTTCAAGGTTATCTTTAATTGCATTTTTATTCTGTATAAGTCACCAGCTGACCTTCACACAAAACATAGTGCATATCAGAATCTGAGCATTCATATTGTCTATGCAGCAAAACATGCAGAGCTGTACCTGTACTGTTATTTTTGACAGAGATGGCAACAGATGTTTTGAACTGTGTTGGTTCTCTACTTCGAAAAATCTATCAACGACTTTCATCCCTCTATATGCATTTGCATGATGCCAAATCTTCCTATCATCTTTCCAGCTCTAATACTTCACTGGCTAGGAAACACAAGCTTCCCTCATTCTTCACTGTTGTTTGATTTCCCTGAAGCCAACTCATTTACGTCAGTCAAAAAGATCATTTCACTAAGTCTGCATCTCGTGATTTAAAGATGTAAGGACCCCTTCCTCTTTAAGGTTCAGATAGGACTTGAGCGAGGATGAATGTACGTGGGTAAACATGGTCCGTGGCTCTGAATTTGAGCTTGCACGCTCAGCAGAAGCTCACAGAGCAGGCAGAACAAGTGCAGGACAGCCTGTACTCCTTCATGTAAACTTTCTTTTACACATATTTTATCCCTCTTGGTTTTACTCATGTCTTCTTGCTTTTCTCCTTTGACCTCAGGGAACCTTAGCAACTTTCCCCAGGACTTGCTCTGACAGGAGAGTTGCCACCTCTGCCTCCAGGGCCCCATATCACCCCTCCAATACCAATGATGGTGTGGGGAGTCTGGAAACTTATCCAGGAAGCAAATAAATAACCTAAAATCCCTCCCACCTGCATCTTCTGCTAGAAGGCTTAGCAACAGCTCCCCCCCAGGACCCCAAACGACCACTGCGGGGGGGGGGAGGGGGGGGGGAAAACGCGCTGTGGACCAGCTCTGCACCCTCCCTCGGCGTTCTGCCCAGTCGTCCCACACTGCAGCTGACAAATGAGGCCTCGACTCCCAAGTGCCCATAAAATCAGCCAACAAAAAGAGGTTATTTGGGGTATATTTGCTCAGAGAAAGCAGATTACTAATTATCCACATTCAGCACTTGGAACAAGATTATTTGTGACATAACAGATTACCACTATTGTAATCCAGAGCCTGTAAACACTTGTTAGTTGTCCACGGACAAATGCAAATCTGTGCCAGTGTAGCTGATTTTAGGTAGAGGTGATCGGGAATTATCAGATGGTAACATCTGAACCCTTTTCTGAGCCACTAATGCTGTTTCCTGAATGCTTTCCCTGCTAACCTTAATCTGAATCTTCAGTGGCCCTAGACTGGGTCTTTGGGGTATTCTTTTATAAACCAAAATTTGGTGCTATAATAGTAAATGGAATTTTATGGTGAAAAAATAATTCTAAAATAATACTAAGTAGCAGACCTGATTAACCTGATCAGAAATCAACAGTTTATGACTTGGTGACATCAGGCATCTTCAAACAGCTCTTCCAGCACCTCATTCCCAAATCAGGAAATTTCAAGGGCTGACTGATTCCAAGGTGGCATCTCAGGATTGTGATAAATTGCAAAATTGCTCATCAAGAGCAAATCTCTACAGAGCACCTAACTTTCCAAGTCATCATATAAAGCTGAATGTGAAGCCAGAAGTCTCTGCAGGTGAAACCTGGATGCAGTGACACCATGCCACTGGGATCTAAGCAACAGTTTTGGTATGAGGATTTTGGATTGGCTGCTGTGCACACAGACATTTTCCCTTAAAGAGGGCTTGTCAGAGTCAAGGCAATGAAGGATTCTGCTTCATGTGACAAAACCAAGAAGGGGATAATCATATTTGTTCAGTAAAATAGATATTACTAGTTTATGAAAATAATGAGTTATGAAGCGAAAGCTGCTTAGCTAAGGCTTTAGTACTCATGAAAATAAGCACAGCAACAACACTGCTGAAGGCATTTTCTAGCAATCACTTCATGCCCTCACCTGCTGCCACTGCCCATCTCTCGAGAACAGAAGATTCCAACAAGCTGATAATTGAAGAAAGAGCTGGTTCCCGCTCATTTTATAAAGCCATACTTGGGCCCACCACTCTAAGTCTGAGAACGGTAGTGCTCGCTTATGTTTTCATTATTTAGGCTTTGTGGAAATTTTCCATGACACCCAGAGGATGTAGGAACATGAGAATTATGTTTTAAGTCATGATTTAATCACAGTGAAACACTCACATGGCATATGCATTTGCAGAAGTAATGGGCCATGAGAAAATGTCTCCAGTGTAAGTCCCTAAAAGGCTGTATAAATGCCTTCTGTGTCAGAGGTTCTGACACAGAGTTATCTTCAAAAATGATGTGAGCGGAGTGATGGGCAGGAGGGTCATAGACCGATAACTCCAAAACAAGAGTAAAGGTCATGTTCTGCTGTAACAAGTGCTAGCTGGCTAGACAATGCAGTACACTTACCCTCCTAAAAGAAATCTCATTTACTTGCTTGATACCAGTTTTAATACATTTGTAAACCTGAGGAAGCCGAAGTAACCCATTCTGGAGAACATTCAAATACTTTCATTGCTTGCAAGATTTTTGGATAATGCACAAATGTATCAGTGAATACTTTGGATCGTGTATCACCACTGGCTCAAGAACAGTTCAAAACTGATAAACGTATATTTCTCATTTTTGAGAGCATGCAACGCAACTGATCCCACCTGGAAGCACCTCAGCAAGGAATACATTTTCTATCTACCTGAAGGTTTTCCTAACCCCAAGCTCATTCTTTCTTGGCCTTGTCCCTGGCATAGCAGATGCCAGGACCCTCAAGGGGCCAGTGTGGTGTCAGAGGGGTGCTGTGACACACAACCCCCCCTCTCTGCTGTGGTGGTCGGGTCACTGTACCCATACAGCTGAACCAGGGTGGGACCTTTCTGCTGCTGCCCAAGGATTCCCCTCTGCTGAGAGGTTTCTTCTAGGGCCAGGTTGGCTGGCAGCAGCAGGCAAAAGTCCCAACGTGCTGTGAAACTAGGGCCGTAATATGTTAATGCGAAGACTTTTTCCAAGTAATCTTTACCATCTGTTGTCTCACACTGATGTTAGCATTAATAATTTATAGGCCTTCTCTTAAGGCTGAGGAAGAAGCAGAATGCTAAACTCTAACACAGAGACATTATCAACTTTTTTTTTTTTAAAATGAGATTAATGTTGCTCTATATGATAGCCTCACATAGGGAATATATGGTGCTGTTCAGCTTTCTGTTGCTTTTATAAGTCTTTTACTGAAAATAGCAGTGGCAAGATATTTATTTTAGCCCAGTTCCTCTGTTGCTTCTTTCCTTCTAAAATAAGGCATGCAGCCTATCTGGTACATGAGCAAAGAGCATGTAAAGGTCAGAGGCAAAGCATAAGCTAACAATGTAAGTTGTGTTACAGGATGCAGTTACTGCCAGGCAAGAACAGACAGGGTTCCTACTTCTGCTATCCGAGGGACTGTTAGGCTGAGGGAGCATAGTTGTGCTACCAGTTTAAGCCAGCAGAATCTCCTTGCTATATTTAACCTTGATTTCCTCAGAGACCAAATATGCAAATCAGAAAATGTGATGCACAGCAAACACTGCTTTCATAAGGGAGAGCTAAATTATAGTCCCAAACAATCAAATCAGCCTTTCATACTCACAGGGCTTCACTTTAATCCCTTATTAACAGGATTAATAGCAGACTTACAGTTCATACCATCTTGCTCCCCTTTTACACAAACCAATCTAGCCGCTTTCACAGAGGGACAGGTGGATTAATAGTCTTAGTCAAAAACTATGGTGATAATGCAGAAAATCAGCCGAAGGGAGGGATTCCAGGGTGGAAATGGACAGCTGGAAGATTGCTATCAAAGCCATGCAGTGACTTTACCCGCAGATAGAAATATGAAATGCGTGGGAGACCCTTCTGCTTCTAAATTGAAAAACAAAACAAACCCCCTGAAAGATAAACAAGTACAGTAAAGGAATAAGTCTCTCTATTAATAAATGCTTACCAGAGGATAAACAAGTAAAGGAATAGAGAACCTGTGAAGCTCAGAAATGTGGTGGCATTTGATGAAACATAACTCCACTGAGAAATGCAAAGCTCTGACAGACTGTTATACAATCTTTGATTTCTTTTAATAACAGTTGAAGGTCAGATGCCACAGCTCTTCCTGGAAATCCTAAAAAGACAGGGTGGCTCCCCAAGTTAGAAAGGAACTGCCACATCGTATATTGTGCAACATATAGCTATTGACTAAGGTATATTACATTACCTCCAACAGCTGACTCAGACCCAGTTGTTAGAAAAGGCTTTCGCCCCCAGGCAAGCAGCACGTAGAGCCATAGCAAACAGGCTGGGGGCCGCAGGACCCCGAGCGAGAGGGCTGGGGAAGGTCGGGGAGGTCGGGCTGATCACCCCCTCCCCTTCGCCCAGGGCTCAGCTGGGTTACCCGAGTTCACACCGCGCTATTGGCATTCAGCTGCATTGCTTACTCATTACCGGATCAGCGGGGGACTGTCTGGGTCTAAAAAGTTAACCCCTCCCATGCCCTGGTTATTAGGGTTTTATTTAAAGGACGACGAATAGAGGAGAGAGACCTGTAGGGGGGTGGGGGGCGCTGGCACCCCTGGGACACGGCTGGCAGGGGAGCAGCAGCCGCCCGGGCAAGAGGCGATGGGCTGCTGCTCAGGCAGCCTCGCTTCCCAGCGAGCGGGCTGTGGGCACGGCGGGGGGGGGGGAGAGGAGGAGGAGGAGGAGGGAGAGGTCTGTGCCCCACGTGAGAGTTTGCTCTAAAAAGGCAGGAGAAATGACATCCACAGTGAATTTTCACGCAGTCCGTGACTCACTCCTTTCTCACTCCTGTGTTAGGGTCAGCAGGGTTGTGGGATGCACGTTGTAAGGTGAAGCACATTTCTCACCGTGACCCTACCCAGGTGTCACTCAATTAAGATGCCTGTGCCCGTGCTATCTTTCACCCCCAGTTTAGGAAATGCTTGTGGAATTATTGCAGATCTTATAATGGCATTTTTTCCTTAATGGCTTGGACCTTGATTATCTGAAAAACTCAGTATATTTTTAGGATAACTTCCAGGGCTTGTGGCTCCACCTTTTAGGGCCCATAATCCAAGTTAAGTATAAAAAGACTCCAAAAGGGGGGGGGAATTACTGTTGGTGCCTTATGGTCCTGGTAAAGCAGTACTATGATTTCCTGGTAATGGCATACTAATTTATGGCTTCTGAAATTAGAAGTCATCTAATATATCATCACAGCCCACTAAGATATATTATTTGTTTTATTTGGTTCTTAAAAATAAAATATTTCTGCAGTATAATAAAATATGCCATTCTCCCTTTTCCATCAAGTCAAAGGCTCTTCTGTAAAAAGAAGCTGTATCGTTCTGTCACAGAGAAGAACAGATGGTGAATAGCAGGTATGCGAAATATTCATACTACTCTTCTTTATTTCACCTTTCACTGTAATTATGTTGCATGCCAGGCTCCAAATGAAGCATTGAATTCAGACACCAGTATTTGGTGGAGATTAATTTTGCAAAGCTTTAAATGTTAGCTCAATTTCATGGCATTTTGAGTGTAATTTATACACATCTTAAAACGTGTCAGGTATTTTGAGGTGCATCAGAAGAGGCAAAGGTCTTATCACAGCTTATAATCACAAACAAAATTTTCAAGTAAACAATGAAATAAAAGTAAACAAGCAGTGTGGTTTGCTTGCATGTGCTAATGCCTCCCTTAATCTTTATCGGCAATTTCTAATATTGAGAGCAGGGAGGGTAGGATTTATAGCTCTTTTCAAAGAGAAACCAATGAAAATTAGATGGATTGGGCCAGTGGATCAGTTCCAAGAACAGGGAAAGAAAAGACAGCATGAGATCTTTGAAAGTGGCGAATGAAGTGTTTCTGCAGATTAAGTGTATTAGAAGGAGATATAGAAAGACACTAAGATGTGCATGTCAACGAAGGCAAGAGGGAAAGAACTTAAATTTAATAGGAAGGTCAGCAAAAGAACTTGAAGAATGGTATTTGATCCAAGTGAAAGGTAAGATAGAAATGGGGTTAGGTAAAATATCAGGAGCCAAAAAAGAACATATCACTTATCCATAAACTAAGAAGTGCTGGCATATTTGTTTGTTGGCGATAGTGGAGAAAATACTATGGTGATAAAGACTGAATGACAGAGGAAGAAGTTGGATAAGAGAGAGTAAGTCAAAAATAGAGGATACATTTTCAAGCTTAAAAAGCATCAAGGAACAGAAGGAACTTAATGAACGTGCTTGAGTTTTGCAGTTAGTTGGCCTGTGGTTTTCTTTCTGCAGAGGGATATTGAGGAAGTTCATCTGGCGAAGTAAAGGCGAGCTGTTAGCAAAGCAGAGTGGAAATGAAGAAGTTAAATTGCTGAGCGTGTAAAGGGTAGTTGAAGATGTGGAAGTGTGTCATGGCATGGGAATGGAGGAAAACAAGCGTATGGCATTTCTGAAAGCTGGAGAACAGGTGGTTTTCAGGAAGGGAGGGTGTGCAGTCACCCTAAAACAGAAGAGAGGAAGAGCTCGCTGGCGAGTTTGCTGGTAATGCCATAAGCCATTTCTATGGACGAGAGGGAACAGAAAGATTTTTACAGGGGGAGAAAATTGGCTGAGTAGGGCCAGAAGGAGTGGGATTTTTATTTTATTTTACTTTTTTTTTTTTTTTTTTTACATGTTTAAGACATATGGAGGCAAAGAAAGGAAGCATATGGAGTGACACTTGAAAATGGGGCTGGGGTCAACAAAGATGGTAGGGGAAACAATAACATGTTTCAGAAGCAGAGAAGAGTGGTGGAAGATGTCTTATTGTTTCTTCATGCTCCTCCATCTGTCAATATCCATCTGTTGTTTTTTTGTTGTACACTCAAATGTCAACTCCAGTAACTGTTTAATGTAAAATGTATAATCATATCTCCCTTTTTCACCAATTTTTGGAGGCATATAAAAAAGCCCCTATCTTCCACACAGTACTGGAAGGGTGGGGAGGACCCACTTGTTCTCTGTAGCCTAGAGCCTGGTGATTAAAGGATGCTGTTCTGGGAAGCAAAAAAGGTCAGATGTGAATCCATGAACCTGAGAAGGCCCCTGAACTTGCAAAGGGGGGACCTTGAAGCCCATCGAAGTGCTTAACTACTGCTCTGTTCTATAAAAGGCACTGATATCATCACCAAATCCTAAAGGAAAGGTGTAACAGGAGAATGTACACCAGGAAAAATATTCACTACCTCCCTGCAGCCTGGTGCTTGGTGCCAAGGACGTCCAAGAGGTGAGATGTTGAAGATACCTGCTTTTGGTGGCTCTCTGCATCTGCTCTCTCGTTGGTGTCTGGTGATTGTTTGAAACCAAACCCTGAGGCACCAAAGCACTCTGGTAGATGGAGGCTCATGAACCCGGCTGAGGAAACAGTATCACCACTGGCTGTCTATCTTGTGCCTTTGCTGTAGGTCACCTTCTGCATTGCAGGGGTGGCTGGTGAAAGTGTATGCTGGCTTTGCAGTCACTGGCTAGCTGAGGGGAAGATGCACCTTTTTGTGGAGAGGTAGGGGAGCAGAGCACACGGGGGGGAAGGTGATGTGTAGCATAACCCTAGCGTGGTCCATGGGAACCATTTGCCTCTCCCACGTGTTGCAGGAGCAGGGAAGGTACCCTGTGCCTTGGCTTTTGCTCTGGGAGACAGGCACTTTTCCACCTTCAAGGATCACTCCGCCATGGTAAAGTCAGAGATGTGCCCCTGCATCACCATCGGCTGGCAATGACCCACAAGGAATATCCACCCCACCAATCATTTTCCCTCTTGGCACAATGCAGCAATCATAGCCCGGCTGCTTTGCTGAGCAGCAACATCAAGCTGAGTCAGTCCCTCCCAGGTCACTGGGAATCAGTCCATGCCTGTACATCCCCGATCCGCAGTGACGTATCTGTAATTATGATTTTCACTGTTATGTTCGTGATATTAGAATTTGTCTTGCTCTAGCCAAGACTCCTACTCTTCGTTCATGCACGAGCCTGTCATGCTATACAATTACAGTGGAGTCAGGGCCTGATCTGTACTATAATTATAACTGAGTCAGTTACAACAGACTTGTCTCCTGACCTGGTTCCAAAATAGCACTATATTTTTTAAAGCAAAAGGGGTTTTAGGTGTATTCTTCAACCATACTAATGCTTGACACTCATCTTGGATTTAAACCGGGTTCATTTCTGATAAAGCAACCCTTTTATTAGCATAAGCAGGAAATGGTCCAAACTGGCTGTTCATTAGCATTCACTAAGTCAGCTTCAAGCACCCTCTCTGAATGTCAGATATTTCCCGCTTGCATTCCCTCCCCACTTTGTGTGTTTGCTACTTCCTGGCATCCTTATCGTATAGTAATGAATCACACTGGAGTTAAGATGTTGCATTTAGATACGGAGTGGGACTAGTTTGGCCAGTCCTGGGTAATCAGGCCTCAACAGGGAACTGCATTTAAATAGGTCAATGAATCTTACATGTCTGTGCATCAGGAATTATCAGCGTTGCAGAACTTGGGGGTGAGGGGGTGGGAGGTGCGGGGAGAAATTCTCTTTCAATCAAAAGTTCATTGACGCCACTAGAGCAGCAAACAACATTTCATTTACATTTAAAATGATGTTTTACCTTCATGGGTTGTTGGGAGGTCTTTCAAACTGGAATAAAAGATTATTTATTTTTAAACTTTTTTCTTCATATACTAAATAATATATTTGAAATTAACTGTACAATACAAAGCTTAAAAGATGCTTAGCTAATCTCCCATCTCCCAAAATGCATCTGTAATTCTTAGTCTTTCTTTTTGCCTCTTGTCTTTTTCAGTGACAGAAATATTGTGAACTGTTGCATTACAAAGCTGATCAAACTGTGAATAGAAAGCTCTTCCTTTGCTCTATTCTTTTAGGTGTCCTGGAGGATATGTCTTTAAGGAACTTTCTGGAAGCCCCCAAAGAAGCCAGAAACATCCAGCAGGAGCATCTCAACCCTGGAGGTTAACAGACTGTATCTATACATACAGCCTGTACCTAGAGTGAAGGGAAGAGACAAATTGGGGCACAAGAGGTGGAGAGGCGCAATGAGGCATGGTGGCGGAGGACCTGCCTAGGAGAGTGTCTCTCTGGGCTGCTAGGGTGGATGCCTTGGCAGCACCTACCTGCCTGTGGGGTCACATCCTGTGCTGGTGAGAGAAGACTTGCTGGTGGCACAGCCACGCTGTCTCCCTCAGTGACGCCTGAGGAGGACCAATACACCCTTCTGTTGCCATCACTGTGCCCATGCCGTGGGGATGGGCAGTGTAGCTGGGATGAATGGTTTCTTGGTTTTTGTTGTTCTCGGCTGACAGGGCTATGACAGAGTTTCTCAGCAAATGTCTGCATTTGCTCTGGAGTTCAGAAAATGGGCCAGTGGCAGCTACAAGGATATATTTCTGACTTTCAGCTCAGTTTCCCAGCTGTTAGTCCAGGATGCCATTATATGAGAGTATTTAAAATACTGTGATCTATTTTGTATTACTAGGCACTTAAGTATGTTCAAGAATGCACAAGTGTGCTGTACTTATATCAGTTAAAATTTTGTCAACTCCACTTCTTCCTGTGTATTTGTTTTTAGGCAAGAGCTCTGAAATTACCAATGTTTGAAGGATAAAGTCAGGCTTTTTGTTGACAGTCCTTATTTTGCATTCAGTTCAATACAACTCTTGCAGAAAAAGTTCAGGATAAGTCTTCAGGATAAATCTACCTAAAGGCCAGTTCTGCATTCAAATTCTAATTGTCAAGTTTGCTGTAAAGCATATGCCACTAAATGTACCTCTCTGACATTACTTAAATGTACCTTTCTCTGCTAACATCTGTCTGAGGCTGTGCATATCTAAAAAAAAAAAAAAAAAAAGAGTAGTTGTTTCCTGGAATAACTGTTTAAAAAATGGATTGAGAGATTACTACTTTTATGAGTTCACCAGCATAAACAGAAGAGCTGTAATCTGTCCATGAAACTAGATATGCATATGTTCCAATGTTTATAAATACAATTTATCAGAACTTAGATTATTTTCTATAGTACTATATTCCATTCTTTAACATGCATGAGTGTATAAAACAGTAGGTTTTAACTTGTGCTCTGTTAACTGCTTTTAAATGGTGTGTGAAAATGAGCTAAAAAAGCAAGCCTACTCTCATGCTCAAATCTGTTATACATTGATTGCCCCTCTCTCAGAAAATGTTTAAATGGGCTTGAAAGAAAGGGCTGAAAAATCTTCCGTTGAGCCAAAATTAAGGTGATAGGCACTGATCTTAGAAAGATGATTGCTGTCTGCTGGCCAGTCCTACAGTCCTTCATTTACAGGATGCTCAACTTCCAAATAAGCACTTTAAAGCTTTGTGCCTTGGGGCCCCTCACAGCTGATGCACCAGGGTACAGCTGCAGTGCTCTCTCCTCCAACCCGCCTTTAACAGCTCTGGGGAAAGCTGCCTGCGGGTACGCAGGGGTGTCTGCTCATCCTTTTGACCTGTGCTGTTGTTTTGTTGTAGTCCCCCCTCTACCTGCCCAGGCTTCTCGTGTCTCCGCTGGATAATTGGATAGCGTTGCTTGTCTGTCCTGTGTGTACAACATTTTGCATAATGGGATCCTGATCCATAAAAGGAACTTGCAGTAAAGCAAATAACACACACACAAAATAAATCCTTAACAGTGAGTAGGCTCCTTGAAGTCGATATATAAACGAAACACATGCGTTAGTGTCTACCAAGCACCTTGGCATAGCATGGAGCTACATGATGTCGTGGGCTAACACCCGGAGCTTGTCATCTCTATAAAGGTGGTTTCTTCCCTCCTTAGCTTCGATCTAGTCTGTTTCAAAACAACACAGCCCCAAATCTAAGCTGGACCAGAACTTCTTTCCCCCGGGTGCTGTGGTTTGTGCAAGGCGCTTCCTGTGGCAGCCCTTTGGAGACCCTGTCATTGCTGCTGATGTGGTTCCTTCCCGCCAGCCAGTCGTGTCAGGACCACAGTAATGTTTCTTAGGCTCACCCAGGGTACCTATTTAAATTATAGATCTGGAATACTGCTGGCTCCCCTCCAAATCTCTGATCTAGTAGCTGGTTTTAATGATAAATTACATATGTTTAATAGCTCAGCTATTTTGTTTGGTTCCTTCAGAACTTTGAGATGAATAGGCTCCAGTCTCAGTGATTTATTGCAATTTAATTTGTCAAGTTGTTTCAGCACTTTTTCTTACACTCCTCTGACAGCAGTTCACCTTCACAAACCAAAGATAGGTATTTCCCCATTCTCCTCAGAGTGAAGACCCATACAGAAACTACTTGGCAACAGCCACGAGTTCTTTCTCTTCTTTGACCTCTTTTTCTCCTGCTCAGCTGATTACATTTAGGGATTTTCCTGTGAGCACCCTATGCTCAAATCTTATATCACCGCAATTGTATCATGCAATCCTTTTCATAAGCTGATTGATCACCAGTTTAACAATAGGTACAACTTTCGTCTGGATATTTCTAGAATCTCTGCTCTACATTTAAATTCTTTTCTTTTGATTTTCTGTCTACTTGTAACTGTTCTCTTTCCCTGGTCATTGTTGGTATCTGTTTCATCTGAAATAATCCTTCCTGAACATGGATGGTCAGATGCCTAGAATTCCAAGTGAGGTTTTATATTCCTTTCTGTCTGGCTGTCCAGTCTAGTCTAGGATTACATTTCTGTCTTTCATGATTGTGTTGTACAAGTGCTTTGTATTTATGCAGAAAGAATAACTGTATCAAAGTCTGTAGGGTACTCAGCTGGTTTCCACTTGAAAGTTCCCAATTTATAAGAGATTTCTGCTACTTGTCTCTGAGCATGTCACCTTGCAGTTGGTATAATTGAATTTAATCCAATTTCTATTACTCCATTTGTCATTTATTTCTTTCCATGTGATATCCTAATAGTCCTCTGTATTAACAGTACCTCACCATTAACATTGTGATCAGCAAATTTCATTTATGCATTCCTACCTGTGTGCCAAGATCTTTAAAGAAAAATTGGTAGGTTTCAGACCTTTCCTTGTACCATTCTCCTGCGTAAGGCTTTCCATTTTGACACTCTTTAGAAAAGTCCTTAACTGTATCTACAAAATTGCTACTAATGGGCTGTATTTAGCTTGACTTCTTGTGTGGCAACATAGGAAATTCATTGTTAAAGTTTAGATACATGTATTCTATTGTATTCTCCCTTACATATGTATACTTAATTTATCAAAGAAAAACAGATGTCGGAGTTGCTTTTTCTGATCCACATTTGGGCCATCATAAGCATGTCAGTAGAGTTTTCCTCCCTTATTTACAATTAGTCTAATGCCCCTCTACTACCTGGTAGAACCCCCCTTACAAATTATTGAGGTAATAGTAATGCATTTAATTCTACAGTACTATCAGCAACTCATTAGATTTATTTTTAAGTAGTCTTTAACAATGCTCTATGTGCTTGATTTTTCTTCAGCATGTGGGAATTTTCGGAACTGTGTGTGGTTTTAAAGTAGCTTCTCAGTCTCTGCAGAGTTGTTCTGGGCAAAGAAATGCTGTGAGATCTTTGTGTTGGTTTGCGAAGAGCAAGTGTGTATCCTCTTCTTTTAGGCTGTTTTCCTGTCCATTTCCTATTTCTTCTGTTTTATTGGTCTGGGACATGCTGGCTTTAATGTGACTGTAAGTTTTCTTAAGCATCCTTCAGGGTTAATACTCCAGCAAGTTGATTCCTACATTTCCCTGAAGACAAAATTCCTAGTTTAAATCCCCCAAGGTTATCATAATTTTGGGGAAACCTTTCTCCAGAAGGATATTAGGCTTTCAGACCACTGTCATTGGAAAGTCTCTGGGGCCCTGCAGGAGAAATTGCACCCTGATTCTAAACAGAAGACACTCTCAACCCCCCCGTAAGGTTAGCAGACTTTTAATTGCAACATAGGAGATTAATCAATTGGGTGTCACTTCACAGAGAAATCTTCTGGGTGACTAAATCTATGTCAGATGAATGACAACAGGTAATAGATGTGAAATGCCCTGGCAGTTGGGACATATTTCCTAAAGGAGCAGATTAGCATCTGAACAGCTAAATGGGTCACTGAATGAAGGGTGATGGACTGAAGGGGAAACAGAGGGCAAGGGATGGTCTGCAGACCTTTTCCTGAGAATGAGAGATGAACCATGACAGCTGCATCACTGGTGCCTTGAAGTGTGATGCTCACTTCCTGCATAAGCTTCCTGTATGACTTGTTCGCTTTTAACTGGAGATTGTTGAGATTTCTTAGCAAATGATCTTCAGAAAATTTTCTTAGGAAGCCACCCCCATCTCTTTCATAGTAAAGATTCTATTCTTTGCAACCTTTGGGGAAATATGTCTTTAAATCTTATTGTACATTTGAAGATCGTGGGGGGTTTTGTTATTGTTATTGAGTAGAACCACGAGTTAGGTAACAGGAATTGGGTAACAAGGAGAAATGCAAACAGTTGATCTTTGGTTAAAAACCATTTATTAAAACAGTATAGAAAACTATCAATTGGGTCAACTTTGATCACTATGTTGTGCAAATAACTCTGAGGTCAAAGTATTTTGCAAATCATTTCCCTCCCTTCCTGTAATGATCATGGTCACAGTGCAAATTCCTGTTTTAGGTCTAGAAAACCATCATTCTTTCAGACAAGCTTCACTGCATGTCCTGCCTGTATGATGTGGGACTGGAAGTATGTTTTAATGTTCACATGCCTGAAGCCTTCAAGGGAAACATCAGAAAGTACAAAGGTACCTTCAGAGGAGAGAAGGTGCACACTGTGTTTTTCCCATCTGTCAGGAAGCAGGAAGCATTATAAAAGATCAAGCCCGATTCACTGAAAGGCGGAAGGTCCCTGTCATTTCTTTTCCAGTTCTCTTCTACTTGTGACACCTCAGAGTAGTCTGTCAATGTCCAGACTTCTTTATTCCTTTCCCATTCTATGGACTTTGTGAGAATATATATTCTATACTGGCCTGAGATGTGGATTTTTCTTATTGCTGTGCTGGATTTTGAACCAAAATAGCAATGAGTGAGAAACAGATGAGAAAAAATTTTGTTCATCTACCCATAATAGGTGGGTATACCAGAATATAGCAGAGATGCCACAAAACGTTGCATTGCTGGTCACTCCACTAAGCCATAAACTCTGCCCACTCCTTGACTGTCAGGCATGTGAATAGATCTGATCAGAAACTCCAAACATCTGAAAAACAGCCTCTGGTTTGTAAGGACATGAAGTAATAAAGGTGCCATGGTGCTGTGCCATGGGAATGCATCAAACACCCTGGCTCACGGGAGGCTGAAGCCTGTTGTATGAGCCCTGTTTAAAGCCCAGGATGGGGCAGAAGATCACCTGCTCCAGGGGCTGGTGTGCTGATGGCTTGAGGTGGCTGCTCTGGAATGGGCAAGGGGGAGCACTTGGGGTGCTGCCCCCTCATTTGTCTCCTCAGGGCGCTGACCTGGCCAGAAAAGGGAGAGGCACGGTGTGGCATGTGCTTTGCAATGTGGGAGTCACTTTCCTGACTTCTGCTGGGTTATGTATCTTTATTTTGTGTGTTGAAGTGCATGTGCTCTCACTGGGAACATCTTACTTGAAATGGAGAGTTGCTTTTCCTTGCATCTGAGCAGAATTTGGGAAGGGAAAGCCTCTTTGTTGCATAAGTTGTTGTTATTCAAACACCACAGGCGAACTTTTCTAACTCGGCAAAGGAGATGGAAGAAGTGATCCACCACCAGCAGCGCTATATAGACACCCAAGCACAGATCTTACATAAACCTCTCCATGACAAACTCTTACAACATTGCTGGACAGTGTTTATATTCCAGCCTTGGAAAATAAATCTTGTCATGAAATAGGAAATACTTTAACACTTTGCCTGTGCTATCGTAATGAATTAATTTGATATTCATGGGAATACCACATGTGCTTTTCTAGGTGTCTTACTACCATTTCACTTTCACTAATGGGCACTTAAGTCATACTGATTTTTCCCCAAAGCCACATAATGATCTATAATATTCCTGAATAATTGCACCTTAAGTGGAAGCTAACAGGGTTGACTACTCCCAGAAATATGTCAAAATATTTTTACTATTTTAAGTAGGAATTTGAATATTAACAGGACCTGCCAATACATTTAAATAATATGCGGAAAAGTTTTATAAAAGAAAGTTCTGGAATATTTTTTGAAGGTTAAAAAGTCTTCAAATGTTTTTTCCTGAATAATTTTTATAGCCATCTGTAGAGTAGCAGAATTGCTAAATTGTGTTAAAGAGAAAAAAGGAAACAGAAAACCAAGTACAAGTTCATGTGGTACAAAAAATGTAATTATTTAATAGTAACTAAAATAACTTCACAGCCTCATTTATGCCATTGCTTGAAAATAAATCATGGTTGCAGGTATTCTAAACCCAGGATGGTATATGCAATTTGCAGGGCAAAAAAATTAAAAATTAGTCTCCTTTCTGAGGGGATAAACTTTGCTGTCTTCCTCATTGATAGCTATGCTGGATCACTTTGTATCTACAAGTTAGTACTATTTTTGAAGCCTGAATGCGGTGTTATCGCCCAGGATGACTCCAACTTGCTCTGCAAAGCCAGTGGGGAGGGAGCTTGGTAAGGCGGCGCTCGAGAGTGCTCAGGAGGATCCAGGCTTCCCAGGCAGCTGGGGCTGGACCCCAGCTCAGTGTGGGTGCCCTCCCCAGAGCCATCAGCAGGTGCTTGAGCGTCATCTCAGGATCAAGTGTGAAGGGCCAGCTCTGCAAACATCCACTGCATCGGGTCTGCCCAGGATCTCATTAAAAACTCTGCTTGTTTGCACCCTTGGCTTGGCCATACGTGAAAGTGGGCATACATGGCGTACGCAAGATGGACTCCATGGGGCATGTCTGGTGTGTTACACCTGCTTTTGGGTGCGGTAAATGCATGGAGCAGGGTCGAGGGGTGGATGGAAATTATCTGCTGTGAGGCAATTTGCAGCAGACACAACGAACCCTCAGGGGCAGGAGTCTACTTTATCTGTGTAGCTTTTGCATATTGGCCCCCATGGTGTCACCAGGGAGAGCACAGAGGAGTTGCTGTAGCTGTGTCCTTGAGTGACCCCCAATTGTCAGGTCAGACCCTGAATGCAGGTGAGCCAAGAGCCACCCTGTCATTCTCATGTTCGTGAAAAAGAGGAGGTCCAGGAACAGGACTGGGCAGAAGTAGAGCAGGACATATGTGTCCTCAGGAGGATCCTGGGGATCCAGAAGGAACCACTAAAGTACGTAAGACTCCTTTAATTAAAGGATTTACCTGTAGTCTCAGAATGGAAATTACATGTTTTGTTGTGCCTAGTTGGGCGGCTGCTCTCCAGAGCACCTACTCCTGAACATACAGTGAAATTTCTACATGGAGAACTCAACACAAACCAAAGTGTTGTGGCTGTCCCATAGCAGAATACACAGCAGTACCTAAGAAACATCTAATTTTTATCTGATTAAGAATTATAAAAAATGAGAGCATAAGCCTTGCTCATGCATTATTGAAATGACTGCAGTGGTGTTGACGGGATGACAAAACATGCCTGCTGATGCCGGAGGAACGGAAGCTCGTAGGGTGAGATGCAGGAAGCCCTGGAGACCAGCAGGTGCATCAGCTGGGAGGCATGAGGAGGCTCTGCATGCCACTGAGCTTCCTCACGGATGGAGGACATGGAACAGACAGCTTCATCACAAAATGCACTGCATCCCGTGAGGGTTTGGCCCGATCAAAGGGAAATGCTGCATGAGACCAGAGTTATTCCTGTGCTTCCCTCTGCTTTGGGTTAATGTTGAATTTGGGTGAGCAGCAGCTCTCCTCTGCTACAAGATCCTTCATGATATAAAATGTTGCCTCCCTTCTGAATTGCAGCAATTAAAAATGTATGCATCCACTCCACCCGATTTGACAAATTTACATCTCCTTCCTCTCCTCGAGCCCTCTCCACCCCAAAACACATTTACTCTTCAGAAGGCTAATTAATCTTTTTCTGCCTATAACACTGTTTTGGAGGATTCTCCAAATCTGAGGCATCAGTAGTTATCAGTGAAAAGCATTTTCCCTGATTTCCCTACCAGCTCTAGATAAAAGCCATCACTGGTAACAAACCTCTGGAGATGCATTCAGGGGAGTCCCATAAATAATTGGTGTAAAAGTACAGTATAATATGCATGTCCCTGAAAAACTGGGAAGTTAAATCTCTGAGTCAGAACCGGTGTTGGATTTTGCCAGGGTCTCAGCTGGGTGCCCCCTCTCCCAGCAGAGGTCGTGGGGTGGGCTGAATGCACCACAGTTCCTGCTGTGCAAATTAAAGTCTGTCAAATTAAAGTGACATAAGTAGCAATTTAAGTTAATATACTGGGTTATGAACTCTGGTGGTGGAGGTGCAGACATGATGCCTGTTCTCCTGTGCTAACTAGCAACGGTGCCAGTAGCCAGTAGCCTCTGGGACAGGAATAGGGCAGGCAACTGCCAGTCATAACCTCTTCAGCCATCCCTGTCATGTCTGATGGGGACCAAGAGTCCCAATCTTTTCTGCATCACTTGGTGGATTAAAATTGTTAACAAAGCAGCTGCCCTTTTGCAGTGCTCTACAAAATATCCTTGAGTGATGGTTTTCCTTGAAGTGAAGTTCTGTTAAACCAAATAAGTGAAATTCAACTTAGGTCAAGTAAGGAATTTGTTCTTGCATTTCTAAGGTTTCACAAAATTTTTTAATGTTTTAGGCTGCACCTTGACTGGTAAATTCTGTTCTTCTGCATACTGCTTGCACCTCCAAAGCACTGTGTCACTGAAGGCTGTTTCTCTGGATCTGAAACACAGGTTCAAGATAAATTTTGTCTTTTCAGACTTACTATATGAAGTAATGCTGTACTTAAGTGGCTTTCTAAAGCCCTGTTTTTCCCCTTATTTACCTTTGGCACTACAGGACTCAGTTCTACAACTGTGTAAACTACTTTTAAAATGTAAGACGGAGCCTTATTATTCTTTGGAGTAATGTTCAGTCCTTGATGAAGCGATTTTGGTGAGGAGCTGTTCTTCTTTTCCCATCTTGTGTTTTGCTGTTGTAACATAGTGTAGTGATTGGGAGTAGATCTAAGAGATAGTAGATCTCATAGAGAGATCCTGCATGGTTAACAGCTGAATTGAGGACCCTGGGAGCAATTCCCAGTGTATCTGGTTGCATGTTCAGCTTATGTCTGGGAACCCACTCCCTGGTTTCTGTGAGAAGGAAATGCAGTTGTATGGGCTGCATGGGAGCTGCTGTACCACACAGTCTGGGCAGCTGGGGTACAGGAGCCCTGCATGGAAATCAGAGTGCCCTCAAGTCCTGGTGCCTTCCATCCCAGACCTATTTATTAACCCCCCCAAAACGACACTAACTCAGTAGGTCCAAGCAAGACACTGCAGATCTACATTTCCCTATCCCTGTATGCACCAATTTAAATACTGAGTTTAAGCTGTAGGCATAAATGATGTATAATCAGGGTTCTTAAAGCCAAAAGAGTTCATGACACATTGCAAATTTCAATTTTTCCACCTAATCAGTGCACTTCTTTCAATTTTACAAACAATCATATTTCACCACTACTATTTTAAATGACACCCTCCCCCCCATATTATTCTATCAGTCAACTCTAAACACAGGACAAGATATATTAAATTATATAGGGAGAATGTTACAAAAATTTAAATGCAAGTCCAAGTAGAACAGATGTATTTTCTATTTTAAATTAATAATTATGTTACACATTTTCCTATTAAGCTACATTTGCAAAGTTAGCCTGAAGAAATAGTAGGAAGTATCTCACCAGAGCAATACAGTGCTCAGTTGGCAAAACAGACAAATCTAGTACTTCCCATTTAACAGCATCCATAAAAGAAATTACTAAACTTTTTGCCACTATGAATCAACAGTTTTACTGAATGGAAATGTTCCAGTTTACACCAATGCCTTAATAATAACATTTAAGGTAAAGAAAAATGCCTAAAGTATGATAATAAAGAGAAATAAAAGTATTTCAGAGCTCAATGTGAGCTTTGAAACCTAGGTTTTCTGGCTTCTGATCCAGTTCCTGGCACTTGTCAAAAAACCCAAAGGGTTGCTTCACATTATGTTCTCTGTAAATGAAGGAAATGCACTTCAGTCACAACCCTGTTTCTGAATCATTCTGCCCTCCTTGCCTGCAGACGTCTGAGCAGCAGCTGGGAATCCCCAAAGACGGAACCATTCACGGGAGTCTGATTCTTTGACATTTAGGGTAGACAAACAGCTCCAAGGATCTGGAACAAATAGATCCAAAAGCTGGGGCTGGGCATAATATTAAAAGATTGCTTCATTTTGGGCTATTCTGCCTGTTTTTACATGTGTCATGGGAGTGAGAACCAGATTAGGAGGCCTGAGGAGTCGAATGTATTACAAGGAAAAAGCATTAAGCTAATCACAGGAGTGATGTTCCTTAAGGGCAAGGATGAACTAATGGCTGGATGTTCCTTCATCCCTGTATTAGAACCTTAGAACCATGGAACAGTAAAACAGTAGCTGCTTCCAAGCCATGTCTGCTACATTATTCATATCTATAAGTTTTATAAATATAGGAGTTGCTTAACATGGATTGCTTGCACAATCTTTAGATATACTCATAGGAAGGGAATTCAAGGTCAGCAGTCCCTGAAGGCTGTCAACTATTTACAAGTTTGCTATTTATAAGGACTGGTCTGGGAGTCCTAGAAGCAGTAAATTCTTAGGCAGGTGGTTTAATTTGTGCACGACACAGAAGAGGTGCTGTTTCTGTATCGGTGCCTAGATGCCATTGCAGTTCTCTTAAAATATATTTAGTTATCTAGATTCGAGTGATTTCAGGCTCTAATCACTCCATATAACCTGAAGAACAAAGAGAGCAATGAATATCACTACAGCAACTGTTCTGTGCAAGTTCTATAATGTTTTCAGGGATGACAAGAGTTAATCAAAAGTTTAATGATTAATATAGAATATTAAACAGTTGACCTTGACAATATAGCATGCTATAAAATAGCAGGCTGGAGGATTCGTTGCATCACCACAGAACACTCTCTGAAGAAAAAAATTTCTAAGGAAAGTGAAAAGTAGGGCATACTGGCTTCTGCAGGCCAGAAAAAGCACACTGCTTGCTCTCATATTAGGCTTTGGAACACTCAAGTGAGGTGGAAAATGCAGAAAAACATCTGTGACCAAACGGAAAGCATCACAAACTTAAAAGAACTGATGTACTGAATTCAGATAAGTCTCCCATGAAGAGAGAGACTAGTTGTTCCTTCTTCAGTAATGTTACCTACAAATATGTACATACCGTACCTTTTGTTCTTTTTGGTAAGTGGATGGTACATCCTAGAAGGGCATCGCTCATTCTAGGAACTGAATCTTAAAAGTAATCTCATCTGGCTGTAGTACCCAAATGAAAGCAGTGTTCAGTGCTCTTGATCTAAGAGCATCCATTTTCTAGAGCCAGTGTGCTCCTCCTGTAAAACAAAAACAAAACCACAAGCCCCTCAATTCCTCCCCCCAAAAAAAACGCTTGAAGAGGCCTTGAGACTTGCAGATGACTCAATCTGTCTGTTAGAAGTTTCAGGAAAGCATATTTTCCTAAAGTGCTTCTGCAACACCCTGTGCTTCTTTCAAGACAACAGTTTGCATCATGCTAAGGCAGCAGGGAGATGGTAAACAGAAAGGGGAATGTGATACAAATGCTGGCAAAAATCAGGGAAAGCAAGGTGGGAGCAATATCGCTCAAGCTGTCAGATCTGTGAGCAAGCCTCGTGAACCAGCTGAGTTATGGCAAACTCCTGCTATGAGGGAATTGCAGTAACTGAGCCTTGCACTCAAACATTTATAAGGGTGTCCTGGGATAAATAAAGGTGCAGCCTCTGTAAACTCTGCAGTGAAAACAAACACCTTTGAACCAAAGTGGTTACAAGGCTCTATAAAGCATGGGCATAGCTGATGTTAATTATAAGATTTGTGTCTCGGTTTTCTACCTTGAGAGCAACTGTCAGAGTCCTCTTGGCTGGCAAGGAGTTAAATGCAAGGCCCTGGCCTGAGGTACTGCATAAGGCAGGGCTGGCTTTACTGCAGTATCCCTCTTGGCATACAGAGCGCTCTCAGTTCAGGGTCTCCACTGGAATATACAACAAAACAGTAAAACCTCTTTGATTCCTAGGCAAAGCCCCAGCCATCTGGGGCCAGGCCTTCTTAAAATGGTGGTTGTATTTTGTCAGATAAAAGACATTCAGCTTATTTTAAGATCATACCTCATGCGCTCAGACACAGCTATGTGTCACACTGAGCTTTGTTTAGAAGCCTGGTCTGGATTATAAAGGCATGTCGGAAATCATGTGCTTATCAGAAGTTTGAATCAGACTTGCTGTCTATAACCAAACTCAATAATCGCACTCTTGAACCATGTAATGGGTTAGCAAAAGAGCAGGGGACATGCAGGGAGACAATGATTTAGCAGAATTTCACTCAGCATTCAAGCATGCTAGCATGCCTGAAAATAAGGGATACATTATTAATTAGTTAATGTTTGCAAAGTATTTTGACTCTGGAATGTGCCAAGTGTTCTTCATTAATTTTCAGTAAATATATGAGTAAGCAGTATATGTAATAAGGACACAAAATGTGGTAAGTAGACAAAAGACCTGAAAATACACAAAACATTTAAAAAAGAGAGATGCTATTAACGGGGAAAAAAAGTGTTCGAACCAGCGGAGTAAATATTGTGATGATGCAGCTAGTTATCTATTAACTCAGCAGTAATGTAGGGACATGCCCGATGGCAGTGACGGTCAGTTGAGACAGCCAACGTCCTACAAGACCTGTAAAGCTGACCTCTATCACCTCTTCCCTTCCAGCGCTAAATTTGGCACAGCCCATACTCAGCAGACCTTTTCTTATCTTCTGGGGCTGCCTAAAGCCTGCTTTAAGAGTTACATGTGCTTCTGCAGCTTTAATAATGTCTGGAAAACCACTTCTGGATGGTGGTCACAACCCCTGACTAGCTGCAGGGAGGTGCACTGACACCAGGCCCAGCAGCACAAGCTGCTACACACTCTTCCCCTCCCTGGTCGTTCTCACATCCCCATCTGTTCCTTTCCAGTCTCTCAAGTGGGAAATAAACTGAGTTACAGTCAAACTGTCAAACTCATAATATTCAAGTGGGTTGAATGTCACACTAGCAGAATTCATGCAATCCATATTTCATTCAGCTCAATAAATAAGCAGTCTCGCACAGATCTTAAAAATCAATTATGTTTTTTCAGGAAGGCTTGGAAAAACAGTAGGGGCACTTCAGCAAAATGATTTCTTGCCTTCTTTTCCAATGAAGTAACTTCTTAGTATTATGATTGCAAGGTCTCACTTCCTGAAAACAAGTTCATAAGTGCCCAAGCCATCTGCTTCTGCCCTTAAGTCAAAGTCATGGTCCTCAGTTTACAACATCATACTTGGAAGTTTATGACGTTACAAATACAGGATTGTCACTTCTGTTGACACATAGCCAATAGGATCAAATGAATTAAGCAACAAGCCATGTCCTTGAAATCTTTGGCTGTAAAGACGAAGACTGAGTGGAAGCTTTTCTAACAAAAAGGAGTTAGCATTGCCTTCACAGGTGGTTAGCATATCAGAAATTTGTCATAACTCTATGGCTTTCTAAACATACTTCTAATGTTTTTTTAAAACATATTTTCTCTTTACATGTCAACTGTTCTGTACATGCAGTTATGTACATGCATGATAGTTTTTGACCTAGGCAAATGATACATCAGCTTCTAAGGCCAGATATAAAGCTGATGCAAATTGACTTTCAGTAACGCAGTCAAGAGAGCTATGCCAAATTTCTCCCAGCTAAGGATGTGGCCCACACAATGTTTCACGTGTCACGATTTTCTATGGCTGCAAGTGTTATCATATATGTATCGAAATTGGTGGGAAAACACCTCTTGATCCCACTGTGCAGAGCACAGCCCTAGTGTGTATCAGTGTGACAAGTATTTAATAAGAGTAGTTTGAGGCCGTTCAAAAGTCCCTTAGCTGCAAGAAATCAGCAAAGCTTTGTTGATTTGCGCTGGTTAAAGGTCTAGATATGGGTCTGAGTCCCAACAGTCTTATTCCATCCAAGAAAAATCATGCCCCTACAGCTGTCCCCACTGACTTTTTAAAAGTACAGAATTTGTCACTGCATTTTAATGAACCAGCAGACAATTTGGAAAAACATAGCATGCAGCAACTCAAGGGTGTTATACAGATGCCAGGAATCTCCTTGGACAGCATCACCTACAGAAGCAAGTGCAAACCCAATATCAGCTGGGCGTGGAGACCAATTTCAGGAACAGTCCTTGAAAGGTTACAGGCTGGGAAGTAAGAGATTTTTATGAGGAATTTTAAGCAAGGATACGGGATCATTCATTGTTTGAAACTGCTTTTAAGCCATTGTCAACATGTTTTTCTTTAAAGAGCTAGATGTAAGTATTAACAGGAAGTATTATCCTAATTCAACCTATAGGTCAAAAGCAAAAAATTGTAAGGCAGAAAGCAATTTTATTTATCTTTCTAGAATGAATTAGCTCACTCTGTTATTATTATTTTGAGGGACACAATTATTAGTTTGATAGAAGAAAAAAAATCATTTCAGAATAGATTTAATTGCCCAAATAACTTCATAGAAACAGGAAATAGCAGCCTTTAGTTATGATCCCTACTTTAAAAGATAGAATGTCTGCTTTGTTTTAGGAAGGAGCTTTAGTCGATCTTTTTTGTGGGTAACTTAGACATAACTTTTTATTTTGATCAGAAAAAAATATTAATTCAAACAAAAATTTAATGAGTCAAATGCCTATAGCTATTTCTAGCACAAACAGGTTTTCTTTTATGGAAAAAATGCTAACTGATGCTAAATGGTAGGTCACTGGTCCTATGCCATTTTGAATTTTTATTTGATGGCTTTGATAAAAAGTCAAGCTACAATGCTAGAGCTAGGGACTAGAGGAGGACAAGATTTTGGTTTTGAGTTTAACTTTGTCTCCAGTAAAATGCAATTGTGGTTCACTTATGGAAAAAAGTACTCTTGCAGGAGAGAGATTTTTCCTCTCCAGGCCTGATACAGCTATTGTTAGTGGGCAGGCACTGCACTGGGCTAACCAACACAGAATTACTGCTGTTCTCTCTCTATCATAGAGTGACAGTAGTGGGTCTGTATGTGGCAGTGTGTTTTTTAAACAGAAAGGATAATAATTTGAAACGTGGAATGGGTACCTTGTCCATCTTACAAAAATGTCATTAGTCCTTTGTTCCTTGAAATTCAGTTCCAGTTCACTTCTGAAATTAAGTCTGTGAGTTCCTAAATGACTGAGACAGTTTTAAATATTTGACCTAAGAAATCCTGCTCCACTTGCACGTTCCTCCGTTTCCTTCAAAGATGAATTCACACGGGTCTCCTGGTAAACACAAGCTTTAAGACTTTTTAGAAAAATGGTTACATTTGAATGATGTATTTAGCAACCAATAGGCATTGTTGCAAACCCCCTAATGTCTCAACCAATGTCACTGTCTCTATGATCCACGTGCATGGCAGATGTGTTGAATGCATCAACATTTACAATGTTAGTCTCCTGTGGCCATGGGAGGTTGAGAGTGTGGGAGGGGCTGCTCTCAGAGCCAGGGCTGACTTTGTTCTGTCTGCACAATATCTATCTCAGTGGGGGTCCTGAGCTGTGCCTGGGCTCCAAAATGCTACAAATGCTACAGCATTAAAATAACATTAGTGTTTCATATATATGCTACAAAGAAGCTTCTATTGCAAGTGTAGGAAACAAAAAGACTAGGAAGGCTGTAAAGGAACAATCAGAAGGCTCTTTTTGTCCATCACAAGCCACCCAGAGAATATCTTTGTGTTTCACTTGGTTATTTATTTTGCATGATGGTATCTGACATATCAGAAAACATGAAAGGCATTTTCAAGCCTAAGACAAAAAGTAAAATGGTGTTTGAAAATGATTCCTTGTGAAGGCTTATTTTTATTTTGCTACACATGAGAGTAGTCAAGCAGACAGGTTTATTTTAACTCTGTTACAAAATTTAGTGACTGGAGACAAACAATTGCCTGCTATTATCATTCCTGCCGCCAGAATTCATTAGGTTCAGGAACATCAACTAAATCATGTGCTAGACGAGAACACACGGCTACCTACGCTATTGCTGGAGAAATGGCCCTATAGTCAACATAGCATCCACGTACATCCAAGAGACTACATGGCCTGTAAAAAAGCAAAATATCTCAAACTGTAGTCTTTGTACAATACATTGTAGGCAGTCTCTGGCTGTGTGTTTCTCTCTGCACTGAAAGACCTTGCTGTCTGTCATGAACCTTGTATCGGGCTTAGCATTTAAGGTCTGTACTTCATCGAAAAGTAAATGCGTTCACTAATTGGACTCTGTTCTGAGGGGTGTCGAAGGCCCCATATGCAGACCAGACCCGCTTCATAAGGAAGTCTGATGCCTTCCTGAGGCCTGCGTCAAGGACCTCACGGCAAAACTCCCTGCTCTGGTGAGACCCAGGGACTACTACCCTCTCTTGGCTTTTCAGGTAGGTAGCAACAACATTACCAGGAGAAGTCCTAAAGCAATGAAGAGAGTTCAGGTCCTCGTGGAAACTAATTAAGGAGTTGGGGGCACAAATTGTGTTCTCCTCCATCCCTTCAGTTGAGGGGATGGATGAAGAAGATTACAAGAGAACTCAACAGATGAACTTGTGTCTCCAAGACTGGTGTTACTGTCAGGGCTTCAGATTTTTCAATCACGGGTTAGGGTACAAGACACCAGACCTTTTGGCATTAGATGGGATGCACCTGTCCCAGAGGAGGAAGAGGATCTTGGGGCAGAAGTTAGCTGGGCTCACTGAGAGAGCTTTAAACTAGATTTGAAGGGGGAAGGGGGCAAAACACCAGCCCATCTGAAGTGCATGTGTACAATGCACACAGCATGGGTAACAAACAGGAGGAGCTTGAAACCATGATGAAACAGGAAAATCATGATGTAGTGGCTATCACAGAAACATGGTGGGGTGTCTCCCATGACTGCAGTGTGCCAGTTGATGGCTACAAGCTCTTTAGGAGGGATAGACAAGGAAGGAGAGGCAGTGGGGTGGTGCTGTATGTCAGGGACTGTTATGATTGCTTTGAGTACAAGTGTAGTGAAGACAGGTGGAGTGTCTTTGCGTTAAAATCAGGGGAAAGGCCAACAGGGCAGATGTTGTAGTGGGAGTCTACTACAGGCCACCCACCCAGGACAGAGAGGTGGATTAAATATTCTATAGGCATTTAGGTGAAATCTCATGATCGCTTGCCCTTGTTCTTGTGGGAGACCTTAACTTCCCAGACATCTGCTGGAAATACAACACAGCAGAGCAGGACCAGTCCTGGAGATTCCTGGAATGTGTGGAAAATAACTTCCTGACACAGCTGGTGAGTGAACCAACCAGAGAAGGTGCCCTGCTGGATCTCCTCTTTGTGAACAGAGAAGGGCTGGGGGATGATGTGGTGGTTGGAGGCCAACTAGGGCACAGCGTGAAGTTCTCTATTCTTAGAGAGGCCAGGAGAGGGGGCAGCAGAACTGACATCCTGGACTTCCAAAAAGTTGAGTTTGACTTGTTTAGGAAACTCCTTGACAGGTTTCCATGGGAGATAGTCCTGAAGGATATAGGGGTCCAGGAGAAGGCTGGGCACTCTTTAAGAAGGAGCAGGCGGTCCCCAGGTGCTGTAAGAGAAGCCGGCAACAGAGAAGACCACCCTGCCTAAACAGGGAACTTTGGCTGCAACTCAGGGAGAAAAGGAGAGTTTACAACTTTTGGAAGAAGGGGCTAGACACTCACAGTGATTACAAAGAGGCTGTGAGGCTATGCAGGGTGGAGATCAGGAGGGCTAAAGCCCAGCTGGAAATTTATCTGGCTTCATCAATCAAGGACAACAAGAAATGTTTCTATAAGGATGTGAGCAGCAAAAGAAAGACCAGGGAGAGCCTCAATCCCCAGCTAGATGCAGGAAGAAACATGGTAACAAGTGACAAGGAAAAGGCTGAGGTGCTTCATGTCTTCTTTGCCTCAGTCTTTAATAACAAGACTAGTTGTACTGAGGGAATCCAGCCTCCTCAGCCAGAAGACAGAGACTGGGAGAACGACCCCCCTGCAATCCAGGAGGAGACAGTCAGTGCCCTGCTGCATCACACAGACACACACAAGTCTATGGAACCAGACGGGATACACCCGAGGGTGCTGAAGGAGCTGGCTGGGTGCTCGCCAGACCACTTCCCATCAATTACCAGCAGTCCTGGCTGACAGGGAGGTCCTGACAGATGGGAAATTGACCAATGTGATGCCCTTCTATAAGAAGGGTCGGAAGGATGATCCAGAAAATAACAAGCCTGTCAGCTTGACTTCAGTGCCCGGGAAGCTGATGGAGCAGCTCAACCTGAGTACCATCACACAACAAATGTGGGACAACCAGATGCTCAGGCCCAGTCAGCATGGGTTTATGAAAGGCAGGTCCTGCCTGACAAACCTGATCTCCTTCTACGACAGGGCGACCTGCTTACTAGATGAGGGAAAGGTTGTGGATGTTGTTTACCTTGACTTTAGTAAGGCCTTTGACACCGTTTCCCACAGCATTCTCCTGGCGAAACTGACTGCTTGAGGCTTGGATGGGCACACACTTCGCTGGGTAAAAAACTGGCTGGATGTCCGAGCTCAAAGAGTTGTGGTAAATGGAGTTAAATCCAGTTGGCGGCTGGTCACGAGTGGTGTCCCCCAGGGCTCAGGTTTGGGGCCACTCCTGTTTAACATCTTTATTGATGATCTGGATGAGGGGATTGAGTGCACCCTCAGTCAGTTTGCAGATGACACCCAGTTGGGTGGGAGTGTTGATCTGCTCGAGGGTAGGGAGGCTCTGCAGAGAGACCTGGACAGGCTGGAGCCATGGGCTGAGGCCAACTGGAGGAGTTTCCATAAGGCCAAATGCCGGGGGCTGCCCTTGGGCCACAACAACCCCCAGCAGCACTACAGGCTTGGGGAGGAGTGGCTGGAGAGCTGCCAGTCAGAGAGGGACTTGGGGGGGTTGATTGACAGCCGGCTTAACAGGAGCCAGCAGTGTGCCCAGGTGGCCAAGAAGGCCAATGGCATCCTGGCTTGTGTCAGCAATAGCGTGGCCAGCAGGGACAGGGAAGGGATCTGACCCCTGGACTCGGCACTGGTGAGGCCGCACCTCGATTCCTGTGTTTGGTTTTGGGCCCCTCACTCCAAAAAGGACATTGAATGACTCGAGCGTGTCCAGAGAAGGGCAACGAAGCTGGTGCAGGGTCTGGAGCACAGGTCGTACGGGGAGCGGCTGAGGGAACTGGGGGTGTTTAGTCTGGAGAAGAGGAGGCTGAGGGGAGACCTCATCGCCCTCTACAGCTACCTGAAAGGAGGTTGCAGAGAGCTGGGGATGAGCCTCTTTAACCAAGTAGTAAGAGGTTGGACAAGAGGGAATGGCCTCAAGTTACACCAGGGAAGGTTTAGACTAGATATTAGGAAGCATTTCTTTCCAGAATGGGTTGTTAGGCGTTGGAATGGGCTGCCCAGGGAGGTGGTGGAGTCCCCATCCCTGGAGGTGTTTAAGAGTTGGGTCGACATAGTGCTGAGTGATATGGTGTAGTTGGGAACTGTCAGTCTTAGGTTAACGGTTGGACTGGGTGATCTTCAAGGTCTTTTCCAACCTAGACAGTTTGGTGATTCGGTGATTCTGTAATACCCTGGTATTTTGTTGCTGGCCTGAGAGAAGCAGGAGGCTGTCTGGGAATGGTACTTAGAGTTAAAGGTGCCCTTTTAATGTGAGTTAAACTGAATATTTTTTCTTCTAAGACCTCAGCTGTGGAGAAAGGAAGCTATATGGAAAAGTCAGCCTGGTCTCAGCCAAATAACCTGCTTTAGAAACATAAGCCCAGGTCCCTGGTATGTGTCTGAATCATGAAATGAATTTGAGTAAAAGAAAGGTGTTTAATACCTTTGCAGTCTTCCATTCTCCAGAATAGTCAGGGTCTAATTTAGCTAATGACAACTGAAAATCGCAGATAGCTCTGAATGGTATTGATTCTTTATGTGGTTGAATTTTTTCCAGACATTTAGTTACAGCATCATCTTTGCATCAGAGAGATGCAAAGCAACAGGGGCATAATTTGGATATCAGAATATGTCACAGATTAAAAACATGAAGAATAGGGGTGCATGCATGTTTGTAGTACCTGTGTATTCTGTATTGTACTCTGGGAAGCTGGTGGATTTGCTGAACTGGAATCTACTGGAGAGGGGTATTTTGAAATCCACTGAACTTTTTTAAATCCATGTAAAGTGAATATATAAAAGTAATCAGTTATAAGAAGCTCTCTTTGTATGGTGGCTAAAGAAGATAAAGGAGAAAGGTAATCTGGTTAGTGGTTCTGGAAAAAAGCTTAAGACCTGGGTGATGTCAGCTGCTGCAAGCCCTGAGAGGGATCAAAGAGGTGTGCCTGAAAGGTGATTCAGACTCCTTAAGGAATGGGACCAAGCTGTGGATCTACCAGCTGCTTACAGATGTGCTGAAAATGCCCAGCTTGCCAATAAAAGTGACAATAATGCCTGCTAGAGCAAGCGATGAGCTGATGTCACAGGTTATGATGGTGATGTTGGTGGACTGTGGGATGATATCCAACTGGAGACACTCATCAAGCTGGCACTGCACAGGGCATTATCTGACACTGAGCCCTACGCAAGAAAACCTCCTGCTTATATCCAAGAAGCTGTGTGGAGGTCAAATGGATGCACAGAAACAGAGCCAGCAACTGGGGTAAATAGAGAGACAGAACATGCTAGAGCTATCTATGGATTGATCTCTGAAGCTAGGAACCTAAGGAGTAACAAAAATGAAGAAATCAAAGGTCAACTTCTAGGTCAGGAGATGTTGGCCAAAAAAATAAATAACTCTATCATGGCAGGGTTGGATTTTTCCTTCATAGAGTCTTCAGTTTTGGTTATATTTTTATATATATATACACACACATACATGTAAATGTATATGTATTTAAGTTTGAATTGCACATGGGCCAAAGAGACATTAAAATAATCAATCAATCAATCTATCAATCAATTTAAAAAATTATAAATGGTTTTCAGACTCTCACCAGTAATCTTGCACACTCAGAGAATGTACAAGACACAAGACTTTATGAACTGCCTCTAGGAGTAAATCTGTGTGACTGATGCTTCATACTTAGGGCTAAGAATAGTTTAAAATAATAGTGTAAAAATTATACACCCATTTCCATCACTCTATAGATTACAACAAATATGCTGTATTTGCCAGCAATCAAGGCTGTGGAACAGCTATTAGCAGATGCTGACTATATAATGATGACCACTGTAAGCGGATGCTTATTTAAGGGACGTTTTCAGGAAACGGCTTGCTCTTAGGAATAGTCTATAAGTGAAAATGCACTTTGCAAGATTTTTACATCTTGCTGGCTTGCCTTTTGCCATTTTACAGCAAAGGAAATGTTAATGCGTAATAGAATTAGCATTTAGGAGAAGCCTAGAATCCTGTTCTTTATAATATAGCCCAGTACTTATTATTCAAGACAGGTCTTCTCATAGTGCAATTTAAGCCCCCCAAAATTACCCGTCATTACACAGACAGTCCATTTAACATTCTGAAGCTAATCATACAACAACCTACCCTTTCAGAGGAGATACAAAACCTCACTTGGGTTTTAAGTTCTGATTACAAGATGAGGTTCCAATTGAGAATTTCAGCTATAAACCAAATGACCTTCAATGACCGTAGACTGGAAAACCTGGTGACTAATCTAAATAGATTTCCAGGCAGGGGGAAAAAAACACCACCCAGCTCTTGTTTCTAGTCCTCTGCATTATTAGGGGAATGACAAAGACAAGCAGAATGTTAAAAAAATCGTGACTCCAGTGACCTTCATGTCTTTGTCCCAGAAAGGTCAAGAGTAATCAGCAAAACTTTAACTAGAGTTCAAATTCAGCCTTCTTGTCCTTAGAGGCTGGTAAAATTAAATATTCTGTTTTTGTGCTCTGTAAACAACTACAGTAATTGGTGATACTTTCCAGCACTGGCTATGAAGATGTATTGACATGAGCTGAAATTCATAGAGAGACAGTATTTCACATGGTATACAGCAGACTACAACCAAATCCTGATTTCAGTTTATAATGCTGGAAAGTCAGAGTCACATTCCTTAAAATGAGATCATACCAGGGTATGAGCACATACTGCAATATCTAGTATGCGACTTTACAGTTTGTCATGCTTGCCATCTAAGGCAAAACACCTATTGTCAATATCTGAAAAAATTCCTATGAGTCTAAGTCTGCAAGAATAACCCATGTGAAAAAAATACAGTGGTAATCAAGAATAGATCTCATAGGGACTTTCTGACCTTGGCCTGGAGTGCTTTGTCCTCCTTTTGCATGCCACAAGGAATTTTATTTATTTATTGAATATCCATTCTCAGTAGAGATGTAGGAATCACCATGTTGGATCAGACCACAGTAGTCCATGTTTTCCATCATCATATCATTAGTGAGCAGCAGCTTAGAGGAAGTGCAAGGAACTAAGGAAGTAATAAACATAAATTCTCAGAAAGAAATTCCTCCCTGCTCTTGATGCCTTACAATGTAGGTAGCTCTATCTTCTCCAATAGGATTTTAATAAAACTTGGTTTTATACCTTGGGAGTTTGCTGTTGTCCACATCAACGTTTAGTCAAATTTTCAATCCTACTGAATGACTGACGTAAATTATGGCCTCAGGAAACAAGGTCAACAGACTAATTTTGAGTGCAGTGAACATGGGTATACTTTTCTACTTTTTTTTTTTTCTTCTTTTTTAGTATTTTGTATACCTACCCCCCTCCCCTTCTGATTCAGAGGCTTCTATATAGCATCCTGTATTTTGTATGCTGTCATCTTTTCCACAGATTTAGTGTCCTTCTACAATGAGGTCATAGCATTGGTGGATAAAGAAAGAGCAACTGAGGCCATCTACCTGGACTTGTCCAAAGCATTTGACACTGTCCCACATGACATCTTTGTTTCTACATTAGAGAGACATGGATTTGACAGGTGCACCACTCATTGAATAAGGAATTGTCTGGATGGTTACACTCAAAGAGTTGCAGTTTATTGACTCGATGTCCAAGTGGAGACCAGTGGCGAGCAGCATTCCTTGGGGGTCAGTATTGGGACTGCCTCTGTTTAACATCTTTGTTAGCAACAGTGGGACATGGACAGTGGGACTGAGTGCATCCTCAGCAAGTTTACCTGTGATACCAAGCTGTGTGGTGCAGTTGACATGCTGGAGGGAATGGATTACATTCAGAGGGATGTTGACAGGCTTGAGAGGTGGGTCTGTGAAAACGTCATGGAGTTCAGCAAGGCCAAATGCAAGGTCCTGCACACAGGTCAGGGCAATCCCAAGCACAAACACAGGCTGGGCGATGATCAGACTGAGAGCAGCCCTGCAGAGAAGAAATTGGGAGTGTTGGTTGACGAGAAGCTCAACGTGACCCGGCAAAGTGCACTCACAGCCCAGAAAGCCAAACATATCCCAGACTGCATCAAGAGCAGTGTGACCAGCAGGTCGAGGGAGGTGATTCTCCCCCTCTACTCTGCTCTCATGTGACCCCACCTGCAGTGCTGTGTCCAGCTCTGGGGCCCCAACATAAGAAGGACATGGGCCTGCTCAAGCAGGTCCAGAAGAGGGACATGAAAATGATCAGGGGGCTGGAGCACCTCCCTTATGAAGGCAGACTAAGAGAGTTGGAGTTGTTCAGCCTGGAAAAGAGAAGGCTCTGGGGAAACCTTATAGCTGCCTTCCAGTACTTAAAGGGGGCTACAGGGAAGATGGGGAGGGACTGGTTATCAGGGAGTGTAGTGATAGGACAAGGGTTAACAGTTTTAAACTGAAAGGGTGTAGATTTAGATTAGATGCGAGGAAGAAATCCTTTACCGTGAGGGTGGTGAGACAGTGGCAGAGGTTTCCCAGAGCAGTTGTGGCTGCCCCCTCCCTGGCAGTGTTCCAGGCCAGGTTGGACGGGGCTTTGAGCAACCTGGGCTAGTGGAAGGTGTCCCTGCCCATGGCAGGGGGGTTGGAACTAGATGGTCTTTAAGGTCCTTTTCAACCCAAACCATTCTATGATTCCATGATTGTCTTCACTCTGCCTTCATGAGAAGGGTCCAAGTCTCTGGCAGTTCTGCATTTCCCATTTGTAAACTTCCTCTAACTACTGTGGGCTTTTGGGGAGGGGGAATCCAAAAGCATGTAAGTATGAAAGTCTGTAATTGTTTTATATATATCAGTATGTATTGTTTCCACAGCCTTCTTGAATTTTGTAGGAAACATTAAAAATGAAAAAACAGTTTTAAAATTAAGTACTTTAAATTAGGTAAAAGAGCATTAAATGTTGTCTCCTCCTCCAACAACCTAAAAATAATGGCACCTTGAACTGTGAAAGGCTCCTTCCTTCTTATGCATTCAGATACTGAGCTGCACTTCCTATGTCGTGAAACATAATAAGATTGGACATCCTGTGCTGTATAGCATCAGTAAAATTGCAGCTGTCAATATGGGACACCTGCAACATCCAGTTTTAGAGCTGTTAAAACAGTGACCAGCACTTCTGAAAAAAATTTGGGAGGAATGAAGGATTCTGGTCCAGGATTCAAAAATCAGTATTTGCATACTCTTCTTCAAGTCCTGCTGACTTCAGGTAGAACATATGAAGTAAAATGCCATTTGTCATTAATAAAGGTGACAAAATCTATCTTTCAGGCATGCTCTAATGCTGTTAGTGTCTGCACATTCTGCAGGCACATTTGATAATAGGGACTCTCCAAGCAGAATGTTTTTATGTTTGAAAATGGGAAAAGAGTTTCAGCTTTTCCTTGACTTTATCTCCCTCAGAGGAGACAGGGTGAAAACATCTCAAATACAGCAGGGTAAAAGCATGAGTAACCAACAAGAGGCAGAGACAAAAATGCCTCCCTTTAGTCTTCCAGTTATCACTCTATCTTTGCTCCCTGTAGTGATGCAAGCAGTATTGGACCAATGATATATTGTCCATGCTGGTTCAGAGGCAGCCACTGTGATATAAATACAACGTTTTTCAAAATTACTTTGGGAAAGTGATTCGTTTTAACTAGTACATACTGTGATATAAAGATAATAAGCTCTATGCAACTTAATGCGGTTGTAAGTATCAATATAGTATAAACTGTAAAGAAAAAAAAATTAGATATGCAGTGTCATTAACATTTCTTACAGTGACACATGTAAACAAATCTTAAGGTCTATAATAAGGAAAATAAAAATAACAGTAAGGAAAAGAATAAGATGAATTATTACTTTAAATGGTATTTCCTTTAAAATGCCAGAATAAAGTTGTTCATATCTTACCAAGGAGAGACAGACAGGAATGTTGCTAGGAACAAGATAATGAATTTCATCTGTCCTCTTTTGCTTCCCCAATTTAGGAAGAAGTTTAATATTATTTTGCATCTACAATTGCATGCAGTTTTTTGCACAATGCATTATCCTATACTGAAAGTGGGTTTATGGTAAAGTTAAAATATTCACAGAGAAATAAAAGATGTTCATATCCTTATGGTGGCTTTAAGTCTAAGGAGACTAACCGTGTATTTCTTACAGTCGTTAATGAAAGTTATCAATGCTAAATAATTTTGTAGTCATTGAAGATCATTCTCTCTAGTACTGTCTAGGAAAAAAAAAAAAGTAGTCTCACCAGATTTAAGTATATTTAGTGAAAATCAGGATATAATTAAATGATTAAATGATTTGAAATCCACTTTAGGACAGAAACTTCAGTGCTGTATAATGGCTCAATCCCTGTATTTTATCCTTCCCCAGCCTCCGGGCATAAGCCTCTACAGAAACTAGAAAACATTACAACAGGACAAAAGATCACCATTAAAACGTTATTAGAAGGGGCAGGAACATCAGGAACATACCAGTGTTCTGTTTTTAAAAACAGATGACCCATTAATTCACAAAAACAACCCCATTATTGCAGTAACAAACTTAGTTTAGGCAAATGTCCCTATCAACATTATTCAAGCTCAAATTTGATTTAGTTCGGAAAGGGATGAATAAAGCTCAGGGTAATGGCAAGCTATTAGACCATGCAGACCTTAATAATACATTTGAGAAAGTGTGCTGAGAGAGTGACATGAACATCAACAGAGAAACCAAGAGCACGAGCTGCAGAATAATGGAGAACTTGTGTCTGAAATCATACCAGAGAAGGCAGAAGGAGAAACACAGACAAAAGGAGCATGTACTAACTATAAGTTATAGAGAGTAATCATATTAATGACTGTTTCCCTACATAGTTTCGGTTTGTTTCTTTATTCTATTTTTACTGATTCTGATTTCTATTCAGTTTCAATTAATAATAATGAGCCTAAAATTAATTTGCATTATCATTTAAAATGGGTGCTTTGATCATGTATGTAGTTGGAACTATAATGCATACATTACCATATTATGCAAATTTAATTTTCAGCATCAGCTACATCTGTATATCATTTCTCCATGCCACCGATTTATCGATTCTGTGCATTGTTGCTTTGTGTACAGTACTGCAGACTGACAGAAGCTGGAAAAATTTGGGGAGACACTACCAAGGGAAATACTACTGCAGGTGCACCTTTCCGTACATTCTCTCTCTAAGCACTCAGCGTTGTCCTCAGATAGGGAAGAACTTTATTTTAACACAGATGGCTTGTTTTGTGTCTTTTATGACTACCATTACCTCAGCTAAATTACTCTATTGCATTGACCCCATACAGCAATGAGTTTTGCCTAGCCCTCTTCCTTTTCATACTGGCCTCAAAGCAGGCAACGAAACATGCACAAAAAGCTCAAGTACCACTTTGGATTTTTTTGTGCTTAACACAAGTGTAGGACTTCTAACTGTTCACAGCATAAATCAGATGAGAATCTGACCTAAAAAGGAAATAGAGTCAGTACCACCATGTACATAAAGATCTGACTTTTAGGTCAAATTTATGCACTCATAACACTAAACATGCTGGGAGAAATGTTGCACATCAGTGGTTAATGGAACAACTCAACACCGTCTCAGCTGATTGTACTTTTTGCCACTGGCCAAATTTTGTATTGCAGTGAGCAGGCTCGAAAGTATTAGTAGTTTACATTTTCATAGTGTCTTTAATCTTGTGAAATACTACCTTGCCTTGCAAACTGATACAGAAACCATATAATGATTATTTAATCTACTACAGTGCTGAAGCTTTGCGGTGGAACACAGGAAGAATTTAGCAGCCTACAACAACATAGCTGTTTTAGAGAGGAAATGAAGACTATAGTATCTATTTGAAACAAAGTGGGAATGTTGGAAGGGAGTACGTAATTTTTAGACTTGGCATTTGGCCAGGTCATCAGAGTTAACACACTTTACAGATATAATTAATACAGTGGAAGCTTTAATGACCAAAAGTGGTCAGAACTTGGCTTTAACATGTCATCCAAAAGATGCAATTGAGTCACACCTTTCCTCTTCTCATCACACTGATTCATGGGCTAACAAACAGATGACAAGGTCCTCTTCATTCATTTATTTATCTCCCTTTTAGTTAGGGACTTCTCAAAAATGAACCAAACAGACAAACACTATCAAAATAAAATTGTAAGCACAATTTCCAATCTCTTGAACACTTTGCATGAAAACCTATCACTCCAGACAAGATAAGGATCATATAACTTTTGATTCTTCCTCCCACAGATAAATTACTTCAGAGTCTCTCTACGGGCTTGATTCTGCCTTCAAAAGAGATGATGGTGAAATTCCTCTGGTGAGGTCACTAGGCCTTCAAAGGATAATTCATCTGACCATTTTACTGCGTTTAATCTCTTTGACAGGAGATCAGAGTAGTGCCTGAGGAAAGGGAAGGGGCAGAGTGGGACCACCCTTTTTTGTTGCCAGCAAGCTGTTCTGTTGGATCATCCTATCTTCTGAAATCTCCTCCCTAAGAACTGGGTCTATTTTCACTACCACTTACTTTCCCAGGATACACTGGGATGCGCTGCTTCCAGTATCTTTCAGGTGAAAGAATTTAGCTTGGTGCTATCTGGTGACTGATGACCACCAGTATTATGAGAATGAGGTATTCTTGGAGTCTTCAGTGATGTGTTAATCTGATTAAACTCCTAAAAATTGATAGACATAAAACACAAGAGCATATTAATATTGTCAACAAAATGCAGTTCTTAGTCACTCAAACTTAAATGTCAGATATTTGTTGCCCAGTATGCAATTAAAGATGATCTGATCACCCTCCAAGCAGAGGACTGACAAAAAATGGGGTGAGGAAACATTTTTGGTTTATCCTCTGCATTTATGCAGATGCTGTTACTGATAAGAGTGAAGAATCATTTTAGTTCTGCATAGATAAAGAGATTGCTCTTGGCAGAATAGATAAATGTACCTGTCTATACAAGCATAGAGAAAGATGTAAGAAAGGAAATAGATTAGTATTCTGCTGCACATGAGACAATCAAATATGATTTTTGGATTGGCAACTGGACTAATAATAATCACTCTAATAAACCAGGGGCTTTATATCTCTGATATGCAGTACCAGCTAAAGGATAGTTGCTTCTTAGGAATAATGAGCCAGATTCTTCATCACTCATCACCTTGTGTAATTATTGTGATGAGTTCAAAGTAAATCCATTATGCTACCAAATCAGACTTTTTTTACTTCCATGCTGTGTTTGTCTTGCATGGGCGTAATGACTACTCACAGTGTAGACAATGAAGAATCAGGCTTAGTACATTTATTTTCTATGTGAGAATAAGGAAAACATAGAGATCTAATGGATGAGCACAAGGTTAGGTACTTAAATGTTGCTGTAGCCAACCCTGTGTTTAATAAACCCAAGGAAGAAAGAGGAATGGATTAAAAAAATGTGATCTAGCTTAACACAAAATAATACTTTTTCTTCTTTCATAATGACTTACTAGCAGTTGTGTTAGTAAATGCCAACACAGCAGTATTGAATAATATTAGGACAAGTAAACTACAACTAATTTAGTCATGTAAAACTCAAAACACCTGCTCAAGAAGCATCTCCAATCTGAGACTTTTTTTTAAATTGGTCAATTAGTCTTTAGATTAATTTTTTTCTAAAGTACTGTGACTCTTCATAGCTGGAATATGAAGAGTGAGGATAATCAAGGTAAATTATGAAAATAACTTAGTTATGTGGTAAAGGTCAATAGAAAGTCCTGTTAAGGTCTGGTTCTTATGAAGATATCTTGTCTGTATTGTCAAAATAGATTAACTTTATAACACAGCCTAGCCTGTCACTTGGAAGAAAAATAGATGTTAACACAAAGATACTTGTCACAATTAAAATCAGGTTTTGACTTAGACTGTGAAAACAAAAAAATATCACACCACCATTAGCTCTCCTCTTTATTTATGTTTTTCTAGTGAAGGTCACAAGAAGGTGCTGGTCTACACAAATGTATGAATTTTTTTTGTTAACACATGGGACAGACTTTTACTCTTGAGAACAACAATTGTTAGATTTATAACTCTAATTCTTAAAGGTGAAATTTCCTTTAAAATTCTTACATGAACTACATTCAGCTTTAGAGGTAATGTGTCTTCCAGCACCTTATGCACAAACACTGAACTGGAAATGGAGGGTGAAGGAGTTGCCTAAATGCTTCTGTAACCATCTGTTTTCCAGGATTACTGACTGTGTAAATAAAACAAGTTACTCTACAAACATCAACAGTCTTGGACTCACTCATTCATCTTCCAGCCCAAAAGTGTACAAAGGGAATCTCCTCTCAGGGAAGTTACAACAAAGATTTAGTTATTTCCCAAAACATCTTCTATGTTGAGCATGCAAATATATGAAGAATGGCTGAGTGAGAGCCTGAAATTTCCAGGGGGCTTCACTTCTATTGTGTCAGCAGCAGTACAAGTAAAGCCAGGGCAGAGACCTTAGTCTTAAAAATCCTTGTAAATATTCATACATGGTCTAGTCCCACCAGCAGTTAGGCCAACAGTTACCAATGATGTTTCAAAGAAACTTGATTCAGGAGTAAGAAAACCCCTTTTCCTTTCAAAATACCCACAGACCTTGAATTGAACAAAAAAGAAGCTGGGAAAGAATGCTAGTTCAACTTATGGCCATGCTGTGAAGGACTTTGGTGTCCTCATGTTTGTGAGAGCTTTTACCTTCAGCGATTTGAATCCTTGAAAAGGCACACCTGTGACTGACATTATCCAAGATATAAATCTGGCAGGACAAAATATGGCATGTAGTATAACCCTCACTACCCTCTACATAAATTAGAAACTAGAAGCTATCTGAGCCATTGGGTTTAAAATACTTCCCACATGTTTTCAGCTGTCGCTACTTCTAAACAGTTTGCTGTTGGAAATACCAACTATGGTAGTCTTCTGTACTCACTAGCCGTTTCTTTCTGCGTGATTACCTGAAATTGCAACAGTCTCAAAAGCATCCTAAATGCATCTTCATACTATGCCAGAAGGCTAACAAAAAGATCAACTTTTCATCCTGCCTCAATCTGGGACGAAGGCAGTGCAAGTTGTAGTGACGCCTAAACTGGTGAGAAGCCTGATCAGTGTCAAGCCAGGGTTTAATGTTAACAAGGCTGTCACAAGGCAAAATGCAGCCTCACTTTTCTGACCACTTAACTGAAAAAACTGCAAAAACTTTTAGATGTCTGATTTGCAAGAGCTATCACTTCTGTAATTTTCCAGTGACATAAAAACAGTTAGTACTGGCTGAAATACATCAGCACCTTCAGTAATTAGTAGGCATAGCCATTTCTTGTCAGTTCTACAGGCCATATCCTCAGCTGGCGTAAATCAATGACACTCCAGTGCTGGGACTGTATTACTTTACACACCTTGAAATAGTTATGCATACTAATTATTGCCTTACCCATTACTGCTGTTGTCAATTCAGACACCTGATTTACACCAGATGAGTTTGTTCCATATATTTAGAAGTTTCTGCACATTCCTCAGAGAATCTATACTGTTGAATAAACTTTCCAAATAAGCCAGGCACATGCTCTCTGTTATCTATCAAATCAATGTTCAATGAAGTGACACCATTATACATAAATCATGACTGCAATTATTAAATCAAGCTGAGTTTGTATTGCTTTTCTTTCACCATTGGGTATAATTAACATCCGAACACATAAGAACAGGCACACCACAACTGTTGGGCTGGAAGAAGGAGTTAAAAGCCCCACCCAAGTTCTCACAACCTAACCTTTGGAGCATGCAGCTGATAATGCAAAACAGAACATAATGCCCCGGAGGAGATACATCTGGAGGTCAGCTCAGTCAGATACCTTGGAACCGTTCCAACAAAGCAATCAAATATCTAGCAAAACCTATTTAAAAAAAAAAAAAAAATCATAATATCTTTGGTATATAGACATCCAACATAAGGTAGATAAGGGTAGAGAAGTCTGATTTCTTTTTTGTGCCTCTGTCAGGCAACCTAAGTGCTGAGTTTTCCCTTCACAAACACAAAGTGAGGTTTTTAACTGAAGCTTATTAAGGCTTAGTTTGTATAACCCAAGCATAATAAATTCATGTGTCAAGATCACAGTTGATTGTTCATCAGAGAAAAATGAGACAAGATAATCCACTTTGCCTTAAACGTAATGCTTTAGGAATGTTACAAACTACTGCAAATGTTTAACTCCCCATGCCTCATGGGCAGTTATATAACAAAACAGCCATTCAGGGGCTGATTCTTATCTCCCGATTGCATAAGGCCATGTCTAGACGAGGATTTGAAGGTGTGTTGTTTGAAAGTGTTAGCAGAGTGGTCTAGCTGGCAGACCAGGACACACACGCCCCCTCCCCGAGACTTTTACACATATGGAAAGGGTGAAGCATGGGTCCCTCTCCTTCAATTTTTGGCTTAATGAATTTAGCAGCTGGGGGTGATTTGTCCACACTGGAGTCAGAACGTGACTTCAGAGGGGTGAGGGAGGAAAGGCTCATCTCTCTGCCCAGTCCTAGTCTAGATCTTCTGAAGGGTCTAAGGCTTTTCATATCAAAAGCTTTCCAGCATTACTTCTGGTATGCCCACCTGCATGTCACATACATGATATAAATAGGTATCTCACATAAGATTGGAAGGTACTTTGCCTTTGTGAGGCCCATAGTAGAGATAGGGGATGACTCTGCAGTGAGGGTCAACTCTTTGACAGCATCCCCTTTACAGGAAAATGGTTCCAATGTTGATTTCCTGTTCCACCTTGCCTCCCTGGGGATAATAGTTTTATCTCTCTGTTACCGCCATTTTCAACCAACTTGATGCATCCACACACTCCTACTACCCATACGCCTCCAGTTGTTAGGAGAAGCGTTCAGTGGAATAGCAGGAAGACTTACACAGGGAAGAGCTCTATAACATGCCAACTGGATGCTAAGAGGCCATCCCACTCAAGTTCTTTTAAAGCATTGCCTTGAATTTACAATCTTTGGTTCCTCCATCTTTGATCTGTCCCTTTACATTTCAGCAGCAGCAGCTTATGGCAGTAGTGAGAATCCTTACATAGAACCACCACGTGCCCGTCTGTGTGTTGCTCTCATGAACAAGTTCTAAAAGCAATAACATTTTTAACACTTAGATGCATTGCATGTTTTCCCTTTTCTTTTCTTCCTAAGAAGACCTAACTACTTTAAAATTACTTTTGTAGATTATTTTATTAACAGTTTAAGTTCAATGTGTATCTCTGAGGATTCATGCAAAAGAACTATATTGTTCCAATGCTATTTTAAAACTTTTAAAGACACAGTCGGTGAAGGGGCAAAATTATGCCTTTATAAATGTGTAATTTTTCTTTTTATAATCACAGGTACCTATGTTTTCATTTCTATAAAACAAAAAGTAGAGAGAAAAGAACTGGGTAAAGATTAAACCACATTCTGAGGGAAATCTGGTAAGTGATCAGACTGCTGACGAGAAATGTGAGGAGAAATCCTGTCCTACTGAAATCCATGGGGAAATCCATGGAAAGTTAATTATTTTACTGGTGACAAGAATTTGCCCACCATGTTTTATAAATTAAATACATACAGATATGTAGATATTCATGCACATATATTTGCTTTTCTTCTATAATTAAAGCAAGAGTTGTGAGGCAAGTTGTGATAGCTCTTTTTCTAATGGAGCTTTCATTCTCTATATACACATTTTAAATCTGGTATGATAACCAGTGGTTTACAGTGTTATTAAGAAGATTGAGATCATGCAGTAGCTATTAAGAAATACAGTCTGCTCTTGTATCTGGAACATATCAGTTCTTGTTAGAAATATATTTTTAATAAAGAGACATGCTTCAATAGCTTTTATCTTGATATAGGCCTAAGTTCAGCAAGTCAAGTTCAATCACACATCTGACTTCTAGCCTTCCAGTACACAATAGGGTTTTAATGTTTAAAGTTAGGTGCATGTTTGAGTATGTTAGTGAATAGGAGCCAGAGTAAAAACATCCTTCATTTAAGATGAAAATTCTGGCTTTAAGTTTTCTTCCTTGAACTCTGGCTCCAATTTGTGAATGCAGTGGGGATGTTCAGGTTTCTGCATGGAGCCCAGCAGGAACGTCAGCAGTTCTGCTTCACTGCCGAGTATCAATAGTACTCGGAGATCAGAGCTCAGAGCAAACCCTTAGGAGGGGCAACCTTGTCAGTCAGCACTTGAGTACTTTGCTCTGTTCTTGACCAGCCCATGCAATTCTCATCGCCCTCAAGGTAAGATGAGTGGGTGGATCATGGAAGTGTACAAACAGCCTTCAAGATAATAATTCAACTCCTCTCCTTTTACCTTGAAGCAGTATATTTCCACACACAATCAAGGTGCATAACACAATATTCAATTTAAAGAGGTGTACAGAATAGGACGGGTTGTATTTAAAAAGAAGAGAGCAGTGTGCCTTTTATAAATAATGCTGTGGCTTTCAATCATAAGACAAGCGATGGATTTAAGACAAATGATGCAGAATTCCTGGCCTCTCTGTGGGTTACTCTAGGAGTAAAAGCTCACAAAATGACTGAGCAGACAGCAAAGTAGGTACAGCTGCTAAGCTTGTAGTCTCCCTGAGTACAAGGGCTGCTTCTGGCTCACATCACAAGCCTTGTCAAAGTTGTAAGCTGGGAGTGGGCTGCAGCAGAGGTTCTTCTGTCCTTGCACTAGCCGGTGGGAAGAGCTGTCTTCCCAGAGGAAGGGACCCTGCCTCCCCTGTGAGGGACCTGTCCCCAGGGCATGATACAGTCCTTCCTCTGAAATGGAATTTCAAAATTTCTGACCTTCAGCATGAGGAAAGTCAGCAGATAACAAAAACTTATTAGGAGACCTATACATTGAAGATTTCTCTCTAACTTATGGAAATACTTAAAGGAAAAATAGCACAGCTTGTCACAACTTTTGTGTTCCTCTTTCAATTACAGTAGCTGATGAACAGGTAAAAGCTAAAAGAGAGTAACTACTTCAATGTAGTGTAACACTCTTTACAAAAAGATCACTCAAATCTGATTCTTCCTGTTGCAGTTATCAGTTATGCTGCACATCTCATACTGGCTATTTGTCTTCAATGTTTGTGTGGTTGATCTGTCTATTGACATGTTGACAGGTAGGACAGATGGAAAATATGAAGAAAAAAATCTTACTACAAACAACAACTCAGTCCATTATGTTACATTAAAATATTTATAAGAGGAGTTTAATGTGCTTTTAAAAATAATAACATTAAAGAATTCATATGTGATTAAATGTGATATACAAATCATGCTGTTTGCTAGAGCTATTGACTGCACTGTTCTCATTCTGCCAAACTTAATATAAAATTAACTGTTAATTTTCAAACCAGTAGCTTTTTCAACAGTGCATATGCTGGTTGTTTGGGTCTCAGTCAGTGAGATATTAATACCACAGTACAGATTTCTTCTTATATTGTCATAAAGATATTCTACTCAAAATGTGACCCCTTTTAAATAAAATTACCTGTATTTTTGAGCTCCTTTCATGGAAAAAGTTGAATACTCAAAAGTTTTTTCCCATTCTTGCAGTCAATATAAACTGTCTATTTTCATAACACTTATTTGTCTTAGCAAACAAGTGGGCCCAAATCCTGAGCAGGCACATCCAGAGCTCACACAGCTGTACAATGTGCATCAGTAGTAGATGTATTTCCTGCTTGAATAAACTGTTGTATATTGAGAATACTAAATATATCCAAGTTATTCTGGGGACTAGTACTCACACAAGGTTTATCTAGTATTAACAGTTATTTGACCTTCCTGGGCAGAGGGAGAAGAAAATGCTCTTTTACATACTTTTACGAAAACATCTTAAATATTAAATGAACTGCGCACAAAACTTTTCTTGTGTGAAGGACTGATAATACTTTGGACCTCACTGGAAATTTAGGTCACTTTGACCTTGTGTAAATGAAATCTTGCATTTCACCAATTTTTCACATGCTTGTTCCATCTTGAACAAAACCTCAGAATCAAATAAGCACCAGCTTCAATGTAGAGGATGATTAACTTAAGGAGTTCTTGGCTTCTTCTTCAAGAAGGTTAACGTGACCTTGAATGGCAGGAGAATATTATGGATTTGTATTGTTGAATCTTATGCGGAGTGTTGTTATAAGAAGTTCACTTGAAAACGTTATTTTAAAGTCTTAACAAATACACATTTCTCTTTTACTGCTTTCTTGAGGTTATTAGTCCATCTACAAACTGAAAATAATCAGTCAGTTGGCTCTTTTCTACCACAGTAATAATCAGCCAAATTCATGCACATATTTCCCGTTTGCTTCAGTAAGAGTTTTATCGATGGCAGTGCTATAAATTGTACCTCTACCTTCTCTCTAATTGGCACCAACATCAAATGCTAAAGGATGTCCTTGGAAAATCAAGAGGCCAGGAAGTAAAAATATACAGCTAAACTCAGTTCTTCATTGTACATACGGCTATTAATTTTCTGTGAGCTGATTCCACATCAGGGCTTTGTTCTTCCCTTGTTAAAGTCAACAGTAGAAATCACGTTAACATGAATGGGGCAAAATAAGGCATATAAGTGAAAGTGAAGTCAAATCTTGTCTGAAGAATTCCCATTTAGGACTTACAGCCTGACACAGTGGTCACTGAAGCATTTCTAAAGGTCATTGTCTGATATGATCTTTCCATAATTGTTAGTGGAATGAAGGCATCTTTATTCTGCTCTGCTTACTAGCAATGCTTATATAAAAAGTGGATTATTCACAGCTCCTTTCCTTTTGAAAATGGGCATTATTTTTTCAGGGAGAAATAACGCACATCTAGTGTGAATCAAACTGTAAACAATCAGCTGAGGTTTATATGCTAGCCAGATAGTCCCTCTGCTTTTTCCTGTTGTATTTTCCAGATGTAATTTGTATAGAAGGCTTGTCTATTTTGAAGAGCAGGGCTGTCAGTTTAGGAAAAAAGTCTCAGAAGTTAAATTCTATTGATAATGGAAGAGTAGGAGCGATTCCAAATCACGGCAATGCCATTAATTATATGTCAATTGCCATTCTAGTCATACAATGTATACTTGCAGTTCTTCCTTGAGGAAAGATGTTCTCATTGTATTGCTACTCTAGGAAAACATGCTTCTTGATATAGCTGCATGCAAGTGCGATGTCCTTTCAGTTGAAAAGTGAAAAAACAGTCAGGTTTTTTAGTCCACACCTGTTTTTCTAAATTTCCTATAAGAACCTTCTTCACATTTTTCCTAACCTCATTTGTACACTGTTGAATTACTCGTTAGAGTGAAAATGAAAATATACTTTCCCAAGCTGACATTAAGAAAACAACCTCTTTGACCTGGATATATCAGAGTGTTTGACACTGTTAATAGTCTGTCAACATTGTTATGAATGTTGTTCTTGAATATATTTATGTTGTGATAGTATTGATGGGCACTGGGTATAGCTGAAAGCTCCACTGTGCACCAAAGAAAGAGATCTCAGACAGTCAAAGTCCTCTATTAGAATCTGCTATGGAGTTTAAAAACTTCCCCTAAGAAGGTAAATATTTATGCTAAGGAAAAAAAATACAAGAGGTAGAAAAGGGGCAAATTAAATAAAGATTAGAAGGAAGAGACTATAGATACAGAGGTAGAGAAAGAAAAAGCTTAAGCCTAAACTGAATTAATCCAATTGGTCTACAGGCAAGCAGGGAAGAGAAATAAAACTTCGGCAGCTTGTTTATTCAGACTGGCTAACTTTCAAGCCAGTGAATAGTTCTAGTGGAGTCAACAACACAACTCACATCCTCATAGTTATTAATATACATAGGTCCATTGCAGGATTGATTATTCTGGCACATTTCAGGAGGTGTTCTGGTGCTCTTAAGACAAATGATATGAAAATAAAGCAGATGAGTAGATAGACCAGATGCAGAGACCTAGATGCAGTTTTGTGTGTGTCATAATGATTTTGATATAATCAAGCTGACTTTTCAAGTGAAATTTGTTCAAATGTTCATACACATATTCCACATAAAAAATGCATTTATAGTGTCTACGTGGTGGTTAAAATGTGCCACTTGTGAGGGAGGATGCTACTAGAGTCACTATCTGAAAGTTGTTCATGTCTACTTGTAGATGTGACATATCAGGCCTGTTCTGAGGACAAAGTAACTGTTCTCAGAAGTTGATTGCTTTCAATAAATTTGCTTGAAATTCTTAAGAAAATAAACATTTTGGATCTGAAAGCATGTTACCCTGACTGCAGTTTTGAACAGTTTTAGAAAACAATGTTACCCATGTTAGCACACTCATCTCACTATTGCAAGCTTAGTTTCTTCTCAGTCAAAAATGAAAAAACATTTGGAGGCTGCAATTTGAAATTGAGCAACTGTAACAGTATGTGTTGGAGGCAGCAGACCTTGATTTCTTCCATGTAATAGGAACACCTGCCTCTTCTGTAACAAATACTCATTTGCCTGCAAACAGTATAAAGATGAATCATTTATGAACATTCCTGCATTGAAGCACCTGCTAGCAGCTTCCAGATTTGAAACCAGAAGGGTTTTTTTTAAAAAGAGTATGTGTTCTGATATGGTGCTGGACCCATAAAGATCTTCTGGATCCTTTAGGTGAGTAATTCACATAGGCTGATTAGCAGCTGCTTTTTCGCAGGCAGTAGCTGAGGCAGCAAAACTGTCTTCATCTCTGTCTCCCACGAAAGTGATGAAATAAGGCACTGTGCATGCATGTGTTCACATGCAGCTGCCTAGGGATGCTTCTGTTGGCTTTCAATGAATGAAATACTGAAGGTATAAGTGCATGTGGGACTGGGGCCTAAAGGATTTCTGGGATCACTCAGTTGAATGGAAAATAATATGTCTTACACAGCTTCTCTTTTCTCAGAAGTGTCAGGTTTAGACCAGAGCTGCATAAGAGTAAAATAAACTTCATAAACTACCACCATAGCTGTGACAGCTCTTTTAATCATATATGAAATGGTGGCATTCACATCTGCTAAAGAGGAAACTCATATATCTGATGTCCGGTAGTGGTACTTTTTCACATCCTTCTGGAAGCCTACACTTTCTTCCCTTGCTGCCCTACAGTAGAAAGCACCAAACAGCAGCAAATGTACAAGGTCCAACAACCATTTCCCTAGCTGCTGCTGAGGAGAAGAGACAGCATCTCTGCAGAGGGAGGGTGAGCAGAAGGCAGCAGTGGATGTGACTGGGAAGAGCCCAAGAGTGGGGGCACATGAGCACCAAGCTTGAGACACTTGAGCTCTGGGTCCATTTCAGAGACACAAATGCAAATGTGACCATTGCCCTATCACCTCTGCCAGTCCAGTCCTGGTGATCTGGGGACAGTCAGACTTCTGCAATGGAAAGGCCTCCCTAGCAGTACTGATTTTTGTAAGAGGGAGGGGAAGGCCCTCTTTTATCATCATTTATTCTAGCTCTAACACGCCACCTCCACCTCCTTTAACACCCTCGCTTTTGGTTATTGGGGAGGCTGTAATCCAGAGTTACACAGCTGAGCACAGAACAACTTTTTCCAGAAGCTGGCTTGTTTAAAAGAAACAGAAGACAAAGCAAAGAGCTGGTGCATTAACGAATGGTACAATGGGGCACTGATACTGCCCTACTGAAACAAAGGGCTCTTTGCAAGAATTCTCTCCTTTAGCATGTGATAGACCTTATGCCCCAGGATCACAATGGCTCACAGACCAAAACAAGAGAGGAAGCAAGAAATCTCGACATTTCTTTCTCCATGGGATAAACAACATTTTATTCTACCTTTAATCCTGGAAGGAGACACTGTGACTTAGCAAACAAATCTATATTAAGTGCATTTGCTGGAATTATTTACAATATCATTTGTTCCAGAAAATTACACTAATAATATATTGCTGAATTCATAAAATGAAATTTGACATGGATAAAGGCCTTCTGAGCAGTAAAAAGCATCCTCCTTAATCAGCATGCTTTATTAAGGAATTCCCTGTTTTCCTGTCCCAAAAGAGAAGGAAAATACCATTGTTCTCCCACAATACCCTTTTGCAACCCACAGACAAGCCACTTTTGGCACCCAACTTTAACCATAGATGACTTCACAGCAAGCAAGAACAATTCTCCTGCACCTTAGCAATAGATATCTGAGACAAGCAAAAGCTCCACCTCACTGTTCAGAGATCAATTTGTCTGCAGAGATAAGGATCCATATGCACATCCTTCATCACTGTAGACAGCTGTATAGTTGTTTACTTCTCATATCAAATAATATTACTTGTTAACCAATGGAAAGGGAGATTGCCACATCAAAAATTAAGCAAAACCGTGTTTTTTCAGAGTATCCTAAGAATTCATTTATTTTGATTTTTCTTTTTCCAGTTTCCAGATATGCCTGTATAACTTCATTTTCATGTAATGTGTCAGGAGTTTATTCAGGAAATAGAGATGTCCTGCTGGCCAGATCTGTTTTTGTAATGGTAACCCTGCAGGTTGTATGCTACTAGCACAGCTTTTATGCCAAGAAGTTCCTGTATTAAACAGGGGAGGTTAAAAGTCAGTCCTGCCTTGCAGCTGCTTTTAGTGAGCTTTGGCAAAGGTTCACCAGTCTGTCTATAAATGTACAGTGTCATTGCTATATAGGAACATTAATCAATGTTATCTGCTTCATGATGACCGCAGAAATGTCTTGCTTTGTGATTTTGCTGGGAACTGCAGACAGGATCACATGTTCCCATCATTTCTTATACTTTTAGTAGAGCAGCTGTAAACTTTAGTTAGCTTTAGATTTATTCCAAGGGTTAATTTCAGCAATGAGCATTCTTTCAGCAGAGGGTAAGAAAATGATCCTGATAATACTGCCTCTCCAGAAACTGCTTTTATAAACAGTACAGGGTGATACCAATTACCTCTCTCTGTTTTAGAAGCTTTGGATTTTTGGTTATTTAAATAATGTCCAGTTGCAGTAAGCGTTCCTTAAAATGTACAATTAGAAAGAGGTAAAATATACACCAGTGTATGTTTTTTGTGTATGGTAATTATATAGAAGACTGCTTTCCCACTGCAGAAATGCAGAGATCACAAAATAAACATTGGGGTTTTTTACAATGAAAGAAAAACAGTGGTGATTATCAGGACTATGCTCTTAACATGTGAGAAAAATTCTTACTATCTACTGTCTAATTTAAATGCTTGGATGTACTTCAGGAAAGCTCCAATTACTTTCATTGATATATAGGAAACCACAGTTCTTGATATAGATAGGTTGAGCAGCACCTTACTTTGATATCTAAAGAAGCCATGTGAAGGCACCTACCCAGCTCTCACATATTTTAAATGAGAGAAAAAGTTCCATCAGGAATTATCTTACAAACACCTCATGTTTCTAAGAAAGCTATAGTGGAGTGTCAGGTTCTGCAGGTGGCAGTGATGTATTCTGAGTACGAAGGGACATGGTTTTCAGAGTACAGGTAGCTGAAATCGTGTCTATAGCAAGACATATCATTACTGAGATACACGAATAATAAAGGACATACTAATATGTAGATGGAGATATTAGACAATTTGCTTATGTCTTTAAAGCAGAGACATACTTTTGTGCCCCAGTCTGAACTCCCAGGTTCCACAAATGCCATTTTCCCTCCTTTTATGGTCTCAGGTGATCAAATACAGTATTGTTCTGAAGCTTTGTGCGTATCATAGCACTTGTGTGCTTGACACATATCTAGAACCTAAGTGTCAACATCTGTTTTTATTATTGTTATTGTTGTTGTTGATTTAATCTTGGCATCTCATTAATCAGTTCTTTAGCAACCTTGATCATGTATAAACTGATAGTCCCTGACACTAGTGACTTACATTCTAATTGGATGATTCTTGTCTGCTGTGTGAAAAAATACTTATGTTCCAACTTCACCATCTTATGTTTAACTCACCAGTAACATTCTATTAAGGATACTCAAAGATTATTTTAAAATAATGCTGAATTAACCAATCCTCTTCCAGCCGTTCTTGCAGCAGAACACAACTTGCATGATGCTAGCAGCCTGCTCTTCTTCCCTCAGTATTTGAAAGAAGGTCACACAGTTTAGGCCAAACCCTGCCTCCTTTATATAATTTGGAAACAAACAAAAAACCATTCAACACCAAATTGAGAGCAGAGGAGTCCAAGCAAGAAGGAGTTAAGTGATGAGAGACCTGACTGCAGATGGTGCTCACTGAAAAGTCTGCTTGAAGATGGAGAAAGAGTGGGTTAAGTGAAATAATGATAGAGAAGATGTTCAGCTTGTGCCTTAATCTGGTGAAAACAGTATTTGGCCTTTATGAATGCAGAAAGGAAAGGTTCTTTTATTCTGGAGACCTTTCATAAAGAAACTTATGGTCTTGAAAATAAAGTGGAACTTCCATCTGTGTCCTTCGGTATTGACCTCTTTCCATTGCAGATGACAGTGAGCCCTACCTGTTTTATGTTCTGTAACAAAACTCAATTACATCTAAGGAAAATAGGTCTGTTTTCAAAATTAAATGTATTACGTGGAATAAGAAGCTTTCTGTTCTTGAGTAGAGAAAGATAATAGAGTCTTCTGATATCCTGTCCCTTGTTGAGGCTGCAGTTTAGTAGTGCTGTCTGGTTGGGGCTGAACAGAAAATTAAGCCTCCCTCAGTACCTCACTGTTCCTGTGTAGAGTCCAAGTATCAGTGCTGCTTTTGGATGAGAAGGTTGCAAACCAGGCATTGCCATAGAATGGTTCTTAAGCCTTAACTCTAGGATGGAGGATCTGCTGGCCTGTTTTGCCTCCTGATAACCTGTTTTATTATCTTCTCATATCAAGAGTTTGTTTTTTGAAAGGCTTTTCTGACTGAATTGTCATACTGTTTGTTCCTAATTCATCATACTGTTTATTCCTAATTAGCTTCATCAACCTTACCATGATTCAGGAATTACTGTTGCAACAATTTGTGTGGTCCTAATCATAAAGACAAGACAGTGATTAGGTATTTGTCCCCGTGATATGTATAATGCTGTATTAAGCATCCCAGAGAAATATATTAATCCTAACTGATTGAAATGATGGCTCCGCTACCTTGGTCTATTGATGCAACTCTGATACATTTTTAAATTAAAAAAAGGATAGCTGCTCTTAGAGTCTTTTTGTTAGCCATGTAATCATGATGCTAATTTAAAGCTGATTAAAAACTGTTACTGCCTTAACAGAAGCTGAACTTTGCTGACCAAAAAAGGGTACATTTTTACCCATAGAGCTGAACTGGTTAAGAAAAGATATAAACGGAGAGATGGATCTAGTGCAAACATTTGTTATATCCTCAGATGATGCCTTGACTTTTCCTATACCAAACATTTCCTAACCTTCATATATACTGGTATTTAGCAAATTAAATATTTAATCTTTCAGTTGTGGGAGAAGATGGGCATAGAAAGTACAACTCATTCCATTCATACTTTCTGAAAATTATCTGCTGCAGAAAATTAGCTGCTGTATTCAACAATGACAAAGCTCTTGTTTTTAAATAAAGAGGTTAATTGACTTTGTACAAAAGATGCATCTATAGCCCATATGACTAATATTGGTTTTGTGAAAGGTTATTGCAAAAGAAAAATGGTCTTTTTTTACCATTTTTACAATAATCTGTCCTTGACCAGTAATCATACTTACAGAGCCCATGTTAGCATGTCATTACAACTGCTTAACAAATCACCTGTACTTTCAGTGATTCTGTTGTAAAGGTACAAATGTGCTACCAGTTGTGAGCCTTTGTGTTGCTTCTTTCTTTTCTGTTTTTCATCATTGGTGTCATGGCAGAACTGATGACCTTCCACTTGCTTAGACTGTAAGCACAAGTGGCTATGAACCAGGTGCTAATCCTCACTGATATCTAAAGTTTTGGCATCAGTTTAAGAAAGTGTGTGTGTGGTCTTTATGTATTTATATAAAATCTAAATAAAGATACACATTGTGTATCTGTCTGACAACTTAGAAACATGCACTTACAACTTCTCGTTAATATTTCATGGTGGTACATATGTGATATAATCCTTCTGGAAAAGATTTTAACAGTTTTGACACTGAGATGGTGGTCTCTGCCCATATGTGTTACCTTTCTACCATAGCTCTGGAGGCACATGAAAGCTGGGTTTGGCAGAGAGTTGGCTGGTACTGTTCCATATTTGTCTGAAAAAACATCTTTAAATTTTTCCATAGCCAAAAAACCAACTATGTTTACAAAAATACATCTCTCATACAAATTTCATCAGTGATCATGGATCTTTCTGATTCTAAATACTCCAGTCATATTCATATTTCTTAGATCTGTTCCCAGTGTTGGTAACTCAAAGTTTTTGAGAAGTCCTAGTGTAAAAGAAATTTTCTGCCATTAATCCCTCTGGTTTTATTCCTAATTTTAATCTTAACTGTGATGGTTTTTAGGTTTGCCTAATTAATGTACTGTTATGTCTCATCCAACTACTTTGCTAGTTCTTTGTCTTGGAGGAATACATAGCGAGTAACTTAGTGGTGGGGTTTTTTATTTTATTGTTTTTAACTCATTCCAAATAATGTTAGTTTACTGATGGTAAAAAATGTATAGTTTTAGAATTTTGTCTCCAGTGTCATATGATGAATAGTAATGAAGTGTTAATTTTATTTTCTCTGTACATAACAGTATTACTGGAAAAATCTCAAAAAAAGCAAAAAATCATTTAGACAGTTGAAGGATGACAAATGTCAGAGTCCTCCAAGCATTAGATTTGTCACTGGAGATAACCATTCCTTTCTCTCATAGTCTATGGAAGTTTCAGAGCAACCTCCATACATATCATATAAAAGTCAAAGGCATTTGTGAGATTTTGTCATCAGCAAACAATGGGCCAGAACCTCAGTAGAAGTAGATTTGTCATAAATCCATTTATGCTAATGAAGTTTTACAGATTACAGCAGACAAAGGTCTGGCCCATTGCTTCCAGGAAGATATTTCACAGTTATTCTATTTTATAGATTTAGCTATTTTAATGTGTTGGGTACCTAGATCCATCCCTCCAACAAATAAAACAGGAAGAAGAGATTAAAAATATTTAAGTAGTGAATACTGGAGGGCAGGCAATAATGTCTAATAGTAACTATGCCTTGATAATTCCATCCCAGGTTATTAATGAAGTGTGAATATACATGTTGTTGAAAACATCTGTATCAACAGCTAGCTTTCTGAATTAGTATGGGATTGTATTTAAAAGACAACTTATAATGTATAAACTGAGAGAGAGGGTACTCCAAACCATTTTCTTCGGTCAGTCACAGTGTGCATGGATACGGTTTAAGCACCTTACTTCTTCCTTCTGGCAAAACTTCAGTTAGGTAGATCTCTCTCCTCTGTTTATCTACAGGATCTGTGCTGGCTGATTGAAGGGGAAGATTTCTCTCTCATGTAAGGCTAGAATTATTTTCACAGCATGAATTTGCTTTAAGAACAATCTTGAAAAAAAAAAAAAAAAATAACTAAATCCAAGTTTTTCCTCTAAATGTATCCTCTCTACAAAGACCCTGGAGTTCAATGGTACAAGGACTGAAAGACGCTAGGTCAATAAAAAATATATTAGCCAGCAACTTAACAAGTTTAGTCTATCCTTTAAAAAAAACTTTGCTCTTTAGTAAGAAGCACATTATTTCTAAATAAATTAGAACCAGAACACAAAAGGATATTTACTGCTACATAAAAGGAGGAAATGAACTGAAAGGGCAATACACTGTACTAAGACTATTTGAATATATGCATTTTTAATGACGGTTCTAAACCAGCAACTGTTCAATTAAATACAGTCTGTCATGGTGGGGGGAAAAGGAAGCAATCATGCTAAAGAAAGACATTTCACCATGAATGGTAACTTATCACTGACTTAAAATGTATGTGTGTGTGTGTGGTGTTTAAATAACATTAGCGAATTACAGAATTTCAAAAATTATGAGCTTGTAAGTGGATTTTCTTTCTATTATTCATTTCTTTTTAGGCTGTTTCAGCAGTACAGGACACACATTTTCTTTTATTTGCCCTTTTATTTTTTGAAGAATATTTGTCTTTATGGAAGTTAAGCAATAAAGTTATATTTGCTTACAGTTCACCAATAATTCTCAAGAAAACAGCTGAGCAACTCCTAAGTTGTCCCAACTCAATGCTGTTCAGATATTTAGAACATAATGGTTTTTTGCCTGTTCAAAACTCCAGCTGCACTGCACACTTGTACAGTAGTATGGTACATTTTCTTCATATTTTGGTTTCAGTTAGTACCTTCTCTATAAACATTGTTTTTCCACATGAAGAAGAAGTCATAGGCATTTCACAAATGCATACCAATCTAAAAATCAACAAGCAAAGTTTAAAAAAAAGGTAGCAGAGGAGTCTAGGGGCAAAAGTAAAAGATCATGGTGTTCCTGAGATCTAAGGGCATCATGTTTCTCCAGGAGGATTGTATTATAGGTGCCAAAAGTTATAAATTATTGACATTCAATAGAAAATGGAAGCAGGGAATAGAAACATTTTGGGGACATATACTTATAAGTACACAACAGTAAAAACCCATTATATCTACTTATACTTTTTCTGCAATTTGGAATGTGTCTATCATTAGCAAAATCAGCCAGCTTAATTACATTAGACCAAAGCTTTGGGGGGACATTTAAGTTCATATCTCTCAGGTGTCATGATTTAATTGGGATTACCTGAACTTTCATACTAAATCAGACTTCCAGCTGTCCCCAAACCAGCAGGCAAATCCTCACTTTCCCTTATTCTTCCCTTATGCTGGCACTTCCCAGAGAGTAAACAGAGGTCCAATAACACATAGACACAGAAATGTCAGATGTCACTCTATTTAAATACAAAGGCATTTTAAGGTTGGTTACTTGGGCAGAACTGCTTGCGCATATAAATTGCCATTTCCAATAGATTAAAAGCAAGAAAAATACTGTTTGGATTAAGATATATGACATTCAATTACACTTTCACTTTAAAACAACTCTCGGAGCTTCTGTTTTCCATGCTTTGTGCTTGGAAACAATGCTGATTTAACATGCCAAGTCCATTTACTTTTTGTCTAATTTCAATGGTTGTTTGTATGAAACTTACTGAGAATTTTTGACTGACTTTTTTCATTAGAAAGTGCCTAGTCATAGAAATTTGTGCCAAGAAATATCTGTTTCAATGCCAGTTTCTTCAGGAAACATTTCTCAGTTTATGGTGGGGAAGAATCTGATCAAGAGTAGAAGCTGAGCCTAGAAGCACAGCAGAAAGCGAAGCCTTAGCAGTCCAAGGGTTCAGTTCTAGAGTTTCTTGTATTTTAAAAGAGGACCTCCAAGCTACTGGCAGTTTTGAGGTGTTCCTGTCATTTTTCTATGATATATTATTGCAGTTCAAAGGCTTAAAATGCGCACACACATATGTTTATAGATATATAATTTCAAACATTTTCAGTAATAGAAATCCATTTTGCACGCAGCTATAGTTCTGACATGGCTTCTGAAGATTTTTAGCTATAAGATTGGCTTGTGTGTTCAATGGAAGCTCCTGGGGTCAAGTACTATCACTCTCTTTTACTACATGCCTCTTGGCAAAAAGCACTTACAAACCTGGAGCATGGAAATATAACTTCAGTATAACATGAGCAGTAGAAGATGTGAAGTACAAAGTGCAATAGCAATAAATAGAAATAAATATAGATATTCAATATGGAAACCTAGCCAAGGGGTTTCATCCACCATTAATACAATGAAAATTCATCCTCTGTGAACGTTCCTTGTGACTGGTCATACTTCTTTTTCTTTCTGTTATGTTACACCATGTGTGGTCATTTTCAACTGCACAAAGGATCAGAGCATCTTTACTTTTTGCTCTCTGTAAATAGGAAGAGCTACAAAAGCTCTGAGAATGATGAATCAATCACAGAATCATCGAATCACGGAGCACCATATTGAAAGGGACCTCAAGGAACATCTGGTTCCAATCTTTCCTGGCAAAAGCACAGTCTAGACAAATGGCCCAGCACCCTGTCCAGCTGAATTTTAAGTGTCCAGTGCTGGGGAATCTACCACTTCCCTGGGGAAATCATTCCAATGGCTGTTATTGTGAAATATTTTCCTCCTGTGTCCAATTGGAATCTCCCCAGGAGTAACTTGTACCCATTGCCCCTTGTCTTTTCCATGTGACTTCTTGTAAAAAGGAAGTCTCCGTTTTCTTTGTAGCCACCCTTTAAATACTGGAACATGGTGTTAAGGTCTCCCCTAAGCCTTCTCTTCTCAAGGCTGAACAAACCCAATTCTCAGCCTTTCCTCATGTGCCAGGCATCCCAGTCCCCTGACCATATTTGTGGCCCTTCTCTTGACCCCCTCCAGCCTGTCCACATCTTTTTTGTACAGCAGGGACCAAAAACAAACACAGTATTCCCGGTGTGGCCTGACAAGCACTGAGTAGAGTGAGGTAATGACTTCTTTCTCTCTGCTGGTGATGCCCTTGTTGATGAACCCAGCACCCTGTTGGCTTTCTTTGCCGCTGCAGCACACTATTCACTCATATTGAGCTTGTTGTCCACCAGGACCCCCAGGTCCCTTTCCACAGAGCTGCTCCCCAGCCAGGTAGATCCCAGCCTGTGCTGCACTCCTGGATTATGTTTTCCCAGGTGCAAGACCTTATACTTTCCCTTGTTGAACTTCATCAGGTTCTTGTTAGCCCACTCTTCCGGCCTATCCCGGTCTTCCCACAGGGTGGCTCTCCCTTCCAAAGTGTCCACCTCTCCACTGAGTTTGGTATCATCAGCAAACCTCATTAGGGTACACTTGATCCCATCATCCAGATCATTGATGAAGATACTAAACGTAATTGGGCCCAATATCAAGTCACAGACATTTGGGAAGTGCCCACCCAGCTCATCTGGGGTGCAGTATTTGAGCAGTGATCCACAGCCTGGTGTCATCTGCAGGCTGCAGAGCTATGTCACTTAGTGGCTGCTGCTTCTTTCACTCCAACTGCAGCAGTAAAGACATGCACATTTTCAGGAGAGGTGGTGTTGCTGCCTACAGGGGATCATGCCTCTTTGTAGCCACCTACATAGCAGGATGAGACAACAGCACAGTCACTAGCCTGGGAGGAGGGAGCCTGCCCTTGTCACAATTTCCATCTGTGAGGTCCAGTGCACTCAGAGGATGGGACAGAAGAAACAGAGCAGGGACAAAAGGGGGACACGTTTTTACAGTCAAATCCATTAGTGCAGTAGTTTTAGATGTACTTTTGAAATCTCTAAAGCAGCTTTTTGACAGCAACAACTGAACATTTTCTGCATATCTAGAGGTAATCCTTGTGCCCAGAATGCTCATGACCATGGGGAAAAAAAAATGGTTGGTACTCTAAAAATCCCACCTTGAACATATTGGTTTCATATATGTGTGGCTAAAACTCTTTTGTTTATTTTAAAATACACAGTTTTGGTCTCTCAGGGAACAATCCTTCAGTGGATAAATTATTAGAGCATCTCAGTGTAGGTGGGGATTTAGAAGGCCTTCTCTAGGCATTAAAGAATCTCCTCTTGATCTGTCTGTAGCTCCCTCTGTGGAATTGCTTTCTCTTGTTTTTTTAAGTCAACACTTCTTCTGCCACTTTTACACTTTTGCTAAATGTTTGTACTTGGCCATTTAACATCCCTCATAAAGCATTTTAGATGTTTCAGTTCAGGATGTAAGGTTATATCATTCCTTGTGATTTTTTTTATCTTCAGTGATCAGCCAGGCAAGGATAATATTTGTTGTAGATTATATTGAGTATTCTCTTGCTTATCATTCTTTCTATACTAAATATTTAATTTAATGATGTATTCTAGTAATTGGTTTAAAGGTAGCACAGGCACTTACCTATGTTGTATCCATTATTTATGTCTCATTGTGTGATCTAACAGTAGAAAGCTTGTATCTTTCCTGATGTCCTTTACTGCTTTTTGTATTCCTGCAAAGTATGACCCCCAATCAGTCATCCTTTTGTTAATCTAAATAAAAGTATTTATTTATCTTGCCTATTAGGATCTAGCTAACTTGATTCTTTCTGCACTTTGCCCTTTTATCTTTCCCACTTCGTTTTTCAGAGTTTTTAAGTAATACAAGAAATCCTACTACCAAAAATGGTAATTGATATATTTGACCATGTTCTTCTTAGCTGTAGGAAAGCATTGAATGTAGGGTGGCATTTTCACTGGGATGAAAAACAAACAAACAAACAAACAAACAAAACCTCCAACCAACCAACCTACATAAAAAGCTCAGTTCTTCCTTTGGATCACATTTTCTTAGGTTTCAGTAGCTGGCCAGGAATATTTCTGAGCTGGAAAGAGTACATGTTCAAGATAATGTGTCACATCCCTGACCATATAGAACATATTGTATGGCTCCACCTGCAGAGATAAAATGTGGCACCTGACTCTTAACTACACAAACTATGGTCTATATTCATACAGAAAGTCAATAGAATAGAAGTTCAGGATGTATATGCTTTGTGTACGAAACTTGAACTTACTGTTGAATTTAAATGTTTCGATTCACTGAAGATAATTATAGGCAACTACATCATCACCAATCAAATCTTACTAAGAAAGCTGAATCAGGTCCTAATGATCTCCTTCAGATCAAGGACTCTCCTTCAGGTGCAGTGGATATTAGTAGGCATTTGTCTGTCTTTGGTAAAGCTCCTGGCTGGATTTCTGTGGAAGTCTGAAACAAAAAACTTGTGTGATTGTGGCAGTTCTTCACATCCCTGAACATAGTATCAGCTCCATGTGCCTCTGTGACTCCTATCTCTCCTCAGAGAGGAATGGTTGTATGTCTTTCAGTGACTTAATTTGCTTCACATCATCTCAATATAAATGAGATGTTTTGCAAGGTGCAGTAACATCAGTCCTCTTAATGACAAGTACAGGGTAGGGAGTATGGAGTGTTTCAGCCAGAAATCCATGATGTTGATAAAGAGAGGTGTTTTTCCTTTGCTGGACTCAAATTGTGTCCTGAAACCATATCTGGAATGGATTATTCCTGACCTTTCTTAAAAGCTTGATTGATTTTTCTTTATATCATCGTCAGGAATGTGTGTATAGCAAGAAATGATTATTGCTACAGTCTGGTTCCAGAACTGTGGTTTGGGATCAATTAGTAGGTCATGAAGAGTTTCTGGAACGATATGGCCAGCACAGCTTCAGAGCAAAGCATACTGTATGTATTCTTAAAGTATGAGTGCAATTCTGCTCCCTAGCAATAAAACATCCAATTCACTTGGCCTATGACAAATACCTGTTTATGATATTGATGTTTCCTTTACTAACCCTGAAATAAGGCTTTTTGGATATAAAAGCCTTCTTTTTTCATAGAATCACAGAATGGTTTGGGTTGGAAGGGACCTTAAAGATCATCTAGTTCCAACCCCCTGCCATGGGCAGGGACACCTTCCACTAGACCAGGTTGCTCAAAGCCCCGTCCAGCCTGGCCTGGAACACTGCCAGGAAGGGGGCAGCCACAGCTGCTCTGGGCAACCTGTGCCACTGTCTCACCACACTCACAGTATAGGATTTCTTCCTCCCATCTAATCTAAATCTACACCCTTTCAGTTTAAAACCATTACCCCTCATCCTATCCCTACACTCCCTGATAACCAGTCCCTCCCCATCTTTCCTGTAGCCCCCTTTAAGTACTTGAAGGCTGCTCTAAGGTCTCCTCAGAACCTTCTCTTCTCTAGGCTGAACAACACCAACTCTCAGCCTGTCCTCATAGGGGAAGTGCTCCAGACCCCCAGTCATCTTTGTGGCTCCTCTGCACCCATCTGAGCAGGTCCATGTCCTTCTTATGTTGGGGACCCCAGAGCTGGGCACAGCACTACAGGTGGGGTCTCACAAGAGCAGAGCAGAGGGGGAGAATCCCCTCCCTCGACCTTCTGGTCACACTGCTCTTGATGTAGTGCAGGACATGGTTGGTTTTTTGAACTGAAAGCACACTTTGCTGGCTCATAGTCAGTTTTCCATCCACTAATAGCCTCAAATCCTTCTCCACAGGGCTGCTCTCCATCCACTCTTTTCCCAGACTGTGTCTGTTCTTGGGATTGCCCCAACCCCTGTACAGCACCTGGCACTTGGCCTTGTTCAACTCCATGACATTTCCACAGGCCCACCTCTCAACCCTGTCAAGGTCCCTTTGATTATCGTTAGCCTATATCTACCTAGAGGAAATGTGGAATCTTTCTTGCTCTGAAATCTTTTATGATGTTCCCAGTGTGAAAAACAAACAGCAAATATCCTGAAACATCTTAGTGCTGTTCGCTTCAGAACACAGGACCTGTCCTTGACCAATACAGTAAGATCAGACTTTGAAAATGGATAGGAAGGGATATTACATTCCAAATTTTTGCTTCCCCTTGAAAGAAAAAAAAAAAAAAAGAGTATGTTTTTTCCCCACCAGTCCAAGATTATTTGTACAACTATGCTGAAAAATATAATTCAGGCCAGTCACATTATTCACAAGATAGAAGTGACAATTTTTCTGAGTACTGTAGGAAGAGTAGGCTTTCATCTGCACCCTGCTTTTTATTTCTACAGTCCACACAAGAAACAGCCATCATGAAACTCTGTGAAGAGTGTCTCAGCATTGTATACAAGACATTGAAAAAGAAGCAACTGCTACTGCTTTCCCAGAGAATATGCCACCCTTTACAAGATAAAATCATGTGATATGAGAATGATGCAGATTATCCAAAACAGTCAGTTTGATGGATTCTATTAATCTTTTTGAGGTGTTAATCTTTAAATCTAATGGTGACAGTCAAGTTTAGGCATGTTGTACATCAAGACTTTATTCAGAGTCCCCCTACTTGGACAAATAAAAGTGAGAACGATGCATCATGGATTTAGTACAGTTTCTCAACTTCTTTGTCCCTTCCCCAGCTGTAAACCTTGGTTCCACCATTCAACTGCAAAGCCCTCAGAAGAAGGAATGCTCTTTGGTCAGACAGTAAAACAGCAATCAGGAAGCATAGTCCTTTTGAACAGATTTTAAGAATTTGGTATTTGTTGCCAAATCCTGGTTTGAATCCATCAGCATTAATACATGCTTGCATTGAAAAGCAGAATGGTGATCCAAATATGATCAGGCACATGGGTGCAAATGGCTGTTAGAAGATACCAACCAGAAAGCAGTAAGGATACTCTTCTGTTTTGTTTTTCTCTCCTTGATATTCTTCAAGCCACACCTGCTGGCAGTGTAACTGCATACAGTATCATCAGTGTAAATGTATCTGTACTGAGTTGCACTGAGAGTTAGTTTTATTTCAATAGTTTCTAGGGACAGAGAGATGGATTGTCTTGATCTTTTAAACAAAAGTTTGTTAGAAACTTGCAACAAAAATCCTTTTAGTAAATTTTATTTTTCTCTAGGTTACGATGCTTCCATGTTTCACAATGCTTCCATGTTAAATGAACTTGAACAGCCAAAGTTTTAATTGCTTCTGATAAGCTACTGTAACTATCATTAAGCATTATTTTGTGGCCTGCTTTGCTTGTGTAGAGCAGTTTGTCACTCCAAGAGTACCTGGTTATTTGAAAGAGTTTGTTAATGATTCTGTATCACTTTTAGAAAGCCATGCTACTGAACAACCCTGTATCTACTCCATAGAATTCTTAAGACCTTTTAAAAAAACAGCTGAAAACCAACAGGAAAATAAAACCATCACACATATACCAGATCTGGGTCTTGCTCCCCTTCTGCATTCTTCAAAGAGAAGTGAAGTGATTGGGTAAACTGGGTGCAAAATAAATGAACTCTGTTTTGCTTTGGTCTCACCTTAATTGGCTTTGTCTGTGTGCAAGATGACAGAGAAGGTTTGAGTCATTCAGAACTGTCACTTCTATAATTAAAAAGAACTGTTACCAAAAGAGTAGGTTCATTGTTCAGGCTGGGATTGAATTACAGAGCATGTTTAATTATCAGTCCTTCTTTCTAGTTATTTTAATGTATTATTAATTCAGTTTCTCAAAATATCCTTTTCATTTGCAGCCGTTGATGGAATAAAATGTGACACAATTTGTTTTCTTTTCTCCTAAGTAGATGATGTACTCTAACAAGAGCAGGTCGACATGACCTGAGCTGTAGTTACATCACATGATAACTACAATAGGGCCTTATCAGAATCTCCTAGTCTTTCATGTGTTTGAAAATTCCCCAAAATAAATTAATATGTCCTAGTAGACCTTAGTCCTTGATAGCAAAACAATAGAAATACAAATGTAGTTATGTATTGCTAGATAATATTTGTCTGTGATTCTTTCTAGCTGAAGTTGCACATAGAAGAAAAAAAAACTGTCTTCAGTAAAAGGAAGATGAGAAATAAATGCAAGCTGGCAGTTGTTTGAGTAATCATATGACATTCAAACTACATAGATGTTAGTATTTGATTTTCTTGTTGCCATTCAACCTTTTTTCTTTTTTCCTTTGTTTTTCCCCCTTTTGTTTTTTCTTCTTTTAATGATAATGTGCTTTGAGCAGCCTTTTGAACTGTGATGAATTTCCAGTCTTTGCTGGTTTTTTGAACTTTAATATTTAGAACTGCCACAGGCAATCTTAGCATATAAATTGACTAAAATCTCATCTGGTGTAAATCAGTAGGATTGTCTTACCATGAAACCCAGTTTTTCATTCCATCCAAAAGGTCTCAAAATAGAGATGGACACACTTAATTTGGCAATGGTTTCCTGGCACCAACCACACAGATAAAATTGCTTTCTTTAGATCCAGGGACTGACTGTTTTTTGATACCCTCTGATGTAAATGGAAAGCTTCACTTTATGGAGATGTCAACGACCGTGAGTAATACCTGCTCTGAAAGCAACATTTGAGTAATTACTCATTGTTGGTTGAGCACTGACAGTTTTTTCTGTGCCACTGATAAACATATAGTAAAATTGTCTGTCCCCCAGAGATTTTTCACTCAGATGGCTAGATAATTCAAATGTCCTTGAAGACCTGGAGAACAACCTCAATTTAGGAGCTAACTCCCTCTCCCCCTCCACTGACTGCTGTTGATATTAGCCATCTCGCTGAAAAAGAGTAGTAAACACCCAATGCTCCCATAGGTCTCTCTTCTTTCTAATTTTGATGGAGTAGTTGAACACCTACATATCTAATCACTCATCCTTGCTTACTCACAGGGCTAACAGAGTGTTCAGCTGATTTAGGAATGGAAAGAATAGGGTCCAGATTTATAAAAGGGACCTTGGTAGATCAGATGTAAACTATAAATCTCAGATAAAACATGCTGGTGTTAGATGGCAAGGTGTGCATTGGTTCATAGTATTTATTAAGAGCCTACAAAACTTGTACCATTCTGCTGGTACTTGAAACAACCTAAACCTATGCATGACCTTTTAGTATAGTTGCAAGAAGTGCTCTTTGGAACCACGCATGACAGAAGGTGTCTCTTACCAAGTATCTGCCATTTTAAAGTATCCTAGCAACAAAGCTTCCAATATGAAATTTTTTATTTTGTCATTATCCTTCATGTGGACCAGCACATATTCAGGGAGACCACTGACTATTCAACATGAGAGTTCAAAAATCTATCCCAAAATGAGTATGGCTTGGACACTGCCAGTTTTGTAGAGGGGTTACATCACTGGTGGATAAGGGAAGAGAAACTGACATCATCTACCTGGACATGTGCAAAACATTTGACACTGTCTCGCACAACATCTTTGTCTCTAAATTGGCGAGACTTGAATTTGATAGATTTGACTCAGTGGGTAAAGAATTGGCTGGATGGTTGCACTCATAGAGTTGTCGTCAACAGCTCCACGTGAAGAGGTGTAACCAGTGGTGTTTCTCAGGAGTCATCAGTATTGGGACCAGTGCTGCTTAACATCTTCGTCAATGACATGGGCAGTGGGACTGAGTGCACCCTCAGCAAGTTTGCCAGTGACACCAACCTGTATGGTGCAGTTGACATGCTGGAGGGAGGGGATGACATTACATTCAGAGGGACCTTGACAGGGTTGAGAGGTGGGCCTGTGGAAATGTCATGGAGTTCAACAAGGCCAAGTGCCAGGTGCTGTACAGGGGTTGGGGCAATCCCAAGAACAGACACAGTCTGGGAAATGAGTGGATGGAGAGCAGCCCTGTGGAGAAGGATTTGAGGCTATTAGTGGATGGAAAACTGACTATGAGCCAGCAAAGTGTGCTTTCAGTTCAAAAAACCAACCATGTCCTGCACTACATCAAGAGCAGTGTGACCAGAAGGTCGAGGGAGGGGATTCTCCCCCTCTACTCTGCTCTTGTGAGACCCCACCTGCAGTGCTGTGCCCAGCTCTGAGGCGCCCAACATAAGAAGGACATGGACCTGCTCAGATGGGTGCAGAGGAGCCACAAAGATGACTGGGGGTCTGGAGCACTTCCCCTATGAGGACAGGCTGAGAGTTGGTGTTGTTCAGCCTAGAGAAGAGAAGGTTCTGAGGAGACCTTAGAGCAGCCTTCCAGTGCTTAAAGGGTGTTACAGGAAAGATGGGGAGGGACTGGTTATCAGGGAGTGTAGGGATAGGATGAGGGGTAATGGTTTTAAACTGAAAGGGTGTAGATTTAGATTAGATGGGAGGAAGAAATCCTATACCGTGAGTGTGGTGAGACACTGGCACAGGTTGCCCAGAGCAGCTGTGGCTGCCCCCTCCCTGGCAGTGTTCCAGGCCAGGCTGGACGGGGCTTTGAGCAACCTGGTCTAGTGGAAGGTGTCCCTGCCCATGGCAGGGGGGTTGGGACTAGAGGATCTTTAAGGTCTCTTCAAACCCAAACCATTCTGTGATTCTATGATACTGCTTGTTTCTAATGTGTTTTTAACAATCAGTCTCACTGTGCTTCATCTATTATCAGAACTCCTTCCAGGTTTTTGCTGCCTGAACACTGAAGATTAAATATAAACTTGTAGCACCATTTGAGATATCCAAAGATATCTAAGTCTTCCTGGTGGGACTGGCAGATATGAGAGAGAATCTACAGGAGGCTTGCATCTTTCTGGACTGGTAGCTGCAAGCCAAAAAGGCTAACACCAGGCAATCCTAGGAAATGCTAGAGAGCAGTGGATTCTAATTTGGTTTTGTGACCTCAGTTTGTTATTAATCTTGACTTTGACTCTACATATTTGGAGAAGACCAATGATTTGAAGAGATTGATCATTCTTTCTTGGTTCTGAAGCAAATACTGCAATAGGTTCTTTTGTAAAGCTGGTACTAGACCCTTTTCCTGATACAGAGTCTAAGAAATTTTTAATATGCAAATTTTGGTCTTGAAGAACTTTAAATATGGTGCTTATGACAAAGAAAAGGAGGAGCTAGAAAAACGCGTCAGTGTTATCGTGAGAATTAGTGAGGATTTTCCTCTTTCTTCTGCCTTCTGGAGAGTGTACTCACAAGACTTTGCCCTGTACCAACTGATGACCTGAAACATAGGCTTTCAGATATACGGAGGTACAATAGAACATGAGAAAGAATGGGAGAAATTGCTTAGGTATAAAATATCATTGACACCTAGTAAGTGAATACTGAAGCCTACAATGACTGTGCAGTGATGCCTCACAGTTTCAGGTGTCCCATGGCCAGAAAGATTACTTCTATCCTATTTTCCTGGCACTGAGGCTAACTAGCACAAATTGGTCTGTCTGTAGTATTGCAGCCTTACAGTCTTCAAAGCAGGATGGCTGGATTTACACTGGACAGTGAGATATGGCAGTCCATACTACAAACAGTCCCATACTAACCCTCAGAATCTGCCTGGGAATAGTCTGGGACAGTGTAAGCTGGCCCAGAACAAAATCAAGCCACATTCAAGTGATTTAACTCTATAGGCAATTGAGTTTCAGTACCCAGGCACTACTTAAATTACTAATTACATACAGCCAAAGAGAATCATTGAATCGAATTACGTGTAGGGTTTTTTTGCCTGTGTTTTTAAAAAATTCAAGCATTTTTAATCCACAGCATAGTACTGATATAATTCTCAGTAGTATACAAATCACATTGGTCATGTTTTGTGATTTTCAAGCATCGAAATACAGTACTTTTTTTGCTATAGCAATAAAAAATAAAAATTAAAAAAAAGAATCCCAGTAAAACTGGCTGTACTTCAGGAAGTACATATGCTTTACATATAAATCTACAAAGAAAAGCTGTAATTTCCTAATGTAAAAACTCTTTCTTTTTTCACTATGTGCAACTGAGCCCTCATTCATTGTAGAGCAAGTAAAAGATCATTACCAAGCCTAGGATAGGATAGTATTTAAGATCTGAGATATCTTACAGATGGTTGGTCTTGAAGACTCAGACATTTCCTTTGCATCTATTAGAATTGAGAGATATTCTGTATTGTTAGGCTATTGTTGAGTTGAGCTGATGTTAATGGTTTACACTGTTCCTGACACCATGTAAACTATTTAAACAAAACAAAAAAAGGCAGCAATGCCTTAACGCTTAAATATTTTTTGTACAGAATCCAACTTTGAATTAGGAAGTGCTGAAATGAGAATAAGAGAGGAAAAGATAACTCTTTTGAAGTCCAGAAAATTTTGCATTAGAGATTCTCTTTGGGAATAAAATCTGAGATTAATATTTAAATGCTAAGTGCTGTGTCCTTTTAAACACTCAGTTTTGCTTCTGGTCTTAAGCAACTGATGTAATCAGGCATACCACTATATCTCCTGAGTTCATTCAGACAACACAATTCTTGCTTCCTTACAGTCTGTCTGACTGTGCCTCTCATTCTTATGCTGTCACTATACTGTCTTTTCTTCATCCTCTATAGTTAACTGAAAATTGTGATATTTTAAACAAATGTTTATTCTCTATAATTGCTACTTTATATTAGGCCCAGCAATGACTCAGTGCCCAGACACGGTCCAGAGACAGCCCCTCCACAATGTACCAGCTTATTTTTCTCCATTTGTTACGTTGAGGGATGTAGATAGACTTTTCTGCTTTGCAAATACAGATCTGCAGAAAATATGTAGACAGAATTTCACTTTACCAGCTTAATTCCTTTCCTAGCTGTCCATTTCTCTGTGTACATCAAAGCTATCAGACCCAATGACGTGATGGACATTTCAGTAGAACTTGTTTCCCCCCACACACAACTCATTTTGCATGTAAGACTGGCAAAGTGATGGCTGCCTTCCCAAGCTGGCCGAGGTGGAGGCATTATATGACTTCCACTTATGTCAAAGAAAAAGAGGAAAATATCTACACTTACAGTGCCTTAGTTGTCAAAAAGATATGGAAGCTATGAGTGTGCCTGTGCCACTGAGACCCCAGGGCAGCATACCCACTGCAATATAAAGCCTGGGGAGAAGTACAGGAGGACTGTTTGGAGATGCTGATGAATGTTACAGCGTGGAAATTCAGTCATAAGAACTAATGACTGTCTCACTGACAGTAAAATTCTGAAATTTAAGGGCATTATTTCAAGTTTATTACAGAAGATCCAAACAATAAATTATTACCCCTAGTTTTTAGAATGAGCATCTCTCTTCCTGATAAATGAATAGCTCTTTGAGGTTTATGCACCTTTTCATACTTATCATTATAGTAGGGGTCATAAAAAGGGATTGCAGTGGCAGTGTGCTTTAGATGTTAAATATTTATTTAAAAATGCATTGTACAATTCTGTGTGCCTTCACCTTTTAGGGGAAAAAAATGTCATTCTTATATACAGCTTCACTACCTATGTAAATTTTGGATCACCTACTCTTCCAGTTCATGTGAGCCTAGTTTCCCCGATAGGAAAGAAACACTTCTAACCTATGGCAGCCAAGGATCTGGCCTGTTCTATTTGATCCATGAAGTAATGAATTTCTTATTGTTCAGGGGCTGTATTTGTTTCTGGGTTTGCATCACAGTCTTTGGAACCCTTCGTGTTTACCACAAGCCTCTCTTTTGTCTTCCCTTTAGTCTCTGGCCTTTCAGTTCTGCTTCCTGTACTAATACAAGTCTTTATGTCATTGAAAATTAACAATACCAAAGCGGTGCCCTGCCAGAGCAGAGCAGATCAATGACCCAGGAGCAGCATGTTCCAGCTCAATGGTGCACAAGTCATTTTAACTTCCACTCTCCAGTGCTCAGCCTCCAAAGGAGCAACCCTTTTGCCCGGTATATTAACTTCTGGAAACTCCTTGTTAATCACTGTGCCTGCAGTTCCTGCTCTGAATTTTCTGCTAAGACCTGAGTGCAGCTTCTCATCAGGCTAAACCTTTTCTTTTGCCTTTCTTTCCATCTCATTGTACTGTCAGTCAGATTAGCAGCACTGCTGTGGTGTTCTGTACAACAGTACCATGATATAGTGCTAACAGTTATGTTTACCTTACAAAAAATAAGCTAACTATTGGAAAATAAGAAGTCTTACAGTGTAAAGTGACACCGCTTCACTAACAGGACAAATCTTATATATAAAAAAAGAAAGGCATATATACACTGGTCTCCAAAACATGGAGAAAAATAGTATCATCAGAGAGAACAGTATCGTCAAACTTTTTCTATGCTTTCTATTTCTTAACAAGAATATAGTATGAATAGTATGAAAGAATATAGTATGAGAAGGATGGCATAACTAAAGGCAGTAATTAAAATTCTGCATGGAGACCTGCATTAGAGTTTATTGATGGGGCTAATATCAGAGTGATCTCTGGATTTAGAGGGTGCAGGATCTTCCCATGACTTTGGAATTACCACATAGCACTTTGGCACATGGGTTCAGGGGACACTTGATTTGGAGCTGAGCCTTCCTTTGTGGTCATCCTCAAAGTCTGTCTCCTTTCATCAGGGAATTCACAGAGATGGGGGATGTGAATGCAGAAACATGTTAACCACTGAGGCAGGAACTTTTCCGCCTAAATATTTCCAACTGTATTTTTGCCTACAAAAAAGGAAGCTGTTATGGGTTTTGTTTAAGGAGATGTTTCAACCTTTTTCTCAATTAAAAGTTTCTTTTTATGATACCGGTGGGATTTATCATTGCCCAAAGTAACAATCATGGAGGATTTGAATATTTCAAAAGTTGATCTTGCTCCAAGTGAGAAAGAAACCAAGAGTATTTAAGTTTTCATGAAAGAAAAGGGAAACCTACTGCCAGGAGTGTCTGTTAGAGCTCTGGCATCCTCCTTCTAAAGCTGACCTGAAGGAAATGGAATGTCTTTCCACCATGTCTTTTCTGAGCTGGAATGTTTGTCTCAAGCACTAACAAAATAACAAGATAAGAGAATTCCAAGGGGGAAAAGTTGTCTATAGGAATTTATTGACCACAGTGCGAACACAGCTTTTCACTGAAATCACAAGATACTAACTCTTTTCCTCAAGGGAAATTAGAGCTTTTCACACATTCTTCACTGGGGTGCTGAAAGAGGCAGGAGAAACAGAGGACTATCACTTTTATAAATAACTGAATTGAAAAAAAACAACGCATGACAACATAGAGTTTAGAGACATGTTATCTTTCTTCCACTTTAGTGGCCTTATTTCCAGCTACAGATGCTTGGTCTGAACAGCCAGGCAGCACAGATTTGTCAGAGCACGTGGCAAGAGGCTGCAGCCATTACTCCAATCCTTGCCAGCCTCCCTGTCCCAGGAAAACTTGATCAAATTTATTGTCATAGCATAAAGCAGCCATATTGTTTTACCAGGGTGTGGATCTTTTACAATCGATTTCTGTCAAGATTTCTTTCCATTTGGTAACAGCAAAGGTCCAGCCCCGTCCCACAGCCCACGGTGAGGTGAGCTGGGCTGGGCCAGGGACCGTGACCAGGGTTGGCAAGAACCCGGCCATCCCCTGGCCAGCGGGAAGGGCTGCAGCAGGGCCCGGCCCAGGGCAAGGCCTAGGGCCATTGACACTGTGGGGAGAAGGACCTGGACAAAGGCAATTCCCTGGCATTGTTGCGGTATTTTGCCTTTCAGCTTCCAGGGCGTCTTAAATCTCCAGGTGATGATCAACAGGACGGAGCAGGGCCGTTTCCCTTCACCAAGGCTGTACCACTGAGAGAGCCAGGTAGGTCCCACAGCGGGGGCAGTTCACAGCAGCTTTTGTTATCACGGTGCACCCCAGCCTCCCTGAAGCAGGCTGGGCTGGTAGCCCTGTCCCAGCTGAGCAGCAGCAAGCCAGTGGGAGCGGGTGTGGTTTGGGCACCCCTGGACTGGCCCTCTGGCAAGAGCAGGGTGTCTGCAGTGTCTGGGTTGGTCTGGTGGTGTCTCCCCTCACAGCTGGGGAAAGAGGCCAGGTTTACTCTGCCCTGGGGAGAGTCTTCCAATGCCTCTGGAAACGGTCTGACCCATGGTGGTTCCTGAGGAGAAACCACAAAACCAACCGAGGACTAAGAAATCCATCATTAGCTTCAGACTGAGAATAGATAATACTAATAATACGTAAAGAGCATCAGCTGTATGTGGAAACGAACTGTCACTTCACTATGAAGGATGCTCTTGCCTATACAAGAACATAATTCACAACAATATCCTTAAAAAGATAGCAAGAATTTAAATGCATGTGTATGCTTGGGTATTTAATGCACCATGCAGGCATCATATTTCTTTCATATTTTAAACACAAATCATAGCATCTTCTTTAATGAGCAGAGATCCATGGCAATGATGAATTTTTATGGCGAATAGCACTACTGTGCCATGCTTCTTCATTAAAGCCCTTATTCAGCAAAGCATTTAAGCATATGCTTAACTTTAAGCATCTGAATAATCCCCAAAATTTCTGGTGCCATGCGCATGTTTAATATTCACTAGACTCATAAGGATTTTGCTTGAATTGAGTCACACATACCAAATATAACAACCCTCTATATACAGGATATCCTGCCTAAAACAACTGGTTAAAATGTTAGATGCTTCATTAGCTCTGCTTTAGTAATTTTAGTTTTCACTGCCTCTTTGATTTGTGAAGAATGTGTATGTATGCACACATGAGCTCAAGACCTGAAAAAATGATGAAGGGAAAAAAAAAAATAAAGGCACATTGTGGGTTCAGGACATCTATAATAAACCTGAGCTTCATCAGCATTTCTAAGTTTTTTAACCAAGAAATATTGATTCATGTTTATTATATTTTATGGCACTTTACAACAATTTATAACACTTACATTAAGGAGTAGATGGGCCGGGATAAAAGCCAATATGGGTATGAAAAAGATGAAGTGCTGTCAGGAATAGCAACTTTCAACTATCAGGTACAGACCTTGTTTTTACACTTTATCTCACCTATTTAATATATGATGAAAGGGTTTCACGATTAATTTTAAAATACAAATTCTAGAAAAAGACATGCTATAGAATGGTCACTTGAAGAACAGCTTAGCAATGATATTGTTTGAATATAAACCCAAATGTAAAATGTCCTCAAGGCATCCGTAAAGATGTAAAGAATGAAGCTGTAATTGTGCAGAACCACTGTTGAAAACATTCAAGAAACAATGAGCTTAGGTTTCAAAGATGAACCAAGCACGCAGTTATAAAATTTTTTTCCACCAGAGCTGATCAACTTAGAAATCATGAGAAATTAGTTAGAAAACCAGTTTTTTTGCACAAAATCCCTTGTTGCTATGTTACCATAGATATTTATACAAGAGAGTCTCCCAGTGTGAGCCAAAATCTCTTCATGTAAATATTCATAAGCCAGGTAAAACAAAGAAGTATCTAGGAATATATGAAATCTTCACCAGGTGTTTCCTTAGCTCTATACAATTACCTAGTCCAGTTTCTCTAGGACCAGCAGTCAGACACATTCATATCCGAGCTAAATCATGGGGATTTCTTCTTCTACCATCCCAGCTGGCAAGCATGGTCCAGGTTCTCAGCAGTTCTGGAAGTGCTGAAGGATCCTGTGAAACTGAAATACAGCTTGAGCCTGCTTTGTAAGTCTGCCCACATCACAACAAATTGAAGAAATTGAAAGGTATAGGCAACACTTTAAAAATGGATGCAGTACATCACTGTCTAATTTTGTGTGTTTCTGCTATCCCCCATTCTTAAACAGAGAATTCACTCTCTGTGGGAGAGGTGCTGCGATAATGCCAAGGTAATTAGGCATCAAAGAAATGTATTTGTTTTTACAGTTTGGAATAGTAGATTGGTTACTGCAGATGTTAGAAAAAGCTTGCAAGTGGAGAGAGCCCCATTTTGTAGTATATGATGTCTGCTCCTCATTTCCCAAGATTTCTAAATCGATTCTTTGGCATTCCTTGATTTGCTCTCTCTAAGGATGCTGGATTTTTCCTTTGAGCTTTGCCCATCTATGTGTCCTTTTTCTGTGGCCACCCTGTGCCTTCATCCTTGCACACCTTTCTGGAGTCTCACAGGGAAAAAGATATGAATGTCAGGCATTTTCCAATTTATAGGCTTGTAACCCTAAGAAGACAGCCTATGCTCTACATACATAAATGAGCAACAAAATGATAAAGAAATTGTGTACATTTGGCTCATGCAATTCATTAGTCTAGCAGCATATATTCTGGGAGCATGCTGTATTTTCAAGTGTCATCAGACATGAAACAGTGTGCTTTGAACTAATACACTGGATATTGGTACTGTGATAGAAAATCAGCTGAACACAACAAATCTAAAATAAAAGACAGGGGATCCAGTAAAAGAGAAGACATGAGATCCACTAATAGCCATCTGACATGGTGAGCCATGTGTATTGTCTTTTGACGCAAACTGAACTGTGTCTTTTGTGTTGCTGCAGTGCTCAGCTCTCTTATTTCCTCACCTTTCTGTCATCCCTCTAGTCATCACTGCAATAAGTTTAGCTAGGGAGGGTATTTCATATCTTCTTCTTCTTAGTTGTGATGATATCTGGGACCTAATGTTTAGCAGGGTGTACAAGAAAACATCTATCACACAACCTGTAACAGCACAAAGTGTGTCTTAAGCAGAGATTTCTCACACATTTTACACGATCAATCAGCAGCATATATATACCAGCATTTAAATTCTATCTTATATGCTTGAATGTATCACCAAAAACTGGCTTTAAAATTATTATTGCAATGCAAGTTTGGGTCCTAGTCCTACAGCCTGATCATGGTACTCAGGAGTCTTGCATCTGTTCATGGTTGTATTCTTTTTTCTCAGTCACAGCAGTTCAGTGGTCCACCTACATGGAGCAGAATGTAAGACTGGGGCCCAAATTTATGCACCATCTGCCCTTGGTCATGCATGCCAACTTTTATAAAAATCAATCACTTTCTCCCTCTGAAGAGCTCCCACATGAAAAATGCCCTCATGTTAGTTTGGAATTTACAATACAACTTTTTTTTTTAGTTATCTGGTTTTACTGGGATTTTTTTTTTTTCTTGTACTAATATCCAGTATAACGTTATTTTGGGTAGAATATGGCAACTCAGCCTGAGGCATGAGAGAATAGCCAGAAACACACCACCTGCTGTGCCCCATTGCTTTAATATTAAGCTGTTTAATAAGAAAATGACCCCAAGTGCTTGGATGACAACTCCAAAATGGACCATAAATATTCTGTATATAAGGAAAAGCTGAAAGCTAAAGTACACTGCATAATATTGCTATGGTGCAAAAGGGAATAGGAATACATTCAATTTGCCTAAGTATCTACTAGTGACAGCCACTAACATTTGTTTAGGAGAAACACCAAGTAGATGTCTGTTTGTTAATAAATGAATGAAAAGAAATATGGATTACTGTGCAAATGGGCATTAGAGGAGCACAGATTTTGGTTTGATGTATAAGACACATAAAGAACCCAATTCTGGGCACTGCTAAGTGATTCCTGCAAAATGCTGAGCCCCTGCTAATTTCAGTAGGAGTTGAGCAAACTCAGCACCTGGCAAGGATAGGTCTATCTATATTTAAATATGGAATGAACACTCATCCAAGTGGATTCACTTATGATAAACTGATGCAGCCTAGAAATTACATGTTTGGTTAAATTGGGGTAATCACAAAGAGGAAGACGCTCAAATAAGCAGTGATAATTGGTACAACAGTGTCTCTTTCCTCCTTCTGATCTTGGGTCCTCCCTGAGAACTGTCTCCCAGCCTGCATTAATTAAGAGAAAGCATGTGACATTTCTTGCAGCCTTTGACACAAAGGTGACCTTTCTCTAGGTTGCTCATGAACTCCTGCTGACACCAAACATGCTTTTTACTGTACAGGACCCTTTATCCGCCAGATATTCATCAACAATATTAAATAATATTCCTGACCAATTATTAAAATGCACAAAAATTGTTATGCTGTTATGACAGATGACTGAATAGATCACAGGGAATAATTTGTTTGAGAAACAGGAGCTTTTGTTTCAGTGATCTAATCAAGTTTAAAAAAAAAAATTTATTCCTCACTTGAAATCAGGTGTTAAATTGCTGCAAGTAAGTACTGATCGTTAGACTGTTCTCAAGACATCTGTCATGAGCGCTTGGCATTTAAACTTGCTGGACAGAAGGGCCAGGGGTCCATGTTTTCTTTCCTGAGTGGATACATGTAAGTCGTCTGAATCTAGCTCGATGTGTAAATGTAGGTTCACTTTACCGTTCCTTCACGCTTTCTAAAATTTTTGTAAAATCTTTAAAAATAATAATTTCAGGTCTTGCTGTTAGGGAACTTGCTTCCAAGAACATTCAGGGCCATTAAACACAGAATTTTTCCCAAATATCTACAGAGCAATTTCTGATGTGTTCACCTCTGTTTAATCAGTTGCGTTCTCAACGTTTTATTACTCTGAGAGTTTGAAACATCATGGTGTTGCACACTGGGAGGTATTCCTGGAACTTTAAATTCCCACCAAAATTACAAGCGGAATTTCCATTATTTCACACCCCCCCCACACACACACACACAAAAAAACCCCAAACAAACCAACAGCTGAGAAAAAGCAAATATGCATACCTAAGTACTCCCTCAGAGTATCTGTGTAGCCAACAAACACAAGTCACTGGCATCTGCTGTGGGAACACGAGGCCTTAGTGTGGGCAAATTGGGATGGGCCATGTGAGGCCGAAGTTCACGTTGCTTGTACTGGCGACTCTCTGTGGGACACCTTGACTCCAGGTTATCTCTGAAAGGTACACATGCTGTTTGGCACATGTTCCCAGTATGCCAGAGATTAAAAATAAAGTGTGGTGAGAGATGCATGAGAGAGGCAGTATTAAGCTACCCTGAAGTATATTCACCTTGCAAATATATGTCTTCTGGCTTTACATAGAAAGTGTCCTGCCTGGTAATGTGGTGGCATCACAGAGAGAAGCAACACTAAATACTGGTTGATAAACAGGAATAAAGGCAGACAGTTAAGACATTGTCACTTCTGCTTGACTTTGCTTTCAATTCTTTACAGGCTGGCCCCTGCAACAAATAGCTTTCCATAACCTGTCGTTTGTTATCCTGATGAAACTCCTCCCTAGAGTGATTTGCAGTGCATTTACAGTGCAATTATCCTTCCCTGTTATTCTTGTTTGTGCTAGCTGAGAGTGTCAAGTCAGTTTTAAGTGAATCCAGAGAGGAACATGAGTAAGACTGGGGTCAGTTCCCATTCCCAGGGATCTTTCCCATATCTTCTGAGCTCTGTCTTAGAGCCATCCTCAGTGTGGTTCCTGCAACACTGTGGCACAGAGCCTCATTGTAAGAGAACATCATGCCATGCTATTGCAGGGAGAAGTAGGTACATTACAGCTCTACACAAATATGCAAGTGTAGGAACATCCTGCTGTCAAAGGACAGAGGTCCCCACTGCAACAGGAGGTAGCCCTGGGTCACAGTCTGGACTCTTGCCCTCACAAGCAGTGGTGATGAGGAAGGCACATGATTCCATGCAGCTGTGAGGCCCCATTAAGGGCAACAGCATCCAAAACACCTAGAGAAAATATCCCCTGCAATCATTTCTATGCATGTTTGGTCGGGATTTGTTCTGTGTCAGTATCTTTTCTAAAATAATTTCCCTATCACATTCTCTGATGTTCGATTTTATGTTGCTGGAACTGTAAATACTTCCTGGCATATCAGTTAGGCTGTTTGAGTGAATCACTGTAAAAAACTAATATCCCTCTTGCAGTGTATTGCTGTTCCGAAGAATGCCCCAGCAGGAGAAATTGGTGTGGGTGGTATTTGCACTGCCCTTTCATCTCTGTTTTCTCCTCCATGGGCTCTTCTCCCAATCCATGGCATTCCAGCTGTGGGTGTCATTCTTCCTCATTGCACATCTGCTCACTCGAATGTAGCTGCTTTATTTTAGTACCATTTTTTGGATGTACTCTCACTTGCTCCCCATTCAGCTTGCCTTTAGCAACTCCAGTACATGCAGACTCTTCAGTGATAGTGCCTTTCATCCCAAAACAACTCCACCTTCTTGGTGGTTGGTTTGTTTGCTTTTTCTTTTTTCTCATAGTTGGACATGGAAGATCACTTGTGTTAGTAGAGATCTCCTCTGCTTCCACTACTACATGGTGTAAAGCCTGTTCAACACGACATTTTTAGATTCGAACATAGATTGCTGGTATCTCCATCTTTGCTGGAAATTGACTGACACAAATTGTCAAAGGAAGTTGTTAATGAGATTTGAGCTGAAAGGCTCTTCTTTGGACCTATGCGTGTTTGTCAGTACATATTATCCCAAAAGCTGTATGGTCACAAAGAGCCATTGATGAGCTTGGGACAGCCACTTGATCACCTGTTTTACTGTTTTCTTCATTCTCAGGGGTTGAAAAAAACATTGGCTTGGCCATTTTAAAATTACACAAGTACAAAAAAGTATATGCTGAGTGGTTTAAAAGCATTCTTTTAAAATCATATATAAATTAAAAGCTGCTTAATTTAAAAATGTATCTTTGGCTGAGGTACTTAATGTTGAAAAGTGGTTACTCAGCATGTAAAGTACCATAAGTACTTTTCATAAGAATTTTTATGGCATAACAAATTTTTAAAAATGGTTATTTACACAATAGTTCCTGATGGCTTGCCATTATAGTTTATCAGATCAATAATCAATGTTCTTAAAAGTCACTTAATTCAAATTTATGTAATCCTCATTCTAGAAAAGATCAGGTAATGTATATTTACATCAGAAAGCCTAATAGCTCCTTTAAAACAGTTAAGGTCCTCTATTTCCTTATTTAAATTCTGTAAAACCCAAGGAAATTAATGCCACCAAACTTCACTGTACTTCATAAGCACTTTTGACACGTTTTTGAATGGCAAGGGGGGGCAGAGTGTGACACAGATTTACCTTTAAGAATATATCAGATTGAAAGATGTGGCTTTATACCTTTTTTGGTTTCCTCTAACTCCACTGTACTGGAGTGCTGGGTTACAACTGCTGGGTTTTCAGTTGTATGGGTTTCATGGACTGTGCTTTGTTCATCAACTGTATTTTAATTAATGGCAATAATGCCTACTGCCCAACTAGGTATTCTTTGAAGTTTTAAATTAAAATACCTCATATATTTGGCTTAATAACAGTTCAGTGCCTTAAAATTACAGACTTCATGTTTATACTACAGGCTTTGTCATGCTACAATTGAATATGCCCATTAGCATGAATGGGGCAGGATTTTAATTCAAAATAAATTCCTTTCCCACTAAGGGCTTGATTCTGAAATCTGCAGTCATGAGAGAGTAATCCCATTTGGTTTTAGTGGGATTGGGTAGGTGACTAGTGATACTTGTAGGGGACACTGCAGTGTCAGGTCTTGGTTTGGTTGCTGTTTAAATGTCAGCACTTGTCAATGGTTATCACAGCAGTATTAGGGTCCTGTACTTTGTTTTCCTTACAATAAGGATACCATATATATTACACATGATGATGGTTAGCAAATGTTGACTTCTGCTCTATCCTTTGAAATGTTTATTGAGGTCTGAAACTGTAGGCATCTAACAGTTCTTTTAGATGTGTAGCAGTCACAGCTGTGCCAATTTGATGTTTGCTAACATCATGTTGTTGTATTATCAAATGTACAGAAATGAAGAAGGAAAACCGGAAAAAAAAAAGCATGATTTCTTTTTTCTCCCCAGTAGCGACTGTAATTGCCACTGTGGACAAGTCTATAGCAAAGACATTCAGGCATATACTGGGAAGCAGAATATAGCCTCAGCATGGCTTTCTGTTCAGTTTAAGCTGAAGCCAGCCATGCAGAACGAGGAAGAGTTGCCTTGTCTCAGTTCAGGTCCCGTGTCCTCACAGTCCAGGTGGCCTAGTAATGCTTTGGTCACAAAATGAGTTTGGTCAGCTGATCTGGCTGCAAACTGAACAGGGAAAGAGATGGCAAGAGAAGAAAAAAGTGTGAAATGCTTTTGTAGCAGAGATCCCCTTTTTGGGAACTGCTGAGAAAATGAAAACAAGTTGTAAAAGCAGAGAGGATAGAAGAGAAAGCCACGGGAACAGAGACTGCTTGACCTATAGAGGAAGCCATGTGCAAGAGAGAGACCTCAACTTGTTGATTCAGCTTCAGAGATTACTTCAGAAGGGTTAGGAAATTTAATCAATAATGTACATGAGTGCCATATTTTTATGTGTTTGCACGTTTCTTGAGTCAATTAAGGCAAGCTGATGTAAGGTACAGTTGGAATTTAGAGCCCTTCAAAGGTCATATTTCTGTTTGTTTCTGTTGCCACACATCCCAGAAGAATGGACTATAATCCTAGTTTACCCTAGGTAAATACGATTGTGGAGCCTAAAAATATATGAACTCTGAAGCCCAGTTCTTCTGCAGGTATTGTAGGTCCATACTAAGAATCAAGCCAATGAAGTGACAGTGAAAGCGGGTGAACATGTAAAGAGAGGATGAAAGGGAGTGATGCCACCAAATCAAGTTAAGACCAGAAAGCTTCTGAATCCCTTGTTCTGAGAGTACAGGTGGGGTGTACCCCCTGGTGGAAATATTTCCAGGGAAGTGACTGGAGTTTTAAGAGACAAAACTTTTTAAAAAAGAAAAGAAAAAGAGAACAAATCCCTGGCTTCAGGAAAGCTGTCTCCAAGTAGTGTTTGACACTGCTTGGATCTCACACTCTATACAGAGCAACTGTTTCCCCCATAGTCATTTATGTAATTATAACCTTGCTTCTCCTTTCACCTTCAGAGTGGGAGGTTTTGTAATTCTTGCTAATTTCAGACAGATCTCCCACTGTTTCATGAGGAACGCTTTATATAACACAAGTATTTCTGTGTGGCTAATGTTTTTAAAGCTGTGTTTGAATTTTTCATGGCTGGTAAGTTATTTTCTTTCCTTCAGTACTTGAAAGTAAACCAAAGATCTTGTGCTGCTCACAGTTTAAAAATTTGGCTGTTCCAGGCAGAAGATGTTGCAGGGCCTGGGCCTAGTGGGAGCTTTACTGGTGACTTTGTTTAAATTGACATTGTCTGGGTGGTCAGTGCTTGAACCAGTGAACTATTAAGCAGACCTCAGGTCCACCAAAGACAGTGAGACCCTCACAGTGTGTGTAGTGGGAGGCAGCTGTTTAGTATAGAGGTATCCAGGCTAGTTCAGATACCAGAGAAGCACAAGTGCATCAGCATGTTCCCCTGGTATTTCTTCAATAACCCTCAGCTAAGATGCTCCAGGCGTCCACAGAAACTCAGGTATTTTTGCATACTGAATCATATAAACTTATCCTCAGCTTCAAGCAAGACATGCTCAGCGAAGTCAGGTTGTAAGTGTATATAAATACGTTTTCACTGTAAAAACAAAGCATAAGTACTGGTAGTGGTCCAGCTTTGCCTTTTCTTTACAACCAGGCTGTGGTTCCTTGTCTGGTTCTTTCCTTCTCCAGCAATGCTTTAAATCTTTTGTTTGTCTTTTCTGCTCTGGCTGCACTTTATCAGTGAATGAAGATTACGTCCAGGAATTTCTTCTCTGTGCTACCAGTTTGCCAGGAGTCGAAACCAGCTTTCTGGTATGATAGCAGTAAAACCTGTAATTGGAGAAAAGGTACCCAGAATGACATTTTTTTCATTTTGTGAACAAAAATCATTTGAAGAGGTAGGCATTAAACAGTCAAGTACACTATGAATCACCGCAGGGTGCAAACAAAATTCCTTAATGGCAGTTCTCACTGACAAATTCTGTTTTGTTTTTGCCTCTAGAGTTGTCTGTGCTAATGACAAGCAACTCTGCTTGGAACTTACTTGCATAAGGTTTTGTACAGTGCACACTTTGTATGAGTGGATGAGAGAAAGAAAGTGAGGCCACTCTGAGACTATCCCCATGACAATCCCATGTAATGAATTACTAAGAACCAAGAGAATATTGAACAAGAAGTCCCTTCCAGCATGACTAGTGGAGCACCAGTGTGGACATTGTCACGTAGCACTACTTTGATCAGCAGGGAAGAAGGATTAGAAGACAGACTCATGGATGGGATTAGTCTGATTAAATGTATATCTCCACTTCTGAGTTAATCAACTTTGGCTCCATTTAGTAGTGGAAAAAACATGAGTCTTCATTTGGCCGGGTCAGTTAAAGAAAATTGTAAGGGGAGCCTTTAGTGATTGGTTCAGATTTAAACATTTGCACTAGAGATACCTAAAGTGAGATGAGATAAATATCATCTTAGTCCCCACTGTATATTCTCCACAATATTGGAAAATAACTACCCAAAAATTCAAAAGTAGAAAACCTCTTTTGAACAAAAACAAGCATAAAAAAATCTGTCATATCATGTTAGTGGAATTGCTACACTAAGTCAAATCTTCCTTTCCCTCAGACTGCTGAAAACCTAAGTGAGGGAAGTTCCACCACTGTAAAACAATGCAAGTGAAGGTCCAGAAAATGAGGTGTCTATTTCTTTTTGATTAATCGGCCTGTCACTGATTCACAACCAGCTGTGAATTGAGATGTATTTATTTAACAGCTTAATAATTTTAATCATTAATTTTACTTTAAATTAGAAATCCAATTCAACATCCATGCTACACTTCAAACTCAGAAGTAATGGGTTGCAAAGTTTTGTTCTAACACTTGACAGGTCAGATTCCCCAAGAAGTTTGTACAAGTAGCTCTGCTGAGGCAGGTGGGACTGCTGAAAATATAAGAAGCAAAGCTGGGCTTGGTATGTAGTTATTTAAATTACACTCAGTTGCTTAATAGATTCATAGGCTATGTCTAAATCGTGGGACGTGGAGTTGGCATCTTTCCATGTCTTGACTCTACATCAGGATGAAATCCAGGCATTTACCTTTCTGCCTCAGTCTGAAGTGGTGCGCCCTGGTGTCTGTTGGAAGAGGAGAGAGGAAGTCAGAAGCTGTGGTACTCTCTGAACATCTTTGGTGTCATTTACTCAGGATGTGGACAAAAAGATACATCACCTTGCAGATTTCATAGAGTTGTAGGAATCATGCCTGTTGTGTTCAGTCTGCATTCAAGGTCATGTAGTAATAATTAAGCTGTCTTCATTTCATGTTTGAATATGTAAAGGTGGTTAGATTTAAAGCCTATTTTTTCTCAAATAAACTAGTATCTGTGGCACATACATACACAAACAAATCACTGCAGCAACAGAGTCTGAGAAGAAATGCAAATATTTCATGACTCATGAGTATTAAGTTCTCCCATAGACATGCCCTGTTTGGTCTGGAGAAGGCCTTGGAGTCCAGGAGAGAAGAAACTAAAGAAAAGTTTGAGCTGCTTGTGGGTTGCATGTGGGTTGCATGTGGGTTGCATGATTAAAGGAAGCATCTTAGTATTCAGGACTCTTGGGCTGCCAGTTTCCTAAAACGCTAAGTTAATAAGGAAAGCTTTTTTTAAAGAGTAATATAAGCCAGTAAATCACAGGGCTACAACTGGTCCATAATCATCAGGATTTTTCAGTTATATGAAATCTCTATCAGCAAAAATCAAAGCAAGTAGACATAAGTGTAATGTGAAGATTCCTCAACCTGAAGTTTGTCCAGTACCTGCAAATGGAGTTCTGCATTTCCAGACTCCCTCTTCCTTCAGTCCTTCCAGTAGAAGTAGTAGATCTTACAAAAGAGCTTCTCCTCTAAGCACCCATGCTGAGAGAGGGGAAAATGAAACTGGTATTAACCCCTTATATTCAGGGGATTAGGCAGTTTGTTCCTGTGCAAGTAGTCTGGAAGCTATCATGCTGAAATACTGTTTATGAACTCTAAAGCAACTTATTTCAGTTGGATAATGGTTAATTTACAGCCAGAGCTTAAAAGGACAGAAAACGATAGCAGCACAACTGGGTTCAGTGCATGATGGGGAAAAATAAATATCTCGCAGAAAGAGATATCTGAAATTCAGATCACATTGAGATGCAAAGAAAGCTGTGAAAAGCAGTAGGAGGGTGATTGTATTCCAATTAGATTTCTTCTGCTCATATAAAACAGTCTTGGACTGAAAGTTAATCATCTGATTTATGGATCTTGGGAGGAGTGAGGCCCTATGAGCTCCTGAACAATGAGAGGCAAATGAGACTGAGGGGAAGAAAAATAGAATATTTCTGAGACTATGCTTCTGGGGAAAAACAAAGACAATAAAATCTAAACATGTTCTTGGTTTAAAATATTACCTCAGTGCTATCCTCTTAAACTCATGTTCTTGACATACAAGCAAGTTCTTCTTGTTGGCTGATGCACTCAAAGGCAACTCATGATTTCATGCGTCACAATCTTTTGGGCACTTGATAAATATATTTCTACAAGGTTTCTGCAAGACCTTGCAGAGTTATGTTGCCATGGTAGGTTAGTACATTTGTATGATTGGCCATAAGCAATCTGACATCTGATCTGGGCTAGGGTCACATGTAAAAGCCCATCTATTCCTTAGCTGAATCCTTTTAAAAGCATTCCATGTGCGAGTTATATGAAAATTACTGTCAGCCAAAGGGGGACAGCAGGATTCATGTAACAGCCCTGCTCAGTGACAGGGTTTCAAGAACTCTCAGGTCAGGGACAGGAGGACTGCCTGGCACCAACTAGGATCCACTTATATGCTCTTCTTTTTCCTTCAATTAATCCATCAGTAGCTAACCCTCAGAAATGTAATACCAGAGGCATTTGTGAAATGGCCAACAGAATAGATGTGATATATCACAGATGTCATTTCCTTCTGCCATTCTTGGGTTTCAGCCTTCTGCCCAGACCTGCTGCTGGGACTGATGCAGCAAAGCTGAGTCCAGCAGGACAAAGAAGATATTGTTAAATGGAGGACAGTACTCTCAAAAGTTCTCAGCTATGGTTCCTTTAGATGAAGACATATACCATACCTACAACTGCTAAATCATACCCATAGTCAGGCTGCTTATGTAGAAGTATCTATAGGTAGCGTTTTCTACCAAGATAGGTAGAAAAGATACTTTTCTTCATCAGATTATACTAACTCTCCTACTTCAACCCAAAGCCTATCTCTAGACTGTTGGGATTCTAGAGGACTTTCTGCGAGAGAATGGCCATGTGAGCAATCCTGTGTGAGAACAAGACTGGTAAGAGCCTCAGCCTGAGCAAGAATGCAATAAGGATGTGACCCTGAATGAGGGGGGAGAAACTCGAAGAGATAAACACCCCCCTGAAGGGGCTGGGACGGAAGAGGAAGTTCCCCAAGGCAGGAAGCCTGGCCAGGCTGATGTGGCACTTTTTATCCAATCATAAGAAGGTTTAAAGCGCGGGCTAAATTAACTGCCCAATCTTGAGGACTTGTACTGCATGTTACTCACGTGTGCGGGAGAACATTATAAAAAGGCTTTCTTAGTTGTAATAAACGGGCATTGCTTGATCACATTGGTCGTGTGCGTGCTCAGCTCTCCCACACTATGCAGTCCTGTAAGTGTCAGCCTGAACTTTTAATGGGTTATTTAGCTGGATTACAGTTCAGGATGAATGTCTGGCCTGAAGGCCCAGATGTCCAAGTCAAACCTCAAAATTTGCAAGTTGATGTTTGGGGATCAGTTATTAGTACCTTTTACACCTTAGCAAACATGTTCCAAACATGAAATTCTGCAGTGGTGGGGAATTCTCTCTCTTTACCAATAAAGGCTCTTACTAGGACTTTTCCTTTGCTTTCTGTATAAGTTTGCACAGAGTGCTGAGACAAGGTCAATATCTTGATTCTGATTTTCAATACATTTCCTGGTCTGCATACCAAATACCTAAAACCTTTTCCAAAGAGCTGTTGATAAGCTTCCATCTTAACCTTCAGACCCAGTGCAGCTTCCCACCTTTCAGTGGGAAAGAGCCTGCTATCTCTTTCCCAGTCAGAAACACACACTGACATATGTGTTAACATTTTCTTCTCTTCTCTGATCCTGTGCAACAGGAAACAGAGCTTAGTCCCTAATTGATTATTTCTATATTCTTATTAGGGACTATTTATAGTCAAAAATTGTCTTTAGCAGCCATCTGTTCCTAATGCTGCTCCATACATGCCCTCATCCCTGACCTGAAGTAACCATCATTCTTCAAGGAAAGGAGGTTTAAATATTCATGCTGGCTAGGTCTTGAATAAACTCTTAATTGTTATCACAATCTCCCACACAAAAGAGGTTTGTTCCTCCTTTAGACTTCCAGCATTTGAAATATTTACTATAGTCAATGGAGCATGTCTCACCTCACAAGAGATAAAATCTACTTCTTAAAAAAATTTCATGTGTTCATGCTTGCATTTCTGAAGAACACTGAAACTTCCACCATTTGAAACGCAAAAAGTGACTTAGCCAAGAAAGAACTGTTAGCATGCTAGACTAACACGGTATTTCTTGTAACTGTGACTCTGTTTCTATTGTAGTCAAAAAAGGGAAGGTGTAGAAAGCTTGGTGATGGGGAAACTCCTGTTTTGAAATCCTAAGGTTACTTATTCATCCCTTCTTTCAGATGACTGAGAACTGAGGACTTGAACCATGCACTGGCATCCTCTACCATTTGAGATGCCCTAAGGCAGGCGTGCAGCCTGGGACTCACTCAGCTGCCACTCCATAAGACCACAATTCTTTGGCCATATCTGCCAGCCTTGCAAAGATGCTCCCAACTCCCAAACTGAACTGAACCATGAACCTTGAACCCTCTGCCCCCAGCTGCACCACCTCATCTCCTGCTCCTCAAATGGATCAACAGACACAAAGAACTAAAATGTTGGTACAATTCATGAGCTTCCTTCTTCAAAAGAAATTGCACACCCCACCACCTAGTCATAGCAATCTGCTGAACAAGCACCTAGTGTAGACCAATAAACGAAAGGAAACTGAGAGGTCAGTACAGGTCATTATTTTCACATACCTTTGAATAATGAGGGCATCACATGTCAGCCAGAGGAGAACAAAATGTCACATTCTCTAGCTAAAGGTCATCATCGGTCATAGGTCATGGAAGGGAGGCCAGGAAATAACCTATGAGGTTAGGATGAATGCACAAAGAAAGGGCAACAAATGTCAATGAAAGCATGCAGCTGTTGTGAGATGAAACAACTGAGGCACTCTTTTGTGCTGACACAGGCTTAAAAAATGTCTTTGCTGACATTTTTTTTTTTAGCTGGCACTTTTATAGGACATTGACATTAATGTACCCAACCCTGAATTAGCCTTTTCTGAAAGCAACAGTTTGGAAGTTAAGTGCAGCATTTTCCAAAGAATCATAAGCATGACATTTTTATTTCAAGTGATTGATGTTACAGTGGACTTCTAGCACCAAATTCAAGTTTCGTTCTCAATCATTGCATCTGTGCAGTGTGATAGCAATCAGAAACAAATGGAGGTGGCAGTCTGCATTGCAGTAAGGTCTTTTCGCCTTTACCAACAGTTAGGTGGGTCATTTCACATTCAATACATAGCATTGCATTTATCTGATTGTTTGTTTTAATTCATGGATTTCATAAAGATTGATTTCAGGGCTGCCCCTGCAGCAATGACAAGCACTTGTAGGGCAATCATACAGTAAAATGATAATGAACAATTTAGGAATATGTGGAAATATATCCAAACTGAGAGACACCTGCAATTTCTGATGAGTGAGCTGCGTACCTGACTCATCTGTCTTTTGCTTTCTCCCCTGAACAGCAGCACAATAGCATTTTCTCTTGTCATTGTGGGTATAAACCTGACAGTCTTACTTCATGAAATAACATGATGGTGCCAAGAACGCACGTTAGATGAAGGACTGTTACACCTCCCACACCTATCTTACTGGACAACACATGCAAAGAGACTGTCAAAAAACCCCGGAAAAGCTTTGCACTGATATCTCCATTGTGGTTGGGCAACTTTGCAGGATGAATGCTATCAAAAATGCCTTAACTCATAATGAAATGCCCATTGTGCAAGTATTGTATATTTACATTACATTACAGAAAACAGAAATCGTGTCATCCAGAGATAGGAGAAGGGTAAACTGAAATACAGGATTGTTGCCTCTTATTTTAAACTCTTGCAGTTGGTGATTATCGTATGACATAAGACTGAGATAAAGACCCTCTCTGTGCTTTGGTTCTGCTTGCTGAACAAAGAACACTGACATCTGGTATGGTCTGTTTAGAAACTCTCAGGTGTTGCTAACTTCCAAATTATTCCTGTTGCTGACTTGGCAGTCAAGGGTTTTTTGAGGTGATACCTGAATAATAGGTTTCCCAGTTCACTTTATGTTTAAGAAATTGGTTAAAAATAAAACAAGAAAGCATGCAAACTTGAGGTTTCCAAGAAAGATCTAATTTTCTTCTTTTTACTGGCTGCACATTACTAATCTGAATTCCACCTCCCATGCCCCTTTTTTTTCCTGATAACTTTGCAAGAACTGTGGGATTTTTATTGTTTTTCCTATTAAGTCGGCTTTAGTTTTGCAAAGATTAAAACACCTGCTCAGATCTGCACACCACTAATAGGCCTAGTGAAGCTACGAATCTAACTCGATGCAGTCCCCCCAAAATCCTGAGGTCAATGCTTTTGTCTCTGTCTGTAACAGGACAGGATTCTTCCCTGTAAATTTCAGCAGAAGCAGAGTGCGTAAGAACTAAGCACCTATGCAAATTGTAACATGGGGCACAGGCTGCATAATCATTTCATCAGACTGTATTCTGACTGGGCTTACTTACAAGTTGCATTTATTTTAATTATGTTCCCTACCTATTCACTCTTCCTTATTTTGGGTGTGTAATTGGCCACCTAAGAAACATGCCCTTCTTTTGGCTGCCAGATTACTGTCTGAATTACAAGCAGAGAAAACACTTCTAAGGCAGACTTGTATGAAGTGTGTTTGCAAGAGTATTTGAGTTTAGAATACCCTTTCTCCAATATTCCCTTAAACAAAAGCCACTCTGATTAATGTTAGTGGAAAAGAGTCTGAAACATGTTCAAATGTGGCTGAATTGGAGTTTCAGAGTTTGCAAACACTCCCACAAAGCATTTACCCATTACTTCTTCCATCTACATGTAATTCTACTCTCAGGAAGATCAAAGTTTCTAGGGATTTTTTATTCCGAGTATGCACGTGCAAAGCAACGTCCAAGAAATCTCCTTTGCCATTACATTTCTGTGTTTTTGCTACTCTGTTTTAAGAGATCAGTTCAATTACAAGCAAAATGAACCGGCTTTAGGGTTTCTGAAGTTAAGAGTCTATGGATGAGAGATTTACATTTTTTTATTACTTAAGACCAAAATATGTTCATTTAGGTTAGAAATGTTTTAGAAAAATACTCTCCAAATCCCAGAGAATTTTTTTTTTTTTTTTTTGAGAATAGGCTTTGCCAAGCCTAATTCTGATTCAGCAGAATCAATAAATAGATAAGACTGTCTTTAAGTTGCAGAAAACTGTGATCAGTACTCTGCTGTGACCCGTCGAACAACCAAAGGGCACTGGCCAATTCAGTCTTATTTCATTGTCATTACTGGTATTATGGTGACTCTGGGCTACACCCAAGGAAGGTGAGTCAGAACTCTACAACAAATATTGTAGATCAAATGTTGAAGAGGCTTTGCTCTTACAAGTACATTATATAATACTAAATATATATACGCAAGTGCTGAGTTTAAAAGAAGTCAGTGACTTTAACATGTCATATCTATATGGAGGTCGTTGAACCTTCTTTGAGAAGTCATTTTTTTCTAATGCCATCTGCTTTTCTCATGATTTTTGCCCCCCTCAACCCATAGAAAATGGATGTGTATTCAATCTTGAACTAAGCATGCTTGCAATGATTGAGAAATGTCTAAGGTCAGAGCTTACAAAAAATTTATAAGGGAAGCAGCAGGTATAAAAGAAACATTTTTTTTAAAGAGAGTTCATGAGCCTCTGTATGAATTGGGCATGACATATTCATGTTACTGACTTCATTTATTTAATGTGGCTCCAAATAATTGATACCAGTACAGTGATAAAAGTACAGAGACTTCACTGCCAGAATTGCGATAATGAAGAGCCTCCCTGCTGATTTCATTCATGGGGCTGTTAGTCTGCTGGGAAAGACCTCTGATGAAAACTGGGCTGCAGCAAATGCCATAAAATAATCAAAGGCAGAAAGACCTTTACCTGAGGGGAGCTTGGTCAGGGAGTGATTCAGGGCAGCAAAGGGAAAAGAAGGAAAATTGCATTAGCTGACAAACCAGGCACAGCTTTTAAAAAAATCTGATCCAAATTGTGAGGACTGCGTTATATACAGAAATCTGCCGCATCTTTGGAACAGATTCCAATTATGTGGCTCCAACAGCTAGTTAACTGGTATATCAACAGTGCTTTTTACCTTGCTGAATGTAGTTCAAACTTACTTTATCCTCATCTACCACCATTTGTTCCCTCTGCCTTAGACTGTGAGCTCTCAGAAACAGCAGCTGTCTTTTTATTATATGCTTGGCACAATGGGTTCCCTGTTTGGGCTATAGAAAATAATCATGTAGGCTCGAGACAGCCATACAAGTGCTGCAACACAGTTGATGTCAAGAGTCCTAGAGAGGAACTGAATATTAATATGAATCTAAAATCCTTTCTAAGCAAAAATCTCATTTGTCAACTCTGCTCATTTGTTTCACTTCATGTAAGTGTGTCAATGTTGATTAAAATTCATAAATATGCAGCAGAGTTACTGGATAAATGTTGGGTTATTGTTTACATATCAGAGTTCACGGAAGGCAGGAGCCTAGATGTGGAAAACTGTGTCAAGAGGTATAAGTCACTGCCAGGACAGACTCACCAAACAATACACAATGTCCCTGTGTAAACTCTGCTAGTGATTAACAATCTGTTACAATACAATAAAATAAATAAAATAAAATTCCTTTTACTTACATCTCATATTTACATAGCTTCTGCTTCCAGTGACTGCATGTCTTGATGATTTTTTTCCTACTAGATAAAAGAGATTCTGCTATCAGAAATCTCTTCCTCATGTGGGTGATTGTGAACTATGATCAAATTGCCTTACCTTCCCTTGCTGTGCCTTCTCTTCATTAGATCTATGTTACCTAACTGTCTTTATGCCTTTGCTACTTCAGATTCAAAATCTGGGTCATAGCACTTTGTGTCCTTCCAGTCTTGAAGTTACTATGCAGTAACTTCATCTCATGTCTTCAGCTACTCTTCCAAAGCTGCTCTGTCAGCAGCTCTAGTAAAAACTTGTTATGAATAATGCCTTATTCATCTTAAAACAAAACGCATTTCAGGTGAGTTTACAGGCACCTACAACTCCTTCTTCCACAAACGGACTGTTAGGATGTGCCTGCAGAAGGCGAGGTCACAGCTGTAGTGTGCAGTTACGGGTCACACGAATTGGATGAAGAATCAGAAAAGGCATTCTGTTAGTGGAGTTTAACTTGATTTTTTAATCAGGTACATTTGATATGCAGCATTCTTTAAACTGAGCAGACAAGCAATTGTTGAATAGCGCAATATCTATGCTTCCAATAGAGTCTGAAAATGGTGTGAAAATGAGTAGCTGTTGGGATGAAAAAGATGGAGTTATTGCAAATGTGGCTCAGAAATGCCACTGTTCTTTGAGAAAAGGGTGCAGAAAGAGCTGCTTACAGTGCTGAACACACCAAAATCTCAGTATGGGACTGAAGAAGTAGAGCAAAAATGGAGACACCTTCCCACCACTGAGAGAGAACAAAAACATCAACACAAATAGGCAACAATGAACATTGTGTGCCAAACAAATATTGCCACTAACACTGTGCTGGCTGGTTTTCTGTTGACAGAGCTTTCTAACACAAAGAAAATTTAGGGAATAAGGCACAGTGTGATGTGCATGTAGTGATACAGCTGCTCTCATCTCTATTCTTTAAGAGAAAAGGAAGAAATCTAGACACTTCTTCCCACTAATTAGACTGTCACACTTCCTAAAGCCTGGGCCTTGCCCAGATTACAGAATTTATATTGCTGAATAAAAGAGGGCCAGGGAGCAGCTAAGCACAAACCTCCAGGCTGGTGACCCTGCTGAACTGTTAGTTCACATCTGTCTCTGCCTGGGACCTCTCCAACGAGCTCTGCCCAGGGGACAGTTTGGATTTGCTTTGGGGAGGCAGCTCACACCAGCAATCTCAACTAACAGACAGCAAGGACTGCACTGCACTGAGTCTGACTTCTTCCATACTACACCGGCGCCTTTTGTACCTTTACACATTCCTATACAACAACCACGTGGCATGCAAAGCACCCTCCTAGCTCCAAGCTAAAGACAGCACCCTGGTAGTCTGCAGCGCTATTCAACATGCTTTGAACTAGCGTCCTCAACCCCAAATAGGCGTGAGAGGCACCCCGCAGGGCAGGAGACAAGAGGACCGAACATTGTGTAGTGCCGGAACAGTCTGCTCTGACGGGCCAATAGCCCTAATGAGTTTAGAGGCGAGCCGGTCCTTACCACTCAACCTTTTGTGCCAGGTACTGTCCTCTGGCTCTCCTTTACTTGGGTGTGGAGAGGCATCCAAACCGTTTGAAGGCCGAACTCGAAAAGTCCACTGCTATTCAGTGAGAAGACCTGTGTTAAATGAGTACATCTGGGGCTAGGCACTCACCTGATAGCAAGAATATTTTTAAAGAGAAGATCATCATCATCATGTTATAATAGTTATACATACTCCTAATCCAGCCAGTAGAACTGTAACAGTTAATTTACAGTGATGTTAGAACACAGGTTGACAGTTTTCAGTAAAGCTATTTTACATTGGCAAATTTAATTATGACAAATTATTTGACTAGATAATAGAAAATAAATGATGTTATTTGAATAAATAACAATAATATAATGGTAACAATAGCAATTGAAAAGAAACAAAACAACACAGTAAAGCAATGCTTTGGTTTTTGACATACTATGCACAAAAAGTTTTGCTTTAAAAAACAGCTGCTGTTTGAAATAGAAAATAAAAGGATCCAGGGAAGGATCCAAATGTCAACAACATATTTGGATTTAAACATTTTGGGCAAACTAATTATTTTCAGAATTTATTTCTGCACAATGTTTGGATTATTTTTTGGGTTTGTCCCCACTTAATTTAATATAAATATTTAATATGATCTTTTATATGTCAAAATTTTTCAATCCTGACATTTTTAATGGAATGGAAAATCCATTTGACAATCGACTTTAATTTGTATGCTTTTGAATTGTTGTATCAGCTTTTGGCTTCTTGTTCATAATGTCACTTAGCAGTGGCACTCTTCATTCTTGAAAGAACAATTATTACAAATACACAATACTTTTAAAATACCAAAGGGTAGGTAAGCGCTGCCTGTGTTCCCTTACATAAACCATTTGCAGAAATAGGATATAGGGAAGAAGCAAAACACCAAAGAAGGCTTCTCCACAGCAAGCTCTTGTGCATTTGCACTTGCTCTGCTCACTGCGGGAGTAAGATCAGTTGAGAGAAGTCAGCCTCCTAGGAAATTACTATCAGTATCAGGCTGGCTAACATCAAACCCGTACAATACAGATTAAGAGCCTGATGCAATTTCATCTTGAAAATGACTAAGTCAGGACTTGGAGTGATTGCTCTGGAAAGCAGAGGTTCAGCTAAAACTAGCTACAGTTGCCAGTAATGTATTGATTTAGTATGCCAGCTATAGCATCGATTATCTTCTGTCTGATTCAGCCCTCTGATTTCTATCTACTGGAAGTGAAGAAAAGCATCTCTCATGAAAAATATTTCAGCTCTTCTGCATCCTCCCACCAAATAAGCCCCCTACCAGTTTAAGGAATGCTTCACCATACTCAGAGCCACTTCAAACAACCAGAGCTTAATGTTTCTGAAATAAGGTTTCCAGCAAGGGTTGCACATATTAATAAGGTCAATTGAGGGCACACCTGCAAATGCAAGGGTATTGACTACAGGCAAGTTAACCTCTCTGGGCATGATCTAACCCGTCTAATCCACTGCCCTTTTTCCCCTTAGTAATAAGGCAGCTGGACTCCTAAAGGAATTTGTTTTAATTTCTTCTGCATTGTGGACTTTTACCTCCTGATGTTACTATATGTTAGATTTGCTAAACATGAGCGTAGTAGTTAGACCATTTCTAAAAGCTAATTGTATTTCTTGTGCTAATGAATTATTCATAGCATAATCATATAAATCCACTCTCCACATTGATGTTTTATTTTGCATACTAATCCGAACATTTTGCATTTTCCAGGTTTTGATCTACAGATGATCTTTGATATTGACCTATTCACAAGTATAGGGTTTATGTTGCCCTCAGTGTTTGGGTTTTGTTTTTTTTTTAAATGCAGCCAAATAGTGCATACATTTCATTAATATATGAGACAGGCTTTGTTTCATGACTTCCTCTTCTTCTCTAACAAAGCCTCCAGTTGTTACTTATCAAGGGCCTCCAAGAGATTTTCTAAGAACTGGTGTACATATCTCTGTAGGCTAGCTACAATACCCGTGTACCCAGATCTCACACCCTAAGATCTCCTCTGCAGTTTTCTCTACTAATTTCAGTTGCTCTTTTTGCTTCGAGAGCCAGAGCAATGCATGCAGAAGTCCCAGGAAAGTACTAGAAAAGTAAGGATGTTACCTTGATCTAAAGAACAAAGAATTGGCAGTTGTATAATGCTAGGGGCATATTGAACATCATCATACAATTGAGGCAAGGCATTGGATGTCATCACTATGCCCAAGATCTGATCCTGCCTTTGCCAGAAATAGTATATGTTTTCAAGGTTCTCATAGGCTTCAATTGGCACAGTGGTTTAAAATTCAAATGGTGAACAATCTCTGTTGTTTAATTGTATGCTTTTAGGATTCAGTATTGTATGAGAGTGAGTTAAAGTTGTGCTGAAAATGAAAGAGAAAAGCAATTTGTAGAAATTTGACAAGTAAGACTTTTTTGCAGCAGCAGCTTTGTTATTTACAAACCTTAGTCACAGCAAGCTTTGTTCACATCCATGAGGATTCCTACTGGAACTAGTTAATATTATCAAGCTGATGGTTAAAAGGTACTCAGAAAATTGCACCATAGTTTACACATTTGCATCATGATCTCATACCTCATTGAAAGAAGAGTATTTTTCAGTAATATAGGAGTGAGTTTTTTTTAATAAGAAAAATTAATCTTGAAGAATAGCGAGACTGTGATCCAACAAGGCCTTACAGAAGCAAGGAGATTTCCTAAAGGAAGTTTTCTGTCAGTCTGAGAAGCTGAGATGTATGATGCCAATGAGATGTAGAAACAGAAGGTGAGCTTTCCCTGAAGCAACCTGTGAAATCCTGATCTGGTGTTGTTGATAGGAGGCTGTTACAGACTTCTGAAAATGAAAATCTGACTCTGTATAGGATGACAGCTTTGTTTCTTACAAAAGCATAGTTAGCCCAGAAGAGGCAAAATTTTAGCTGAATGGAAATTTTGGCCAGGATTTCAGCCCAGTCTTTTGAGATCTGACCATTCTCATGTTCAGCCGAGGTTTCCCATCCCTCAGAAACATCAGGAAAGATTGTGCAGAGGTAGAAAATCACAGCTGGCTAGGTGAACAGTATCTGATGCAACTTCTGCTAACATGAACAGATTTTATGAGCATGCCTGTAACCAGGGGGCTGAGGGGAAATGTTAATTAATCTGAAGGAAAAAAATATGGCCAGAGGCCAGCTACTGTCTGAATTGATAGAGTAGCTCCAACACTGTAATTTCCAAACTGTAGATCCAGCAAGACTACTCTTTGCAATTGTATCTCCCAGGTGTCTCAGCAGTACTTTAACTGCAATCAGGGAAAAGTTCAATTCCAATAATAACTTCCTTCATTAGGAGGCTGGCTAGAGTAAGGGTATAAGCAAATACCCTATTAACTTGCATCATGGTTTGGAATTCAGTCCCAAACCCTTCCTCTTATTCATCATCCCCAGAAACAACAGATGTTAAATAAAAAAGAGGGGATGCAGTAATGATAACAAGGCTGCACCTCTGTAATGTAGAGGTCTGTTTTGATTAAAGAACTTCCTCTGCAGAAGGTAATGCCTGAGAAGAAAAGAACCTAGCTTGCCTTTCAGGTCCCTCAGGAATACTGCTGAAGGAATACATCTTGTCAGTGAAGTTTGTCATCATGCAGACGGTAAATATAATTGTTTGATTGCAGGTTTGAGCATTTTCTTTCAGCAAAGAGTTCAGTTCTAATTCCTAAACTTTTGTCATTAATTCTGCCCTTTGAGAAGTTGTGTCACACACAGCACTAAACAATTGACGTGCTATTTTAATAATATCGTCTCTCTAATCACTGAAGTAAATGAACCGAAGTAACTTTCAATTTAATTTTGATCCTTATCTTTCAGCTTGCTTAAACTTTCTAATCCTGTGCCTTTCCAACATCAGCAGCTCTATGCCTAAAGGAACTAAAATTCATAGACATCTGGATTGGAGGAGTTTAATATAATACCTGTCATAGTAGTAAGCCTAAAGTTACATATACTTGAGAAGTACACGTTTTATGGACAAATTTTAAAACATTTGAAAATTAATCAAATAATGTCTTTTTCTGATAATTTATCCCCTAATCTTACATGATGAACTGCTGGAAAGAGATAAATATGTGGTAATTAGTCTAATATCTAATATTGCATCATTATTTTAATATGTGACAAGAGTTACATGTTAAATTTTCTTCTGGCATTTCAGAGGGGCTTGTTTATAGGATTTACAGAAGGAGGATGAAGGGTTGTGCAATCAATGGCTTTGTAGCTGAGAGTCACCATGAGGTCACTGTTCGACAGATAAATGATGAATTTTTAAAGGTGATGCTTTATTCTGTAACCTTTTGACTTTTAGAATTGCCCTTGTAACAGACAGCCATGAGCTTCAGCAAATAAGCGAAACGTGAAAAACAGAAAATAAGGCTTATTATTTGACCTGCTTGTTAGGAAAAGCTTCCTTCATGTGCAGACTGAGCTTAAGTAAATCCTTGAACTGGGATTGTTGTTTTCTAACTAGCATCAGACAATAAAGCTTCCATCATGTCAAAATCACCCTAATGACTCGGATTCTTCATGTTCGTGTAAAAGATGCACGGTTTGACCAGGACCATGAGGTAATGTACAGTAAATAGAGGATGATGTTAGAGAAGAGATCTTGCTGACAGGAATAATGTGATTCAGCCTCTAATGACTCAGGGTTTTAAGAAGTGTTTTGGAGTAGACTTCAATTTACAATTCTCCTTTGAATTGTACTTGCTTATCATTAAACCCTCACAGCTGAAAGCCTTTCTCTTACACCTCAGAAGAGGATAAAATCTTGCCAGGAAGAAATGTGGATAATGTTTTGCTCAGGGTGATAAATATTCACACACATATAATAAAGGCCCAAATGCCAGAGATGGCCTTTCTTTTGTAGTGCCTCAAGCAACCATAGGCCACCCAAGGTGATGGCCAGCCCCTCCTCCTATAGTCCTGCACACTGCAGACCTCATGTCCCTGGAACCAGGATCCATCTGGCTTTTTTTTTTTTTTTTTTTTTTTGGCATTTTTAAACTTTGGTAATTTTCAAAAACAATCCCTGGTTTCAGCATGTTCAGATTTTTTCCTGCCCAAGTCTGAAGATCACTCCATTTTGTGTCTCTCTTCTAGAAAGAGTGAAGGTTGATGGCTACTAGGGAGACTAGGCAGCTTCCCTACTGTTGTCTTCAGTTCTCCCAGTCTCAGCACTTGTATTCCCAGTGCAGCCCTGGGTCACCTCTGCCCTTTCAGCCTTGTCTTTCACACCAGTGTCATGCACATCTCTAGGAGGTGAACTAGAAACTCAGTGATTTCACATGGTATTTTTTGTGTCCAGCATTTTAGTGTCCTGTTATTTTCAAAAGTTAGTCATTGCACAGAGAAAGAAAGCAGGGAGCCAAGACAAACAGGAAACAGGGGCAGCCACAGGGAAGAGAAATCTTAAATGGAACATTTCTGTTCTGCAAAGTAATTCTGATATTTCAAAATTTTTTGTCCATCACTGGGAAAAAAAATACACATACTGAACTCCCCTGCAGAAAAAGTATCTCCACCGTTTCCACCCCTACAAATAATAAAGAAAAACTAAAGTATATGTTTCCTAACTAGCTAATTATTTCCTAATGCTTGTTTTCATTGCATCTTACTGAGCTGCTTCTAGAACACCAAAAGCCTTTCAAATTTAAGATGAGCCTTTTCATTCTTCTAGATGTTAGCTAAATCTTTCCAGGCTTCTGGAAAAGTGCAGAATTGAGATATTGAAAAAATTCTGCTACAGCCTGGGTTTCTGGGCTCCCAACCATGCTTCAGGAACTTTTAAACTTTGTGGTCTGCTAAGTCTGTGGTAGTCGATACAGAGGCATCTCCCCAGAAATCTTCACCCTAGAAATCTGGATTCCTCAGGAGACTGTAGGCAGAAAGCAAAGTGGTTTCCAGTGGCCACCTTTTTTCAGCAGAGATTCATCTAAATTAATATATTTCTGGAAAACATTCTGCTATTGACAATTTTACATGCTTAATAGAGAAGGAAACCGAATCTGATTTTGTTTGGAAACTCCGAGACATTTTTATACATTGACTGGCTTAGGATGAAAAACAACTACCAATGACTGCAAAATCAGAGACAAAATTTTAAAATCTCACTCACGATAATAATGCCTCAGTTTCCCCATCTGTAAATTGTGAATAAATCTTCTGAGATGAACATTGCACCTCTCAATCACTTTAATATCTGAAGAGAACTTGAGAGTCACTAGATGTGCAGAGAACGTCTCTTTTCATGCCTGCAATGGGAGATGCATTGCCTGTGATGCCCTGTGAATCTCCAAACCTCACTTGTCTGACTTAAGACTGTAGTTGTGCTGCTTTGATGTCTTAGGGAGATAGCTTAAACTCCCCAGAGTAGAAAATCAAGTTGAAACATATTTCTTTCATGTGGTGTCTTAGGAATAGGTGCTATGGGTGCTACATTAAGTATACGAGGCTTGTACTTTTAGAAAATACCTTTAACACAGTCTGTGTGGGTGAGAATGATTTCCCTGCAATCTTTGATTCTCTTTTTTTTCTCAACCAATTATGGTCTTCTAAGACAGGATTGTGTCAACGGGCATTTGTGAAAGGTGGGAAAGTTCATGTTCTGGGCTCAAGTGGGAATATGATTCGTTCTCTTCTGTCCTTAAGGGTTAAATGGTTACTCAGATAACCCAGATTCTGCAGGAAAAGACCTCAATTACAATCAATTGTCCATCCATCAAAAAGTAAAATCTGCTAATCTGTAGGCTGTGTTGATTCATATATAATTCACTCCTAAACAGCATGAAGACAAAGGGAAAAAGCAACACTCCTCTAATACTTCTAGTTACCAAATTCTCTGTAAAGTCTCCAATGTGCTAATTTCTTTCAATGTGGTAAGAACAAGCTCTTTCTTTCTGCCTGTCCATATCTTCAGGTTGTAAATGCAAGAGAAGGATTGCACCTTTCTCTTTTCTGCAAACTCAGCTCCCTCAGTCCCTTCTGATGGAGGTCTTTGGGCAATACAATATATAAATATTTATTGCTCTGCCATAGAAAAGAGTTTATTTCTCTTCCCAGGGGCATTGGCCCCATGAAATATTATGAGTTCTGAATATTTTACTGCACAGTAACTCCACTACCAGTTCCACCTTTCTTCATTATACAGCAGCTGAACATTACATTCTTCCTCAGGGATGCTGAAGTTTTCTCATACTTTCCTAGGGCATGTTTTCCTGGAGTCACATGAACTTCTTTTTACTAACTAGAGGATATAAACATCAAAGTGCCAACACATTAAATGCCAAGTATCTGAATTTGACCGAAGTGAGAAAACCACCTTAAAAATCTATTGTAATGAAGTTTGTAGCTATGTAGAGCTTCATTTCACTATCAACCAAGTCAGGCAGACTTACAACAGAGGCTTTTGCTTCAAAACCCAAAGGCTGCTTACTCACTAACAAAGAACTTTCATATAGCTGTTGGAGCCTTTGAGACCACTGAATGGCTCTGATTTCTTCTGGGTAGGAGGCAGTGGTGCTACACTCACCTTTGCAAGCTTGAGACAGTTTTACTGCAAGGAGGGCAATGAATGCTGTATTCCTTGCTGCAGACTTGCTCGGAATCTATGGCTTTAAATAAACTCGGCGGGCCACTGTTTTCTGGCATGCCTCATAAATCTGCCTATATAAGTCTCAGTACATTTTGCCATCTATTACTCATGTCCATATTAGAGATAAAGTAATTCTCTTTGAACTTCCACTGCTGCCAAAAAGCAGCACATCATAATGCAGAACAAATACTTCTTCATGTTATATCCCCTTTATTTTTGTGTTTGACCCTTGCATTTTGTGGTGGGGAAAAGTTTGCAACTTCTTCTCTTGTTTTTGGGATGGCTTCCACAAAATTTTTGAGCCCTGATGGAAAGGGAAGAAACTGACTTTGCAACACTTCCTGAAGTGAGTAATATATTTAGAATAAGGTTTTGGAGAAATTCTTGCTCTTTTGTTATATGCCCTGGAGCAAACGTGTGGCCAATTAAAATCAATTAGCTGCATTTGTGGGTGAATTAAAAAAAATTTGGTTGCTTACACAAGCTTTAAATGAGGCTTTCTATCTTTGATACAAAAACTGCACTTCTCTAGAGACTTTGGAATAACCTTACCATGAAAGTTCTTGTCTGGAAAGTTTCTCACTTAATTTCAGATTTTTTTTATTCCTTGCAGTTTGAGAACACTTCTTTCCTCCGGGTCCAGTAGCCTCCAGACAGAGGCTGCAGATGGACATAAGAAAAGCAGGCAGTGCTGTTCAGGTACTGAAAATTTAATCTATTCACTTTTGGGATCCATTTTAGAAGACTAGGCAAAGTTTCAGACATTTCCCTTGCTTGGGCCAGTGTGCCTTCTCTAATTAGAGAGGTAGGTTAAGTTATCTTCTCATTGCAGAAATTAACACTTGCAGGGACTGCCAGACAATTTTGTAATGATTCAGGAAGAGCATCCAACTTCAGAGAAAGCTGTAGTGTTCCAGTACCACTTTGTCAGAGATGAAAGTTCACATTTCAGCTAGGAACAAGTTGCTCCAGAACGCCATTAGACCATCCTTGCACACAGTGCATAGTGTGCTGTATATTAATGTTCTTTCTATAAATAAAACATTAAGTTTATCCCATACATCTGGTTTTCACATCTAAGTATACCCTATACAGCCCTGGGTTACAGTTGGGCATGTAGACAAAAAGCATCGCAGCAAAGGCAGACAATAGACTACTCCACTTAATTCTGTGTAAATGAATCTTTCCTGTTGCAGTTTGCTGCAATGAAATTCACCCATTTGACTACCCTACAAGCACTGAGACTGCATGTAGCAATGCTAATGAATGGTTTCAGGCACTTCTTTACAGAACATAACTGAAAAAAAGCCTGTTTGTACCATTGTTGTTTTCGTTGTATTTGAATGCTAGACAGCTTCCTGTCTCCTGTTGTCTCAGGAGTGACTCTTAGTGTCAAGTAAGGGAAGCAGAGCTGCATTGCTTTGACACTGTGGCATGCATATGGTTGATAATCCCCTTGGTGTTCCATGTTTCAAGAGATTTTAAGGGGAATCATTTCAGATGCAGATAACAGTTGTCCTGCTTCTCTACGGATTACCTTTTAAGCTTTTACTTTTACTCGCTGTATATCAGAGCATACTTCACCTCAAGTGCTTCACCATTTAGAAGAGGTATGAACCATAATTGGTGTATGTGGCAGTAGCCTGCTGTTAAGGTATGTTTACACATTAAACTTTCAAAAATGCAAATTTATAACGTGATTTTTATACCTGGACAATAGGCTGCATCGCTTTTTATTTTCATTTGTTTCAGTGAGGCTTAAGACTACCAGGAATCAGCCTGAACTCAATAAATTTAGACAAATTTTAAACTTAAATAAGTGTTTACATATGTACTTGTATTGGTTTATCTGGATTGTTTAAAAGCCTTACAACTCTCCGTCATGGTCAAGGTTTCTGTTAATTCTGTACAATCCCGCTGAACGTGTCTGTAGACATAAGTGAGAGCAGAGTGCAGCCTATGACATTGTATTGGCAAAAACATCTATTTGAGAAAACGATTGTTTCAAATAAATTCTACTGAAACTGAAACAAGTCATCTTTTAGTAGACACTGTTTTGGAAAACATTAGCCCCCACTGTGACAAGTAAGTAAAGACAGGATTGTGATGGAATCATAACCAATGCTGCTGCAACTTGCCAAATATATAGCATTTAATAATATGAAGTGACAGCAGTCCTGAAATTCTAATGCTTTAAAGCCATCCACATTCAGAAACAGGTTGAAAAATAATAGCATGAATTTATATGATACATGTAAAATTCTACTGGTCTGTCTGGAAAGAGTATCCTGTTAAATGAAATATCATTAAAAGCCCCTAGCTAAGAAGAGGCCAAGTGATACCCGGTGTCTAACAATGTTTTAAAAATACATCCTCTACTTAAAATGGAAGTCAATGAATGTCGTTAATTCATGAGTGTTGCACTGCATATTGCTAAATAGCTAGATTGTGTCCCTAATGCAAATAGCGGAGGGCATACAGAAGAGCTGCAGTAGTCAAGTCAAACAAACAAAATATGGATTAAAGTTTTAGCAAGTGGGCTAGAAAGAGCATAGGTCTCAGCCCAGCTAGATTCCAAAGACACTTTAATTACATGATTGATGTGGGCTTCAAAAGAAAGCACTGAATCCACAATGACCCCAAGGTCACAAGCATTATCTGAAGGATAAAAGAACTACCACAAATGGAAACTACCACAGATGACACCTGAGACCTCTGCGCCAGTGAACTAATCAATAGCAACTCAGTTTTGTCTGTGTTAAGTTTAACAAAAATTTGAAGTTACCCATGATTAAATATCACAGAGGCAATTACACAAAACATCAAACTTCTCTGTAGGCTCTGCAGGGACTGAGAGGATATCCGAATATTGTCTGCATACAAATGACACAGCAAACAGGGCAGCTGAATAATGTTAACTAAGGGAAGCATATAAATAGAAATCAAAATTGAAACTGTAAGAGAATCATAGCCTTCCTAAAGAATGAATTCCCTCCAGCAGAAGTGAATTTTGTCAATAGGTATAAAACAACAGAGACAAACTAGTCCCAGCTCCCAAATGGAATTAAAGAAAGGCCTGATAAATTGTCACTGGAAAGTCAACATCTAATAAAATGTATGAGCTGTTAAGTAATTTAAATATTTTATTCACCTCCATTAATACTTCTGGAAGCAGGAAGTCCCAATGAAGTGGCCTTATTTCATTTAAAAGGAATAGCTTAAGTTATGTAGATGTATTAGTGATGTACTCAGCCTTTCTCCATAGATATCAGTAGTATTGTTGAATTGCAATAATGCAGTAAGATGGTAAGACAATTGCTGATCGGTGATATTGTCTCTTGAAAGACAGTGCTGCAACGACTTCCAACATCTCATATACCTTTGGAAATAGAAAAAGGGCAGGCACAGACAGAAGTGGAGTTAGGTCATTGTGACAGAAGTGAGAGTAACTTTGTGCATGCATTCAAGCCAGATGGAATCTCAACTTGACAGGGAAAACATCAGGACAGGAGTAACGGGAACAAGCGAAGGTCCGCAAGCGGGAGGATTTCCAGACAAAGTGCAGCATGGCCAAAAAAATCTAGGCCATTTCCAAAAATTAACGTGGGAATTAATAATGATTTATGACTGTAAAACTGACATTAATTAAAGCAAGTTTAGCAGTATCCTTATCACTTAAATTTGATGCTATTACATCTGGCTGGAAAGAGCATACAAATTACCCAGAAAAGGACTTTTAGCTCACCTACAGGTTTTTTTTTTTCTATCATGTTTGCATTTCTTGACCATGTTAGTGCAGGATCTGAGCCAAAAGCAGTCACAATGGAATATGGATAGAGGATGAAAACTTACTAAATCCTAGAGGGATTGCAAGGAAGGACAGTAGCAGAATTCAGAAGGCAATGTCAGAGACTACAGGTTAAAATGCTCTCTGAAGTAAAAAAATTCAGAAAATCAGCTACCTAAATAGAAACCTAAGTACAAAGGTTTGCTGGTTTTATGTGTTGGTTGTGTTTGTTGGGTTTTGGTTGTTTTTTTTTTTGTTTTTTTTAAGAAATCTATCTAACTGATCCTAAATACCAAATACAGAGAAAATAAATGCAAAGACAGTTGTTCCCAAAAATCAATTCTTGGTTTCTAATAAATTGGGACAGGGAGGAGGGGTCAGCCATGGACCATATGTTTCCTCCACCACCTTCATTTAGTGGCAAAAATTGACCTTTGCTCTTCAGTTCAAAAGTCCAGGCCTTCTGTGAGCTTACATAATTAGATGTCAGCTGTAAGGCAATAACGTAATGAAACTCAAGTGTGGATTTAACAGAACAGCTGAGGGGAATGTGACCTCCTTCTCTCCCCCCATCCCCTCCTCTCCCCTGCTTCAGTTTATGCATCGCTACCTGGCAGCGGGTGCTCTGAGGCCCATCCCCATGCCAGTGCTAGGAATGGGGGCACCTGCTACCAGGTCCATGCAGTCCTGCTGTGAGTCCCGTAAGGAGCCAAGAGTTGTCCAGACTCTGTGGGAGGAGCCATGATCTGGGGCTTAGCTCTCCTGTTTAGATCAGGTAGTGTCTGCCCTTGAAACAATGCTATCAGCTCCTGCTGTCTGTGGGGTTCAGGACGGAGATTAGGTGTGGGAATGGACTCAGAGAACCTGGTAGACCTCAGAAATACACCCCAGCTCCAGGCATGTGTCGCAGCCATGTTCCAGGTACTAGGGGGAAACATTAAGTGCTTGCTTCCCGTCTCTGCCCCTGTGGCCTGTTGCCCATAGGAAAGAAACTCCAGAAGGTGCACAGGCTACAGGGGGGCTCATCTTGCTCAGACCAGGTCCCAGATCTGGACAATCAGTGCTTGAGGTGATTCAGTCATGGTGGGCTAAAACTTCAGTGTGCAATCCCACTTGAGTAACGTAAAAACCCAAGATAAACAATGAGTCACTTAACCAGAAAATTATCTACGTTTTGCATGTTAAATGGGATGGTTTGGACAATAAAGACAGAGAAATCCACTCTACCCTCCCAGCTAAGAATTCCTGCACAGAAGATCAGATCGTAGTTCTACTATCTGCTCACAAAGGAATCTAAACGTGCATCACCTTTGGGCCAGGGAATAGCATAACTGCATGTGTACGTGGTTAAAAATGCACCCGTATTGTAACTAGTTACAGGGATCACCACTGCTTCCTCTAGTTTTTAATAGAATTTTCCCTTTGTTTTCAGTTTTGGGTCTGGGTGTTTTTTTTGGGTTTGGGGTTTTTTTTGCTTTTGGGACTTTTTTGGTAACAGCATTAGAAATGCAATTATAGAATTTGTGAATTTTTAAAAAAGATAAAGTATGTCTGGAAATGAATAATTTTAGGTCTACAAAAAACTTAAGAGGAACCATGAAGCAAACAAAACTTGTCAATAATCCAGACAGCTCTGAGCACAAACAATGAAAAAGAAATTCACCTGTTCACCTTGGCAGGGGCTTTCTTAACTCTTGAGAAAAATAAGTCCCTTCTTTAAGTCCCTATGTGACACACAAGAATAGCTCTTAACTCTTTCCTGAAAGATTTGCCAGGTCACTAACTCTTTTATAACATCTCAAGCTTTCTACAAGGCATAACATGTAAAGCAGAGGTTAATACTTCACATTGTCTCCTTACCACCAGTATTAAAAGGACAAAATCCATCATGTCCCCAGAATCACCTTCTTGCTAGTCCTACTTGGTGTTACCCTTTTTTATGGTTAAATATTATTTAGATCAGAAATAAGACCTACAAACACTGGTATCCATACAACACTTGTGAATTTTTTGCACACCACCTTCACATCTCTAATTTTGGTATTTCCAGATATTTAGGCTTCAGAAAGTTGAGAATTAAGCTTTTCTGTTTTGTAAATCTGGGAGAAACAGTCTCTGCTTGTTTTCAGCAATATTAATATACTTACATCCCTATTGATAGTCTATGTGTGCATCTTTGATCCTATGGTCAGGATTCGTGACTCTTCAGTGGGAGCAGCTGATTTGGAGTTCTTATTTCTCTTTTTTCTAGGTTTTCATATTTATAGGAACAAATCCACATATTGCTGGAGCAGAAGTCATACAGGTGACCTCTGCCAGGTCTAGTTGCAGTGGTCTGAGACATAGCAGTCTAGCTGTACCCCTAGCCTGCAGATGACTTATACTCATAGCAAAGGATGCAAAAGCAGATATTTGCAAGTTCTCCACTGGCAGCAGTTCACAGTCCAACATATAGGATGCAAGCAACATTGATCATTGATAGCTTGATGAAAGCTATGTCTCCCCTAAGCCATAAATTCAGTTTCAGGTTTTCTACTGCCATATCAAAAATACCATAAAAGAAAGGACTTATCTAGTACAAACTCATCCTGGCAGGACTGGTGTGCTCAAAATACACTAGCATGCAACCTTTCTCTATCAGCACGCCCATGACAAGGTCGCAAGTTTTGTCACACCTTCATTCTTATCCATTTTTTACCCAAAGTTCTTGTTTACCCTTCAGTACAGGCTGCAGAGCCCTGTAGCAACTGTTTCTTTTCAGACACTGGCATCGGACCTTGACCATTATGTCTACATGGAGCAATTACAGCAGATGCCACTGCAGTCTAGCCTGAACTAAGCCCCAGGCCAAAAGCAGCTGTACTGGACACCTATACACATCAGCTCTGCTGGGAAAAGCTTAATATTTCCCTTCCTTGCCATGGAATTCTTACAAAACACATCTGTGTGTTTTGCAACTATTTTGTTGGTCCATGCTTCCCATTTTCTGCCTCTTGCCTCCCGCCTTCTCTACACAGTCCACAGTGAACAGAAAGCTGATGCCAAGCCTCGATGCAGCCGCATCATTTGCCCAGTCCTGCTAGGCATGGATACACGCTGTTGCTGCTATTTCTGTTGCTCAAGGGAGAGGCAAAAATAGCACATGGTACTTGTAATGCCAAGATTCCCGGGGCATTTTGGCCTGCCAGTGGCATAGTACTTTTTATGAAGCTATTTCCTGGGTCACCAGTTGACCTTGGAAATGGAAAGCTGGCCCTGTCTAAGTGAACTACCCCAAAATATTCCTGCTGTGTGGCAGGGCTGGTGTCCTGGTATGCACAGGACAGACAAGTAGCGAGCTGTCTAGAATACCAGTGACACGTGCTGGCAGAAAATCACCACTGCATGCTTTTGTTCATTTGGCTATGCCTCGTACTGATTTCTAAACTGGCTTAAATCTGCTTTGCCTGGTGATCCAGCAGGTTAAGGCTCTGACACCTGTCTCATGGAGCCATGGCCGGTAAGGGCTGCTGCAAGAACTTCCAGGGGTTTCTCCTCCCAGCAGAACTGACACCCTGACTTTTAGAAGCTTTCAGTAATTTTTTCATTAGCATAATACATGTACTAGGCTGCTATTCTTTCTTCAGGTTACACAGGTATCTTTCACAAGGCCATTATACAGACATTGGTATCCTCCCTAGTAGTTAGGCTAGTTAATGCTCTCCGTGATAAAGGAGTCTTGAGATTTTTCCATTACAAACCTCTCAGAGCTTCAATGTTTGAAGTAAGGCTTCAATATACCATAAAAGAAACCCTTAAGCTTCAGAAGTGTATTTTTTCTCTAAAACTCTCCTCTGCTACAGCTGAGCAAAAACTATTAAAGAAGCTAACCCATTTTCTTTTCTTTCACATGTATATAACATATACAAATTATAATTAATTTTAACCTTACCTTAAAATATTCCTAAGAAATAACACATCCAAATTACATAATTTCACTATAATGAAAATTGAAGCTGCAAAGTAAAGTACTCAAAAGTTGGAAAATAACACAATCAAGGTTGGCTGTGCAAGCATAATTTGTCCCTAGTGCATATATATTCTGGTACTATTTGAAAAAAGCTGTTTAAAATCGTTGATCTTTCTTCTGACAGCAGGATCCCCTGCACCAGGCAGCTCGCAGATCAAAATTGAATTTGCTTGGGAAATAGTGATTCTATCATCTCGCAGTCTTCAAATCTGCTTCTGTAGGATTGAGAGGAGGACACATTAAGAGAAAAAAGGCTTTGAATTTTTGTTTGCCTGTTTTGTGTGTAATATTAATTACTCTGCCGGGAGATAGAATAATATGGGTTTCAAACATGTCAGTGCTATGGACCAGCAGGTTCCAATCTCAGCCATACTGACTTGTCTGCCCACAGACTGTAAGGTCTGTCTTGACAGCTGCATAACCATCCTTCAGGCAAAATTTTAAACCAAAAAAACCCCCAAATTCTAATCCCCTCGCCCTGTTTTCCACTGATCTTAGAAACCACATAACATTTCATTACAAATTTTCCTGTGATCATTTGCCAAAGCATATAATCTTTATTCAATATTTTTCTACCACTGACTGCACGTATTGGTTATTTTCATTTAAAAGATTTGTATGCACCTACTATCATGGTATTTGGATGCATGACAGTACTATTCTCAGCTAGAAAAGAATCCAAATAGGACCAAAGGGAATATGATGGAGCAGCCAAGACAAATTTCTATGATTTAAATTTGTTACATTTGTAGATTTTTTGTTAGGTTGATGGTCTTTTAAGCCAGGCTTGCTGGCAAAACGCACAATAGCCATACAAATTGTAAAGCCTGACAAAAGTGTTTCCAAATTAGAGAGTTTGAAATCAACAGAAAATAAATGTAGATCGTATTCACATCCTTAAAACAGCTGCAGTCACAGAAACAAACCTGACCATACCTTAAATCATAAGCCTTTCAGTTCTCATTAAACATTAAAGACTATGATTGCCTATTAGAAAATAATGGTGTACTGAATGCATTCTGAATGGCTTGGATGCATTACACCCACCAAGCCAATCTGAGAAACAAATGCAGGCCTTGTCATGTTTTCAGAATACAAAGAATGGGTACCTCTGTGTTGACAGTTTCAGGCGTATGAAAATTACCCCACAAATGACAGCTTTTCAAAAGACCATAATAATAATCAGGAATGTCTGCTGTAGCTAACTTGGGACCTGACAGCAACATGTGCGTGTTTCTCAATGTGAAACATTTGTACTTTCTACACTCAACTGGATATACTTGTGCCATGAATTTGAGGCACCCAAGGGCTCTGATTCCCATGACCTACTAACAGTCATGCAAAGCAAAGAACTTGTACAGCACAACAAATTCCTGTCTTTGTATTTCCCCCCTGACAGCAGGGCCAGGGAGTTAGAGCTCTTGTGCTGCTTACAGGGCTTTTCATGCAGGAGTTATTCTCAAGGGGCGGTTTCTATAAAGTTTAAGATCCTTTTAGATAGAAGAGTGGTTGGAAAAAAAATTCCTTAGCATAATTGAGAATCAGGTTTGTTGTGTACCTTGCAGAATACTAAAACACTGAAGTATTTAAGAATTAAAGGTGAGAACAAATCTGTGTATTAAATTTTGACTGTGCCTATGTTCCAGGAATGAAAAATAGGTATTGCCAGAGAGGAAATGAAGTGATGACCAATGAACAATAAAAGATTAGGATGTCTCAGAAATTGCTGGCCAAATGCAATGTAATAAGGATGGCTTCATTATGAAAGATGATATGCAAGAATGTTGAGAAAATCTTCTTGCTAGTCCAAATAGGAAAATATTGAGTGTTCTATAATTGATACCAAATGTTACTTAGCATTTGAACCTCTGCCCTTGAGTTTCTAGCAGTCACCAAGACAGTTTAATACTAACCACATCAATTGGTTTCAGCTACTGCTTTATAACCAAAAACCAGAACCGATGCTGATATTGTAACTAATTTTGTTATTTCTGTGGGTATGAAAAAGGAGTCTCCTAGGTTTATATGCCAAAAAAACAGGCAAAAATTTACTCTATGATGCAAATGGCTTGTAGGAAGTATCTGACAGCAGATAATGTATAGAGGCAAGAGAGAAAAAAGAAATCACGCTAAGCAATGGTCATAGCATATTAATAACCTAATGACTATCAAGGTAACATTAATGTCAAGAGAGAGCTTAGGTGAGGACATGTGGTACAACAGTGGATATTAAATAGACAAGAATTATAGAAGTAGTGTGGCTGGATTTAGGAATGTATTGGCTGCAGTACTTATGAATTCCTAACAAAGTATCTCATGTTGGCATGAAGTATGATCATATGGAGACAAATCTGGCAGAAGAAACATTAAGTAGTAAATAACTATAGTCATAAAGATTCTGAGCAAAGGAGTTGCCAGTTTTGATCAGCTAGATCAACTTGGCCAACTGGTAATGAAGTAAAAGTCAGAAGCATAACTCTCTGATTCATTCAAGACCACTCTTGAGGTTTAGTTTCCCATCCTGTACACAGACACATCTGAGGGTGTCTGACATCAGCTGGGACTCTGTGAAGCTGCATGCATGAACCCTGTGGTTCACTCTGGCAAGAAAAGGGCACTTGGTCAGCACTAGATTTGAAAAGTCAGAAATGCAGCAGGAAAACAGATTTCTGTGGTTGGAGATTCTTGGAAAGCAATCTACTGAGAGAGAACTGGAAAGAACAATATGAGACAAAGATTTTTTCAGTATGTCTTCAACAGGCTTAAAGGTTTGAACAGTTGTTAACTGGAAGCTTATTCAAAATGCCAAATGAGCCCATAGCAAGTTCTAGTTTTGGAGTACCATTTGTACACTACCAACTGACCTATAGGTCCTAGACTGACTGTTCTTCCTTTTGGTACCATGAGAGACAGACAATAAACCTAGATAAAATAATGCAGGTCTTCTATGTATCCCCATGCCTCCATTTCCTCATTTTCTGGAGAACTCTTTAGGCTGAGGCCTAAATTTTCCACATTCTTTCTTTTCCCCCTCTTGTATGAGACTCTCCTCTAGCCTGTGGAATCTTTTGTTTGGGAAACCCACTTGCATTATTTCTTCTTCAGCTTTCTAAAATGGCTTCTCAGACTTTCTTTGATGGCTGACAGCCTCTTTTTCATATTGGTAGGATGACTCCTGATCAGTTTTGTCATGTAAACATAGCTCTCTGGAAACCAATCCACACACTAGTAGCAAGATCCCCTGAATTATTTTTTATGGGACAACACTCTTTACAGTAGTATTTCATACAAAATGGGCATATTTGAGGAAGAAAAGACAGTGGAAAGTGGTGAAGGAGCATGGGAGTAGATACAGAATAGGGAGTACATAGTGAGAAGTAATAAAAGAGCATGAAAAAGAGAAAAAATAGAGGAAAAAATGCTGCTTTATACTTATTGCATTGTAATTATTTATAGTTTATGTTCTTACGTTGGTATTTTGAAGGAGGATGGACCTATGTGTTGTGATTAAGAGCACATTGAGCTGAAGAATCAGCAGCATCCCATTGTGAAGGCATAAACACAATGATGACAACACATTGTACCATACCACAGCCTGGGGCTCCTTGAGAGCTCCTGGGACCTGGAAGGGCTCTGTGTCAGAGTGCATGGGGCTACCAACAGCAGGCTGTGACACATTTATTGTGAGGGGATTGACGTACATTCAATGTGAGTAACTTTTTGCTGCGGAATAGGCAAGGTTGTAACCAGTCAGTGGAGCTGTGGATTCAGAGTGTGGTCATATGAAAAGTGCTTGTGGAAAAGAGGGCAGAGGAGAATCAGAAGAGAGACTGCATTAACCAGTATTTCTTTTTTGCACTGAGGAGGATCGAGGCTGGAAAGCCTAGTCCTCTGCACTGCCTTCTTTTGAGGCTGCATATTCCTATTAATTACTAATTATTCACGCTAATAAAGAGAAGGAAGATATGCTTCCAAGTATGATTAGAAAAATCAGTGCTTGGGAGCTAACTCAATGGACCTGCAATGACTCCCCTGACTTCTTAGCAGGAAATTGGATCCCTCTTGTCACTTTTTTATGGTGTGTTTCTCAAGTATTTATGGGAGGTAAAATGGAATAAAATATTAACCTTATGGAGAAAAAATACTAGGGTTAAACAATCATATGAAAGTTATGTATGAACTGTCTGCTTTTATGTGGAAGCTTATTTCTAGAACATGTATTCGCCTGAAGGCTTTAATCACAATACTTTTAATTTGCTATATGAATCCTAAATAATATTTACTTGTTCCTCCTCTAATTTCAAGGAAGTGATGGAAAATAAACAGGAAAGGTTGTTACAACTTATACCATGTTTACTGTTTTTACCGTATCTAATTACTACAGTCATTTTCCTTAGCGCATGTTAGAGATTAACTGCTTGCCCAGTGTTTCTTCTGTAGTCAACATGTGCTATCTAGGGATTTCCAAAGAAGAACTGAGAAGGTGGACCAACTGCATTTCTAAAACTATTTTTCAAATTATACCCACTGTTATGGTTTTGGAATTACTTTTGTGATGTTTTGGATATTAAGTGATAGATTTTGATGTTTGGTCTTTGAAAGTGACTGGAGCAGAAGTCATTGACAGAAAAAATAACCTACGATGAAGTTTTCTGCTTTACACATAGCTTTCCACCGGGCATTTTTCATGCGTGTAGCTGAACAGTGAGATGGCCACAGCTTTTCTCAGGCTGGTAGCACCTGGTGCAGTTCTGGCCAGAGAAATGGAGCAGAGATAATTCTTACTCTTGTTTGATGTGGCACCCATGAAGAGAGGACAACACCAGAAATGGTGAGATACTTGCTTTTAATGCTTGGCTAAGAACTTCACTTTAGTTGTTGAGATATTTTTGTCATCCTTTTCCCCCTTCTGCTGCTATTTTTCTGTTAAGGCTCTTAGATCATAGCCCTGAAACACAGACAATCAGTTACAGTACATCTCTACACTGTCGAACACAATGATATTCGGGATATAGCCTAATATTTCATTTACCAAAGTATAAATTATATCACTGTAACAAATTTTGTGACTATAAAGAAACATCCATTATTTCTGTGTTATCTCAGCTAAAATTCTTGTGTTGCAGTATACCATGTTTCTCGTCTCTGTTATTTAAAATAATCTACAACAAATGTGATGTGAAACTTCAGAGAAAACCCAAGCAATGCATTTTATGTTGGCTGACAGCAAAGAACTGCATTAATTTTAACATCCAAATAACATACTCTGCTCCTAGTGCATATAAAGCACAAACAAATGATCCTCTTCCTACAACTAAAAAAAAAAAAAAAAAAAAGAAAAAAAGAGAAAGAAATAAAAAAGAGTTGCCTAGATCTTCTTCTTTAACATGAAGGAGGGCCTACTGATCTAAAAATCTTCAGTGTTAGCATTGCCCATGATGACCACTTGCCCTTCCTGTAGAAGCAGTTGAGCTTAGCCTTCAGCAACATTAGTGCCTCAATAGACTACACTGCAACATGCAGATGCCCTCTGCACAGCTTTCAGCATGGACTAGAAAGGATGACCTTTCTAGTGACTGGCTCTGTAGTCAATGGAAACATTCTCATATCTCAGCAATGATCTCAGAGCTGAACTGCCTTATCTGTCCCTCTACTGGGTGTGTTGCCCATGTGTACTTTATTTGAAGCTCACCTTCTGCCCATTCAGTTACTAAGGGAAATGAGAAAATCCTGTGTGTGGAACATATTTTAGCATTTTTATAGTACTTACAAATCGACACAGTGGGGTAATTCTGTCAAAACTAGGTATCACCAAAGCAGGAAGAACAAATAACTAGAGCTACAGAAGAGTTAAGAGTGTTTGTTCCTGTGCTTTGCTGAAGTAGATGAAGTGTGGGTATCTCATAAAATATGCCCGTGTGCTTTCTTTTTTTCATCCTGCACTCACTCCTCTGCAATCTGCTTACCATGACAAAAGTCACCAGAGGCGTAAAGTGCTGTGATAATGAGAGAACTGTAGGTAACTTCCAATCAGTCCCCTGGGGCATATTTGAAGTTTACTACCCATAGGATATAACGGTTTCTCCATGCGATTGCAGCTGACTCCACATTTCTCCTTCAGTAAATATATGCAACCATTGAAAAATAAAATTCAGGTTTACCTTAAGAGAGTGCTGAGCACATCTCTCTCTGTATGCCTCATGTTTATCCATCTACAATCTTGCAATCTTTGGAAATCAGTGTATTGGCTTTTGTTATAGTAATCTCACTGTTGGAAGCAACCACCATTTGGCTATTGTAAGTTTTATGTAATTAGTAATTTATGGCCCCTAATTTTCTCAGACACTTTTTGCAGCTGAAGCTGCAAATTACATTATGCCAAATATTAAACCTCTGGAGGCAGCGTACGTAGTCTTTCAAAGACCAAAATTATACCTCTTCAGAAGGCTTACTCCCCTAACAAATGTTTATTAAGAAAGATTTATTTGTATGTAAAGTGCTGGCATAAATTACAATATAGGAAATTTAATAATTAATGATCTTTTCCATTATATTAGTCTGATTACCATTATATTTTCATCAATTAATGAATGTGTTACTGAAGTAATAGCTTTATTCCTCCTAAAATATACACCTGAAATTACTTCATGGGGTAAAGCACACATGTAAAAGCTGTGTTACATGGGTTTTTTTCAGCTGTTGTTTGCAAGTTGCTCCAGTAACACTCTATGCAAGACAGAGACATGAAACCCTTTCAGCCATCTCATGACATTAGCATTAAATTATCATTCCAGTTTTCAAGAGAAAGAAGAATGTGTTTAGCATTTCCTTTCATTGTGTTCTGCTTTTAAATATCCCTAACACTCTGCCAGAATTAAAGTCAAAAGTTAACACTATACTAATGGGGTTAATGTGTGGTCAAAGTCTGCATTTTTTTCTGCCAGAAGAGCATTTGACATTATTCTTGTTGAATAAAGACAGTCAGTAGCGATATGTTACAAGCCCGCAGCTCTGAAAAGGAAAACCTGGCTGTTTACACAAAACGGGATTGCTGTATTTTTTTGTTCTAAGCAGGTCATGCTGTGCGAAGAGGTGTGTTTTATTGGTACTTACAAGTGTGATGCTGCTGCTTTGCAGTGCAAGGAGTCTTTCAACACACAAGGGCCTCAAGTTTAAATATAATGATGTGACTGTTTATTCTCTATGTTGATCCACTGTAGCTCTATTCCAGCTTCATCCCAGCTGATTTCCATTATGTTATATTGCTCTGTGCCCAGCAGCAGCACAGTGATGAATCAGGCATTATTTTCTTCAGTTTCCAGAGCACAACAGTGAATTTTCTAGGTAGCCTGTTCAAAGACTTCTGCATTCCCTTATGCTGTAAGACAGACAAGGATGAATAGGAGCCAAAAGGAAACGTAAAACCTCAGAGAGAAGCCATCTGCCCTCTTTTCATCTCCTCACGACAGTCTCCTGGTAGCAACATTGTGTGGTCCAAACCTGGCTAGAAAGGGTTAGCTGAGTTTAAGAAGGAAACATTTTGCAGTGCTTGGTTCCCTGCTAGGAACCCAGTAGAAAAGGAAGTTGACAGTAATGCTGTTCCTGTAGTTTGCTTTCTGTCCTGGCTTCTGCCCAGAGGGAGAATTGGGAGAGATGAAAGTGCAGCTGTGGCACTGGGAATCAGGGAGAGGATCAATGTCCGTGGCCTCGAGGATGTAAGAATGGGGGTTGGGGTACCTGGGTGGCTCCTAGGAAGTTCCCATGACTCTAGGAAGTCCTAAGGCCAAATGCTTTGATTTTTGTTGCCCTCCAAGAGCTGGTGTCACCTACAGAACTGGCAACTGCTCACTGTTTTCAGCATGTGCTGAGACTCATTCATAGGTCCTCAAGTCAGACTTTCAGCTCTATGCCCATTTTGACAGGAAACCTCATTCAGAAGAAACATTAGCTGTATGTAGAAGGGGTTTTGAGAAGCTAATATTGTGTGCTTCTTAGAGCTTCAGCCTCAGTTTGTTCTTAAAGTAAAATTGATTAGTTTGCTAATGAAATCAGACATAAGAGGGCTTGCTCTGTGGAAGGCTTTGCTCTGGGGCTGTGGAGCTGGACCAGGAGGCAGCACCACGGCATCTGGGTGAGGCTGGCGGCCATGGGGCTGCAGGGCAGTGCAATGCCCTCCCTCCCTGGCCAGCCCCATCCTGCAGGCCCAGCAAGGTCAGCCGAGCCATCCTCAGGCACCATGGAGCCCAGCCAGGAAGGCAGCCCCTGGGATGGGTCAGGATGGGACAGGATGGGAACGGGATGGGGATGGGGTCCGGGCAGTGCCCGGCTCAGCAAGGCGCAGGGCCCAGGCTAGGACAGGACTGCAGCACCCAGTTCACATGTCGAAGAAGTTCTCATTACTAAATGAAACAGTATGTTTTGGTTAATCCAGTGGAGAAGGGGTACTTAATTAATTTCTACTGAGGTCTGCTGGGAAATTCTTCTAAGGTCTGTTAATTCTTACTGAGATCTGATCAGCAGGAAGCAATGTACTGGTTTCACTCTGCCTTCATGACTCTTGCAGCCACTTTCTGAGAGAGCAGGGTAATGGCAAGAGGTACAGGATTGCCTGCAGATAAGGTGAGGTCTGGGTGAAATGTGCTCATGAGCTAGATGAGAGACTGCTATTCGAGTAGCAGCACAGTACTGTATCTTCAGAGATGTAAATTAAAGTTGCAGGTGAGAGCAAAGAAAAGCCAGCTTAATCACAACCCCAACAGAAGTTCCTCCAGCTCTAAAAAGCCTGCATGTCCATTCCCAGCAGATGACTTCAGAGACAGCGATCTTTCTGTCTGCTCATCACCGTCAAGAGGACCTTCCTGAACCCCCAGGCTCCTGGTAAGAATTGAGGGGAGAAGCAGTTCCTCCAGCTTACAGGACCCACTGGCTTTGCAGAAAGTGATGAGATGACTTCATAAAACAATGCAAAATTTACACTAAAAACACACCAGGAGAGCTGTGAAAATAATGCAGTAACATTTTTTAAATACCTTAGTCAATTCATTCAAAAAATATACATTGGCAGGAGGAGGGGAAGTAGTTTAATAATTTTAATGGCCAACACTTAAGAAAAGATTAAAGGTCTAATACATTAAAAACGAAACTCTGCTGATGGTAATCAGTTTTGCTGCTTTTATGCATCATTTTGTTCCGTGTTTGTGTATGAAATGAGGTGTGTGGGGGTGGGGGGAATTTGAAGATTTAGGGAGATTACTGCTTTCATGAGAGTGTTTTATTGCACTTCGGCAGTTCTGGATTTAACCAGAAAATCCAATTGTGGAAAAAGGATGAAACAATCTGTTTTTCCTCTAATCAATCACAAGGTTGCAGGACACATTAAAATAAATTTGTGACCACCATTCTTCTTCCTTCCTACTGCTGTCATAGCAAATGATGATCCAAAAGCTGATTGACACTTCACATATCAGCTCTGATGCCTGCTGCCCTCCTCCTTTTACCAATTCTTATGATTACAAACAAGTAACTTCAGAGCTGTTATAAGAACATAGAGAAAAGCCTTATGGTAGATGAAGTATTTTAATACGTTCTAAGCCTAAAATATTGGCAAAATTACAATCAGTCACTAAATATTATGAAAGGAAGAGAGTAACAAGTACTGTACTCTACTATAAAGTATTCCTCCTAGCTTTTGCCTACAGTTGCCTGTTATTCCTAAATTAGTTGTTACCTCAGCTACAGCAACTAGCAACCAAAATCAGAAGCAATGTTTTCAAATCAGTACAGATTTCAGAATCATTCCCTGCAATTGCGACAGTTATGGCTTAAACCACCATAATCCTGTGCAAGTCTCAAATCCAAGGTAAGTAGAAATTTACACCTTTAAATGTTCAAATTCAGAATATCAGAAATGTGCATCACATGTAAACTACTGGCAGACTGCTTGTGGTATCTAAGCAAGCTTGTTTCTGTTCCTGCCATGTAAATATACACCAATGCTGGGATACAACCCTTCTTAAAGGTAAGCATCTAACTTATAAGCATCTAGTCTATAAAGGAGTGTTACAAGCACTATGTCCAGTGAGATGTATCATTGTTGAGGAAACTTTCCTTTCTGTTGTAGCCCAGGTATAGAATAGACAGTTGATTTTGAGACAGTTAAATTTAGATTAATTCCTTCCAACCCTAACTTTTAGGAGAAGCAGTTATTTAGCTATTACTACATCACTGATCAAAGATGAAAGCTTTGTAAGTACAGAAGATTACAGACTCTCAGTTTTAGCCGATTGAGGTAATTAACACCATTTTTGGACTGTAATATACCTTCTCTTCCTAATTCCTACAAATGGATCCCCCCCTACCACAGGCAGATCTCTGAAACTGTTCACAGGAGCAAAGAAAGGTCCTACCACACATAATTTTTGCTGGAAACTGTTCCCTGATTCTGTCAAAGTTTGTGGAACATCACTGCAACATCAAAATACAAATACAACATCTGCATCTGGGCTGGACAGCTGTGACATGAATGAAACAAATCCCTTGGAGGATTATAGTAATAAAGAAAACCATCTAAGCATATAAACAACACCCATAATCAAAGGATCCATCTTATGGCCATTTATTGTGCAAGAAGTCATTAGGCTTTGTGAGGGCTAGTGTCTATGCTTGTGAGCATTGGTATTAGAAGATACTGAGTAATTTTTTTTTTTTTTGCTAATGTTGTCTGGCTAACAATGAATTGGGAACAGTGGTGAATAAAGTGAAACCATTAATAGGTACAAAAAGAAAGTGCTGTGTTAGGTTCTGTGTGGTATTTGTTTTGTGCCGTATTTTTTAGAGCTGTTTCTCATTTGTCTTTTCTCTAGCATCTTTCATGGGCACAATCAAAAAGTGGTGAACAAAGGTTAAATATTAATACAGAGTCTCTCATGCTTCATTGAAAGTGTTAGGATGTAACACTGCCATTGCTTATAGCAGTTGGAAAAAATATTTGCTTTCCAGCATGGAGATAAAATGCTGAAGTATAAGAAGACAGTTAAGCATAATACTGCTACCTATCACTCTTCAAAACAAAAGCAGCAATGGTCAGGAAGATTTTGCTGAGTAACATTTTATCAAAAGAGAGGAGGAGAAACTGAAAAAGAAGCAGCAGAAAATACAGAGACGGTTTAGAGAAGCACTGGGAACATGGCCTTGAGAAAAGTCTTCAGAGAGATTTCTGGGCTAAGTAGCAGAGGGCTGAGAACATAAAGAAATATCACCTGTTTGAATCCTCACATGTGCAAGTGTATGGATATGGTTTATTCTTTGTGTAAAGTACACAAATAATAAATTATCTGCCAAAACAACAAATTTACTGACCATTTCTAGTTTTAATTAAAGTCACATCCTTGAAAATTAACTAAACTTTCAGACAAAAGGGGCAACAGCATACCATTACCTTCTATCAAATATGGCTTTATATGGGATAAAATTTTTCTATTTTTCATTCACTACAATCTTATGGATATATATGGTGAATATATGTTACTTCTAAAGTGCTGACCACACAAATATTTATCATATGTATTTTTCTGTGCAAGAACTGCATTTAACTTCATCAATTCAATTTCATTTAAAAAAGACTAAGCCAGCATATTGAACTGATTTCTGGCACAATGGTAAGATTTTTTTTTTTTTTTTACTGTCATTTTAATTCATTATATTACTGTGCTATTTTTAAAAGGTCCCATTTATATTGTACATTGCAGTTCCATAGATTAACAGTTGGAAACTAAAGATTAATTTACAGGAAATGCAAGGAAAGTATCAAAGTGTAGTGACGGGAGTTATCTTAAGAATTATTTTGGATAATATACCACAAGATCTTTTCCATGGCATATACTATGCAGTTTAGATTTTAAACTTTTAAAGATAGGAGCTAACGATTCTTGATATTTCTGTGAAATAATATAAATATACCGTGTCATATGCTAAATTACATCTTCACTTTATTTTAACAAATATCTAGCATGGTAAATTATGCTTACAATTTAAAAGGGGGAAATGAATTGTTATGAAATATCGATAATAAAGCTCAGAGTAGAACATTACAATATTTCAGTTACAATTACAAAAGTGAACCCAGCACAGGTGAACAGCAGCTGAAATTTATCACCACCTGATGGCTGCTCAGTGGACCATGTGAAGGGAATTAACTTGTCTGTCCAGTTTGGAGCTGAAAACTCTCCATATTATAGAAACTGCCACCAAACCTGGCACCTTCATTGGCAGAGGCCAAGGGTTAGATGGGTGTTGGAGAAACAAGTACTGCTGTGCTTTTAACTGCTGACAGACTAAGTGCAGGACTTCATTTGTCAGAGATGATGGCAAAATCATTCAGAAGTTTTAAAAAAGCCCAGAAAAAAAATATATCCCGTATTAGATGGTTACAGCCTTTGCACAAAATTGCCCAGTTCTTGTTTATTTGCAGTCATGGGACTGGGCACTGAAAAAATCTCTCTAAAAGAATTGTATTCACACAAGCAGGAGTTATGGTCTTGGGGCAGAAATTAATGGGTGAGGTTCTCTGGCCTGTGTGATACAAGAGGTCAGACAAAATGATCATGATGGTCCCTCTGGCCTTTTAAATCTATGAATCTGTGATCAGTAAATGGAAATCAAATTGTTTGCAGAATCAGGCAATGTCTCTTTTAATTCTGTCTACACAGTGGCATCAGTATTTGACATTTTATGCTGTAAAATATACAGAGGTTAATATGATATTCTGCATGTGTGTGGGCATTATCCATTCCCACAGAAAGCTTTTTACATCACAGGCTGCATCACATAGGCCATTTTAGATACCCTTCCACTGTCAATATGGCATACAACACTTTATCACTTGAGTAATTCAAGTGCTAGAGAAAGCAAAATAGATCCGTCAGTGCTCTGTGGATTCTAGGCTTGTGCTTGAGGAGCACATGAGTAAAGGCAAGGTTATTTAACTCTCACATAACACTCACTCTGATGTAAGCATGATCAGGCTCTTTGCATCACTGAAATAAATGATAAGCAATTTCCTCACCAGGACTATAATATGTGCAGAACTATCAATTTTCCAACCATACTCGACAAGGTTCTGTTAAGTTTTCCACTCCTCCTGACTGTTCTGCTGGTCATGATAGAGTGGCATCAAAAAGTCACTGACAGATCTCATTTGGGGAGGCTAGATTTTCTTTTACTAAGGCTTTAATTTTTTCAAATGAGAAAATTCCATAAAAAAAGCCATAATACTGTCAATTGGATAGAAGATGGCACTGCAAACACCAAGTGATAGATTGGCTATCCAAGTGAAGCATACAATTAGTTCTGAATACCTTTCTTTCAAAATTACACTGATAATTGGCAATCTTAATTCACCTGAGTTTGCATTTGGCTAAATGACAGAGAATTCTATTAACTGATGCATTTTTTTTTTTAAAGTTCATCTGCAAATAGTAGGATTTACTATTTGTGAAGTGCCAGTTTACTTTCTATTAAAAAGTATGTTATGAAAGCAGTTCTAAAGGCATGATTCCCATTCCCAGCACACGGCATTTATCACCAGATTTAGGACAGTGGAATATGTTTAGGAGGCACTACACAAGCTGTATGACAGCAACACCTCCCTGTGTTTCCTTAACCACCCTTTTTCCTCATAGTTCCTGCTCATTTCTGTCTTGTACTGTGGTGTTTCTGCCTCTTCCCCGTGTGCTGGCACCGCTGTGCATCTGGCCATGTTGCTAAACAGGCCTGAGAACTAGTAGGCCTTAAAAAAACCCCAAAACAACAAAATCCCCAAACCTTACCACCACCCCCCCCAAAAAAAAAAAAAAGAAAACCACAAAAAAAGCCTTTTCAAAACTCATTAAAAACAAACAAAAAAACACCACAACCTTTTCAAACCTCATTTAAAAAAAAAAATATTTTCGAAACTCATTTTCCAGGATCTGGTTGCTGGCAGGGCAATGGATGGAGCCATTCTGGCACTGCAGAGCAAGGCATCGCATGGGGTAGGGTCAGCAGGACTCCTGTGACCTGCTCCGAGCCTGGAAACAGGGTGGCTGGGCTCTCCTTAGGCTTAGTGAGTGGCATTTGTAAGGAAATAATTTCAGCCTCTCTAGTTTTGCATGCCAGATATTCACCCTTCTCCACACCTCAGTAACTGTCATCTTCTATTCACCCTAGCTATCCCATGACAGTTTGCCACAAATAGATTCAGAAATTGACTGCCAAGGTATTCTTTGTAATGTACTTTATTGCCATACACGAAAACTGTATTGACTTTCCTCCAAAACAGGTATAAAGATATGCACTGTGTGCTTGGTGCTACCTGCAGTAAAGTAGAGAAAAAAAAAAAAACAACAAAAAAACAAAACAAAAAAAACACAAACAAAAAAAAAACCAAACAAAAAAAACCAAAACAAAACAAAACAAAAAAAACAAAACAAACCACAAACAAACAAAAAAACAACAAAAGCAGTACAGGGAAGAACTGGCTATTATCTCTCCAAGCTCAACTCAATGTCTTGTGTTAGTCTGGAAGGGAACAGGATAATGGCAGGTTTTTGTCTGGGTGGAATAACATCTCTGAGGAATATTCTGGTGTCAGAAGCCTGGCTTCTTTTTCCCCTCTTAGAACACGTTGCCACATAATAACCAATGCCAGGTACTTTCTGGGGAGACGGAGAGGGAGGGGAAGTTTTAAAGCCTATTTTAATCCTTCCCCTCGTTGACACCTCATTGTTTTAGACTTGTAATGATAAATGTGATAATGAGTAATGACATCTATTCATGGAACGTGTGAAAAGCAGGTCTGAAATGTCAGGATTTGGCGTGAGGAAAATGTGTCTCCAGCAAGGTCAGCTGCATTGACTTACTGTAGCCCATCCCTCATTAAAACACAGGCTGAATTTCTCATAAGTCTGGTCAGAGTACATTCTCCGTCTCTCTGTCTCTGTCCCCCTGCGCCTGCAGTTTTTTTAGATGGTGCTCAAAGGCCAGATGATGGGAATTTTCAAACTCATTGTTCCCCATTAAAATGCTAATTCTGCCTGTGATTCCTATTGTTTAATCCCCTGAGTGCTTTAGGACATGCAAGACAGAGTATACATTCTCTGAAAGAGTGCTCACCCTGGATGTTTCTCCGTCCCATTGTCAACAGCGGGCCAGGACAAATGGGGCGGCTTGGCAAGCGGACAAGATGCTTTAGCAAGGTGCAGCAAACAAGCTGTAGGCAGTTGTCACACCGATTGAGCTTCTGATGTTACATGGGATGCGCCTTTTCTCTTCTCTTCCACATAGACTTTTATAATGCCCTCATCACCATAGTGCCTGAGTGCTTTCTAATAGTGCATTAACCAAAACAGCTAACATCTGTCACTTCTTTCTCCTTTCATCCTGCCCCCAGGGAGAGGAGCCTGTGTAGAGAAAAACCTTTGGTAGAGGGAATTTTTTATGAGAGCAAGATAGGGAAGCAGGATTGCTTTTAAAGTGTTTATTAGTGTATATGTTGTTACAAATTTATACGGGGCGGGGCGGGGGAATTGGCAAAGAAATGTACTTGGAGCAGAAGGTAATGAAGGGGTATGATGGCTCACAGACTCTGGGGAATTTCACTCGATGGGGTTGGTGTGCTTTTCTGGAAACCTTTGCTCTGATCACCATTGTGCCAGAGACTTGAAAGTGCCAACCACAGTCCTGGTATATTGGATTATTTGTTCACGTATCATAAAACAAGGCCTGGGACGGCTATCAGCGAGAAAGACCAAGATTTTTAATTTGACACCCAAAATTCTACCAGAGGTCAGCACCAACAGCACCAAGCCGACCCTGTGTGGGTAATTACTGTTAGATGACATAATTGTGCTTTACCATTTGGTTTAACTTTTGTAGACCTTATGACAGGTGAGACTAGACACTGACCTTTGCTTCCAAAGGAAAATTAAGATTTGAAACTTCCACCCGGAAACGGGAACCTTTCCATTTACCATAATCAGGAAAGAATTAATTTGCCACCTATGCATGTGCCTGGCAGAAAGATAGCCTTCATCACAAGAAGTAAGAGAAAAGGAGTTATAGATGATGAATTAAAACCACCATGACTGAACTACTTTCTGCAGGAATGTGTATTCTCATCTTCATTCTGATACCTATCACTGTAGAAGACATCTTTGGTCTAGTATTTTGCCAAAATAGGACTAGTGTTGTTTACAACCATGATGATCTAAGAATACAAATGAGGAAAGAGAGAGGACGTATAATTTATTAAGTTAGCTAATATACTGGGGAAAACTCTATGCTTTTAGATTTGGCATTAAGGGATGCCAAGTCCAAAGCATCTCCATTTTATTCAACTTTATCGGTTTGTCTAAGAAAATATGTACTTTCTTTCAAAATACTGCCATTAAGCTCTACTTATATTTTTTGTGACTATATGTGGGTTTTGCGGTTCCTGTTAAACCACTGATGGTTATTCCTGCTTCTCTGACTTCAGTCATTCCTTTATACTTGCTGAACCATTTGTTTTCTATTCCATCATAAAATTATCATCCATACCTGGCAGACATTGCCTGAGAAGACTCTGCAATGCTGAGTATATGATAACTAGCTAATTATAAAGTGTATTTCAACAATATTGAATGGCTTGTTATGTCCTTATAGTCTGCTTTATATTAATTCATTCTGATTATTGCTGCCTTAATTTAATACCCAAGAGCTTTGGCTATTTCCACCAGTAGTCCATCTAAAATTGCCACCAGAATTGTTTTGGTTTTCACTTTTTCAGAACTTTTCATCACAGATTGAATAGACATTACCTATGGTTACCATGGCAAGGTATGAAGCTTCAAAGCTAGGTGAAAGGCACTAGGTAAAGAATTATTAATTAAACTTTGCCTTGAGTCACATAGCAAGAATTGATTTGGACGTATCCCTGCAGTGGGCCTGTATTAGCAATACACCATGATGCCTTCTTTTCTTTTATTAGTGTGCCTAACAGCAAATGGAATTTTACAGCACAGATTTCCCCCTCTCCTTTTCTTCCTCATTCAGCACCATGAAGCAGACAAACAGTCCAGATTAAAGTTCATGAGAGCGAGCTCAAATACAAATAAAAGGGTTTCCACTCCCTTGCATGGGAACATGGCCCGTGTCATATTCTAGGTCCTTGAAATGTCTGTCTTGGAAAAAAATGGAGAATATTAAATTCAGGTAACACAGCTACCTGCTCCTATGAAAGTAGGTAGATAAAAGAATTGTGTGTTCTTACCTGTACTTCTTTGGTTTTAACCTCAAAGAGTCTTGCAATTGGATTGGATTGTTCCGTGGAAGCATGCACTCTTATTCTGTGACTTTTTTGAATTTATCCATACAAGTATCCCTTTCTAAGCTGTGCCCATCGTATAAACCATACATGCCATCCAGCATCAAGTAACTAATACCTTTTGACAATGAAAGATATCCTCTTCTTAAGTCCTTCTTGAATTCTTAAGGCAAGATACTTAATTAGCTTAGCAAGGCCTATGTACTAGTTTGCTTCCTCTGGGCTTAGGTCTGCCTATCAAAAGTCCATTTTCTTTTTATTGGCATGTTTCAAAAGCAAGTACAAAAAAGACAGAAAACCATATTTAGTAGTAAATATTTCACACATTTTATTGCACTACTGAAGGCATAAACATCTGTAAAGTTGTTGTATACTAATATAAAATATCACCCTTGAAAGACAAAAAATATACAGAAAATTAAACCATCAATTTTTTTGGCTGTTTCATATACTTTATTTTAATAATTATCATTCCTCTCTCATTCATTCCAGTTAGGGCATGGTAACAGATCTGTCAGACACAGGAAAAACCTTGAATCATCACACCATATTTGTGTCTTCAACACATATTCTTAGTGAGAGAGGATCTGGCTTTTAACATAAATGTACCATGTATGTAAGAATGTGTTATAAATTCAATACTTGTAGTAGTCATTGTCTGAGTAAGTCTCTATTCTATTCGAGAAGCACTATATAGACTGTTTTCACTAACCAATGGTTTCACAATACATTGTCTTCATTATTTTCAATGGCTGCATCCCTTGAGTACTATAGCTTGTAGTGTCATAGAGAACAGCCATGTGACTGTAATGTTCATGAGGAGGAATAAAAAAGAAGTAAACCGAAGTTTACTTACACATCTTTTATTGGTGTAATTCTCCCAGGCCACCTGTTCTGTAGCTGCATAATACTTAGCAGCTGTGAACCCAGTGAACTCCAGGGAAGTGCATGAATCTAATATTACAGATCAGAAACCAGGATGTGACCCAACTTCAGTTTCAGAAACAAAACAAATAAAAAACAAAGTGGTGTTAGCGTGACATTTTTAGCGCCTGAAAATCTGAGGTATCATGTTGCACCTAATCTGGTGCAAGTGCAAGCTGGTGCTGAAGGCGAGTCCTGCTTTTCCCTCCCTGCCTGCCTCCCTCCCTGCCTCCCAGCCAGCCCTCTGCCAGCGGTGCGGTGCCTCCAGCTCCCTGGCAGAGGACCTAGTGCTCTGCCTCCCTTTGCCCATCTGACTGTTATGGTGGGTTTGCTTTCCCTGGAGCCAGCCGATTAATCCAGCTCATTTTGCAGCTGCACAGTCATTAGGTCTGCTAGAGGAAAGGCAGAGGGAACACATACCCAGGTACAAGCAGATTGATGGGGGACATTAGCCCTTTCATTAGCATTTCCCCATTAAATGGGGCGGGTTTAACATGAAAATGGATGCTAAGAAAAAGCAACACTTTATTACCCTGGTGTTTCAATAGTTTATATTAAGCACTAACATATTCCCGCACTCACTAAAGTCAAAATAAAACAATGTGTCCTGATCATGGGTGAGAATCATGTTTGATAAATTTTTGAGTGTGAGTGATCGAAAAAGGTGAAGATATTTTTGAGAGTGCAACAGTATGTATAAAATATTACGCATGTGTCAAAACAGAGTGAGATCTTCCATGCACTTCGGTTCAATCTCACATCTTGGTTAATTGATTTGGATGCTGCTTTAAAAATATTTTTCCATTTTAAGCTAAAGGCTGAACATTTGAGACTTCACACAAGTACCTCAGCATTGACCTTATTCACACATTTTTATAACCTAACCACTTCGATAGCTAGGACCAAAGGACATGGTCCTGTATTCCTTATTTGAGAGCTGAGCCCGTCATTTAAAAGAAGAGGGAGTCCTCTAGCGGAGAATTGAGTTTTATTCTTAATGTAACGTTTGAAGGGATTTGACTTTTAACTGGTTTTGTAACGGAAAAATATCCCAGTTGACAAGCATGTACTGAAAGTACGGTCAGCGTTTTAAAACCTACAAGTTCAGGCTGATTGTCAGCTTCTTTGACAAAGTTTTTGACTCTTTTTTTTTTTTTTTTTTAGGAGATTAAAGCTATTTAGGAATGAACAAATATATGCATGCTTCAGTAATCTTATTCTTCCGCTATTTAAAAATGTGTCATCTGATCAAGGAGAAGGAATCACTTGTTTTATGTGACTCTCCTAACAACGTGAACAATCAAATGAAGCATCTGCAAATTGCTCAAACACTTTGCAAATAACAAATGTGCTTCCAGAAACAAGAATCTCTTCACAAATAATGTACCAGTAGCAGAAAGTTAAATTAGCAATGAATATCAATCACAATGAAGCACTCGACCAGCTCTTGATGTGACACAACTTGAAGGGACACAATGTACTTTGAAAGGGCACTGATGTAATAGGATGAGACACAGTGACCTTTGTATGGTTGCCTTATTCGCTACACAGGCAGCAATCAAGCAACTTTAAACAGCCCTAAGATTTCATTCCTGACCTCTCCTGAACATTTTAATTTAATAACGTGTCAGTGGCTTTTACATTCTCACTTCCTGTTTGGATTGCACAGAGATAGAGCAAAGGGAGATCAAGACAGATGGCAAAAGCCTTATCTGGTGGAGGAAGGCTCTCCTCTCTCCTCCTGTGAAAGCCCTCCGTGAGTTACAGGGTTCAGGAGACACAACTCGTGTCAGTGAAAAGAGCCAAAGCAGTTCGGTTCATCTACTGCCTTATTTTTCTGACAGATTTCATCTCAGTTTGATATTCCTGTTACCAGTCTTCTATCTATCTTACACCTGATAGGGAATTTCCTGTGCAGGACGCAGCATTTATTGTGCCAGATGTACTGCCAACTCTTGCAACTTTATCCCAAGCCTTGCAATTTCTGGAAGCATTCATAGAGACCAGCTGCTAGACAGTAAAATTTCAAAAGAATGTCAGCTTTTATTCAAGGAAAAATAAGAAAGAAACAAAACTAAGAAAGAAAAAACAAGGCAAAGCCTCCAAATCCAGAGCAAAAATGCAAAAATACAGAAAGTATTACTCCGTTTCACACTTTTTAAAGCCCCATGGAACTTTTTTGGAGGCCTGAGCTGTGATTTCTGAATGTCTGGAGCTGGCAGTTCCATGCCTGTGAAAATTTCTCATGTGGAGTATTCATTCTCCACCACACAGCTCTGGCCACTTCTGAGTTACAGGCAACAAAGTGAATTTGGCAGACAGCAAGATCTGTCTGTGTGCGTCAATCACACTTACTAAAATGTCTCTCCTTATTCATTACATTCAAATGCTTTGTGAGTAAACTAAGACTGAATTGCAGCGTGGAGGATGTTTTAATTGTTGGAGGGCACAGTTTGGTTAGAAAAGTGGAGTAAGAAGATGTAACCTTCACAGCACTCTATTTTCCTCCTCGTCTCAAATGCTGAAGTACTAGGAGACATAATTGTCAACAGTATTCCTACATGTCTGCTTTCTAGTATTACGCCTGTGCTATCTCCCCTTTCATTTCCTTCCAGGCTAGCTATTTTATCATCTGAGCAGAAATATCTGAATACCCCAAAATGCAAAGACAAAATAAATGTAAAACAGAATTTTTCTACTAAAGATGAAGATGATTAAACATCAAAGATAAAACTATGAAGTTATAGATACAATCTTCACATGATTTTCCTAATATTTTGCTTTTTTTTTTTTTCTTATATTCTAGCAGATGACATCTCTGGGTGGATGTGCAGAGACATGGGACTCTGGCAGTAACCTGTGTTCAGTCTCATTTGTTGTAAAAAATTCTCATTAGGGTTAAATTCATCCAAGGACAAAACGGAAACCTACCTTACATTACATGAGTCTTCTCAAATAAATTCTTCAGTTGGTAACAAAGTACACTAACCTCCCCACGGCTCCTCACTGGGTTTTCAACTCACAAGTTTTTTGACCCTTACACAATTCCAAAAATACTGTCTTTACTTTAGCAGGCCTCATCTCCCCATTCAAAGTAGAAATAACAGCAATTCTTCACTGACCCATCATTAGCTTAATATACTAAGCTTATGCCCCATTTTATACTTCACTGGGAATTGAGAATACACTTAACTTATGTGGGCAGAAAGGAAAACAAAAATCTCAAATGCTTTGAATAAACTGTAGAAAATGTATCTTGAATTTTTTGAAGCCTAGTGAAGAATAACTGTGCTGTGCTTCTAAGAGACTTTGAGAGCTTTTCCCACAGATTCTCTGAAGACTTGACCACTAAAAGAAGGCAAATTGGATTACAGCATAAAGTGAAGCCTGCATTTGGTGCTTTGGGACTGCTTGTTACATGGTGCCAGAGGTTTCGACAAGAATGAGCAAACTGTGAATCCAGCACTGTCACAGAAAGCATTAGAAGCACAGAGGACAGAGTCATCCAGAGATGGTAAAGCTGATTTCTGGTCTCTTCTTCAGTTTCTCAGTAAGGTTTTCCCCAGTTGAAGGATAACCACTATCCCAGCTTTGATGCTGGTGACTGAGAAGAGGAGAGGTAACCAATCCAGAAATCATTGCCTTGCACTCTGTTTTCACCCATTGGATTGCTCTCACCATCACCTCCTGGAATGACAGCTTTTCTAAAGACATGCTTAGACTGAGGCCTAGAAAGGGAAAAATCAGTTTTCAGTATGAAGGAGAACTGGTTGTAGGACTGAGCTTCAGCAGTAAATTTGCTAATGATAACACCTGTGTGCTCCTCATCACTCCCATTGCAGTCCACCTCCTCAAAAACAGGACAGGTTCATGTTGACATTACTTTCTTTACCTTAACTCTTGCATATCCTTTAAGTATTTGATCTAATTTCCAAGAGTTAATCAAAACTTATTTATCCCAATAGACCCATAAACTTAGAAAAATTACATAAGGCACATAAAACTTCACACATACTAATGTAACTCTTAAAACTATGTAGTGCTTTATATCACAGCATTTGCAAAAATCATACAGTGATAGTTTATTAGTAAAGCAGAATTCCTAAGTAACATGTACCTCTTTATTCAGATTGCCCCTTTGATGAAACTGGTGTCTTTCCTTGATACTTTCAGCATATAATTATACCTGTACATGTCATTTTTCATCAATCATGTATGTTTTAGTTGGCTTTAATCTTTCTTCATACAACAGTTCTAGTTCAGTTGCTCAGAGTAAGTGCAAAAATTACTGAATGATTTGAACACGTGCTTCCATATTTTGTGCTGGGAGGACTTGCTTTCTGAGGTGTCCCATCCAGTAATCTGTGTGCTTCTAAAGCAGAGCTGGAGTATTCCAAACTGTTGTAGGTAGAACTGGGAGTAATATGGAAGATCCTCCCATGCCAGGTTTTACACTCCTAACTTGCGGCCCCTGCTGAGAGGACCCATAAAGGTAAATTTTACAGTAAATTTTCCTCCAGCTTTTAAAAGGAAAAAGATTGGAAAGCAGACAGTCAAATCTGTTTGGCCTGAAGCATCAGATCACTGGTAATCATGCTGATGAGCTTAGTGTTCATTCTTTGCTCTTGCTAGTCTGACTGTTCATAAACATTTGTATTTTTATGCTGAGACTGGGGGAGAAAATGGGGTTTTTTTGGTTGTTTTCCCATTAGACTGCATTCTAGTCTTCATATACAACAGGCTCCTGACATAGTACAGTAGAATTATTAACAGATAATGCAGTTTGGCCAAGATGAAGTATATACAATGAGAAAAAAATTCATGCATCAGAGGATGCTGACAGATTATAAGATCATAATGTACATCAACTACTTGCGATATGTAAAGAAAAGGAGAGCCTTATGAATAATTTTCTGAAGAGGCATCATCGATAGTTTGATTACTCAATTATTTTGTAAAGAAACCAGAATGACAATGTTCTAAGATCATTTGCTGACAAATGAAGCAAACCCAAAGTTCAGTCTCTGGCAACAAACAAGGAAACGTGTCCTGTGCCATCCATCCGTCTCCCTCCCTGTCCCCCCCAGTTGATGAAATTTGAAGCTCTGCAGCAAACAAGATGAATTTAATCACTTTCTTTTCTGTCTTCTTTTTTTCTCTTTGTTATAGGGATGCAGCTAACTTCAATGTTACGAGTGCTTTGGGCAAAACACAAATGATTTGTCTTAAAAAAAACCCTTAAAGAAACACATAGGTAAGGAATCTGGGCTTGAAAAGTGTCACTGCAAAATGTCATTGGTCTTAAAGGTTATGAGATAGAAACTACACGAGGTGAGGAGTTTACAAACCAAATAAACTCAGATGATCCATTATGCAGTCAGTGTACAGGGGGGGCTTTTAATCAGTTCAGAGGTGACCCAGTATTTTTATATAAATAACTCATAATTTTCAGCTAGCTGAGTGCTCCTGCTGCTGGGCACTGAAGGAATTTCAGCAAGGGCACAGATGTTGAGAACTATGTTAAGGTAACTTCAAATGATTTAATGTCTGTACTGTAAGAGAAGTTAATTTATCATATGAGAATTAATTCAGAAAAGAACTTCTTATTTCTGCTAATAAAATACCTTCTTGCTAGAAACCTCGTTTAGGTTTTTCATGCAAGCAGCAATTTTTATTAATCTCTACCATTTGACTGACACACATTTCAATTTTCAGATGATTTTTCTACAGTGCCAGAACAGTATATTAGCTGAAAAATACACTCTGGAATGTAAGTGTAAAGTATGCATCCATTATGCAGCAGCATCAAGGCAGAATTAGACTGCACTTTGAGACAAGATATAGTATCTGTCGCTCCTGTGAATGAGTCTTGATTAAATTAAATTCCCTACAGGGACAAAGGTTCAAAAGTTCCTGGTCTAATAAAACATACAGCAGAAAATGTGGGAAATAGTTGAGTATGTGAAGCTTTAGCACTGTAAATGGATCTATTTTCCAAATATGTGCATTTTCTCTGTACACAGCTATTCCTTGTCAAAATACTTTTTTCTTAATAACTCAGTGTTTGCACTGTTCACTCTATATGTGTGAAATATCCCACAGTGGGTATAGGTATAGATCTGTGCACACTTTGAATGAGGCACAGAAGTTCCAAGAAAACATACTGCAAACTAGAAACACTGGGGTCTTTCATTTAATTAAAATATATGAAAAAAACTCCACCCTATATATTATTAATTTTGCTGTTTAGCTCAACATGTTATAACTGTACTCACATTTTCAGCCTTTAGAGAGCTCTTCTATTTTCTCTTAAGTCTTTCATAGATAATGTTTGGAAGGAAAGCTGAACAATTTGGAAGAAAAGCTGAACAAAAGCTGAAAAGTTGATAGGAGGCAATTATCAGATTTCAGCCTATTTTTTTTTTGTATGAGCATTTAATAAAGCTGATAAAAAACCCAACAGTTGGTCGCAGAATATATGGAAAACATGGAGGATGACCTACTGCTCAGAGACAGCACTGACAGTCCTCATGCTGTCGGATGATAGTTGGAAGTAGAAACTGAAGGAGATGACAAAGGTTTGGGTTTTCAACCATCTTAGCTGAAACTGTGGCCAACTGTAGTGCATGTTGCACTTTTCCTGATTTTTCCATACTGAAGACTCAAATTGTTTGATAATGCCTTCTGGGAAAAAAATTAATTTTTATGCAATTATTTTGATAAAAGAAATAGCACTGCAAGCTATGCACAGTTCCATGGACTCCTTTTTGAACATGTTCATATATCTGAATTTAGACTAAAGTGGTTCAAGAAAAAAAACCCCCACGTTTATTTTTCATTCTTACCAAGAGACACCACCCCCCTTCTCAGAACAATAACTACAACAAAGAAACAAGATCCCTCCACAGGCTTGTATTGAGACAGAGAAACGCCAAATAAACTAAGTGGAAGATTTTATACATCTTTTAAAAATGTATTTTCGCACTTCTTTTTCCTTTCTATAAGCACGAGAGTGCAACTTCAAAAGAAAAGGATAAAAGCAGCAGAAGCATCTTTCATGGAAAAGAAGCGTATAACTGATCACCATGTCCACTGTGAATACTGTCAGGATGCTGTCAGTTCTAATATGTCTTAATTGTCCTGACAGACCTCACCTGGAACCCCCACCCTGACTTCCCCTGCCCTGGTTCTCTGACAGGGCTTCCCAGATGGGCCCCAGGCTCATGTTGTTGCCCTGTCTCCAATCCCATCTTCAGCCTCATCTCCTGTCTCATCTTCTGCTGCCCCTGAATGGACCTGGCCCTGGTTCATCCCCACTCCTGTGTCTGGGACTGCTGACAGACACTGTCACCAGCTCCTGGCTCTGCTAGCCCCGCTCACATGCTGCGTCCGAGGCTGCACTCCAGTTGGTGAGGGCATTGGCTATGCTGGAGTCACCCTTGGCTCTCGGCTCATCCTCCCTTCGGGAGCAGCCCCACTGTCACTATTATTCCCTGACAAACAGGACAGAAGTTCATTCAGATTGCAACAAGATAAATGTAGGATAACCGTTAAGAAAACTTCCCAACTGTAACCTGTTCTTAAGGTCCCTTCCAGTCCTAACTTCCATGAACCTGTGAGATTCCTGCAACAGCCAACAACTGAAGTTAAATTCACTGGTTATCAAGCTAAGATTTTTTTTTTTCTCTTACATGGATGCAGAGTATATATTTGCATGGCTCTTCACAATTACAGCTGACACCTCCTCTTCAAAACTTAGTAGAATTGCTGCTCTGTAATAGACCTGGAACTGATCCTCTAATAAAATTTCAGTTAGATGTCAACCTTGGCACCATTGGTTGTTACACTAACCCAGCAGCTTCTCTTTAGCTTTTCTCATGCAGAAGGACAACTAGATCTGCAGACAACCTGCTTTTGATGCCAGTAAGTGCATCTTGAGACTTTTCTATCTGCCACTAAGGTATATTCTGACCATTTTCATAAAAAGTAGACTAGATAATCCCATATGGGATTCTTAAAATATCTGTAACATTCCAGAGTAACAGATTTTGCTATTTTGCAAAATACCACTGCAAGCTTTCCTGTATAATACATTTTGTATGAGACGCGAATAAAATCTCTTGATACTGAGATGCCCAGCTGGGATGTCTCAGGCCACAGCTTCTGTGACACAGCACCATGGCATCAACATGACGGCTGCCTCCGGACAAACCTGTTAAATTAAAATAATCATGAGCGCAGACTGGAAAATAAATGAGTTAGCTTTGTATTTGCAATGGAAATCAACCAGGGTACACAAGAGCTTTTGCTTTGATGTTCTAACCTATTTGTATAATAGCTGTTTTGATGTTTTCCTGAGATGTGCCTCCAGATTCTTCCAGTCACGTAATAGGAAGGTGAATGCAAAATGTTAACAGCTGCCTCTTTCTTTCTCCTCCCTCACCTCACTGTTAAGTCTTTCATCGTGTATTAACACAAGGAAAATGACCCCAAAGATGTATTACTTCAATTAAAGAAGTAATGTACAGGGAATATGATGGAGTAGGAGATAAGGACTACAGGTATGATCAGAGGAACTATTCTGGTTACAGCCGAGCTGAATCGATATTGACAGCATCCCCCCTGCCCTCACTGAGCTGTGAGTTCTCACCTTTATCTGCTGCTTCTGCCAGAGATCCCTGCCACTGGGTTTGGGTTTCATTCATTTGTTTCATTTTTAATAGGTTGAGTTATGTAGGCCCTAAATAAGTTCTGAGAAATGACCTAACTGAAAAACCCTCTATGAGAAAAGCGTTGTTGTTGAAAACTGGCTCAATCTATAGGTTACAGATAAACCAGAGAAACAATTAAATGAATAGTACTGAGAGATGAAATGTCTACTGGGCTTGTGGTGCGGGTGGAGGAAGAGGACAGGGAGATAAAACATTGCCCTGAATCTGCTGCCCACAGCACAGCTCATGTCATCATTCCAAATGGTAAAAGCATTATCTAAAATACAGAAATTAGAATATTACATTATGGCACCCTTGTTAGGTGTCTTATTCTCAAATGACTGAAAAGACAGATTAAATCAGTTTTAGGGCAGTGTAAGAAAATGTGAGCTCTACTATCAGTGTGGGTTTTTTTTTCCCAGCCAGGAAGTTGAATCAGACTACCGTTAAATGAAGATTTTCATGAAGTTGCTTTAGATGATGTTTATTATCAGGATTTTGATAGCTCCTGTTTTAGCCTCTTCACTTGTAGTGACATGCTTCTTTCTTGTCAAGAAAAATTCTTCTCATTAAAAAAAAATCTGAAGAACTAACCCATCTCTAATTATCAGAGTTCTATCCTCTTCATGCTACTGCCTGCCTTCCATGTCTTGTTTTTTTCTGTAGCATTCATAAATAATTGAAATTGTTGATGATTTTCCTGAAAGTATGACATCTATCAAAGAGCTTAAGAGAATGGCAAAGATAAAATAACATACTATAGTTTCTTATCCAGAGGTGAAATAAAAAATTCAAACTCCTGAAGATGCATGCCCCCTAGGATAGATTTTTCATTATTATTACCTTCTTCTTCTGTCTGCCTTCCTTTCTGTGTTTTTTTGTTTCTTTTTAAACAGTACTCAGGCTAGATCAGTCCTGCTTATAAGCAAAGCAACACTGGGATCCTCCAGCACATTTTTTATTTTGGCATTTGTTGAAATATAAAGTGCAGGAAGGGTTTCTTGCTAAATTTTTGCCACTAAAGAAACAGGGGATCTCCTAGACTATTTCTGTCTAAGCAGAAAACTCATTCTTGTAAGGTATGAGTTTGGGCTTCATACAAATGGGCATGATTCTATTAAGTTTCCTAAGGAGAACACCTTCTTACTATTGGCCTGTTACTTACACATGTGTATGCACAAATCCATAGGCTGACTTTCCATTTTATCATGTGAATATCCTGCTATTGCCCACTAGATTGGTTACATGTTGGGTTTTGGTTTTGGTTGGTTTTTTTTTTTTTTTTTTTTTCAGAACAATGGATAACTATTTCTAGCTTGGGCTTTGAAGACAGTCGATTTACTAAATGGTGTTGCTTCTTTCCTTAGTTACGATTATACTGAACTAGATCCTTCCTTATGACTGACTGTATGTCTGAAAATGAGGAGCTCATCTGTGTTAGTCCCAACAAGAGTTACGTTGTCTGTACTTTTAATTTAGTCATACCATGCACTAAGGAAGAACAAGAGTTATGAGATTCATACGCTCAGCAAGCTCACTTTTGTCTTATATTAGCTGTGAAAATGTAATCTGGTCAGCCAAACACTATGTAACTTTTTGGAATCACCAGCTTGGCTGGAAAAAGAAATGCTCATGAAATAGTCTTCTGTCAAAGTGTTAATCTCAGGCCTACACTATGGTTTAACTATTTAAAAAATAGCACTGTCAGAGTGAGTGTAGCCTCTAGTAGTTGCTACAAATCTCAGGGGAGAAAAGGGTTAAGACACTGTTGAAGATTGGGCACAGCTGCAAGCTGTCTGTAATACTGTAAATTAGGGATAAAAAACTGAATTCAGATGGTGGGCAGTGTATGTATGTCAATGTGAGAAAAAGGACCTGGACTTTCTGTGCCGAGACTATGGGTAAGGTTTTGTAAGAAAGTGCCCTCTTCTGGAACTAAGTAGGTCTAGCATTATAAAAGGCAAACTTTTTTTCTGGTCAGAGAGCTGAAAATTGACAGACTGTGTAACTGTCCTAAGAAAGAGAGATGACTCAGGAGGTGATGATGTGGGGTTTTTGTTTGTCTCGTTTTCTCTGCACCAATGGTGAGATCACTGTTGAATGTCATGGCCAATTCTGATATCAGTACTTCAGAGAAGATGCTGAAAAATTCAGGAAGGCCTGAGAATGACTGTGGATCTGGAAGGGTCCAAGAAAGAAAGAAAACCTGTATCGGCGAATATATGCTGAGCTTGCACAGAAGAAACTTTGCTGAAGTTGCATACAGATAAATGAAACCAAGGGTTTGTTTTGCTTGTCTTTACAGGAAGAAAAGCAGCTTACTCAGGATTCCCCATACTAAGCAGAAATTCAGTCTTTTTCAGTCCCAGATGTTACCTCAAATGGAAACTGTGGTTTTGTGAAGAAATAACTGGGGTGAGACCCAGAGGTGGGTGTTCTGCAGAGGATCGCACTGTGCTGTAGCGTGAGGGGGTGGCTCGAGGTCACTCATGCACCTGGTCACTGACGGGGTACAGCAGGACACCCAGGGCTTGCTGCTGCACCACAGCAATGCTGGAGGTAGGACCCCTGTTCCTAACACATGGTGCCAGGGCTACATCTGAGCAAGAGTAGTGGGTGAACCTAGACAGGCTACAGCCCCAAAAAAAGGTTTCAGCTCTGTCTTTATTGCCCTCTTCATTGCTCGGCTACGGGCAGCGCTTGTCACCTGCCGCTGAGCTGGCGAGGAGCGGGAGCACCACGGGAGAGTTGTTAGTAAAGGCAGCCCCATGGCAGGGCGGCAGGGCATGGACCCCATTGTTGCTGTCTCCTTCCCTTTGTGTTCGGGATGTTTTCACCTGAGACGAGCTGATCAACAGTCACGTTCGCCCTTATGATCTGTAAGGCTCCTGTAAAGCTGTGAATCTTATTTGAATTATGAAAGCCTTCAATCTGTGGTAGGAAGCATTTCCTTCACCCCTGAAATAGGTGGATTGACTTAACAGAATGAACTATAAACATATTTGGCTCTCGTGGGTCTCAGTAATTTCCTGGAAAACATTATGGTGGGTGACAGGTAGGGGAATGATTCCCAAAAAACTCCAACCGTGTGCTCAGTTGAATCAATACTGACTCTCCTCAGCACGTGTGCGTCTTATATTTTACCAACCTGACTGGAAGCGTAAAGGTCCCAACGCAACCAGCCACTGAATGGAGTTGTCCCTTTACTCCACCAAAATGGTGTATCTTGACTGACCTGGGCTTCCTCCAAACGTGCTTTCCTTAAAATGGTCTTTCCCAGGGCCTACCCGCCAGCAGCCAGGGCCGGCCCCTACCCTTGGCCGCTCGGGGAGGCGCCCCGCGGTCCGGGGAGGCTGCGGCCAGGCTGAACACCCCGGTCGGGTGCAGAGCAGGGTTCCTCGGGGAGGAAGGAGCAACGGGAGGGCGGTGAGGACGCCTTTCCCTCAGCCGAGACTGCTGGGGCGCCCCGCGCCAGTGCCGTTCCGGCACAGCAGCTGCCAACAGAGACGGTAAGAGCCCGGCTCGGGGCAGCCGCTCGCCGATGGAGCACCGGCCGCTGCTGACGAAGTGGCCCCAGGCGCCGGCAGCACCGGCCGTGCCCGCGGTGCGCCCAGCAGGTGGCGCCGCCAGGCCGCGGCCTGGCCCGGCTCGTGCCGTACCGGAAGTGGGTGCCGGGGTGGGCGGGGCCGGCGGGGCCGCGCGGGAGCCGCCATGTCTGCGGGGTCCGCCGCGGGGGGCGGCAGCTCCGTGTCGCGGGTGGGTGCGGGGATGCCGTGGCGCGCCGCGGGGCCGGGCCGGAGCGGTGTCCGCCGTCGGTTCAGAACCGCGCGTGGGAAGTGAAATCGGCCGCGTCTTGGTGTGAACCTCGCGGGGAGTTACTGAGCGGGAAGCAAAGGCGGCCTGAACTGCCGCCCCGGCTCTGCCTCGCCTGCGAGGTGGCCAGGCGCGGCGATGGGGCGTGGCTTTCGAACGGCTTACAATTAAGAGATAAGTAGGTACAATTAAGAGCACCTACTTGAGAGCCCTCAACATGACCCTGTGGAAGACTGTGCAGATTTCTGAAGGCTACAGAGATCTCAACAAGAGTGGGCGAAGAAAAAAATTGTAAGGGTTTTTTTCAGAAATCTTCCCAGCCCTAGCAGCAAAAATAACCTTGAACTGAATAAAACAACTCCAAAACCAACGACGAAATAAATCTGCAAAACACCCCAAGTTAAGCTGGTTTGCAGTTAGTGCGAAGCCCAAGGCCTGACCTGAACAAGAAGGGAGGTGGGCCTGGGCAGAATCTGGGCTGAGGCGGAAACTGCGGCCACAGTTTCCAGGAAGTAAATCAAATGTTTGGTGGCTGCGGCGGGACCTGGAGCAGGGTGCCAGGCAGGCAGGTGCACTTTTCACTTCATTTTCTGGAGGAGCTGAGCTCTGTGATCCGTGCTTTGCCTCTGGTCCGATAAACACCGCTAGGGTAAGGCATCCCTCTGGGCACTGCCACAGCCCTGCCTGGGAGAAGCAGAGTTGCCGGCGTTAGCTTGTTCATATCGCTGGTTAAAGGTTGAGGTCGGGGACACTTTTATTCTCCGTGGAAAGAGAAGCAGGCTTTTGACTTGCTGATGTTGGAATTTCAATGAAAATTAGACCGCAAGAAGTGACAAGGAAGGTGGATCTGGCATCTGGGTGGTCAACAGAGATGACAGAGCACTCTTCTGGCCAGATTGTAATATTTTTTGGATATCTAAGGTGTAGAAATAAAAATAACTAAAATGTACATAGAGACATGTTCTAAGTTAAGCTTTAGTCACATGTTTATCGGCCTATAATTATACATATTTTAAATTATTCAATAGATTGAACACATCAGATTTGTGAGGCAATACTCTGGTAATGCCGTATACTCCTATGCTATGGTGCCATTACAATACTGCCTTGGGGAGATGCAAATATAGACAGCTAGCTTGTGTAAATTCTTCATGTTAGTGTATTTAGCTGGGTTAGGTCCTTTAAACACATCTCCTCAGGCTTGAGTTTTAAATTAAGATAGTAAGCAGTCCTGCTGAAGTTGGGGAAATTGAAAATTTGGTATGGAATTAACTCTGCTGAATCAGGACCAGCATGTATGTTCAGCTTCTTTGGAGCATTTCCTCTTTTGAATGTGGGTGGAAAACACACCTGTTTTACCTTCTCCAGGTTTTACCATTATGCCTGTAACTACAGCATGACTGGTCAGCCTGCCAAAATGCATTAAGAAAATCATAAAGCTGCTACTATGCAACATGGTTCTCCTCTAGCTTGACCTTAGACATTTGTTGGCCTTAGCAAGGTTCTGCTCAATATAACTGAAGGTCTGAAAGAGACAGAAATATTAAGAATTTATTATTGACTTGTTATTGGTTGCAAGGAAAGCAAGCTCTCTAAAAATGAAGGCAAGTCGTGGTGCTTGTTTTAAGGATTTTACTGCTCAAGCTGAGATAGCAACAGAGCACTTCGAAGGTTAATTATGGACCATATGATGACAGCCGCAGGTGAGATGTGGTAATTATCTAATCACCATAGATGCTTTATAGACTTACATTTTCTAAGGTATATATTTAAAAGATGAAGGGAGATACTGCAAAACCTATAAAGTGGTGAGAGAGAAAAGATGAAGAAAAGCTCACCTAATGAGCAGTTAGAAGTGACACTTGAGTCAGTGAAATACTATTGTGCTTGTCTAGCACGGGACCTTTCATTTTAGTATTGAAAGGAATTCAGGTGTCAGGACCAGTTCATGAAAAAACGATTAAATAACTGAACAGAAGCATTCCTACTTTCTGTTGTTAAGGAGGATGTATGTTGATTTTTAGTGGCAATTAACAATTATCACGATTCTGATGGCTTATATATGATTCTAGCCCCTTATTGCTGACCAAATGTGAATTCAGACGATAATTTTAAAGTCAGTTTTCCTATGATGAGGGAAGCCTTGTCAGATGTTAGATGGAGCCTGACTAATTAAGAAAGTGCTTTCAGGCTCTGCTAGAACATCAGAGATTATTCTTGATTTGCATCTTAATAAGAAGTCGTTGATGGTGTAAAGAGTTCCTTTGATTATTAACATATGACATGAATATTGAAACCTTTTACAGGTAAGGACATGTTGATATGAAAGTGGCACGGAGAGGAAAAAGTCATTACACTTTTCCTTTTTTAATGTTTCCTCTTCACACCATCTCAGCAAATCAAATGAAGGGACTCCAGCATTCTTATTAAATTCACTGATTGGGAGCTGAGGAACATTATTAAGTGCTTGCATTTGCTGCTTTAAAATATGTCAAGAAGCAAAGATGAGTAAGACACCAGTGAAGAGCAATTTTAGGTCTGGTACTTTCAAGTTCACCTTTTTATATACTATATATTACATATCATAGTCCTTCTTCATGTTCTTACTGTCACCTGCAGAGAAGGAGACGCAGCGCAGGCAGAGTAGAATAAATAATAAAAGAAACAAAACTCAAATGTAGGGGGAAACAGTAATAGTGAAATTGTATATAATGTTCTTTATCTTGAGTATTTCTTAAAGCTGAAGTTAATGGTGACTAAACTAGCTATTTCCCTCACTTGCTTAGAGATCACTAAACTGTAGCATTATCAGTTGTCAGCCAGAGCATGGCATTAAAAAAAAAAATCTGTCACTGAGGCTCTATTCATGTATTATGTACTTCGGGTAATGTTAGTAAGAGGTTAGTCATACCATATTCTCACATGATGTAATTAATACAGAGTAAATTACTCTGAAATTTAACACTGGCCAGAGTGTAGTAATTGTGGAATTGTCCCAAATCTCAAAGAATGTGTGAGTGGATGGTGTTAATAGCCTGATTATGTAGCAGCAAGGGTTTAAATATAGATTTTGAGGCATATAATTTGATTCCTCACAGGCAACTAATTTGACAGCAAGCACCTCGTAGTAGAAGCTGACTTTTTGGAAGAGCTGTGGAACTGGCCAGGTTTTATTTCAGGGAGCATGAGACCTGTTGGATGCTGTAAGTATTCATGTCTGATCTGCAGTACTCTGAGAGCATTTCCGGGCATCCTGATTCACCAGGATGTCCCTACCCCTGCTCATGCTTTATTTTAGGGTTTAGTGTTTTAGGAACAAGTTCTACCTTGTTTACAGCACTACTGCATCTACAGCGTATAACAAGATTTGTATCAGATGCCACAGACTCTGTCTTTAGAAATCTCACATATCAGAAGTTTATGTTTCAGAGGAATGGCAGGTACTCATCACTTGCAAAAATCATATTCAAAAACTTCATTGACCTTACGTGAGGTATGTTAAATGACCTGTATTAGAATAGAAGAATAGTAAACAGTAGTGGTATGCTCAGTTTTAACTGCAAAATAAAAACTGCAATCATACTAGTACACGGAATCTCAGAAGATGATTTGGTAAAGTTTTATGTTTCTTAAAATTTTCCAGTTATTGATAATGTCTGGTTTGGAAGGTTGTAATTTTTCATAGTATAATTTCTGTTCAATAGCAGTGCCCTAATTCTTGGTTCAATAGCAGTGCCCTTAAGATTCTTAAGAGTACAGTTGTGCTTACTGCTATAGAAACATGATTATTCTTTCAGGGAAAGTTCAGATTTGGTTGGACTGGACAGCTGAAAAAAATTCTGGATATCCCATGACTTGCAAATGGTTCTGAGTTCTCTTAGATTTTCAGAAGAAAAGTATTGTCTGATAGCTACACAATAAACTAAATTATTCTAACACCAGGAATCAATCAGAAATAATTTAAAAATATACGGAGGCTGTATATATGCAAATATCATATGAGAAATTTCATAACAATCCCTTCAACAAATGTAATGCACAATTTGAAAGACTGAATAATCTGATTTTCTTAGAAGTATATTTCAGTTGCTTCTTCATTTGCAGTAATTGATACCTCCTAATTTGAGGGACCTTTTCAAGTCTGGACTAATCGCCATTTTCTTTTTAAAATGAGAGCGATTGTATAGTAGTTGTCACTGTGAGGATTCATTACCATCTCAAAAACTGTTGTTAAAAAATTATTTAGAAATAATAAATGGGAGTTATCAGTACTTGAAGTAGCTTTAATTTAGCCACTGAGGTATCAGAAGTGGCAGTACAAGAGTTTGATGTGGAGTAATTGACTCTCAGCAGGTAAGCTGGTTACTTAGTTCCTTCCTGCCATGGATAGCCTTCTAATATAAATTTCTAATATTTGACCAGCCAGCTTGAAATTAACTTGGCTATCTCTTTAGAGTGCTGCACTAGTTGTGTTGTCTTTTTGTGGTAACTGCTGTGACTTGCTGGCCTAAATTGGTTTCTGAATTCTTCTTTTTTTTTTTCTTTCTCCTTTCCAAAATAATAGTAATATGTGCTTGTTCATATAGTAAGACATATTTTTCTTTTAGGAAGGTAGAATTTAATTTCTGTAGTTCAATCCATCTTGTATAAAAGTTCAGTTCCCATAAGTTAAACCTCTGCTTTCATTTCAGCTGACTGGAAGAGAGAATCAGATGTTTCATCCTTGAGATCACCACCTTGAGCCTCAACATTGAAGATACTTGAAAACAGCAGATGGATTTCTTACTGTACCAGATGAAATAGAACAAGCTAAATATAGTGCCAAGATTGATAACCTGTTTTAAGATATTTTTTATGTCAAATGACCCTTAACATTATACTCAAGCAATAGTCATTCCTCAGTTATCACTATTGAGAGTGTTACCATATGCAGTATGTAGTGGTTCCTATTCCATATGCTTAGAAAGTAGGTCCAAAGACAGGCATTCACATGAAAAATGCCCAGATTTTTATTGCTGTGCTGTCTGTGTTGAATAATTCTGTAGTTTCTGGCTTACATTGACATCATGTGAAAATTGATGACAAAGCGGGGGAAATAATATCAGATTCATTCAAAAATTATTCCTGCAATAGCTGAAGTGTATAGATTTGTCAGATAATATTTGTTTAAACATTTGGTTTAAGGAAAGTTAACATTTTGAACAATGGTATATGTAGAAGGGCAGGCTACAGATCTGTCTGAGAAGGGAATGGACCAATCTTAACTGTACTATTTGGGTAGTATGATACCTATCACATTCTCTCAATGCTTGTCCCTGCTGTTTTTAAATTCTTCATACATCATTTTCCTTTTCCTTTCTGTAGGAGTGAGGAAAAAAACTGCCTATATGCATATTTTGTGTGTGTCTAGAACAGCTTAGTAGAAACCTTAATCAAAGAACTGAGATTTTAGTGAGAGATTTCTGCCATCTTGTGAATGCAATGAGATTTATAGTCATCTGCTCTTGCAGAAGAGGCTTCCCAAGTCTGAATCCAATTCTTGAAAAAGTTATGTTTCCTGTCATGATCCTTCCTGTAGGAAGTATGCCATAGTATATTTGTAGCTTTCTCTGAATTTGAAAAACAGTTTACAGATACAGAAATGCAGTTATTTATAAAGACCTAAAATAATTTTATATGGGTTTGGGAAGGGAAGACTAGATCTCAAATAGTTTTGTATATACAATGATTACTTTTAGTTTCAGCAAAATGGAAATAAGGAGTTGCGTAAACCTTAATTATACCTGTTAATTGTATTTCTCAAAATAAGTAATGAATTTGAATTCCTGTTTAAGAAATTTTTGTGGCAATTTGAAATGTCTGCTGTACTCTGCAGTATTTTTTCTATAGGTGCATGACAGTAGTGGAGAAATTACTTTAAAAAATCAAATTTATTGAGAAATTAATATTGTACTCCAAGGTGTTTATTGAAATACATTGGTCTGTTTGTTGAAGGTGTTGGTTTAGGTCTCTGACCTGCTCCCCAGTCTTTGACCTGGCAGGTGCTGCCTGCACTAACTCTAACCCCACAGTCGTGATCCTGGCAAGCAGCATCCATCAGCACAAGTCCTTGGAAATATGCTGCTAAGTCTCTTCCTAGAGCTGCATGCCAGGTGGGCTCTAACAGGAGCCACTCTTGGTATTGCCTGCAAGTACAGGATGTGCAGATGCTTCTGGGATCAGAGCTGTGTAACCAAGGGTGGGGTGTGGCCCGGCGCGGGGAGAAGAGATTCTCACAGACAAGCTACGTCATGTTGTTAACAACCCGGACAGTGATCTTGCTTGCTTGTGGGTCTTTTGCACTCAGAGGCAGGAATTTGGGTTTCTAGGTTGTTAATGATAATGCTAATTATACAAGAAGATTCTTAGCAGTTAGAATGCTAGGTTTCAGGGGTTTTGACACCCCCCACCCCCCACCCCCCCAATACTGAATGGCTATGATGTTACGTTGCTGAAAAAAATCAGAGCATTTGGGACATAAATTACTAGTCTAATCACTGCTTAAAGATGAACCTGAACTATCTGGGGATGAATTGCCCAGGCTGAATTGTATGAAGCCAGAACCTGCAATGTCTCTTTTTATGCTGAAGGCAGGTACTAACTCCAGACAGTTCTAGGCACCTGATTTCAGTGCTGCAAACTAGACAGCTAATCTCTCACAGCTCCTAGTAAAGAGCTTGGTGCTCTGGACTACAAAGAGTTCTGGACTAAAGAAGTTCTGCAGAAGTCTCTCACTTGTCACTCCGTAGCAATATCTGGGTGGTTAGATACCATTTCTGGAGCACAAGTACAGCCTTCTTAAGAAACCTTGGCATAACTCCAGGATTTAAAAAACATTTATTGCATTTATAAAATATAATTTATAAAATTTCATTTATAAAAAAATTCAAAAATTTAAAAAGCATCTATTGCATTTATAAAAAATTTCAAGACTTTTGCATTTAATATTCTACGCTAAGCTGTATTTTTAAACAAAAAGTTTACAAAGGTAAATACTGTCTCAATTTTAACACCATGGTTACGGAGGAACGTGTCAACTGATGTTCTCTGCCCTCTCTCCCTTTCTGATTTTGCAAATTAATTCAGTTTGGGGGAGGGAGGGAACAGAAGAGAAAATAGCAAAAAAGACGCATTTGCAATGTCTGACTGCTGGGAAATAAATATATCCCACTGATTTCTCTATATGCCATATTTCATCAAGAAAGTCATGTTTTTCAGGTGACTACTTTCTTTTTCTGTGTGTTAATTTAAAAAGTTGTTATATAGGCAGCAAAGGCCCAGCCTTGTCGTTGCCCTTTGCTCATGGGAGTTTATACAGATGGCAGGATTAGACATGGCTGATCTCAAATCTCATCCTGCGGTGACTCTGAGTTGTAATATCACCACCAACTTCAGAGGACAGTGAGTAGGACTAGTGAGTGTCATTGGCTGACTTTGCCCATGAGAAAGCTGAAGACGTTAGCAGTGTGACCAGTTCCATTTTTCCTTGTTTCATTTGTATGGGCTTTCTCCACCTTCTGTTACAACCATCTTGTATTTCAGAAAGCTGTAACGTATATTCTATGTTTCATATAAAAATTGTCTAGCTTCTTCTAATTACAGTAGTTCCTTCTTCTGCTGCCAAGCAAATAGCATCATTGGCTACTTGGTTTATATAGGTTAATACAGAATAAAGAACAACAGAAATACACTGTTATTTTTCCTTCCTTATATCCTGTCTTGTGACAAGAATCCCTCCCCCTGCCAAATTCACTGGTTAACAACAAAGTTGGTTTCAACAACTGTCTCACTATAGCCTCTGTGGAGCATAATATAGTAGAGCCAGGATAGTATTAAAAAACTGACGTACCGTTATTGTTTTGATTTTTCAGTAAACTTTATTTGACTTATAACCTCCCCTAAACAGAGATTGTACTCTTTTCTTGTATCCTCATAGAATGAGGCATCTACAATCCCAATAATAAAAATTAGCATAAATAATTTTCTTTAAGGAAGCATTTTATTAACATCAGCAGACAAAAATGTTTATTGCAAGAGATACAGTGTCACCACAAAGACTCCAGAAGTGACCAAAGGTGGTCGCTTACTCAGCCCAGCGATTCTAGGTTGCTTGTATCTTTTATTCCTATTAACAGAAGTTTTTGTCACTCAACATTTTTGGAAGTTATGTAAAGGAATTTGGCTGAATCTCAAACACCGATTTATCAGAAAACATTTTTTAAAACCTAAAAATGTGTTTACTTTGCCCAAGGGAAATGCCTTGAGGAGAGGATAAGGACCTCACATTCCTTACCTTTACGTGATTCATTTTTGTCAACAAAATTAAGACTTTAATGTCCAAAGACTCCCTCTGTTTTCAACAGAGAGAAAGAGAATCTTGCAGGGGATTCCTGACCAGCAGTCTGGCTCGGATATTGTGCTACCCTTCAGAGGATGCTTGTGAGAGAGACAAGAAAACTGTCTTAGATACCCTTGGCAGTATGTGAGGCATGGACTTGCACTGGTGGTCCCAGTTTTTCAGTGCTGGAGGCTGGCTGCTAGGTCTGGGCAATCCTGACAGGGTTCCATGCACAGATGCAGAGGGAGGTACCAGTCTTCACCCACTGTCATGCCCTGTCTCCTCCAGAAGTGCTGCAGAAAAGGTGGTGAGTTAGGACCATCTTGTGTGCCTAGTACCTGACTTGTGGGCCACCAGTTCAGTCACCTGTTCTTAGGAATATCAGTCTATCCTTTCTCTTCCCTTACAGGTTCTCTGTCATACCTGGCTTTTGTTTTTCAAGAATATTGTAGATGATGTATGTGACATTTTGGGGCAATGTCTTCTTGCTCATGCTTACACCAGGCAAATTACATGACATTAAGTTCTGACTAATGCTTTGTTCCACTTGCGGTTGTCAGCTGTGGGTGATAACATCTGTATTCAGAAAGTACTGACTGTGCCTTTGCACTTGAAGAGTGGTCTCAGAAACATGTGCAAGTACCGCAGGCCCTCTGACCTGCCATGTACTGCCCCCAGGGCTGTCGCACAGGCTGACCGTGAGGACCCTGCTCGGTTGTATCTATGAGACTAGAGTTGCTCAGGTGTTTGAAATTATGGGTGGACCTTCACCCATATCTGGAATTGTATTTCCAACTTCACAATTTGGGATCTACCTAAAATTGCACTTCAGAGAGGTCACCAACAGACTCTAAAGATAATGTATGCACTGAATGATTTACTTTAGACAGTCCTCTAGGTGGGCCCTTGGAGTGCTAAGCTTGGACAACTGGCCCAAGCCAGAGCTGACCTATAGATGAATCCTGTATATTTTATAACTGAAAACCATTGTGCTAGTAGGTATTTTACTAAGTTATAACAACCCACTTATGCTGATGTAAAAAGTGCTAAAGCATTGAAATACTGAAGCCTGAACAACAAGCCCCAAGCTGAAGCTGCTAACATAGTGTGTAATCATTAACAAAGTGTGTAAGCTCGCTAGTGAAAGATGCAGCCTAGAATATAGTCAGTAGTGAGGACGAAATGCTGAGAGAATGTATCCAGCTTCCCTTGTTTAGCCTCATTCAAGGCTGAGAACCCACGTATTTGGCCTTGTTAGAAACTCCCTTGGCCTTCCCCACCCCCCCCGAGCCCTGGCCAGGCTTTGGGTGGAATCCAACAGAAGAATGAAAACAGAAATTTTCTGCTCAAAACAAAGGTGCCAGCTATTCTGGCTTGTTGATCTCCGGTATATAAGGCTGGACCCGCTCACAGCGACTTTGGAAGCCTCACCTATGGGTGGACACACGGCGTAGGATTTCCCACTTGCCGGGACAGGCTCTCCAAACCCTCGCTGTAACTGGGGCTGCCCAGCCACTGCGGGTCTGGGTGATGGCAACATATGCAAGTGGTGATGGATCTTTCTTAATCACTATTCTCTCTTTCATGTAGTAATGATTTGATGCATTACCCTGTATTTTCCTGTTTGTTGCTTTAAGTGCACTATTCTGCTTTTTCTTACTGCATGTTTTCTGTATTACACTGCTACATTATTTGGTTATCACCAGTAAAATACACCTACTCTTTTCACTCTGGTGTGTGAATTTAATTGGTATCCTTAATCAGCAAAACAGCCCTGACCTGAATCTTCATGCTGGACAATCTGTTAAGAAGTCCTGTAACTTGCTGTCCTCTTTTGCACTGCATTGCTATATCCTCTTAGTTAGTATTAAACTTTTACTCAAACAGAATGCTTTAAGTATCTGGATCTTGAAATTCATTGCCAGATTCTGTAGTATTCCTCCTTCTCATGTAATAAAATCATTCAGATCTCCTACAGCAATTAAGACATAAAAAACTTCCCTTAATCTGAAACTTTGGTGAGTACAAAAGTCTGAAGGCTACTGGCTCTTCTGAGTATAATGGCTATGCTATTTTGTTGTTATCAGTGTTTCTTTTTATTAGCAGATACTATGGGGTTTTTTTATGAGTAAGCCTGGCAGCCCAGTGTTAAAGTAGGTAAGAATCTGATTTTATTTACAGAACATTTAATTTATTTGTCTATTTGAAATTACTTGTTTAATGAATGTATCGCAACTTAGCTGATGACCTCATCCTCTTTCTGCGCAATTACAGTTCTGAATAACAAAGAGAGGGCCATATGTATCCAGGGGAAACTGAATCACTTAGGCAGAAAATAGTCTGTCAAAACACTACATAAATGCTATACATGCTAACTGAGCCTGGTAAATTGAGAGATTTCCAGTGTTTCCTGAAAGTTTAGTCCCTGGACCAAGTCAAAGAACAATCCACCACTCCTCAAGGTAAAATACAAGTCACAAGTTGAACACCTAGTCCTTTTAAGGAACAGCGAATATGTGTAAATTGGTGATCATTTTAGAGCTCCTTGGTTCAACTTATTCATTTACTTTATCAATAAAGGAATTTTCTGCATCAAGAACTTCACTGCCACCCTCCTCACAGAGATGGAACCTAATGTGCTAAGGTACAGGCTGACATAAAAAGGGTTTGAAGTCTACAGGGCTAATCAGTGGTGTGCCTGTATTGAAGAGTAGCTCTTACAGTATATTGGGCATAGCACATGCAAAAGACCTTCAATATTTATTTCTATTTTGTAATGAGAGCTTTAAAAACCTCCTCTCATAGGGAGAAGACTTGAAGCGACGGGAAGGGGCTTCTTCGCTTAGTGATTCCTTTCAGTGGTTCACTGCTCTTCAGTGGCTCTCTAAACTGCTATGGATTTTAACATTTACTCGAGCACAGTTGGGCATTTTTTTTTCCTGGCATCTTTCATTCAGATATAAATAGCTACTACAGCAGTATTACCAAGAATATTTTAAAAGAAATAACCACTGAAGTCATAAAGTCTTGAACTAAGGCCTTTCAGAATGATTACCATCATTTTTATGCTCCTGTTCTGAGCGCACATGAGGCTGCCTAGGAACTCCAAACTTAGGAAAAGAAATAGAAAGGTGTATGATGAATACAGTAGATGGGATCTTTAGTGTAGTGTGTTCAGAGATTCTTTTTGTTAATGCAGCATTATTTCTGTCAAAATTGAAACACTTTGAAAAATATGTTAAGTTGATGAAAATCTGTTCGAAGGAGAACTGATAAAGCACTAAAAAAAAATAATAGTCCAGGAAAGTGTTTTGACCATTTTTAGAAAATTTTAAAATGGGAATTGTTTTATTTAAAACAATACAAAGAAATTTTAACTCTGTATGAAATCTGTTGCAACTAAAGAACAGTAGAATTATTAGGTTGAAATGAGAAAAATATTTGTAGCATGAAGTTCCCTGTGAAACACAAAATCCAGTCCCTGGCCAGGTCTGTTTAGTGACAATTTCCTAAATCTGTAAATACATTTGATTCATAGAATCATGAATCATGATTCTGTAAATACTTTTGATTGATGGTTTTTAAAGGGAGAGAAAATTCTTGAATGTCAACTCACAAATGCAAGTGGATTAAAATCTCCTGAGCCACCTGCTTGCTTTAGTGGGGATGGCTTGAACATTGTGTAGGTTGGTGTTCAGTTGCTGGCTGCTGACAACTTGTGAGCTCAAGCTGACCTCTGTATATTTTAAATTGTGTATTATTACCTTTGAAACACGTCAGATGAGCTGTTACCACATCTCATATGTCACCATGGGGTGCCATGCTACAGGTCTCACTGGGAGCTGGACAGTGATTGCAAAAGAAAGCTGGGAAATTGTATTATCATAAAGAACACCTTCGTAAGTGGAAAAAGTGTTGGCGGAGGCAGATGCTATTAGTGTGAAGGAAGCAGAACCCATTCATTAGCTCTTCTTTCTGTGTGGGAAATTAAAACATGAGGACTAGTTGCACTGTGCAACTAGTTGCTGTGCAATGAGCGTTGCACTGTGCTTTGAATATAACAACCACTGAATATAACAACCATCTAGTGGCCATAATTCTTTTTTCTCTGGAGATTTTGACCTGTTTCCTGTGGAAGCAGACTTTTTGTGTCATGTCCATGCACTTCCCATCACTTTGTAATCTGAAGAAGAAATCCAGTCTGCCAAATTAATTAGCTAGACTTCTCCTATGTAGGAGACCACGTAGGAGTGTGTAGACCTTAGAGGAGTGTTCGTCACCAAATGAACGTGTCTGTGCTAGTTCAGAATGCCCTTCAAGCTATGTCTGACATATTCCTCTGTTCAAATGAGTTACTCCTTCTTGTGGGTGGAATGAAGAATCTTGTCCTTCATCTTAATTTGTATACGCTAGGTTCATGATGGAGTAACTTAGTCACACAAAGGAATGCATATATCACCTCCCTTCTACGCCATGCAAAGCTGCTGTGAGCCAAGGAGTTGTACATCTAACAGACTAGTAAAACTGGGCCTGTGATGTCTACCAAAACAATCAGGTTGCAAACTCTTAAAAATCTCATTTGGCTATTTGTATGGGTTCTTAATCGTACATGTACAAGTTAACATTAAAGTTAGAATTAATTACATCTCTGAACTCATCCATCTAAATAAACAAAGCTTTGCTGAATGTAGCTTTATTTTTTATAAATATCCTCTCATTGTATAGCAACTGAATATTTCTATTTTATCTTGGCTTCTGTGCATGGGAGAGGCACTCTGAAAACTAAATATATCCAGTATTAATTAAAGTATGTATCTAGGAAGGTTAGCAGGACAATTATTTATAGTTTTATAATGAGAGTTGTCTGTACATGAAAAGAAACTCAGGCATTCAACATTTTTACTTCAATTTTAGATCTATCTTTACATCTGAGAGAGTGAGCAACAATTGGCTCCTATATTTTACAACCTGGTACTTATGAAAAATGAGCTTTTGTGAAATTAGGTTTTACTAATACTCAGAAAATGGGAAGAAACAATGCACAGGGAAAAAGGAAACAGAGAACAAAGCATGGAGAAAATGATACAAGATTTTTGGCATCTAATAAAAAGGGAGAGGGAAATGCCTACAAAATATGAATCTGAACACAAAAGTCTTGCTGAATCCTAAAAATGACATGCAGTATGGTAGATCATAATTTTCCTTCTCTGTTATGTCTCTCACGCTATTAATCCCCCTACATATACCACATTTGATGATTTCTCTTTGTGCTTATCTTCCTTCCTAATACCCCATATAAACTAGCAAACTTACCACGTCTTCCCTTGAAGCCCACAGAGCTGGGGTATCCGTGTGTCATGCCATAAGCCATTTGCAGAGAGTTACCACCAGCTTAGCTGCAGCAGTGTGGTACAGCCCTCTCTTGGCATGCACACCAGCTACTGCATGTATCTGCGGCGTGCTGTCCTGAGGCCGTGATGCTGCCTGCGGTTCCCGGGCCTCTCTGCACTGTGTAAACATGCCCACTGTATTTAATGATCTCGGCCGGTGGCTCTGAGGCAGAAGTCAGAGGCCTTCTTTTGCTCTCGGCTGTCTACGGTAACCATGGAAAGGTTTCACCTCTACTTGAGATTCAGCAGGAGGCCACCAAACCTGAAGGTGTTGTGAACTAAATGCTCTGAACTCCATGAACGAGAATTTTCCCACTGAATTACTCTGCTTGAAAATGGGAGAAGTTACAAGTTTACTTCATCCACCACGCAGGTACCCTGTTGGGCAGAGAACTTGCGATCATTCCTTGATCAAAGCCGTTTAGCCGCTCTTTCAGTCCAGGGCCGAGGACAGAGACAGCCTGGCAAATGGTGCCGAGGTTGTTCGAGACAGAACGCCTCCAGCTGTCCTGTCTGTCTGTCCGTGCTGCAGCTGGCCAGGCAGGGTGGAGCACCTGCACGCATCTCAGCGCAGTCTGCTGTCTCGGCACAAACCAGCTTTCCTCAGCACTTCAACAAAAATTGCTGGACTTTGCATGTACGCACGGCCCCAGCCAGCTGCTTTTCTGCAGGGATGTTTTCCCCTGGTAAACAAGTAACGAATTGTGGAGGGCCTAGAAGCAGAAGAAAGAAAGAAAGAAAGAATTAATAAGTATCCAAAGACTTACAGACTTTTTTCCATGATATTGCAGAAATCAGTTCATTAGCTCCATTTAAATAACTACACCAGAAGGCTATTACAAACATTCTCAACTGAATGAAAAAATATGCGGTATGCAAGCAGCAAAGATTACAAATAAATATTTTGCAAAACTGCCTGTAATTATGCAAAGTAAATTTTATGCAAGAAGTGGCGCCACCTAAATGTCAACATAACATATGCACGCATTCAGAAAAGACAGTCTTTTCAAACAAACTATTGCCACCATCCTGGAATAGCTTGAGTCTTCAATTACAAGTTAATCTATCCTAGTAACATCAATTCTTTAATGTTGGGAGTGGTTCATTTTTCACTAGTAACTGTATTCTTTCTACTCTTCTACGTTGAAACAGTGAAGTGACATTAGAGGAGAGGTAGGATTATGTGCTGTATGAACACCATACATGGCAACATGACAGTAGTTCTGCTGCAGCTTTCTTATGGCAAGGTAACAAATCTAAAGTTAGATGGCTCAGATGTTACCAAAGTTGGCTTATAGCTAGAGTTTTTTAATTTCTCACTTTAGACTCTGACCTGAGCAGTCGCTTTTATACTAGTAACAATCCCGATACCTAGGGTTTTCTTCCACCTACCCTCTTTTCTGTGTTTCCTGGTAAGTAGAACTGATCTTGCGGCACTGGGCTGCAGTGCTTTGCTGCAGGCCTGGAGGAAACAGGGTTGTTTCAGCTATGGCAGTTAGTATCTGCTGTCTGCTCCTGTGCCACGATGCGTGTGCTTCACACAGCCCCTCCAGGGAGCTGGACTGAAGTTACAGCACTGTGTTTGAGACTACAACTGCCTTGAAGAAGAGGAGGACGATGCAAGTTTATATAGGTTGCAAACTCGAAACTCCCTTTTGTGCAACTAGGTGTTGGTACAATAAGCTAGCTTCTAACTGCCTGCATTTTGAGAGCTTCCAGAAAGTCCATGAAAGCAGTATTTGATGCATTGGTGCTGCTGCAGTAATAGCTGTGTCAGAATCAGAAGGTGTTGCAACTTCCTAAGCAGTAATAATAGATGGGTTGATACCATCTACTTCCTTAGTTTGTCTTTTCCTGCTTTGTCATAAGGGTGTCTGTCTGGCAGGGCCAGAAAAGGGAAGACACTTAAGTTCTGAAAGATTTGCAGTTGTAAGCAGCTGAGAAGGAAATGAGTATGAACTCGTCAGAGGCAGACTACTACCCTGCAGGCTCTGCTGTGCAGTGGAGCAGGCTGAGTGTGGAGCTGTGGGTCCAAGCTCCACTACAGAGAAGGGGCAGTAGTGAGTCTGAAAGGTAAGAGTCTCAACTGATCTTTAGTAATTCCCCTGGTCATCTGTGAAAGTCTAAGGCATGTGCCTGTCAATAGAGTTATATAATTCATGAATCTAAGTTTAGGTCACTCTAAAAAGCGGAGGAGGGTTTAAGAAGAACATTTGAATGGGTTAGAAGCAGCAACACTGATTCTGAGAAAATAGGTACCTTCATCTAGGACCTTTCCACATGAGTCCTCAAATCCATGACTGGTTGTGCCAAACTTGACTCTACGGTCCGTACAACCTAGTCTTTAAGTATGAACCCTAAAGCCAAAGTTTTCCTTCCACTGAATTCTCCTAGTGAAGATCCAAACACTTGTCATTGTGTGAATTAATAGAAACACCCTTTGAATCACAGAACCTTACACAAAGTTGTTTGCGTATTACATTGATCTTCGTGTCTTCTCTGTGAAGACCGGAGTTCCCTAGAATAGAAAACAGTTTGAATTCTCTTTTGTTGTATATCTGAAAGAAAAGAAACAAACAGGCAAACAGTAACAAAAAAACCCTGCACCCTATAAGGTGTGTTTACCTGAACTTCTCACCTTATTACAGGTGTACATTTAGTGGGATGGGAAATTCTGTGTTTCTTGCCCTGTTTGTCTTGCTCTGTCACCATGTGCATGGAACTCGTATTTCCAGTACAGCCATGACAGGCCGTGAAGGTGTGTGTGCAAAGCCTCAGAGAGTGGTGGAGACACTGTGATGTGGCCGCCTCCCAGGCTGTATGCTGCAGAACTTCCACACCAGTCACCTAGCCTGGTGCAGAGGGCTGGTTGCCCTCATGCTGTGGGCTTTTTTTTCCTCTTACTCCCTCCTTGCTATTGAATAGGTCCTTCTGCAGTTAACATTCTGCCATCCCTTAGTACTGTTTAGCTGTACCGTTTCCCAGCCTTGGTTAACAAAAATAGAGCGAGCCCTCAAAATTAATAGCTCTGCCTCCATTTTCTAGACGAACCACTAAACTCAATGGATGAGACTTCACCTACCTGTAATGCTGACCAGCTACTGTTAAAAAAATATTCTGTGTCTCTGCCTTAATGCTTAGATAATCAGTCCTGTCCTGGTTTGGGGTGGGACAGAGCTAATTGTTTTTTTTTTTCCCTTCCTTCTTAGTAGCTAGAATAGTGCTGTGTTTTGGATTCAATATGAGATTTGATATAAGAATGTTGATAATGTGCTGATGCTTTTGTTGTTGCTAAGAAATCAAGGGCTTTTCAACTTCCCATGTCCTGCTAGTGTGCACAAGAAGCTGGTGAGGAGCGTAGTCAAAACAATGGACTCAAATTGGCCAATGGAATATTCCGTATCATCTAATGTCATGCTCAGTATGTAGATAAGGGTTAATCGGGAAGCTCCACTCAAGTTTTTGGGATGGTGGTTTCAGAATTCTCTCTCGTCTGGGATCAGTAGCCAGGAACGGGCTGGGTATCAGTCAGTGGGTGGTGAGCAATCTCATTGTGCATTACTCTTTTGTATTTTCTATTATAATCGTCATCATTATTAATTTTATTTTATTTCAATTATTAAATTGTTTTTATCTCAGCCTATGAGTCTCCTTACCCTTACCCCTCCAACTCTCCCCCATTTCTTGGGTGTGGGGGAGGATGAGCGAGTGGCTGCATGGTGTTTGGCTGCCGGCCAGGTTTAAACCACAACAAGTCCTCATCCTGTTCATGTGATGAATTATTTGTCTTTATTTTGTCCATTTTTATAATAAATACTTTCCTTAGGTTTTTGCCTTTGGAGTTTTTCTTGCTTCATTGATTCTCTGGAATATTATGTTGAGCTTGTTTTAAACTGTGGAGTGTGTAGTGTGCCTCAATAAAACATACATGAACTGCTGTTTAGAGTGCTCTTGTCAATTGGTATGCGATGATTCTGATGAGACCACTGCATCCAGGTTCCCTAAAAGCACTGTCTAATGTCACCACCTCAGTCCTGTCTCCATTTTAAGTTATGGACTCTCCCTCCCCTCCCCCAAATCAACCACTGTGTAACTGCAGCACGGAGTCCTAGTACTGCAGCACTCCCCTCTTTCTGCACAGATGTTGAGTTTAATGCCAGTAAAGCCTGCCCTGAGAATGGTTTTCCTTGGTATCATGTACCAAATATGCTATAGTGTAACAAGTTGAATAAAGTTTTACCAATGCGGTACTAGAGATCATCAATGAAAGTCCCCAATGAGAAGCAAGTGCCACTGGAGATCATTTGTCAAACAGTGTGACTAACACAATTTATGGTCCCATCTCATCTCATCTCATCTCATCTCATCTCATCAGCCTCCCGTTTATCTAATGTGTCACCCTTTAAGTCTTATGTTTCACCCCAGCTGTCCATGTTTTAACATTTAAAGGCTTTGCGTCTGCTGTGCCTGATAGTGTAGTAGCGAAGGTCACTAAGATGACTTTACTATTAGGTGGGTTTCATTTTTATACACCAAACGTGATGAGGAAGAGTCATAGTGAAGTCTGTTGACAAGATGAGCTTTAAATGTTGCACATATTAAATGACTTTGCTCTCAGTTGGTCATCTCAGCACAAGCGGGACTGGAAATCTCATTAGAATATATAAAGTGACAGATTTTGCGGTGCCAGCTGCACTCCTGGAGCCCAGTATTGTCCTTCATGTGAATACACAGAGAGTATAGTTGCATATTTATTTGGAGGTTGTCATACAGTTGTGTCTAGAGCGCCCACTGACAGCAGCCACACGTTACCCTCAGTGCTTCTCTGAGTGGGTTAATGGCAATAAGGAAGTCTTAAAGTGCCATTTTGTCTGATTAAAAACTTTATTTTTCTTTCTTCCTGGTAGGTAATCTCCCCAATATTAATTACTAAAATGTTAATTTTTTAATCACCCAAATGAACACTGTGCTCAGATAAAACAAGTCAAATATGGCAGGTGAAATGTTAGTGTTTTTCTGTAAAATTTAAATGAAGCAGGCTTGTGGTTAAAACCATGACAAAAAAAAAACAAAAACCAACAAACAAATACTCATTTGTTTTCTCATATGCCTTCTGACTTACATAACTGCTATTGTTGAAGTCAGTAAATGTGGTCAAACGTCATGGGTCATTGAAATAACATGGAGAATATATTATTTTCTGTCAAAAATATTTTAAAATTATTTTATAAATACAAGTAAAAAATACAAGATGGTATGAATCTGACCATGCACATATGTCAGTAATGTTTCACATCTACTTGAATTCTTACATATAATTTCTTATGGTCAGCAATAAGATACAAACCAAACAGACACTTATTCAAGAAAACGAAGGACACATGGTCCCATAACTGGATATGAGAGAGAAAACCTCTCAGACAGTATAAAATAAGCATGCAGTTCATTTTGAAGAAATTACTACACCTACTACTCAGTAGTTTTGTGTGATCCAGACTGAGAAATATTAATTTGAAAAAACCTCTGGGATGAGGGCATGAAAACTTTATGCTATAAAAATCCTGCAAGATCCTATTAAAATCCTAAAGGTCTGTTTTGTCCTCTTTTTTTCTTGAAAAGCTGTAATCAAGTCCTGTCATGGTGGCCATGGTCATTTGTGAGGGACTGTCTCAGCTTTCCTTAATGCTTCTAAGGGTGGAATACAACAAACCTTGTGCTAATGGCCACCATGTTCTGCAGAAAGCTATCTGTCTGCAGCTGGGTTGACTGAAAATAGAGCTCTAAGAGCAAAAGAAAAATGCAAAGTCCCACCTAAATTTTTAGACAAATTTTCCTTAGTAAAGTGCTGGGAAACCTGTCTTTCTGTGTATGTGCTTCCAGCCTGCCAGGGCTGACTGCCTAGAAATGTTCCCTAAAAGGGAAGTGGTGGTATTCCCCAGTTCATCTTCCCTGAGACCACTTGATAGTTATGCTTTGAGTGTGCTGACGGGAATGAATCAACATGACACACAGCAGCAGCCTTGGGTGCTTACATTTAAAGACACAGCCAGTGAGGGAGGCTGTAATGATGTTTGTTCCTTATTTAATCTCCTCTTGTTTACAGTACTCTCCCAGGAGATGGAAAATTTGCGTGCCATGTCCACCTACACCATCAGGGGTTTGGTGTCAACATTCCCCTCATTCCAGAAAAGTGGCCAGACAACGACGAGGCTGTAGGCCATGCTGTGATAAGAAAGTGGTGTGGCTGGACGTGAGCAGGAATCATTAAGCTTCAGTTGTGAAACATGAATCCTTATCTAAAGCAGCTTCCCACCTATTCAAAAGTAGCCTCCCAGTCCATAGTAGGATGGGGTAGGATGTTAGGCACGTGCCTCTTTCAGCAATTTAGCAAGTGGGAGGTTGCTGGATGTTGTGGATTCCAGCTTGCAGCATCCAAGTCCCTTCCATACCTAGGGCAGGGAGCTTAGGTAACTAGCCGAGGTGTTTTGGTGTTACCCTAAGAACCGAATACCCGAAACCTATGTGAAATAGTGCACTTCAGTGGTCTGGGTGCTTTCATTTCTCTTTCTTAAGAGTAGCAGATTATGGGTGACTAGACAGGTATCAAAAAATGACAGAAGCAAAAAATGCTAATTTTGTACTAGTCCCATTGAGTTTTGTCTTCTAGCTTTATCTGTGGACTACAGGATCCTGATGGAGAGCAACCTCGTTTATCCACACAGACATCAGATATAAGATCACTTGCTAACAAAGCAATTGTCTGTCATTATTTAATTAAGGAAGAGTGCATGCATGTACATGACTGCATGTATGGGAAACTTGTCCAGGAGGTATGATAGGCTGTCATCATGTTCAATGAGCATTTGCTTGAACAGAAAGTAAGAAATGACTGAGAAAACTAATAGAAGACAAGAACGTGACTTTTTACATTGCAGAAGGTTCTGCCATTTGAAAAAAATATATTCAAAGTAAAAATTAAAAAAAAAATATTGAATCTTCTGCAGAACTGGCTTAATTACTTTGTAATTCAAAATAAGTTGTTTAGACCTTGAATATCTGTTTACATACTTGTGATGCTAAAAATTATAAATGTCTGAGCTGAAATAGTTTCAAAATAAACATTGGAAGTAGTCATTAGGTGAAGTCTAAATGGGGAGTGTTAATTATTATTTTACCTAAAAGGAAATTCAGTAGAGACAGTGATTTGTTGTGAAACATGCTCCTTTAAATGAGTTACCTTTTCAATGACAGAAAGAAATATTTTGCAGAAAAGTTCCAAAACTTTCTACTGCTTGATAAATGGTGGGTAATACCTAGTGGAGGGACTCGTATTCATTGCCGAGCTCTGAATTACCTTCAGCCACATAGGATTAAAACTTATTGCTTCTCAGGAAAGCTGTGTGAAATATATGATCAACGCGCAAGTGTGGTCAAGAAAGTAAATAAAATGTAAAGACGGCTAAGGTTAAATGTAAGGCACTTGAACCAGGTTCTCAGAAAATCCATAATTTCTGTGGAATTCAGCTGCAGTTCCATGGATTCAGTCCTGTGAATCTCCGAATTTTTACTTTGAATGCAACATCTGACTTTTAGAAGGCATATGAATAAGCATCTACTGTCAGGAGGCAAGTGGAAGGTTAGCAACCTTCAATTTAAGATACATAAACGATAAAATGTGAATTGTGTTTTGTACAGCAACAAAAGCTACATTCACATCGTTTTACTTTTAGATTTTCAAAAGGCTTTTAGACAATGATTGCTCTCTTTCCTGAGTTACACCTTTGGTTAGTTTTTGTTTTGATTCCCTTGGGGAAACATAACAAAACATAAGATTTTGCAAGCACAGAAGCAGTGTTTGAGTGGTTACCAGTGACATAGCGAGTAACAGTCAAATTATGATTTAAAAGATGTTGTGCTTAAAAAGCTTCTTGAGTGGCAGTGGTTTTGTCTCAGGTGGTTGAACTATTTGCTGCAAAGCAAAAAGGCTAAGTGAAAGTGCTCCAAAATGGGTTTTATAAATGCAAATCCAGAGAAACTCTTCGCTAGGGTTAATTACAGAAGCTGTGCATTTGTAGCGTTTACAGCACTTTTTAAAGCAGCGCTTTCTCGTGGCCAATATAGCAGGTTACACATTTGGTAAAACCAAGAAGTCATGACTTGTACTTCCCAAACTGTAACCAATGAAGCCACAGTATAATTAAAGCCCTAAATAAATGATGCACTTAATTAAAGACAAAAACAAGCCTATTGAAAATGGAGGGAAATAATGAGCTATTTCTTGTTGTACATGATCTCTGTATACAATAAAACATGTGCTAAAGTGTTTTGTGGTTGGCTGGCATTCTGTTTGCTCTTCACAAAAGTGGGAAGACAAGGAGCCTCGTGAGCAAGGCTTGCATCCAGAAGGCAGTCTGCAGATCAGAAAGGCACAATCATTTACTGATTTAAGAAAGAGCTGAAATGAAGCTCAGCAGGTACCATCGCTGAGCCTGGGTCACCTTCTCTTTTAGGCTGGCACAGCTGTTTGTATAGCCAGTCAGTGAACCATTTTGGGGAACTGATCTAGCAGAAGAAAACAACTGGTTTAGGGGGAGGGGAGGCTGTGGCTGTATTTCAGGTGGACCTCTTCTCCAGCGCTGCTGGGGAGGAGACCATGCAAACAGGGGTGGCCTTGCCGAGGGGACCAACCAGCTGGAGGTAGACGTTGTGCGACTCATTGCCAAATGTATAATAACCAAACCCTGTTATACCGTTAAAAGGTGAGGAGCAACTAAGGGGAAATACGATAAACTTCCAGGAAAATATGTATACCTACGCCTTATTTTATTTAAGATACTAAAGGTACATCGAGGTACATTGCCCATCTTGTAACCAACAATATAAACAGCAGGAAGGGATTAAAAAAAGATAAAGAAATTTCAGCTATTGAGACTCATAAGCATATGTCATCATGCAACCTCTGATCACTTTTCTTACTGTGCAGTAGTACCATCAATAAGACTAGCAAGAAAATGGTTGCAGCTCTGGAAGTGTGACAGATAAATGATCACTGCAGACTAGCAACAGGAGCTCAGAAATTTAAGACTGTGGGTTCTTTGTTAAGGTAGCATGTCTTGGAAACAATACTTTACAGGCACTGCTCTGTGGGAGATGGCATTACATAAATGAAAAAAGCAAGTCCCCTATATGGTTCTTTTTGTGCTGTACTGTGCAGGTGTGACAGCTTCTGGACCCTTGAGTTACCATGCTGAATTCTCTGCTAGGTTCACACAAAATTCATCTGGGCACCAGTCAACGGGATTTGAAGGCAGAAAAGGAATGAAGGGTGATACCAAGAATTGTGCTTTTTACATTTCTTCTGAAATGATAGTTCCTTAATATATTATAGACACAAAGGAAGAATACTAATATCGTCAAGTCAAGAGCTCTTTCTAACTTGTGGCCCTGACAAAATCATTAGTGTTTTCTGATGAGGTACGAATTCCGGTCGTGTGCTCAACGTACTGCATACAGAGCTTGTGCTGCAAACGGAACATGAAACTGTTCTGTCTCGTTTCCAGCAACACCATATGTACGACAGAATCCTAATTTGCATGGCTACGGTTCAGATTATGTCAGTATTTCAGTGATAAATCCCTGTATCAGGAGTGGATTGCTCAGCCTTTTTTCATTTTACAGGAAGTGAGGATGGGGAGGAGCCCTTAGAAGTGATAGTTTTGTGGGGAGTGGGAGAAGGAAAGGAATTTAATGGAAGATGATACTTTGTTATCCCATCCTGATTTGCAACGGATCGGACACAAAGTAGAATTTCTTTCCAGCACTTTGTTTTTGGCCACACTCTGTCAGGGATGCTATTCCACTGAGTTAAATGAAGCAGAGGAAAGACAAAAAAATTATTGTAAGACAAGTTTGTTTGTTTGTTTTTTTAAATGCTTAAGCAAGTATTTTCAAATAATTTAAACAGTGAATAGCTTTGATGAAAATTATCTGAACACAAATACTACAACAAAAACACAGTGTAGAAGCTGTAAAATTGTATGAGAAAAAGCATGACTATATATTGGAAGGTTAGAGGAATTGGTCTAGCACTCCAGCACAGCAGTGCAACAGAAAGCATTGCTTAAAAAACTCCCAAACTACTACTGTTATCTTTCCTAATGTAGCCATCAGTCTGAGCAGAGATATTTTCTGCTCTTATCCCCGGAAAAGTAATTTGCAAGCCATTTCTGATCTCATTGTATTATCTGCATAGTTTCTTGACTTCTCCACAATAAATTCTTTGGGAACATTAATTTTAAAAATCAACTTGTGTATTGCAGCATAAAAGGCAAAACATTAAAACTGATACAATCTAAGAGCAACAAACCTTAGAAGAGCAAGTATTGATCAAATTGCAACCTCTCCTGCACAGTGAAATAAGGCAGTTTGCAGGTTATCACAAGCTGTGCAAAAATCGGTGTTTTACTTAAAGTCCAAGATCTTGCAGCAGTGTTATTACTTGATAATCTCAGTTTTAAAAGATTCATTCTCTACTGTGGGCAGAGGGGGGAATTGAATTACAGAGTCGTAAATGCTAAGGCTGCGTGTGACAGACGAGCAGTTGCCACAATTCACGTCGTTGCATTAGGCTCCCAGCTCATGATTCTTAGGTCCTTGGGGCTATCAGAACCGTGCTGCTCTCTCTGCTCAGCTTATCCAACAGACCAAGCTTCACCAGCTGGAGAAAACAAACAGGGATGCAGCTACCACTCAATGTGCAGGCACCCAAAACGGGGGGTGGGTTCCTCTGCTGCCCTGCACCTGCTTCTGCTCAAATGCTCTTTGGACGGCCCGGTGCTCCCAGGGACTTTCCAAGACTGGCTTTCCCCTGCTTGGGCCCATGCCCAGCGCCGAGCCCTTTCCCTCCTTTTCCCTGACTCCCCAGAGCAGAGTGACAGAGGAACAATCTCTTCCCTCATACCGTTTACCTGCGGTGCCCCAACTCGCGGTGGGTCGCTGACACCTGAAACGCTCCCCATGCTTTAATCAGCAGTGAAAAAGCAGTTAAGGACGTTCCCGTTTAACTTGAAGGCTAAATGCCATGACCTGCTAGCTCGCCCAGCTAAACCTAAGTAGGGAGGGGAAGGCCCGCAGCTCCGAGAGCTGCTGGGGGTTGAGGTTTGTGCTCCATACGAGCAGCCAGCGCGGGGGCCCGTCAGGAGTTTGCCTGTGAAACCCCGGGAAAGCGCTGGGCTCTTGAAGCCGAACTGCGCTGCTGCCCGCCAGGCTGGGCTAAGGCAGGGCAGGCCGGGCTGGGCTCCCGCGCCCCGGCAGCAGCCTGCAGCCGGCTCTCGCACCCCCGGCACCGGGTGCCGCTCGTACTCGGGCCGCTGCCGTGGCCAGACCGCTGCGGAGCGCGGCAACCTTGGCTTTCTCTCGGGAGGCAGCGCGGTGGGGCTGCCCCGGCGGCGGGCGGAGGGAAGCCCGCACCCGCCGGGGCGGCCCGCAGGCTCGGCGGGGCCGGGCTGCTCCCGCCGCGGGCAGAGCCAGAGCCAGGCCGGCGCTGTCCCGCGGGGGCGGGCGCCGCCGCCAAGATGGAGGCGGCCGGCGTCAATACCGCGGGGAAGGGGCAGGGCCACGGCGGTCCCGCCGGCAGCGACCGAGCGAGCGAGGCGGGCGGTGGTGCGGGGCGGGGGGGCTCCGCCCGGGGCAAGGCAGGTGCGCGGTGGGGCGGCGCCGCCGGGGAACCGCCGCCGGACCGAGCCGAGGCGAGGGCGGGGCCGGCGCTGGCGGCGCGCTCGGCGCTCCGGGCACGCTGGGCGGCGGCGGGGGAGGCCGCGCTGGGAGTGACAGCGGGGCCTGAGCGGATCCGCGCTGCCCCATGGCGGCCGCCCGCCTCGGCGGCCCGCCCGCCTGGCGGTGACTCGGGCTCCCCCTCCCGCCCCTCCTCCGCCGCCGCCGCCTCCTCCTGCTCCGCTCGCCCAGCCCGGGCCCGGCCCAGCCGCAGCCGCACGGCGCCGCCGCCGCTGCCCGCCGAGCCCGGGGCGCAACCGGGAGCCGCGCGGGGGACATGACGGTGGAGCAGAACGTGCTGCAGCCCGGCGGCGCCGCCAAGGTGAGACACCGGCCCGGCCCGGCGTCCTGCGCCCTGCGCCGCGGGGGCCCGCCCGCTGCGCCAGGGCCCGGCCTGGCACCCGGCTGCGCGCCCCGCGCCGCGCCCTTGCCCGCCGGCCTCGCCCGGGCCTGCCCCCCGCTCTCCTCCCCGAGCCGCTCCTTGCCTGCGCGGCCCCGGCGGTGCCCCCGCACCCGGCCCCCACCCCGCCGGCAACTTTTCCCTCCCCTGCAACGGGGGCGCAGCCTCCTCACCCGCCGCCGCCGCCTCCCGGGCTTGTGGGCGGCTTCCCCCGGCCGAGGGGCGCGCCCGGCCTTCCCCGCGCCCCGCTTTCTCCCGGCGCCCGCCGCTTCAGCCCCGGGCTGGGGCCGGGGCGACCGCGAGGCCGCCCGGGGGGGCGCGGCCGGGCCGCGGGGGGCCGCCGTCACCCCGGGCCCGGGTCAGCCCCGCTACGCTGCGGGCCGGGCCCTCCCCTCAGCGCCCCGCCGCTCGGGGAAGAGCCGCCGCTCCCGAGGCTGGGACGGGGCCGCGGGCGGGCCTGTTGCACTTGCAGAGCAGCGGGACGGGGAGCGGCGTGTAGGTGAGGACCGCCAGGTCCTGCCCCAGCCGCCGGTGCGGGCCGGGACGGAGATGCCGCACACGCACGGCCTGACCCTGCTGGCCGCGGGGGGAGAGCGCGGCTCCGCCGTGGGTCAGGGGCTCGGCTCGGCGCGCCTGGAGTAACGCGGTGCTGGGTTCAGGGACTCGTGTTAACGGGCACTGTGGAACGGGGTGAAGCGAATGGCAGCGTTTGTGAATCTCCTGCTGCGCACCAGGAGTTGCTGGAAGGTCTTTCTTTGTCAAAAAAAAGATTAAAAAATGAACCCCTTCTAAAGTTCTTCTTTGCTTGAGGTGAACTGACAGGAGAAAAAGAAACGGGCTATTAAATCACACTGCTTTTTCAATTATTTTTTATTTGTAAAGGTAGCTGTTGCTGGTTAATGCAACTGTTCTGGTTAGTGATATGTCTGCCTCCTCTTCCCCAATTTTTTTTTTTTTTTTTTTTTTAATGCCATGTGATGCTTTTATAAGACGGTAAAGGTATATGTGTTTTGGTATACTCGGTGCGGAAGTTAAATGGCTCCAGTCATACGAGTGGACAGTGGGAATGAGGTGATTAAGGTATAATTGGTTCAAGTGCTACAATTTACATTCAGGAAGCTCGTTTGGAGGGAGAGGCATGTCTCGCCCAAGACTGCTATCATAGTTCGAAGTAGTTAGCACTGATTTTGGCTGCTTCAGCTTGAAGCCAAGGGCTGAATGGGCTAATTCTGTCTCTTCGTTCCTCAGTCGGTAGTGTGGTCAGTTGGTGTGTGCTCGCAGGCTAATGTAGCAGAGTTTTGCTGCCAGGTCCCCTGCTATGTCTGTCCTCCTTGTTTAACAGCTTCATTTGTTGTTGCTGCGCACCTGACAACTTTTGTGAGCAAGCTTATCTTCTACAAAACCTGTTGTTGACAGTTTACTTAAATATCCCTTTATTATCGTATCAGATACGCTGTTATGTAATACCAGGTAGACACTGGTCAGAGCTGCCTATTTGCACTTTCTGTCAATAATCCTGGAAAAGCAGGCTTACAGTTTTCAGCTAAACTACTGCTTGCAGGTCAGTAGTTCAGGACTACTTTAGTTTCAAATAGAGGATAAGCTCAAAGGGTAGTTGGAGACTCACTGTGGTAAATGACCTGGTAATCCATGCTGCAATACAAAATGAAATTAGCAATAATTCCAAAGTTGTAATCAGCATCTATGGATGATGGTTATTTGCCTAAGTAGAGAAACTATAGAACAACGAGTTTTTTTCATGGCAGGGATTTTCTTTTTCTGTTGAATCATCTGGTTATTATATTATCTGAAACTCCTTGTTACCTATTTTATCCCTGATTGCATGCTTGGGGGAGGCCAGTCTTGAGAATATTTTTTAAAAAATACTATCTGACTCCAAAGTGAGTATCTCATTGCTTAGTGTGACTGAACAAATAGCTAATTGGATGACAAACTTTTAACATTGTTCATCTTATTTGCATGTAAGAAGAAAAATTGTGAAGGTACAGTAGGCTGATACATGATTGAAAGGTGGAGAGGTTACCATACCACTAACTCATCATCTTCCCTTAAGAGAATCCTGTGCTCCACAAATAATGAGAGTTTGTTCTAGAGACCTCAAAGTTTGTCATCATTGTTTTCTGTTAGTGTGAAGAAACCACATACAAGCAGAAATATATTGGATTTCTAAGAGATGCCTGAGTCATCAGCATACCTTATTCAGAACTGTGGTTCCCAACATTGTTCATCAGATGTTTTCTTACTGTCATAGAGGAAGTGTGTGTCAAACTTCAACAGTACTTGGAGATGCAAGTTTGTTTTAATAAGTGCTCCAACTCCCAACAGCCCATTTCCCACTGAAGCTATCTTTAGTTTATTGTGAAGTGAAAGCATCTGGATCGGGTCAAAAGAAATTGTTTCTTTTGTGTTTACTGGTCATCTTGACTCCTAGTTTAAACTTGTAATTTATCTCCTGAAGCAAATAATTAATCATGTTACTCTTGTTCCTCACAGATCTTGTGTGCTTCTCTAACGTCGTTAGGTGTCTGTAGGTTATCTGTAGTGTTCAAATCAAGACTAAAGCATGTGAATAAAGGTAAATGGTGTGGGAAGCTAAAATAAGTAGCTTCTTATTTTGTCCTAGTTGTATTTCTGTCCAGTAAAATCCATTTTGTCTGGCATTTTGCTGCTGAAGAGCTAAGGCCTGTATGTTGCAGAATTTACTCATGCTCCAGGCAGTCCTGCATCACTACCATGGGGGCAGCTTGCACTGGTGTGTGTGTACATTGATTTTCCTCCTGGAGAAAGACTGACCCAGGCTGCCCCTTGTGTTGCACAGACCCTTCCCTCCACACAGCGGGTTCAGCAAGTGGGGTGAATGGTGTTTTTTCTAGTAATTGGAAGAAATGATGTGGAGTGTTCATACATGTTTCAGCAGTTTCTCGGCTCTGATAATTGTTGCGGTGGTCATCTCGTAACAGCAGATTGAAGAAGCTAGGTTTTAAAGGGTGACACTTAGCTGGCCTCTCAGCAATGTGTATTATCAAGTTCTGCTTCTGGAGAGAGGCTGGGTGTTGGTTGATACATGGATTTGAAGTCTGTTTTATCTGTCCATTGGTTTCCCACACCCACTGTTATTTCAGACCTGTGATTCAGCAGCACATTGGCAGTGTAATCACAGGAATAGTAGAATAAAGTTAGGTGTGTCAGCCCAGCTCTTTTTTTTTTTTTTTAAGAAGCACAAACCTTTAAGGATATTTACCACTTAAAATAATTCATTGCTTAAAACAAGGTCTAATGCTACTTACTACTTTTCCCTTGCTCTTTTTTGGGGTAGTAAGGAAAAAATTGTGCTAGCTTATGTGTGTGCTTCTGCTCTGCTTGTCCTGTGTATTTGATGTACTTATTATGGAAAGATTTAGATAATAATACAGAAGAGCAATCCTGCTCTTTCCTGAAAGCAATAGCCACTAACTTCTTAATACTGTGGTAGTTCTTCATATGGAAGATGATACAATTGTATGTTTCCAGCAACTGAAATAGGGATGTTGATGCGGTCCTGAATGGCAAGAGGTGGTCGCAGAGAATATCCACTGAGGACTTGGTATGCAAAGAAAGTATTTTGGGAATTGTGCCTTTTTTTTTTTTTTCCATCTCAATAGGTGGCAACCTTCCAAGGATACAGCCTTTAAAATCTTTGTGTTTTGATCAGTTGAGTTTGGACTTTCCTGACTGACCATTTGCCCAGTGGATCTGGGAGGCTGTAGGCTCCTGCTCTCACTACGTGGCCAGAGCTGTTCTTGCATGTGACCAACACGCAGGTGTCCTCCTGTACCTGAGAAATGCACTCTGGGTCATGTAATGGGGGTGGGTTACAGATCTCCCTGCAAACAGGCTGTTCGTGTTTGGACTCCGTGGCGGGAGGCCTCCTTCCACGGTGGGCTTGGATATGGCGGGGGAGCTGTACCTGCTACTGCTGATGTTGAAGGTTTTATTAGCTCTTTCGACCAGGATTAGCAGAATAACCAGACTGGTCTACTGGAATTGTTTGCACCAGCTACTAAGTGATATGCAAAAATTATTTGAAGTGCTATGGAGTTATGCTTTTAGATGTACACATCTTGTTATGTATTTAAAAGAAAAAAGTTCATTAAAAAAGTTGTATTACTTGTAGCTACACCTTCTACACAGATTCCTATTTGTATTTTCTGAAAGCTAGAGCAAGGTGCAAAGGTCACTGATTCAAAGCAATTTTGAAAGCCCTTGTCAGACTGGTATGCTGAATGCCTTCTGGTTTTGTGAACATTCTGACGGATTTTGGTGGGAGGGTGTGTGTGTATATGTGTGGTTAAGTTTGGTGGTGGGTTTTTTTGGCAGCTGAATCCTGCTGAATCTTGGAATTTTTTTTATTTGTATAATACCAATCCGCACCTTTCAGAAATCTTTAATACCAGTTTAAAACCTGTAGCATTCTAGAAAACCTTTCAAAAAGTTCAGTAATGATTTCAGTTGTGGTAGCAGGAGTTTATAACGATAATACTATCATTAGCATCTGTCTGAAATAATGTCTTTAAATATCTTTTGGTCCACACCTTGAAAGAAAAATACTGCTTCAGAATAGGAAAATGTAATGTTTATACATTTTCCTGTTAACCTTTTTTGTAATTAAATAGCTTTAGTACTTCCTAAAAAGATATATTTTTGGTATAACCCTGTATCTATAGCTACTAAGAGCAGCAGCTACAAAATATGACAAAACCCATCATCTTCTATGAAAAGGTCAAAAACCAAATTACCCGTGTCTCAAAATAGAAAAATACTCCACATTTTAAAAAGTGCTTTGTAAAGATAAGTGGGAGGATAATTGAACAGTTGCTTTTCTTGCACTCTTATGCCTGAAAAAAAGATGTTAAGGCAGGAAGTAGCATCTCCTTAATCCTGTAAATCAGTTGATGTTTGTGGACTTCTCTAACTGAAGAGGAATGAAAGATACAGTTTCTGTCCAGTTTTTGGCTAAATCTTCTCATCTTCTTGGCTGAAGAACCCACCCAAGTGGCGATAGTCCAGTTATTCAGTCAGCAAGAAGCTGGCTCCATAACTTCAGTGATGTGAATGGTTGGGTTGAGGGATGCCCTGGATGCTGGGGGCCAGTGTAGTGGCCAAGTTGTTAAGTTGACCCGATGCCCCAGCTGACTTGGAGGCTGCCTTTTCAGGCTGGGGTGAAATCTTCCAGAACTAGCTGGGGGGTGTCTAAACCCTCACACATCTCCTGTGCCAGGAATTGTTTGGGGTGCAGAATCAGTCATCCCCTTACTGCCGTTGCTGGTGGTGCCAGTGATGGAGGGATTATCTAGGCGCCCAGGGGTGCTTCCAGGTTTCCTTAATGTTTTATTGCTCTTCAGTTTCAGTAGTGAAGATGCTGATTTGCAACTCCTAGCTGGTCATCTGGCAAAAGCTAAGAGCCCAATGTGACATTCCTGATATTCCGTAGCATAAAAAGTTTAAGAGCAGTGTCTTCACTTACATGTTTTCATGTAGGCATAAATTCCTTTAAAAGATTGACACTAGGTCTGTGTTTTTTTTTTTGTTTTTTTTTTTTTTTGTTATTGACTTGTACTTACTATGGAATAGAGCTCTTAAAAATCTAAGAGGGGGCAGGGGGTGTGTGGGGTTGTGTTTTGCCAGGACCTGGACCGAGACAGGAAAGTCTACCTTTACTGAGTAGGAAAACCTCATGTGTGGGGGCAGCTTTTCTGGAAAACGAAAGTATCCCGAGCGCTTTCACTTTCCTCATTGGAAAAATGGTAGCCAGTGTGCTATGTAAGAACCGGGAAGGCTGTACTGAGTCACAACGAAGGTTTGTGTATGTTTTGGGTTTTTTTTATTTGGTTTTGTTTTGGTGGTTTTTTTTTTTTTCTTTTAAATGGGATGTGTTAAGCTTCCCCACCAAAACCCAGTGACTAAGTTACCGATGTGATGGTCTTCAGTCAGCAGATAGACATCTGTAATTTGAGAGCATTCAGCTTCTCACCAGGGGGCTGTTGACTCGTATAGTCACGCAAATAGCAAACCGTGGTATTAGGTGACTAATGTAGGAGAGGTTGTTGTGACAACGTATTTCAAACTGATTTTATGAATTCAGGGTAGACTTCAGTCTTCTTTTACCCTTTAGGAAATAAAGACTGCTTCTGTTACCTGATGATTACACTTCATCAGTTGTGGTGCTGTTAAGTCAGTATCTGCCTAGAGTAGAAAATATTTGACTGAAGTGAGTGTTAGTTTAACCAAGTTCAGTGAAACTAATTTAACTCATGTGACTTCTGCCAGAGAGCTAAGTGTGCAATAGGTGAAGTGGTAACGGATGGTCAATTGTAATTAATATGGAAAGGCTAGTACTGTAAATCACAATAGTTAGTTGTATGTGAAACTACGTAAAGTTAAAACTTTTCTGATAAATTATTAATCTTTTTTATTATTTTTTAAAAAAAGGAGAAAATACGGTGGCAAAAGTAATCTAAAGCTGTGGGTCTGAAGTAAAGATGAGGTGAGATGCTTTACTGCTGAACATGATAGTGGTGGCATGCCTTGCATAATGATACCAATGCAGTCTTTATGCCAAGTCAATGGAAATACTTTTTCCTGTTTCCTGCATCAGGTTGGCAAATGGCATCTTTTGCTGGTTTTTGTGAACACTTTCAACTTTTAATTTGGCAACGGTGCATTCTGAAAAGTGCATGTCAGATTTCTTAATGTTACATTATTAATGCTGTGCTGAATATATGTGTTGTCATAAGCTGTATTGTGTCAAGCTTGCAGGTAGAATGGAGAGCAGCAGTAGTGTGTGCTGTACTCAAGACTGCACTCAACCACAGCACTGAAATTTCCACTCATTTTACTTCAGGCTTTAGATCTCTTTATCGCTACACTTCTTTAGGACTTAAAGACTTGCAATAGACTAAGGGCTCCACAGACTTTCAATAGAAAATTTTCATGAAACTTCTTTTTTGAATAATCCTGCCCATGCCACCTTTCTGCTCTGTTACCATCCCAGTTTTCAGAAGTGAATAAAGGGAATGTAAGTCTGTCTCTTTGCTGCAGTAGGTCACGCTTCCCTGCCTGGATATTCAGGGTGAGTACACTGATCTGTGATTGGAGTGGCAGAGGTGTTGTGCTGCCTTCTGCTGATAGCTGCAGGGCTGTATCGTCTGGTAAAGGAGTGGTTTTAACATGCTGAACTACGTAGCAATTTTCCTGGTGGATGTGGTGCAGAATCTGTGGTTTTAGGTTTTAACACAAATGACATGTCGAGCAACATTTTGAGTCGATATTGAGATTTCTGTGAAGTGTTATGAAGAAAGAATTGGGTCCTAAGGTGGTGCAAAGGACAGATAGACACAAGATGTTGCAAGTAGGACACTGATAAATTCAGTTGTCTGCGGCAGGCTTGTCCACTTAATTATGAACTGTTTTTCAATGTATTTAGTAACATCATTAATTCCAAGCATTTGAAAATCACTATGAAAATATTTAATCTATTTAGATGTAAACTCTTGCAGTTTAAGGAGGCACTTTTTTTTTTTTTTTGGTTAGGTTTAATAGTTTTCATTCTTTTAAAAATGTCATTAGCTATGTACTTTTACTTTTCTTTGCCATAATGGATGAAATTCAGGAGCATGTTTAAAGCCATCAACATGAGAGTTTTCCTGAAACCTGGTGATGGGACTTTAACAGAAGCAGCACTGTTGTGAGAGGTGGCAACACTTGAGTGTCCACAGTTTTAACTAGCTCTCTGAAGTAAGGATGTTGGAGAGGTGAAATCCAAAGAACATGTGATGTGGAACAGCTTGAAGGCTGGAGTGCAACTAGGTTAACTTTGGAAACATCACCTGACACAGATTTGTGTATGTAAAACACTTTTTAAGGCAGCAGAAATACTGGTATGCAAATTCTAATAGTTTTTATTCTGAGATGCAGAGCTTTGACTTGATGCTTTTGTTTATGGTAGGTTTCTGAATTATTTTAACTGGTGGATTCTTGCTGAAAAAAAATGATACCCTGCACAACATTTCTTTTAAAATGTTTGTTATCAACTAATTGGCAACAGTCAAGCTTATCAAAGTTTATGTGTCAGTCAAATGAAGACTGTGCTTAAAATATCCTTGACTAAAGCTTTTTTTAGCTGTCAGGTGAAAGCGTATTTTTAAGCTTTACAGTAAGCACATGTCGACAGAAGAAGGTATTTAATAAAAGCTTTTCAGAGAGACATTAGTTTTTTCAAGGCATGATCCATAACTATTTAAATTTAATTGACCTTTGTATCTTACCATGGTCTAGGCAGAATTCATGGAAATTGGTGCACGTGATATAATGGCATTATATACCTCTGTAGCTCTTTCCTACCGATTGACATGTCATCGTTTCACTTGTATTGTACCACATAATCCAGAGGTCTCCCTTTAATTAAAGCAGGATGCTTGACATTAGGGTCTGAGATGTAAAAGTTTTGGATTGTGAATTGTGTAGCTGTATTTGATGCCATCTATAACTTCAGGTGAATAATAAATGCTAAGCTTGATTTTGCACATGGTTTCTGCGATAGCTGTTCTTCTCACAGCTGTATGACTTCAAGAAAAGTCACATAGCTGTGCTGAAAACTTCTGTTATTCTCAAACCAAAAATGACTCTCTCTGAATTTCCATAAAATTTCAATTAAAATAAAAGTCATTTGAGAAGTTTAGATTTAGCTGTGTTTTTACTGGGATTAAGCCAGAGAAAGGAAGTGCTACATGGAAGTTGACAATAGCATTCATTTACATTCAGGTGTATACTTTGAGAGTGCTTTAAAGTAAGCAGCTGGAAAAAGCTGGGTATGCATAGGCACGTGGCATTCTTCATTCTCTTCAGAAGAGGAGAAGATGGCAAGAACAGACTCCTACTCCACCTTTCTTTTGTGTTTAGTTTCATCTTATTCCTCTGAAAGTTGGCAGCTTTGCAAAAAGAAATTTCTCCTGGGACCACAGCTGTTAGAAATGTACATTTTTTTAAAACTTTACAAAATGCGTCGGTATAAATGACCTGGTTAGAAGACTGAATACTGGATATTTCATCATGTCCCAGAAATCTTATGTTATGACTGAGAAAGCAATTCTATATTTTGCTGATTTTAACTTTTGCTTTGTTTTGGTACAGAATCATGACAAAATATGTAAGAGAAAGGCTTAAGGTTTTAAGCTTGTAAATATGATTTTTTTTAAAAAAAACCCTGGCTGGACCATAATTGTCCCCTTGCCTGAAGCTGACTGGGCTGCTTTTTTGGGTACAGTCTGCTGGGTAACCTCTGGATTTATTGATGGCAAAGATGGACAGATTTCTCTGCTGTCACCAGGTCTAGCTCTTGCTAACTTGGCATGTTGCTTTGAAGCTTCTTCTGGGGCAGATTTAAAGACAACTGGTAAATGTGCTGCCTACCCTAGTGCTGAGTGGGAGTGTGTGTGCAGTGTCCAGGCTCTGCTGCACTTACAGGCCAGGGAAGGATTTTGCAGCCACCTGCTATCCCCAGCAAAAATGCAGAAGGCTGCTGCTTCATGACCTTACTGAGCTTTCAGAAAAGGGTTGAAGATTTTGCTATTGGAGTTCATTATCCCTGTTTGATAGGGAGTATGTTAGCATAATACTACTGCTAGGAAGGCAGCACAGAATTTTAATTTTTTGTTTCAAATTATTTTTCAAAACTGTGAACTCTTTAGTGTGAGCCTTTTACTCAAGTCAGTCTATGAAGTTTCAGATAGGTATGTGGTGATACAGGATGTCAGAAAGTCACTACTGGTGATATTGGCACAATACCACTGAGACAGGGAAGACTGACAGGGCTAAATTATAACAAATAGTGGTTATAAACCGAAGTTGCCCTAAGTTTCCTGAGACCATGTCCTAACATGTTAGAATATAACATGTTCAGCTTTCTGTGGGAGCTGAGGCAAATGTGCATTTCAGTATAAGGTAATTCAAAGTCCATTTAAAAAAAAAACAACCACAGAGATTCTCAAGACTGTATTTTCTCTTTGGAAGAAAATGGCCTAGAAAACTTCAGTTGCTCTCTGTGCAGTGCTGAATTTACTATTTCTTTAACTGTGAGATAGTAAAATTATATGCTGATCCTCAGTACAAATCTTAATGCATCTTTAAATACTATAGTGTCTGTTACGTTTGAGGTTCACTTTAATTCTAATGTCATCTGCATCTGTGGAGGTTATTACCTAATGAAAATAAGACCTGCTTGCTGACCTTCATAGGGTGGCAGTCCGTGGTGTTGCAGTGGCCTTTCTGCAAGGACGCAGCACGTGCTGGTGGCTTCCTGGCACTTGACCCAGGAAAGGCTGCCTCGCTGGAGAAGCTGGAACTGCTGTCAGAAACCCATCATCTTTCAGGCAACCTGTTAAATGCTGACACAGATTTTAGGTGACTTAATGTTATCTCTACTCTCATTCTTCTGCAGGATTTATTTAAACTTTTTTTCCCCTTCAAGCTAACAATGCGTATCTCTTCACAGGATTTCTTTTTGAGTGATTAGTAAGAGGCAGGATAAGCTATTAAATAATCTTACTAATTGCTGCAAGTAATGGTGCATGACTTTTCTGATGGAATTTCATCTTGTAAAGCACCTTGGATTAAAAGTTGGGGTGATCAATAGAGGCTGCAGGATGAGTTCACTTCTGGAAGACCTCACTGCAGTGGGGTGGAGGTGCTCCCCTTCTTTCTTCTTTCCCAGCGTCCTGGTTGTCTCACCTAATTTCTTCTGGCCTGGGAAGTAGGCAGCAGCAGGCAGTATGACTGGGAGATGCACAGAGGCTGGCTGAGCTGCTGGGGAGCTGGGGGTGCTGTTGAGGGTGTCAGCAAGCCCTGGGGTCAGGCTGAGCTGCTGGAGGTGGCCTTGGGCTGCGAGATGGGAGGGCAGATGTGCCTGGGTACATGTGTACACTGTGATCACAAGGCCCATTTCTTTAGGAGATCAGGTTAGTAATTTTTTGGATAGGACTAAATGGAAAAGCCTTTATTGAAAGGCTTTCTGTTAAGTTTTTTTTTCTTTCTATTCAAAACAGACGGGCAAGCTCTTTGCTCAAATGTGTCCTTGCTATTGAATACCATGGACTCTTTGTAATACAGACCTCTCAAAGTGCCGTTTCACTTTTATTTAGGATTTCCATGCTGTACTATTCTGAATTTTGTGTGGAAAAATTATTTGTAAAATCTTCCCTGTTATCACTTACCTAGGGCACATAGTGGAGTTGTTTGAGCTGAGGTGGGATCTTTGATACTTGTGCCATTAACAGTTGCAGTAAATGAAATCTTTCTGGATGTGAAGACCTAAACCAGAGAGCAGAGAACAGCATGTGGGGTTTCAGCCCATGCAGGAGTGGGCCTGAGTGTGTGATTTCATTACTGTGGTGTGCAGCTTTGACCACTGAGGCATGCTAGGTGCATCAGATCCCTGTTACTATATGAATTCTATATTCATTTCTTGTTGGAGTAAGTTTTCTTCTGCAATAGTGCCTAAGTAGGACGAGAACTGCAGGAGACTTTTTATGCCCTCTCAGTTTCTCTCACTGGATAAAAATAGGATTAAAACAAAGGCAGAGAAACAATTCATTCCATAAGTCTCCTACTCCACAACAGTTTAATCCAGTGGAAATAGGTGCAGCCTTGGTCTTGTCTTCTCCCTTGTTTCACCCCTGGCTCTCACTAAGTCATCAGGAAATTAATTAATAGCAAAGAGCGGCTTTCTGGTGGTTTATTGAGAGCTTGGACTGTCTTGCTGGAGGTTCAAGCAGGTGGCAGTGCTGGCTCAAAGGGAGGAGTGGCTTGCGGCTAGAGCTGGTGGCATCTGACAACACCAGCCTAGGCTGGCCAGCCCTGACAGGACCTACAGCCTGGGAAGGAGAGCTGACTCATCAGAAGCAGCTTGTGGTCTGACAGCTCCTTTGAACTGTATTGTTTGCAAGTAGAGCAGAGACTGGGATCCCACCGATCTGAGGGCACATGCAGCTCCCAGAGTTGGTTTGTCTGTTCCTAGAATTGTTCTTACTGTAACAGCAGAGCGAGGGCAACAAAGGGGCTAGCTTGATGTTGTTTTCTTGGGGGCTCTTCTGTATTGTGCAGAGCAGGGTGAGATTATCATGATGGCTATTTAAAAAAAAGAAAACCATAAAGCTCAACACTTCAGTGGGCTAGCAGGGCTGCCCTCTGAGTTGAGTGGTAGGTCTTAACCTTTTGATGACAGATAATATATGGGTGATGAAAGGACTGTAAAGTCCTTCAAATGTGAGCCAGAATATCTTGTGTTTGTTGTGATGCGTTCAGCTGTGATTGGGATGGAAAGGAAAAGGAGGGAAGTTAAAATGTGGATCTTTGCGGCATTGTTTTAGACCTCAGAAAGACAAGATTTTATGAATTGTTAGAAGAGATTCAAAATAATGTATTTAATAGCTACTATGGTAAAATTGTGATACGCTGGCAGTAGTCTTTCCTGTGAGGAGAAAGCCGTGTCTTGGTGCTACTACCTGGGCAGACACTGTAAAATTTAATGCTTAGGCATGGTGGCAAATGTCTATGAACGGAAGAAAAAAATTAAGAAGGAAACTTTTACAATAGAAAGTAGCCAGCAGTGATTGGAAAATATGTATGTATGTGTATATTTATGCACGCAGTTATCTGTATATCTGTCATCCTCCAGCCTCTTTCTCCTTTCTATCCATATGATTGTCATCCTTTAACCCTGACTGGCAACAAGGCACCACATAACTACTTGCTTGTTCCTCAACCCACACTGGTGGGATGGGGAGGAGAATGAAGGAAAAAAAAAAAAAGGAAAATTCATGGGTTGAGAAAAGAATGGTTTAATAATGGAAATAAATAAAATATAATAATAATTGTAAAGAAAAGGAAGATACAAAGAGAGGAACAAAACCCAGAAAAGGCAAGTGATGCACAATGCAGTCTCACCACCTGCTGACAGATGCCCAGCCAGTCCCTGAGCAGTCATTGGCCCCTCCCGGCCAACCCCCCACAGTTTATATACTGAGTATGACGTTCTGTGGTATGGAATATCCCTTTGGATAGTTCAGGTCATCTGTCCTGGCAATGCTCCCTCTCAGCTTCTTGTGCACCTGCTCGCTGGCAGAGCATGGGAAACTGGAAAACCCTTAACTTAGTTGTTGTTGTTAAGTAGTGCTTATCCTAAAGCATCAGTGTGCTATCAACATTATTCTCACACTAAATACAAAATACAGTACCATACCAGCTACTAGGAAGAAAATTAACTCTGTCCCAGCTCAATCCAGAACAATAACATCACCTATCATTGAGCCTCCTGGCTTTAATTTGCCTTGGCTTGTGCACACTGTTGGCAGCTCTCATGATGCTGGGGACCAAACGCATCAGGGTGGGACTGGGATGTGAACCGGGGTTGGAGCGTGGTACTGCCCAGCTTTTGTTCACGGCTGGGGGTGTCAGAGGAGTTCTTCTGAATTTTATATGTAGCTTACAGATGAGATGTGCTGGTGCTTTGAAAGACCACCCTGCTGCTACCAATAACTCTAATCACCTATCAGATTTGGATCGGAGCACAGGTATTTTTGCTAATTACTGTCACAGTTATTGGAGTGTTTAAGAATCAAAAGTGATTTTTGTGAAGTGAATTTTCCCATTGCTGTTCTGGTGAATGCAACCTGAAGTTTAACTTGCATCTTAAGTGAAACTAAAGAGCTTATTGGTTTTACAGTAGTTAATGACAGCAGCTCTGAAATTTAATTACTATTGGGAAACTTGCTGTTGTGCTGAGCAGGGTGTGAGAAATCATGATGGTGGTTTAAAACACCCGAACCTCAAAATTCTCAATAATTTTACATTTTTTGACAGCTTTTATGTTTTCAGTAAGTACCAAGACTGCTATCCTTTCTGAATTATAAGCCTGTCACTGAAGCTTATTTAGGAATTGTTATCAGTAAGAGCTAGAAATGTGGAACTAAACAATTTTTCACACGCTTCTTCACTCAAGCAACAATATTCATAAATCAGTTTATAGTCTAATTTTAAGATAGAGCTTTTCTCTTGTCTGTTCCTTTTTGGTTTGGAGGATTGGTTTTAAACCATGTTGCTTTGATGGAAATAACAAGATTTTTGAGCCAGTTCACAATTCTGTTGTGGTAGATAGCATCGTTTATAATTGTGTTTCTGTAAGTTAGTTTAAATGGCTTTGCTGCCTTCCTAGTGTTTGCTTTTGCTTTGTCTTTAGGACTACTCATACTGCCTTCAGCAACTGTTTTCTTTGTTGTTGTTTTTGTTTTGCTTTTTTTTCACTTGGAAAAAACAGATATTTTGATACTATAAACTGACCATGTTTAATCCAGGCAATAGACCTGGAGTCCAGGGCTGAGTTTCAGTATTTTGGTGGCCTGAGGGAAAATGAGAGAAAATCCACTAAGTGCGTTTAAGGAAGTGTGTTTCTGTTGCTTTCTGAATGCTCTCCATGTTATTGTTATGTGTGCACTCAGTGGTGTCTCTTCCAGCTGCATTATTGCTCCAATTCTTTAGCACCCCAAAATTTGCCTAGGAGGATCCATATAATAAGGTGCTGCTTCTCCCTGCTTTACTCTTCTCACCCCTGACCTGTGTAAGAAATCTGGCTTTAGGGTCTCATTCCTTCCTTGTGCTGCCCATGTGAATGTGTAAGAGAGGGTGTGAAGCCACTTTTCCTCCCCATGGGTGGAGTATTTGGAATGTCACAGACTTTGCCCCTGTAAACTGAATATTCCTGCTCATTGCAGGAATATTCCCCACATAGGTGATGATGATTTGGCTCACATTTAACTTCTGGATTTTTGTAAATGTGTATGACTATCTGAGGTGGGCTTGCCTTATATTTAGTGTTACTAAATACAAACCAGACTCCTCAAGCTTCTCTTTAAAAATCTAATTTCAAAAACTTTATTTTAATTCAAGCTAATATCTAAGTGTTAGATGTTGAGAGTAAATGAGACTTAATGAGACTTTTTTTCTTTTTGGGGACCACATATATGAGGCTCATAATATCAAGCATTTACATGAATGCATACTCTTGTGTAGAATCCTTAATACCAAATCTGGAAATTCGTTGAAAAGTCACTTGTTAAAGCATTTTCAGGTGAAGTAGTACAGCTTTGTTATGGTTCATGGAAACCATAGAAATATGGTGAGTATTCTGAGTGTTTTCCTATGATGAATATAGGCTATATAATGTTATGATTAAATAGGATCCTTCTTTTAATTTTTTAGGGAGGATTGTATGCACATAAGTAATGGGAAAAAAGGCTCAAGTATTAAAGCTTTTATTTGGTCCAGGCTGTGCTTGGTTGAAAGTTGCTGCCATACAGTGTGTCCTTTTGCTTCCTTGAAGTAACTTTGCTCTCAGTCGAATTGCGGGTGTGTAATTACTCACTTTGCACAAGCTGCAGTCTGCACAGGACAGTCCCAGAGTGAAAATCTGCAGTCTCTTTGCATGTCCTATGCTCTCCACGGGTGATTTTGTCCCAGCCAAAGCTGAGGTGTATTTTGCATTTGTGTGACTATAAAAAGATATATCTTTACCTACTTTCTTAGAGGATACAATGTCATGTAAGAGGTTACCCTTTTCATGACTGAACCAAAGGAAATCCAGTTAGCAGATACCAGACAAGGGAACTGAATTTTTCTGTGCTTTAGGAGGTACTGTAAGAATGAACATCGTAAAGCCAGTGCAGAGTTTTAACTTGCACCAGCAAAATACTGCTTTTAAAAATATATGTATACATATACCCACTTATTAATTTACATATTTATATATGTATGTTTATTCTGCACACGCACACTCCCACACAGAAAAATCTTCAGGACAGAGATGGTAAGAGCAAAGATGTACAACAAAGCCTTCTGAAGTTGAATATGTGTTTTCCCTGTGTTTCAACTTAGTATCTTCATGGAAGGACTTTTTTATTTGCCTATTTGGAACTTGACCAACAGTTTATTTAGAAGATGGTTAATGTATCTGTGTTGCTGGAAGCCATAATGCTCAGCAGTGTATGTGGGCCTTTAACTGATCCTGGGAGGTATGATTAATGTGGCAGAAAATGATATTCACGGTAGTAATTGAGGGTCTTTAGTATGCTCGTCCTTTGTACCTTAACTATTTCCTGTTTATTTGTTTGTAGCAGAAAATTAAAGCTTTTTAATAGAGGATTACATGGTGTTCTCATTAAAGCAACATCATGTGAGGAAACTAACTTATTAGCTACTTGTCTGCGGTCGGTACCATTAGCAGGTCCTCTGTAGCTCAGATTACATTACAATTGTCTTCAATGACACCACACAAAATATTTTACATTAGGCTTTTCCAACATAGCTTTTATAAATCACTCTTGCACTGGAAAGTAAAGCAAGCAGGTTTTGTGTGGAGGGAGTGAGTCAAGATGCTGTTCTCAGCATTTGCATTTTTTCCTCTTTCTTTCTTGTCTCTAGTATAAGTATTCATCCCTTGAGAAGGAAGGGATTCCCATAGTTCATTTTCATTATGTACTATTTAAGTGAACTGAATAGTGAGGCAGTAGGCCCTGCCTTCTCCTTGTGATGGCTGGACCATCTCATTTGCTACTAAACATAGACTTTTTGTGTGCTTGGAAACTGAAGAGGGTTGTTTTATCTTCTAAGTTTGAAAGTGCTTGTGTTTCAAATATTTGGATGTTGCCATGAGTAAAGCCAAAGCTTACATGTACTACTTCAGAAGTGACAGAGATGAGAAAATAAGCAGATCAAAACGTGGCTAATTTTTTCCCCTGCAAATTTATCAGCAGTATAATTCATAATTAGTCAACTTATGAGATTTACCCTGTCCAAAAAAAAGCATTTGTGTAATTTAGCTTTCTACTCTGATTTTGGTAAGTTATCAAAGTCTGCAGTACTGTCGTGGAACTAATTTGGGCACAGCATCTCCCTAAGCAGATAATAGTGTAGATCCTTTTCTGCTTCACTAGCGCTAGCACAGCTACTGAATATGCTATTGTGTGAGGTTATAAACCAGATAATCTTAATTGGGCATTTCCTGAGAGGAAGGGAGGGATGGCTGAAAAAGGAAAGAATTGGAAGTAAGGGCATGCATTCCTAATATACAAATTTGGCTTCCATCCAGGAAAATGGGAGAATTTCCTGTTAGTTAAAATCTTCCAAGAGCTGAAAGCCTGGAGATACATACTGCATACCTCGGGGAGCCAGAGAAAGGGGGAAGGCTGGGAATAGCTTGTGCATGAAAGCCCTGGGGAACCGATTGCTGTGTGATGTGGTGAGGCTGAGGGGTGGGAGCAGCTGGATCTCAGGGCAAATGTAACATTAGTGGACGATCTCCTTTGTCTGGCCGAGGGTTTGGGTTACCCTGTAGCAATTGCACCAGCAGAGTCTGGTGTTGTAGAGCAAGTCCTGGAGCCTGTTTAGAGTTGAGTCAAATGCTACAAGCTACATGGAGTATGTGTGTAGATGTATGTATATATGTGTGCATGTATTAACGTAACACATTTGGTGCTGCACTGCAGATATATGTGCAGTTTTGACTCACTAAACTGGAGAGTCTGTGCTATAGATAAACTATGGAATCTTCCATGTAAATCTGAGGAAAGTATGGCAAACAGAAGTGGGTTCAGCAAATAGGATCCAAAATAATTGGAGTGGATTTCTTAGCACCAGTAGTGGCACCTGGTTCTGTTGGATCTGCATTTGAAGAGAGAGGTTGCTTATTAAGTTGAATTAAAGTATGGTGAGTTATAATTCAGAAACTGAACTTCTACTACTGTGAGGCTAGAAAAAATAGGGAATCAGGGGAGAGCTGTGTTGAAAAGATGGCAACTTATTTATGTTAGTACTGCTAGTTGTGTTCTGGATCTTCACTCACTGATCAGATTTAATTAACACACATTAGTGTAGATACTTCAGACACTTCTAAATACTTGTATGCTGTTGCCTTAATTTTTTAACTTTGCTTTAGTGTGTGGTGAGCTCTTTTGGGTATTTTTGGTAAGTCTTTGAATTATGTCTAATTGTTTAGAATATCTACATCAGTGTTTGTGGATATTTGAAGGTCTGTGTGCTACAGTCACTTCAGCTCAAGTTAGCACAAGCTTCACACAAGTGTGTAGGGTAGATGTAATAGGAAGGAACATTAATAGGAGTAAGGAGAGTGACTCGCATCATATGTAGAAGTCTGTCCTAAGTATTGTATTAAATATTAGTTATGGTATGGAAGAGACTTAGTCCTTTAGCATTTGCATTAGAAATCCAAACTTCAGCCATAGGTAGTAGTAAAATAAAATCTTTTTAAATCATCCAGAATGCCACAACAACCTGTACTAAAGGAATATAATTCAAAACAAATAACTGTACCTGTTTTGACTTTTGCAGTCTGGTACAGATGCACCAAAGTTACATCAAGAATTAAGTAATATTAGCTCCTTGAATATGGGTACGATTATGTTTCATAAACCTCTGAAGTGAAATGCAAAAAGAAAATTTGGTCTTGCCCCCTGATTAATGAATGAGACAAGGGTTTGATAGTAGTTGCCTGCACTGTCATTTGTAATGAAAAGAAATAAATTACCTGTGTTAATACAGTTTTGTGGGTGATAACGTATTGTCAATATAACAGTGAAGGAGAATAATGGCAAAGTTTAACATGCAGTTGCAAGAAAGGTCTCTAAGCAATAAAGGTGATGCAGATGTAGATGGGAGAGGACGAGGGGAGAATGGTGGATACATGGAAGAGAAGGCTACCAGTCAAAGGGTGCATTAAGAGTTTTTAGCTGCCCCAGGCAGCTTGTTCACATTTACCCAAAAAGCCAGTGATGTCTAAAAGAGGTGTTTGTGGCCCCAAAGCAGACCAGCTCCATTTGAGGTATTCAGGATAACTGTTAGTTTTCCTCTTTAATTTCTGACACTTCTAACTAGGGTGCTTAAGGATTTTCTGTATTGTTGACTTCATTACCAGTTAGGAATTTTGGAGCTGAGTGCCTTCAACTTTTGTCCTTAAAGTACATTTAGGTCCTTAAATCATCTCTTGGTGAGAAAGGAGCATCTCTGGGCCTGGTTCTGATCTGTCAAATGTGTATGTCCTTGGGAAGGGAGCCTTGAACCACAGCTGTATACTGGAATACTGAAATCTGGATATAAACTACAGATGTCTTGGTTTATAAGTCACAGCTGTGCTCATAAATTAGCAGCCAATATTTTGAACTGCTAAGAGATTGTTTGTTGGTAAACTATGTCTCTTCTGTCTTTTCCCAGTCTCTGTGAACAATGAATATCCTCCAGTCAGCCTTTCTAAGTGTTGTATATATTATGGAAGATACAGAAATCTGTTATAACTTGTTGTTGTAATAAATTATAGTGAAACTATTTTCTGTTTTATTAACCATCACGTTGGTAGCAAATACAAAAAGAAAACCAATTTGCTGCCATGCACTGCCCTTGAATTGCTCCTACCAGTTTTAATGCTGTTGTAATTACTTTTCCCAAATACTCTTTATTTCTTTTCTTTGCTTCTTGCCAGACGCAGGGGCAGGAAAGCAACTTTATAGGGGAAACAAGTCCTGCCTTTGTACAGTGCTATGAAATGCACAGAGTAAACAAATGAGGGGGGGGAAGGATGGGGGTAGAGTGGGAGTTTGTTTTCCTGCATCATTTCACTTTGCTTGAGCCAATAGCAGGGTTTTTAAAAAGAAAGGGGGGGGGGGGGGAGGCAAATTGAATTGTTAGCAGTGTCCCTTAGGATCATAAGTGAAGGGAAGATTGTGTATGTAATTCATAAACATCCTGAACTATACTCCTTCTGTTTCAACTTATTAGGGCATGAAGTAGTGTCTGCCAGGTTAATTTCACACTGGGGAATTCGGCATTCATGCAGCTCTTAATTTCCTCCTCTATACAAAGCTGTGTTAAGAGGAGAATAAGGATAGTTGAATATTTGATTCCAAATAATTAAAGAGAAGTATTTTAGAAGTAGCTGCAAGACAATTATGGTTGTGGGGTTTTTTAATTGAATTTGGAGAGTAACTCAAGAATGTTTGTGTCACTGATAGGAAATATGCTTTTGGTCTAGCAAGCAAAACCTTGTGCTTTACAAAATCTTTTATAGATGAAATTATTGTTTTGAGTTCATGATGTGATGGGCAAACAATAAGAAAGAAAACCCACTTGCAGATACCACCAAGTTTTTCTCCTTTTCCCATCTGCCAAAGGAAGAATGGAATTTGTTAGTGTGGAACAATGATCGATCCTCAGTGTTTTAATGGTTTTAATGGTTAACTGGAGTTCAGGGGTTGTTCCAGCCTAGTGCTTGCTTTTTTGCTTCTGTGATGTGATACCTGAGCATGAGTGAACGGAATAATTTGTTGGTTCTAAACAGGAGTGGGACCAGATTATTATTATTATTATTTTTTAAAAAAGCCTCGGAATTCTTATGAAGTGAGTATTTAAGATAAGATCCAGAACCTGTTATTCTTTGTAATTCCAAGTTTTACTTTAAACACAGTCATGGATTCTGACTGATACTGTGACTTGGTAGAGTTGGATTCAACAAGCTTAGTCTTGAGAAACTGTTTTGTGTGGATGTTTTTACAGTATTTATCTTAAAACACCTAAATGATCAGTAAAGTTTTGTGTGGATGTTTTTACAGTTTTTATCTTAAAACACCTAAATGATCAGTAAAGATGGATTTCTTAGGTTTGAGGTTGGAATGGCTGAGAATGATGTATGCTAAGGACATAGTGGGGTTGAGAATAATTGTGAGTTGAAGAAATTGGTTTTGGTGGGAGTTTAGTCAACTATTCCCCCTACTGCTTTTGAGGACTAAACTATGGAGTTTTATTTAAGAGGGCCAATTGTGGCTTTATATAGGCTCCTGAAACCCATGTTGTGTAAGCTCACCCATCATCAGTTTTTCTGTTTTTAATGAAACCCCCACCAAATCCCCAAACCATTACACTTGGGAATTAAAAGTGCCCAAGTTGCAGAAACTGAGTCAAACTTGAATAACGAAGGCTCTACCCCTTTGAGGTGCATAAAGCTTATATGGAGATACTTTTAATGTTTGCAGAGATACATGCTCTTGTAAGTAATTGGTTTTGCTGTTATTTGGCTCTTATCTTTCTTTGATGTTTTTGTTTTTAGCACCAGCAAACATTTTTAAATCAGCTGAGGGAGATCACTGGTATCAATGACATCCAGGTACTGCAACAGGCTCTGAAGGTAAGATGGATCTGTCTGGTAGCTGAATGTATATTAACTGTCTGTGAAAGCCATAAACCCCACCCTTTCTTTCTCTGGTCTACCCTTCCTTCCTTTTCATTCCCAGTTTGAATACTTTTGGATGTATTTCAGGGAAAAAGAGCTAATAATTGATGGCTTGTTCACTTTAGAAGTAATATTGTTCTGTTTTGATACTGACGTAAAAATTAAGCTGGTGTTCAAAAACGAGAAGACAAGAATGGTATGACTTGCCTTTAACCTTTGGGTAAAGGGTTTTGTTCTACTACAGATGGTCAACTGCTGATGAGTTCAGTGTTGTTTTCATATCAAGGTGTAGTTAGGTTTTCTATCATGGGCAGGTTCTGCTCAGTATGTAGAATGAACTCTCCTTGAACTTGCCACCCTTTGCTAATTTGCTATTGTTTTACTTCCCCCCCCCCCCCCCCCCCCCCAACTTTGTAAATTCTTTCACAGCACAGAAGACATCTTTGCAAGTAAAGAACAGTAGGTCTCTGCATTCTGTTTTCCCAAATATGTACGAAAATAAAAAAAAACCACCCTCTTGTCTCCCTTAAGTTGAGCTTTTTAGCCATTTATACATGGTAAATGAGGATTTAGTGAATTTTAAGCCATAGCTGTTGCTTCAGATTCAGCATAAATCATGTACACAACTGCCCCTCAAAAGCCAGTGTTTCTGGCTTAAAAATGAAATAGTAGATTTTCCAAAGAATTGAGCTGACTGCTGTTGAAGTCTGTGAGTGTGCTGATTATGCTTGTTGAGGGGTTGATGTAGATTACAAGACCTTTGATTTTTTTTTTTTTTTTTCTCCCTGAAATAAGTGGAATTCTACCATATTAAATTTTTATAAGATGTTTTAACTTTATTTTGGTTAAAAATAGTGAAGTATGTAGAATATATCAAGTTTGGAAACTTTTCTAATCAGTATTTCACCTGAAAATACAATGTGTCGTTGATTTTACAAGTTACTTGTAACATTGTCTTTTGCTGTTAAGAAAAATGAGAAAAAGATGAGGGACTCTCACTTCTTGTTTTTTGATGCTTAAAGGACAGCAATGGTAATCTGGAGTTGGCTGTGGCTTTCCTCACCGCAAAGAATGCAAAGGTTCCCCAGCTAGAGGAGGCAACTTACTATCAAACAGCCCTTCCTGGAAATGACAGATACATCAGCGTGGGTAGCCAGGCAGACACCAGTAGGTATTTTTTCTTTTCATAAGATTAATTTAAAGGCAAGGAAACTAAAAACTTACCTGTAAGATGACTTAATCTGCTGATATTCTTACTTAACAATTTTAAGATTATTATATATTCTTTCTTTCCTTATTCCAGTGGGGTTTTTTTGAGCTGTCCTTAAGTATTATTTTTACATTTGTGTAAGGTACTGATCCGAGGGTGAATAAGTGGGTTCTTAATCTTTTTTCTCTCCCCCCCCCCCCCCCCCCCCCCCCCCCGTAGGATTGATTTTGGGGTCATGCAGTAAATAAAGGTAAAAGCTGGGTACTCTTCCATTAGAACAAAAAGAAATTGGAGAAGAGTCTGTGAATGTCTGTCTTAATACGATAAAGTTTAATATGTTTAAGAGTAGCTTCTCCCTGACAGGGGTGGCTTTCTGAAAGGGAGAAGTGGGAGTTAGGTGTGCATTTTGTAGTAAAAGAGTAGGTATTTCATATGTGAAATTTAATATGCTTAATTTTAAATGATTTTTTTTAGTTGATACAGGACTTGTTTTTAAGTGAGCCTTGCAGGTTCTGTTCCTTTGCTTAAGTGCATAGTTATTTTTATGGGGGGAAAAAATGTGTTAAATGTCTTCTGCAAGTAAATATGGGAAATAACATGAAAGAAAGTCAAAGGAAGTTTTGTAGTGGGAATGATTTCAGTAAAATCTGGGTTTCTTGTTACTGTATTCACATTCTAACATTGTAAACACAAATGTAGAATATTTTAATTATATATTAATCCTTTGACCATATATGTAGTACATCTATGTAGCTTTTATTAAATGAATAGCATTATTTAGCCTTACCCACAGTAGGATTTTTTTTTTTCCCCCCTTTGTTTCACTAGTATTGGGGTGACTATGGTGGCATCATTGTAAAGAAACGTAGATCTTATCAGTTGTATAATTTTTGTCTCTGGGACCTTGACATAAATACCTGGCTTTTTTTTAAAACTTTTTTCTTTAATTTAAAGATGAGTTTATTCTCAACATCTTAGATCTGAAACCTGCATTTTAATCCTTGGTATTGCTAATGGCCCTGTATAAAAAGCCCTGTGTGCGTTAAAGGTAGTTTTATTATCCCCCATTCAGTTGTGGGGGGTGGTTCGGCTTTTTGTGTGTTGTGGGTGTTGTTTTTTTGGTTTTTTTTGGTGTTTTTTTTTTTTTTTTTTGCTGTGGAAAGAAAATACACAAAACCCCCCACATGTATTTAATTTTCAGTGTAAGAAAATTGCCATTGAGGAAATGGAGACTGTTTTCAACAAACTTACCACTGTTGTCATAGTCTCCAGTACTACTGGACTACACCAGTGAAATAGTAGGCTGGCTTCTGTTGCAGTCAGTGTTAGATTTATTAGCAATCCCATTAATAGAAGTGTTTAGTTTTGCTGTCACTTACTATGCTGTACAACCTTATTGAAGATATGAGGTGACAAGGGGTAGGAGAGAGAAGAGTCAAGGCTGCAGAGTCTGCATTACCCCTGAGTGATGGTCAAACAAGTCTAAGTCTTGAGTTGCACATTCTGAGCTGAATTTCAAGATTCTCTTCTCTTTTCTGGAGGACTGAAGGCAGCCCCAGGTTTCTTACAGTTATATAGCATTACAAGTCAGTAATCAAGAAGTGCCAACTACTGTGGAAAAAGGAAACAGATTTTTTTTTTTTTTTAACATCTTTAGTGTCTCATCAGATTCCCACTGTCAACAAAGAGAGCTAGCCTTTGATGTTTTAGTTAGACTGATAACATGAGGTAAAGTCATCTTGGTCAACTTTTCACATTGGAAGACTTAGGGGGCAAGAACAACACCTACAGCAGAACAGAAGTCTAAGCCAATCTGATCATAGAGCCCTCCCCTGCCCCACCCCGCTTCTGTAGAAATCTAGTGAAAGCTTTTTGCAGAAAACTACAATTCTGTTGCAATTTGCTTGTCTGTAATTATTTTGATTATGAATATAAAAAATGCAGTACACTGAAACCAGACAAGTTTCAGGGTCCTATGTTACTAAGTACTGTCATGCAAGACAGCGGATAACTTGAGAGAATGGAAGGGTAAACATAAATGGCAAACGTATTCAGCAGTGATAGCTCCAGCCATCAACACTCCCTTCTGCAAAGACGACTATTAACAGTTCTCAGTAACTGTGCTGAGTTGCTGACAGTATCATGCCTTTCAAATTTGACTCCTTTTTACTATCCCACATAAGTATAATTACATGAAGATAATTATAACTCACCCTTACTGTTCCTTCCTACTTAACTACCTCTGTGCGTTTGGAACTTAGGATGTTATGACTCACTGAGCTTTGTGGTCCCACCAAGTTAAGTCATCCAAACTGAGGATGAGAGGGAGTTACAGATAAATATCAGAAATGTCTTTTATGCCACAGAAAACCTCCAGCCACTTACAAAAGCGTTTGAATGTATGCCTTGAATGTATTCTGCAAGCTTGACTGCATAAAGGTATATAAAATGTATTCTGCAAGCTTTGCTTGACTGTATTTCTTTGAAATGGTTACTTTGTAAAGGGGTAAAATAAAAAAGTATACCTTGCAATCAGCGATTAGCCTGGATTGTGCAGTGGCTTTTCCAGAAGTGACAGTGTTCATTCAGTTGTTTGAGAGTTACATCCTGTATGTCAGTAGGTATAGAAAACCTGATTTCTCTAATTGGCAAATGCAACATTTCAGCAGCTGCAAAAATGTTTGAGTTTGCATAAGATTTACTCCATCTTTAAAAGCAAAGGCTGACTTAAACAATTAGGTGTTACTCATGATGCTTGCCTTTTGACTGTTCAATATGGCACATGCAAACACCTGCAAGTGTAGCTCTTTCACCTCAGGAGTGATGCATGCTTTATCTAATCCCTTTGCAAAGGTGGTTTTACCTTTTTGGATTTTTTTTTCCTTCTTGCAGTGTTAGTGAGCAGAAAGTGTTTACGCATTAGGGTTGCAATGAACAAATGAAACACCTTTAATCTAAGATCGGTTTGAGGTTCTGCATAGTAGCATAAATCCTAGGCATTGCACTTTAAAGGAAAACTAAAGAAGTTTAGTAGTACTTTCCAATATTTTCACTTTCCCTACAAACCTTTTTTTTCTATTTAAAGTAATTCTGTGTATTTTGATCTATGGCTGCACAACAGAACTGTTGCATTGCTAAGCATTTATCCATTTCCCTCTTCTTATTTGATAAACTTGCAGAACCCAGAGTTAAAGGAAGCACCAGAATGAAGACATGTATTTAGAAATTGTATTGTCTTCAAATGAAATAGCTGTCAAGACACATTCTCTCCCTCCCCTTTGAAAATTCAGAGTTCTTTCACAAAACCTGAATTATTAGTCTTTGCAATTGCCTGCTCCACAGCCAAACCAAAAGATTTCAGTTCCTTTTATATGGACATAGAACAACATAACTATAAAATGCCATGCCCACCAACTTGGGGGTTGTAGACTTAATTGCTTCTGGGGGAACCTGGCTTTTTATATTTTCCTGTTCCTAGAGTTGGAGCCTTTGCATAGGTTTCAAAAGTAAGTCAACCTTTTCCAATGAGGTAGACTTAACTACACCTAAGACCTTTTAAAGTGATGTTTATATACCATTTCTTAAAAACCATTCCATTCTAGAGATTCTAAAGTTTATAGAGTAATTTATTTTAGTGCTTCATTATCCTTACTTTTAGACTCTTAGTGTCTAAATCCCTCTTGCTTCAGGTTAAGTCCTTTATTCTTTGTCCCCTGTGGAGGTTATAGTACACTTGATTCTTTTTATCTCAGTTGAAGTGCTGCATGCTTGAAGATGGTGTGTCATAATGTTCCCTCAGACTTGTCTCAGATCTAAACTAGACAGCCCAAATTATTTCCAAGTCTTTGGATGCATTTTGTATACCTATTGTCATTTTATTTTTCTCTCTTCTAGACCTTCTGTAATGGTTCTGCCTTTTTTTTTTTTGGTGAACTGTGGCACTCAAAATAATAACCAAGACTTCAGCTGAGTTCTTAGGAGAAATGGGTGAATCTCTATAAATACCTCAGTGTAACATTTCATACTTTCTTCAACGCTGCAATGATGTGAATTGCAGGTTGAACATGAATCAGCTGTGGCTCTTAGATCCTTCTTGGCACAAGTCCTCATTCTATAGCTGTCCATTTTAATGTTTCTGGGAGACAAATTTGACACCAGTTTCTTCTGTCACCTTACCTAACTCAGATATTGCTATCTGTCTTCATGACACTTCCTTCTGTTTCAGAAATTATTTGTGTCATCTCTGTGCAGGTTCCTGGGAGTGTCTCCAACTTGGTATGGCAGAGTCCCTACTTCAAAATATCAGGAGTCTTTTACCTTGAGGACCTCCTTTCACCTTACAAAGTCACTTGCTCCTTTGTTTTATGACTACCTCTCTCCTTCCCATCGCTGTCAGTGTGAGAATCATCAGTTTAAGATGTTGTTATCCTAGGGCAGCATAAATGCAGCTGAGACGAGGAAGTTCCTCTAAGATAGTGGTGGCTAACATTTGCTAGCTGTTTCATCAGTAGAGCTGTTTGGATTGTCTAAAAAGCTGCTGGGATGTTATGTATTCTTTCCTTATCCAGTTTTAAACAGAATTTGGTATATATAGCCAGTTAAATTCCTTTAAATCTTCACGTAGGAGCCCGAGACCATCATAGAATAGGTGGTAGAATATAGGAACTTGCTTAGCTCTGCTTGTAATAATCAAAACTGATCTAGTCTCAACTTAATATTTTCTGGTGCATCGAAATCAGTCTTGCTGCTGGATTTCCATACTTGGCACCAGTCCATTGAACCCATCAGGTCTGCCCCTTCATTTTCCTCACCCTTTGCCAGTGGTTGCATCACTGTGGTGGTTTATTGCCTATCCATGGGTTCAGTTGCTACTTCAGATCTGTCCCTCATGCCAAGTTTCCCAGCCTACTTAAGTTTGAAGTTCCTACTCTCTGCTTCCTCCTGGTACAAGTAAGAAGTTGATAACACAGTAATTATTTTAATGAACTAGGCAATTACCAAGTAAGAATCATTTATTTAAATGATGATAGAAACTTCCTAAGTAAACAGATTTGATAAGAAGGGTTTTTTTTAGAAAAGAAAGAAGATATATGGGAATAGATAAATAGTGTGTACATTTACTATATATACACTAGTATATTTGTCACAAATTTCAACATACAACTTAAAATTGCTTTGTAGAATTACAAACAATGTCAGTCTTTCTGGATCTTATGTACCAGAAGCACACATTATTATATAATAATGTTACAAACCAACAATACATTTCTTAGTAAAGCAGTTGATTAATTTTGCATGTTAATTTCAGTTGAATAAACATTATAAATGCATTAAGCCAGTTTGTTTTGATGAGTAGTTTCTTTGTTCATTAAGAATTTTTTTCAGAAGCAAGCTATTTTGTTTATTTAGTTCTCATGGCTTAGTTAACAATGTCTGCGTTTTCTAAGGCAATGTGGTATACAATAAATACCACCTTTATGAGGATGAGCCAGTGAGAACTAAAGCATTCTGTGGCCTAAATGGGGAATGTTACAAAATTGGTATATTAAAGTCAGGTAACCATAACTTTGGAGAAGTGGCATTATTCTTAATACCTTTAAGAAATGCTTCCTTCAGCCTATCACAGGAAGCTCATGTGTGTCTGATAAATACTTTGGGTAAAAGTCAGCTTTTTTTTTCTTCAATCCCCATGTAAGAATTTACAAAAGATGAAGTTATTTTAAAACAAAAAAACCTGCATGAATTTCATGTAGTATAGGTACATTTTTACAATCTGTAACTAACTGACAGGAATGCAAACTGTGCAAACTGATATATATATATATATATATATGTGTGTGTGTACATATATATTTTGTTTTTTTAAAGAGTTTAGTCTCAGACTGTTCCCCTTCTGTTACAACTTCTGTTGACATCTGCTCTTTATAATCCTGTGATTTAGGATTCAAGTCATACCTGAGCTGTTGCAGCTTAATAAGTTACTGTGTCAGCTGAGATGCTGAAAGACCTTGGACCTGCTCCAATTGCAGTAAACATGAGCTAAAATATGTTAGCTTAAATCTCAAAAATGTTTTTATTTTACATTTGCTACAAACGAAAAGCTTGCATGGAGTAGGTTACCATGGATCAGCTGATATTCAGAAATGTGTTTTTCTGACATAAATTATGCTAGGTAAACCTCCTGTGACATAAATTGATTGCACCACTTGTGGTGGTAGTATCTGACAGCAGCTCTTCACTGTATTGTCTTTTTTTCATGCAGATCAGGAACAATGTATATGTGAGAACATTATTTCTAAAGAGAATCCTGTATTTTCTGCTCTAAAACCCTTGCATGCCAAAGGAAACTGTTGTGTTTGATCTGCTTTCTGAAAGCAAGTGAAAGTCAAGGATTTTGGGGTTTTAATATTGAAGTGATGTAATCACTGGCAATATGAATGGTAATAAACTTCTGAACCCATAGGGTGGTGGTATAAATTGATAAATGGTAAGGAGCTAGGGAGGTGCAAAGAAGTAGAATAATTCAATGAAAGTGTGGTTTGGAGCTGACCTTGATAGATTTTTTTGTATAACAGTGGGAACTTTTGTTAACCACATAATTTTCAGCTAGGGTATGAGTTCTTTTCTGGAAAATACTCCTCATATAAAGGAGTTTACTTTTTAACCTAACTTTCTACTTTATTGTTGTGTAAGAATTTCATCACTCTTACCTGACTAGAGACTAGCTAAAGGAATATTTCCCTCTGAGTAGTTAATTGGAGAAATCCTATACTTCTTCATCAGCATGTGTGGCTGCTGGGTTGCGGCTTACTCCATCTTCAGTTGTGACCACTGTTGCTACTTTCAGAGAAACAGCTCATCTCCAGTGGAGATGGGGTGCTCTTGTGTGACTACCTGCAAATGTGTAGCAAATACAACAGAAGTACGACACTTTGGAAAGTAATAGGTAGTGTGTGGTCATGGGAGCCTCCAATTACTGTTGACCTTTCTAGCCTTTCTCATGTGCTCAGGCTGTAGAACAGAGCCATGCTTGCATGTGATCCAGGTTGAGGTATTGTTTTAGCCCAAATTACAGTGTTCTCAACATGGCAGCTCATATATCAAAACTCATCTGGGTGTTACTTCCGCTGGTGGTTCTTGTAATCGCTTTAGTACTTCTGAAGGAGGATTTCAGACATCTGAGTTGAAGTATTCTTCTGATACACTGGAAGATCTGAGCTGAATATAAAAGACATAAGAATAAAATTATAAAGTGTTCCTTCTGTGGTCTTAATGTTTTTCCATACTTCCAGATCATGACAAATTGCCAGTTTACTTTGCAGGTAAGAGTGCTTCCCTTTAAAGGCTCACTAAGTAAAATAGAAATTTGAAAACTAAGTTGAAAACTAGTTTTTTAAGATGCTGGTGCTAACAGGAAAATTTCTTTTACAATTTCTCTTCAGTTTCAGCTTTCTGTGAGGACAAGTCATCCCATTATCTGTTCATACACAGCTATGGCAATGATTTTTTTATCATAAGTTCAGTGTTCTATTTTGATCCAGTGAGAAATGTCACAGACAAGTAAGCCTAGGGAGATAGGGGAAGCTGTTTCTACAGTGAGTCAGCTCATAGGAGAAAAGTCAGAGGCTAGATGGAGAAGCTCTTTGGGTATGAGTAATTGAGCTGGCCTGTGAAAAGAGAAATGCAGACAAGCTGCTCATCTCTCTTTGAGCAATCATCAGTTTCAAATGGGTATCTCTTTCTCCCAGAGTCTTTCAGCTTCCAATGTCCAAACCCCAGGCTGGAGAGTAGTCCCTTTCATAGCTCTTTGGGTTAACTTTGGCCTTGGAGGAGGGACACTGAAACCAGCCAACACTCTGTGTCTGTAATATTGCACATAAGTCTCTTTTACATTTTCCCCTCTCTTTCTGTCTGTCTGGCTTGCAAAATGAGACTTCTGGCCCTTGAAATCATGATAACCAATGACCTTGGCTTTTCTGAAGGACTTGTACAGGACATTCCTGTTGGCCCTGACTGCTCTGAAAGCACAGCTGTGCCCAACAGGGTGTTGATTTGTGTCATGGTGTGACATGGGTAATGAGATCTCTCCTTACTCAGGAGGGTGAGTGCTGTTGCTACCCTCAGGAAATAAGAAGGTTTATGGGGGATGTTAGTATCTGTTTCTTTAGATAATAGGAGCTGAAGAGGAAGGCAGAAGTAGGGTTGTTTTCACCTTCTTCACTCAGTCAGTAGCCTGTACAGCATTTCCCATGTGTCCAGTATGGATCCTCATTTTGGCTTCAGTATTTGGTTTTTTTAATTCTACTGTTGAGAGGAGATACTTTCAGTAGACAGAAACTGGATTTAAATATGTTCGGGAAAGGAATGCACAGACAGGATAGAGAAGAATTAGGTTAAGTAAGGAACTCTCTCGCATGTTATGAAACTGTGTGAAAGTATTTGGCTCACCAGTGCACAGAAATACTTGTAGAATTTGGGACTGTATTGGGAAAACTCTGCACACGTTACTCCATGAGGAGGGAAAACCAGCAACGCTTGGTTAAGGTGTCCTTTTTAGGATAAGGTTGTCTTCATCATGTGTTCCCTGGAAGCAACTTAATATGGTAGCTGGAGTAATACATTTAAGTGTATTGCTTTAAGAGGGCTTTAACAAACCATGGATTCTTAAATTTGTCCCATAGCTTTGTGAAACTTAAGAACATTAGGAGGAAGGAAGGCTGTGTGCATCATATCTTAGCAAGAGAAAGCTGCTGAGGTTTTTATCTGGCTTGGAGGTGGAAGGGAGCCATTAGCAGGGTTAGAGGTTGGAAGAGCACAGGGCACTGGAGGGATGAACTGGAATGGTGGTCAGCAATCCACGTGGACTCTCTCTCCTCTACAGTAAGACTTGACTTTCATTCTGTTTCACTTTTAATTTTGAGAAAGATAGTTTTGCTTTTCAGATGTGATTGATCTCACTGGAGATGATAAAGATGATCTTCAGAGGGCAATTGCCTTGAGTTTGGAGGAATCAAACAGGGCATTCAGGGAGACTGGAATAACAGATGAGGAACAAGCCATTAGCAGGTAAACGAACAACTTATATAAAGCAGAAATTAAATTAAAGAGTTGGAGATTGGCCTGTATTGCTTTTTTTAAAATTTTTAATTTAATAAACAATAACTTTCACTTGTGCTACTGATATGCCTGGCTTCAGGATGTTGCTTTAATGTATTGTATGTTCTGCACTGGAAAATAGTCTATTATGTGTGAGTTAGGATTTAATAGTATGTTTCATGTTGATGTATTTGCTTAAATATTGAGGAAGTGGATGGAGATAGAGGTTGTACGGTCATATTTAAATAGGACATAAACCAAAAAGTTTCTCTTGTGTATAAGGTAAATAGCAATAAAACCAAAATATAATTAAGAAGCTAATAAATTCTTTGTCCTGTATTTTGCAGTGTTCATTTTACAATAACATTTTCTCACCCCTGTGCTAAGGCTGAGATTGAGGGAGGGAGCAGTAATGCTATGACTTGAGTATACTAAGAGCAGTTGCTGTATTTTAGCTGATAAAGTATGTTATTAACCTATTTAACAAATAGGATTTGTAAGCTTTGAGTGAGGTTAACTTCTTGGTTTAAAGTTTTATGAATGTAACTTGCTCAACTTGGGTGTGCTAAGAGTCTTTAAGTTAACTTTGATCATATTTTACAATAACTTTTTGTACAGTGTGTGTTTATATGTAAATATATAATAATGAAATATTTGGGACTTGAACTAAGCCTGAGTGTAGGATTGTGTGGGAGGGATGCTGGGGGTTTTTTCATCTGTGGCGGGCCTTGGGAGGGATGTTGGTTTTTTTTTATTTGCAGCTGGCCTCGTTCTAGGTGAAAAGGACATTGATTTGATCCTTGTGCTAGAAGATTAAGTACTGCCTCCTTGTAAAAGACTAATTTTAAAAAAAAAAAATGTAGGTGGGGGAGATTCACCACAGTAATTCTTGGTTCACTGTATTTGGCAGGATAAATGGCTTATCAGAAAAGCCCAGCTCTCAGAATATGGAGGGTGTCCCTTTATCCACAGTAATTTTCTTTTTTCTGTTGAAAAATAAACGTACTAGTTGTGAGAATAAACTTATCCCTCTCTCCATCCTCCCTTTTGTGATAAAAGCCATCTTATTGTATGAATTTAAGATAACATATTTTAGAGAAAGGTGGGATGAGAGTGATCTATATTCTCACTAATAATTGGAAGATTTTGAGGGATTTTTTTTTTCCGAAGACCTCAGTATGTGCATGAATACAAGATTATGGTGGATGTTCTGTCCAGTTCCGATTCAGAAGTTTAGCTCTTGCATGTTCCTTCTGAAGGATAGTATTGTCATAATGAGAGAGTTGTGATTTAGGCAGGCACTCAGAAAGATGGACCTATTTCTGGATATGGAAATCCTTCTCCCTTTTTATTTCCTTTCCAAGCTCTGACTGCTTCTGCTGTGCTCGCTTTTTGGGAGCCTTGAAGCTCTAGGTTTTTTCCTGTAGACTTTGTTATTTTCTGCAACTAGGAAAAATGCACCATAATTTAACTAGCATGTATTTATAATGTTTAGTTACAGGCTAAGCAGATAAGACTAAAAAGGTCTTTTTAGTCTGAGAAGTGGAAAACAAATTATGCTGTTTTCTTCTGTGTGTACAAAAGCATATAGATGATCTGTTCAGTTATATACAAGAAAATGTTGGTTTTTTGATGAGATGTATATTTGATGGCACATGTTATTGTGTGTAATTTTGCCAAATTAAAAGCTTGTTGCTACCAAGGGGGATATGGCCTACACACCATACCACATTTTTTATACTTGCTGTAGTATTCTTTGGAGCCTTTGTGACATGAATTCATTTCCCAAAGCCATACAAAAATATTACTAATCACTAAAGGATTCAGAGTGTATCATGACACAGGAATGGGACTTCGCTTGTGAATGGAGGCAGAGAAGAGTAAGAATCTTGGGGGTTTTGGCAGCATTGAGGTATTAGATCAACTCAGTTACATATCAAGACGTACCCTGAGTTTATGGCAAATTATGTCTGAGTTGTACAAATACAGGAAGTTCAGAATTCTTGAATTCTTGATCTGAACTGCTCAATCAGTTTCCTTAATGACAGGATTTAAGACTGTTTTTAAAAAAGTTTTTAAAAATCACTTTGTAGTTAACACCCCACAGAAGAATGTTGGCATTCCAACAGAAAGCACAGTATCTGTGCAGGACTTCTCAAAACAAAAAGTAGAACGCTGGTTGTAAACAAATCAAGCTGCAGCCATTTACTTGTGTTTTTCCATGTTAAATCAGAAGCAGAAATCAAATAGGAGGTCAATAATAAGCAAATTAAACTGTGGAAATCTTTCATTTTTAATAATGCTAGGATGTGTGTATATTTAAATAGTTTTTGGTGTAGATATTTTTTTTCAAAGGTATTCATAGTGGTTTGGAACCTAATTTGCACTGATTTTTGTTATAGTTTCCAAGGAAACGTTAATGGAATTTCTTGATTTGTGTAATTAATGTTGTAATAGCATGTAGAATTTGTCTTCCTGAATGTTAATTGCCTTGTGCTACTTAATGAGGACAGATCTGATTACTGTGTAGGTGTTTAGAGGAGTGCAGCTGAAATGTCCAAGTGTCCAAGCTGAACATCTTGTACATGGCATGTTTAACGTTTTTTACTATTGCCTTTTTTAAATCTCCCAAAGGAAATGTGCATGATCAGCGTATTTCCTAATACAAAAAAGTTTCTCCTGTTTATATTAGTTTTCATGGTTTGAAGGCAGATGAGACTGGCCAGATAGGGCATCACTGGGCAAGCTTGTAAGATATGACTGAAAGGAGAAATTAGCTGGACTGTGTTATGCCTAGGATAGTAGCCATATTAAAATGAGAGCCCATACTGTGAAGTGTATAAGAATGTGCACCACGCCTAGGTCGTCTTTTTTTTTTTAACACGGTCATTGAAACTGTTGGGGACTCGGCACCGTGGTTAAGCATTGTGTGTGTAGATTAAAGGTGAAGCTGGGGGGGATGTAGGATTGGGGATATTCCTGGGTGTCTAGCTGTAAGACAGTCGCAGTGCAAACATCTTTCCTTGTTCTTTTAGCCAAGTAGCCTGCCAGAGTGGGCTTTTCTGCATCATGTTTAGTGGGCTTCCTCAAAACAGTTGTGCTGTGGACTCACTTTGCCCGAGGCTTCTTGCATTGTCTGGCTAGCCCCATGCAAGCAGCTCTGCAAAGCTGCTTGGCTATGCCTAGTTTGTTACAGAGAGAAATAAAACATTGCTTTCAAGTCCCATGCAAAGCCTGGTATTAACTAACCCTCACTCCAGAATTTCCTTCCAAACAAGATTCCAACACTTGGAGGTGGGGAAGCCTTTGGTCCTGTGAGGCTAGAGGAATGCCATACCCTGCACGTAGCTTACAGCTCTGCTGCTGGTGACTGCTGCTGTGCTCTCCAAGGTTTGCAAAGAGGGTGTTTCGGCTGCATAATCAGATTTGCTAAAACCTTGTACTAACTTTATGGAAGGATGTTCATTTTGTTGAGAGCAATGTGTGAGTAAGATTCTTTGTCAAGGTAGTTAGTCTTCCAGATCAGGACTGTGTGAGTATAGTATAGTGAACATTATAGTGTAAGGGGTATAGTCACTATGCTGGTAAATACACTTACTTATGTAGCTTTTGAGCTGATCATTAAGTTCCTGTTTACTGTGCTCACTTTTATTTGATGCATCACAGCTATCATTATGGCTGAAAATTATTTTTAGCACATAGGGTGTCCAGCTATTGTGTGTGCTCTGTGAGGACAGATAATGTTATAGCTAAAATTAAGGAAAAATATCATGAAACTTTGAGAATCAAATACTTTAAGACATGGAAACAGATTTGATGTGGAGCCACAGATGAGAAAATACTTTACCTGCTAAAGAAATACAAAAGCAAATACAAGGAAGGAATTTTAGTAGGTAATTAAGTTGATAAATGGTAATACCCTTGGGGACAGGGAAATGTTTCAGTTTGAGAACATATATTTTTTTTTTATGAGCTCAAATCTTGAAATATCTTGAAATATTCTTGAGTTTGTGGGGAAAAAAAAAAGTTTGTTTCACTGAAACAAAAGTAGTATGGTGTAGCTATTGTAGGCCTGTCACGACATCATTCTAAATTCAGTCTGGTCTGTCAGCCTTCCTGTCAGTTTTAAAGGTCCCTTCAATTTACTTTAAATGAGAATTTAAGTAAGTCTACCTGAATGAGAAATTATTTGAAATACGTATGACACCCATCAAATAACTTTTACTCCTAAAGCAGACATACACTGGGCATCTAACACTTTTGTATCAGTGAGAAGGGAAATTAATTTGATTGTTTCTTTACATTTTGGGGTTTGCTTAGGAGATAACGTTATCATAAAAGACAACTAGCAACTACTGAAGAGTCAGATTCCATCCCTGTGCATTGTTTGAAGAGATGTCAGAGCAGAAAGTCTTAGAGGATTATATGCCTGTCCTTTCAGTGCTGTTTACAAGGTTACCCGTTGAAAAAAAAATTGTCAGAAGTCAATTAATCATTAGGAAATTACAAATTTTGGGTTCTTCTTGAGATGTAGTGATACAAAGGTGGTATTTATACTTAATGGTGTCTCAGATTCTGATTGCTTCTATTTTTTTTTTTCAAAATAAATAGCAATAAAAAATTAGTATGTACCCAAAGCAGCTATCTACAGTAAATTAATATGAAGCACATAAAATGCTTCATAGTTCTTGTATTTCTTGTAAGATATATTTTCTTTCTTTGACAAGAACATAACTTGAAACAAAAATTTACAGTTAGGAAGCTGAGGGATTACAGTTTGAGTAGGGTTTTTTTTTTGCCTCCCCTCCTGTTTCTTTGTGGGTTTTTTTTTGGTTTGTTTTTTTTTTTTTTTTTCTAAGGTGTTCAAACTTTGTCCTTTAGGAACACCATTTACAGACCAGCCTAAACCTGCCTTTCTTTGATGTTTAGTGAGCCTAGAACCAAAGGGGACAACCCTTCATGCTGCTCAGACTGCTTAGATGCTTGTCATGCAGCTCTTGAAATCCTGTGCTTGGCGAATGTAGTAGTTCAGTAGCAGCTCAGCCTTTTATATGGTATTTGGACTAGATGGTCGGGGATAGTGACCACTGTGTCAGCAGTGCACATGCCAGGCAACTTGAGTAGTGTATTACAGCCATTGTTCTATGGCCTGAATGTATCCATCTTCATCTTTCTATTTAGAATATGTGGCTACCACAAATTACCTTTAAGGTGTTCTTTGTCACAAGTCTAAGGGTATGTGCTGATACAGAAATACTGTGTTGAGTGAAGCTTGAGTTTGGGAGTGTAACACACATCAGATCTTACTGTCATGTGAAATATGGACATTCAGCATAAATTATGTAGGAGCAGTTTCCTGCAAAGAATGTGGTCATTGATGTGTACAATTAACTTGTTGGGTGGCATTTTAAAAATTGTGGAGAGATGTCTTTCTGTGGCTCATAAAACAATTACTGGCCACGTAAAGTGATAAATACAGTTCTGCATAATTTCAAAAAATGGAAAATAAAAAAGCTTCTTCCATTTTTGAAAGTTGCCTAGCTAGCTTTGGTTTCCTGTCAGTTAAATAAATATTGGTGACTTTGTGCTTTGCATACCAATAAAAGCATTTGTAGGTGAAAGTGCTGCACGAATAGTACTGTCTACAATTTCTCATCCATCCTATATGAATATGATTCTTAAATAGTTGATGACTTACAGACATGGCCCTTGTATCTAGAGCTCTCACAGGAGATTCATTCACTCACTGATACCATTTTCCAAAAGGTAATGGAATTACTGTGGCATATCTAAAAGTAAAATAGCATCTTACTTTTGAAGACATATTATTGCATATAAATTTAAAACCAAGCTCAGGAACAATAAGCTATCAAATGATGTCGTTAAGATGTCTGTATTAGTAACGGAAAGTGTTTTACTATGTCTTCTTTTTTGTCTTTCTCACATTTTTCCCCTAATTCTGTTCCCAAAGAGTTCTAGAAGCCAGTATTGCAGAAAATAAAGCAAGTTTAAAGAGGACGCATCCAGAGGTATGGAGTGACTCTCCAAACCCTTATGATCGAAAGCGGCAAGACAACTGTCCAGTAGGATTAAAGAATGTTGGCAACACATGCTGGTTTAGTGCTGTCATTCAGGTAAGCACCCTCTTCAATTATCTGTGTATACTCTTCATTGTATTTATTGTGAGGTGAGTTATTTTAAGTGGGTAACTTAAGATATGTGTTTTTTGGGGAAGTTTAGGCCACTGCATGAGACTTTTTTGAGCATTACTTATTTATTGCGTCTCTTAACATGTTCATCCATAAGTCTGAAGTGTAGAAAGTACTGTAGTATAACCAAGTGAAGCTTCAAAACATTTGTTCTTAAAAAGTTGAAGACAAGGAGTTGAGTCTCTGAATATCCTGAGTGTCTGGAGCTCATGCTGACATCAATGGCAATTGTGGATGCCTAAAGACATGTGAAAATTAGGTTAGAGGTGAGGAACAGACTTTTTTATATTAAAAAGAACACATGTAAATGACTGAAAGGGGGTGGCTGACAATGGAGGTAGGTAGAGGAAATGACACCCTCAATCGTGGAGTGCTTACTAGAATAGCTACAAGGAAATAGCTTAGCAGGGTAAAAGAAGGAATAAGTGATAAAAAAGGAAGCTTGAGGAGGAGGAAAGTGAAGGTCTGATATGGATGCAGTTGTATCTGTTTTGGGTTGTTTTACCTAATACAGCCAGTGTATGGGCTCTTAGTCTGGTTTTGTGTATATATAGCTTAATTAAAAGCTACCTTTTTAAACATAGGATCAATAGGGAAATGAGTACAGATACTGCAACTTGTCTAGTGAAATCTAATATCCTAATATCAGTAATTCATTGTATATAAACTTTATGAATCCATCTTTTAAGAGATTTTTTTTTTTTAGAAGTGATTGCTAAATCTGCATATATTTCTGTAAATAAGCTGTAGATATATTCAGAAGCATTCAAACCCACAGAAGACTGTGGATCAAACTGGAATACAGTAGGGGAAAACTTATTTTTGGTCTAAAGGAAGCTAATTCAGTATCTTGTAACTTTTCATAGTCTGACATTTTGTGACAAAGCAAATAAAATATTCAATACCCATTTTTAACAAATTACTGTCAGGCTGAAGCATGTCAGATAAACTAATATGGTTACTTTCATACTGATGGTGGTTGTGCTTCAGGCTGAGTTCATTTAGATCAATGTTCTCTCTAGCAATTTCTGCAAATGGATGCTTATGGAGGAGTGCAAACAGTACTTATACTGCTATATTAAAACACTCCCAACATCCAACTGCTTTCATCTTGGGGGAGTTTCTTAATCATCTGCAGTTTGTTTAGCTGGTAATCCCTGGTGGACCTCTCTTTTATGTACTTGTCTCCCTTGAACCTTGCAAGCTTCTTGCACCCATGGGGTTCTTTGGGGAGGAATTCTGTAGTTGTGCTCCCTATTGCACAAAGATCCACCTTGGTTTTATTTGTTTTTCTTGAACCTGGCTCCCACTAGTTCTGTCTGGTGGACAAGACAGTTAAATGTTTGCTGTTACAGTTCTGTGGGCTGCTGTCATGCTCTTTCCAGGTCAGTGGTCCTTTTTTCCAAGCTGACTTATTTGTTGCCTCTATAGAATCTGTTCTAACCTCTGATCCACCTTGTTGCTGTTATCCAGATCTTTTCTAGCTCTATTAGCATTTTAGTTGGGGGACCAGGAAGGTGGGCTGTGAATCTATGAGGTGGTAGATGGACAGATGCAGGCTCTTCAAGGAAGACAAGTAGGGATGACAGGGAAGAGCGTTGCCTTCCTTGTGAAAGAGCAGATCAAATATATGTGGTACTTGTGTGAGACAAGATGACTGTTAAAGATGAGAGTCTGTGGGTCAGGATCAGAGGAGAGACTAGTAAGGGTACCACCCTGATTAGTCTGTTAGACACCACCATCCTCAGGATACAGATGTGGACAAAGCTTTCTTTAAGAGCAAGGAAGTCTCTTGATCATGGTCTATGGTTCTCATGAGGAACTTTAGGAAATATCCCAACATCTACTGGAAGTCCAACATAGCAGGACACAAGCAAAACTTTTCTGGAGAGTATCAGGGACAGCTTCTTGATACAAGTACTGATGGGCCAACTAGGTGTGATGCATAGCTGGATTTGTTGTTCCTCAAAATGGAAGAACTGGTTAGAGATGTAGTAATGTGGGTACTCTTGACTGCAGTGACCATGAAATAGTTGAGTTCAAGATCCTGGTGGGAGTGAGCAAGGAGTAGAAGGGTACAGACCCTAGAGTTTAGGAGAGCAGACTTTGGCTTCTTTAGGAAGTTTGTATCTGGGATCCCATAAAAGGCAGCTTTGAAAGTCAGAGTAGCTCAGGAAAGCTGTCAGCATCCTCTAATTGCAAGAAGGATCCATTCTGCTGCTCAGAGAACTCATGGCCAAGCTCCAGTGCAAGCAGGCAGTGTGCAGGCTCTGGAAGCAGAGATGGGCTACTGAGAAGGAGTTTGGAAATGTTGCCCAGGCATGAAGGGATGGTGTTAGAGAAGTGAAAGTTAACCTAGCGTTGAAGCCTCAAAGGTTGTCTAGGGTAAGAAGAGGTTTTGATGCTAGACTAGTCATAAAAGGCTGAGAAAGGAGAACATGCTTCTGTTGCTGAATATAGCAGGTGATATAGTGACAGCAGACTTAAATAAGACTTAGGTACTCGGTGCCTTGCTTTGTCTTGGTCTTCACAGATGAGATCTCTGACCGCTGTGCTTAGTTAGAGGGGGGGGAACTTTGAGAGCAGTGGTTAAGGATTGAGTCAGCGATTACTCAAGGAAACTTCACCCATGTAAGTCTACAGGACTCACTGAGCTGCATCCAGTGGTGCTGAGAGAATATGGTAAAGTCTTAGGAAGGCTGCTCTCAATCATCTTTGAAAGGTCATGAAGAATCAAAGAGGTTTCTGATTAACTGCAGACAGGCAAGAAAGTCAACCTATGGGACTGGAAGCTATGGGATGGACTGCATTAGCTGACCCTTGAGAAGATGGAGCCAAACTTTCCACAGCAGTGCATATCGGGAGGATGAGAGGCAATGAGAGTAAGTTGAGATAAGAGAGGTTCAGCCTGGATATAAGAAGCATTTTTCCCTATGAGGACCTGCAGGCAGTAGAGGTTGCCCAAAGAGGCTGTGCAGGCTCTGTTGAACCTCGAAGGCTTTTAGGACATGCCTGGAAAAAGCTGTGAGCAGCCTGATCTGATCTCACAGATGAACAGGTGAGCAGAAGGTTTGACAAGAGATTTCTATCAGTCCCTTCTGAGCTGAATTAGCCTATGTTTCTTATAGTAATGTTTTCTGTTTTATTCTGTCTTCCTTTCTTAATTATTTTATTCTGGTTTTAATTACTTCATGTGCTGAACTGATACTTTCATGGCACTGCCATGAATTCAAAGTTTTGAGTAATATTAGTTAGCTTGGTGCCTGTCGTTTTCTATAAATTTTAGGGTGGTTTTCTACTGTGTACCTCACTGTACACTTATCTGTGTTGAATTTCGCTTTCTTATTACATAGTCCCTCAGTCCTATATGATCCTTATGTCAGTTTATCTTTGCCAGCTCTTGTTTTTACTACATTGCATATCTCTCTACTGAGTAAACTTGGTCATCTTGCCACTTGCTCTCTTGTCTAGAACACTTACGAATTTTGCTTACCAGTACAGACTTTGAGTTTGTAGTAACCTCCCTTCAGGCTGCAATAGATGGCCTGCTTCTGCCCTCTTTTTCTTCTTGATTGCCCATTTGTCTGTGCCTGGACCTTCCATCTTAACTCATTGCTGCTTAGTTAAAAGCTTTTGTTGGATGACTTCTTCAGAAATTACTGTGAGATCCCAGTGGACTACAGAAATTGCATTGCTCTTATCCATGTTTTTTTTTTTTTTTTTGACTTCTTGGTATTGGGTGGGGTTTTCTTCTGTTTGTGGTGGGTTTTCTGTTTGGTTTTTGTTTTGTGTTTTTTTTTATGGGTAGGATTACTTACCTTCACATAATACTTGGGTAATGCTGTAGATAACGAATTGGAAAGCCTTCTTTACGTGTCCTACCACCTCCCTTCCCACTGAAGTTTTTATGTACTTAGGCCTCTCTCAGCATCTAGTAATCTATCCAATGTTTGAATTTTCTGTTTTCCTGAGGTCTTTTGATGTTTCTCTTGTTCATCTCTTCTCCTGGCCTTGTTTCATCACATGCATAGCTCTTTTCTCAATGGCAGAAACATTGTCTTGGTGCTAATAGAAACATTTAACTTCCATAAAGCTCTTTGTGGAGCTAATATGACTTGGTATTTTACCTTTTCTGTTGTGTAATCAGATTTTACGTTTCATAGTAGTCTCAGATCTCAAGATGACTGATTGCATATTTATGTGCATTTCTGTAAAAGAAATATTTATACATAGGAAACTGAAAATGTTTTAAATAAACGTTTTCAAGGAGAGTTGAATTTTAATTAATTAACCACAGGGATGAGAACAGAGGCTAGAGAATGTAAAAATGTATGGTAGATCTATGATCTCATGTTACTTATACCTGATGTGCAACTTTATACCTTGAAAACAGATTATAAAGAGGGCTAGCTAGTTCTTAATGGTCACTCCCCTTATGTGAAAATGTGACATTTGAAATTATAATGGTTTGATCCTAAAAGATAGTTGAACTTCTGTATTTAGGTCTGTATATAGAACGTAATTCAAGTAAACCGTTGAAAGATTTATAACTTCAGTTGGTTGAAAATTCAGGTTATTAATATTGTCTGCCAGCAAGGAAGACTTATGTTTCAAACAACCATCCCAGGAAATTTAATGCATGTTAATTTAGAGTATTAGCTAATACCATATTTATTTATCCACAGGACAGATTGACTCCTTGGGTTGCATTGACTATGTAGAAGTATTTTCAGGCTTTCTTTAGGAGTCTTGAAACCTGACACATCACATAGGTCAACAATATCTAAATGTTAACTACTGTCAGTCACAATGATACATTGTGTAATATGATCGAAAACTAAATTGCAAAGAAGAATCTTTTTCCTTCTATTTAAGAGGGTGCTTATTAAGGAAAAAAATCTTCTGACATTCTGACAGTTTCTTTATGCAATGTATGCTGTTTTATATAGCAGCCAGTTAACTGACTTAGTCAAATGCAATCACGGTTTGTTGTATTTGCTTTAAGAGCATGAAATTCCTTAAGACGTGTTTGCAGTGAGTGACAGCAAACCCTAACAACATTCAAACATTTCTAGAAATATTGCCTTTTAATCGGTAGTTATTTGCGCATTAGAGAAATACACCCATGTGGAAGTAGTCATATTCTGTAGGAGAAGAAGGGACTTTCACTTAGGATAGCTCCAAAACAAAGGTTTCCTTTCAACAGTAACATTTAGCATCATTAGAATGAACAGTAATATTTTTTTTCATAGTGTAACTCCTAAAAATCTGTCCTGTTGTTGAAGACTCTTAATAATAAACTTGAATTTAAAACCGAGGCCCCAAGAAAATATGTCAAAATGAAACTGTATTAAGGCACGTTCACTTCTTTGTTACCTGCCAAGAAACCAATCAAGTCCATCAGAGATTTTCCCACCTCCTCTTGAACTTGTAATAAACCTACATTTTTGACAGTTTCACCCATACATGTTTTTGCTACTGTTTAGTTAAGTTAACGTTTTATAGAAGCATCCCTAAATCTTGAGGTTTTATAATATTTCTAGAAGGTTGTTTGTGTGGGTTTGTTTATTTTTTAAAATTCTCATTATTGTAACTGCATATGTCTGCTCTTGAAATAGAACTTAAGATATCAAGTTGTGGTTTGAGCTTAGAGGGCAACTGAGCACCATGCAGCTGCTCACTCATCCCATCCCCCTCAGGACTGGGAAGGAGAAAATAAAGCAGAAGGCTCAGGAATTGAGATAAGGATAGAGAGGGATGATTCACCCATTATGGTCATGGGCAAAAGACAGACTCATTAGGGGAAGAAAAAAACCCATCACTTTAATTCAGACACTAACAACAAAACAGTCAGAGTAGGACAGTGAGAAGTGTTATCATATCTTAAGAACACCTTCCCTCACCTCTCCCTTCTTCCCAGGCTCAGCTTTGCTCCCGATATCTCTATTTCTCTACTTCTTCCCTCCCAGCGGGGCAGGGAATGGGGGGTGTGGTCAGTCCTGCTGTTTCTCCCTCCTTGGGGGAGGAGTGAGGGAGGACAACTCCTCGCATTCTTCCCCTGCTCCAGTGTGGGGTTCCTCCCAGAGGAGACAGTCTTCTGCAAACTTTCTCCAGTGTGAGTCCTTTCCAGAGCCACAGCCATTCCCATGCTGCTCTGGTGTGGGTCACTCCTGCGTGTTGCAGTCTTCCCACTACCAAACTACAATAGCAGGGGCTTCTTCCCTCAGAGTCCCGGCCTTCTTTGGGCACAACCACCTGCTCTGGTGTGGGTTCCTCCATGGGCTGCAGGTGGGCATCTGCTCCACCGGTGACCTCCATGGGCTGCAGTGGGGGTGTGCACCATCACACACTCACTCTCCCCCCCCCCCCCCCTTTCCTCCTTTGTTCCACTGACCTCAGTGTTTGCATAGGTGTCCTCATCACAACTCCTCCTTCCAACTGATCCTCCGAGGTTCCCCTTCTTAAATACATTACCACAGAGGTGCAGCCACTGTCACTAATTGGCCCAGCCTTGGCCAGAGGTGGGTCCAACTTGGAGCCACAGGGCTGTGAGGAGCTTCTTACAGGGGGCCACCACTGTAGCCACCTCTCCGCTAATAAAACCCACCACCACACATAACAAACCCAGCACACAAGTTCTTTAAAGCAACAAAACATGAATATACTACTACGTGTTTCTACTACTGGTTTTGCGGGAGTTTTCAGTGGCTCCCTCGTAAAAAGGTAACTTCACTTTTCCTTGGTTTTAAGCGTTTATAGTCTGAAAATGACACATAAATAATAGATTTACTGTGCCTGTGAAGTGACTTGTGTCATGCTGAGTACGAGTTACGTGTTTGCAGGAGTTAAAGAGTGGGTAACTTGCAGGGATATGCTATGGAATCATGTCTGTAGTCTTGCTGCCTGTGCAGGTTGTCTCCCAGGTGTTTTGCTTTAAGACATTGGAAGAGACTAACTTGAAGTTCCAAGAAGAGTTTCAGTTGTGTGAGAAGTAATGCCCTGGCAGTACTTGCCCCTTGAAAAATATGTCATGGGAGATACTGAGTTGTTTTTTTAGGGAATGTTGTCCACTCGGTGCACTAAGACAAATTTCTGATGAAAGGAAGAAAGTGTGCATGGAATCATGTGAAAATTGTGTATAATAAATGCTGCTCTAGTTCTCATTCCCTCCCCAGTCCCATACTTAAAGACTAGATGCAGTATTTTCCTGTGTGTCATGACTTTCCAAGGGCCTGTGTGGATTGTGGCTCCTCCCTTTACCAGATGAGTTATCCCAACAGGACACTTGGGATTCAGCATCTCTATACCTTTTTCCCTGTCAGAGTCTGATTAGTCATTCAAAAATGAGACTATTTTTTCTTCCCTGAAAGTACATAGCTTGCAGAAAAAAGAATTAACAAGCTACTGTCTTACAAGCATAAATCTCCATGGCTGCTCTTTGTATTTTATATTTTCAGGGTCCCTGATAGCACTTCTGGCATTTCACTCTGTTGCACTGTCTTTAGAAGCACCCTTCTTGCGTTTCTGATACTAGTATATTTGGTGTTAGGATTTCATTTGGTCCTAAGCTTCTGGGAAGAAATGAGACAGCTTGATGGGTGAGAACCAAGCAAGTATTTTCTTCCCATCTGGTGGTACAGCTATTGTTCTCACCATCTTTGAAGCAGCCTACCACAAGTATCTAAACTTTGCATTATTTTGGTTTTCCTCTTTATCGTGTTGAATGGAAAGGATTGTGGTCGATGGTGTGGTAGTGCATTAATACCAAAAAGCCTAGTATTAAACAGTAAGAGTTGCAAACGTGTACATTCTACATTACTCCCTTTCTTTCCTGGGCATGCTGTGGAAAGCTGCATGCTGAAGGACATGCACTGTGCAATCCCTGTTTGAGTTAAAATTGTCATTGATAGAACATTTTCTTTTCAGTTTTCTCTGTGGAGTAGCCTGGGGTGGAGAGGAGGGTGAGGAATATGATGTAAACTTTTCTGTAGAGTTTCATGGGCAAAGGAATAATGATGTTTGAAATCTAGTTTCTTGCTTTCCCTCCCACTGTCTCCCTCTGTTCCCGTGTAAAGAGTGACCTGTTACTTCCAAGTTCAGTTATCCTGTGATACTTGCTGACCCAATATTCTTTTTCCTGCTTTTTGTTCTCTGTGATCTCCAGTTCCTTCAGGTTGCTTGTGTGAATTTTCAAACTTTTACCTTACATTTAGTGAAACGTAATACTGAAAAGTTTCTGTTGTGAAGGGATGGAAAGCTTTAATGGATGACAGCTATAGCTTTGACTAATAGTTGTTCATTTAATTAAAATAAAGAATACAGAATAAGTCTTGGGTTGTGATCCTACGTGCAGTTCCTAGGTTTAAAAGGGTATAAAACCATTGCACTGTTTAGATGTGTTGTTTAAAATTATACCACAAACTTATTTCACATAGTGTATTTAGGGAAAAAATTGAAAATTGTAACCATGTAAGGAAATGTTGGCTGTTATTTTATGTCCTAACAGGTTTTTTTTTTTCCTCTTGCTTTGAACATGTAATAGAGGAGTGGTTGAATGGCATTTCTTAGTACATGCCAAGACACAAGTATAAAGTGAATTCTTCTGGACTCATCTCATATCATACTTACCTGTCTTCTGAATTGCAGTAATGTTCTGAGTTTGTTGCAATAAAGAAGTAAATGTTCTTTAAATGCAGGCTGGTAATACCATGGTGAACTATTTGTTTAAAATGTTGACTTAACCCAAGTCTGCTAGAGGTCTTAAGTTAGTTTGACTTTCTAGATCAAACAGTATGAAAGCTGTTTTCCATCTTCCACATTACACTTCAGCCTTTTGGAAAAGCAAAACATGACAGCTTAAAACTGTATTTTTTATCTTGGTTTTCAGCAGTTTGGAATGCTATTTTGTGGTCTATTTGTAAATAAAAATGCCCTTTTTGAGATACTTTCCAAAGGTTTTAAGATTTGGGATTGAATCTCTGACTTTGAAAATACTAAATGTTTTCCTGACTTCTGCCACTGTATATGTGGGGTTGTTTTGCTGAAGTTCAGCCATGAAACAGTCCTGTCTGTCTGTAGGAGTTTTGTTTCAGAGAGGGAGAGAGAAGAAACCCTCCTCTTGCTATACTTTCACAATGAAGTTTGAACAGGAACCTGCTCCAGTCCCAGCTTTGAAGCTGTTTTCCTCTCTTCCCTACCCTCTTCCTTACCTGCAATTTTCTAAAGAATGTGAGGATATTTAGGAAGGCTCCTGACTATGCCAAATCCTCAGTTTATGGAAAGAAGCAATATCGGGTATATATTCTGGGTAACTTCCTTACCTTGTTAAGGTTTTTTTTCCTCTGAAAGATAGAAGACAACACTTTCTGTTTTTTATACAGAAACTATATTTTAAATGTACTAAATATACAGAGTCTGGTTATATTTTAAATATGCTTTCTCATATCTGCTTAGGAGAAAGTATATAAAATTCTCTGTAGTCTTAATGCATATATAAACTTTCAACTTACACAAGGTCATGTTTTTGCTTTTGGTACTGGCATTTAGCTATTTGTTTAGGCGTTCTGTAGGAACACGTACTTTTCTTTCCCCCTGCTGAAGAGTTGCTTTTCAGGCTGTGCTAATAAGATACATTTAGTTTTTGGGTACTAGCCAAATGGAGTCCTTCCTAAATTTTCTTTGCCAAAATTCAAGTTAGTCTTTGTATTTTTCTCATGTTAAATCTCAAGCCTTGACACTAACTTGGACGAATTCCTAGCCAGTATTTGCTGCTGACATGTAGGTATCGTCATTATGCACATACGCACACCTACACTGGTCATGTCATCCCTACCTGTTGTTAATCCCCTTCACTTTGGTAAAAGCGAGCCTACAAACTGCCCTGCCACAAGAATGGAAGTTTCACAGCTCTCCTTGGGGCTGCCCTGAGTGAAACCTCAGTGATGACTGTGTTTCACAATATGCTGGTTCCAGCTGTGTGCCAGGAGGTATGTACTACTTTGTTTGCTAAGCTTCATTCGTAACTGTGATTGTTTTTCTTATTTTTAATTCTTACTTACAACCTTAGGAGACGTTGAGGTTTTCTGCAGCCTTTACAGCACTGGTCAAATGTATTAATTCTACTTTGGCATCCTAGATGGATTTTCTGCCAAATAAGAATGTTTTTGTCATCTTGCTGACTCATTTAGAATTAGTAGTCTGAATCACTTTATGTGTTTCACAGAACAATTTGAAAGTCCTTCCTTCCTTCCAAGCTTAACCTTTGCAAATTGAATAGGAAGACAGCTGTGTTCATTGTATTATGAAATCAGGGTTTTCATGTAATCTTGTATAAAAGGTGATCAATATTAAAAATTCCCCAGTTTTTGTGCAGAATTTTTTGCTTTTTAGTTCTCAATGGTGGAAACAAATACAGAATTGCTAGTCAAAGAAAACAAAAGGTTTTCACACATCTGTTAGTGAAAAAACTTACAGTCCCCTGTGCTTACAGAACTCACAAGAATCCATCAGAGAGCTTGTCTAAAGCTTTGTGCAGCAGCTTGATAGGTCATCTTTCATCTAGATACAGAAGTATTGTTTTTCTACTCCAGGTATTGTTGATGTCAGTAACTTTACTATTTTAGGACTCTGCTGGTGGCTTTTAATGATCTGTGTTGCATGCCAAACTTTTATGGATTTAATATGCTGACTAATTTATATTCTTGTAGTATTAATGCAGTATCACAGCTCTTGAATGTTAAGAATTAATCCTTCACTCAGGCAACCTAAATTCTTCCACAGTTCTCAAGTTTGATAATTTTAGACATTAAGGGGAGAAAAGGGATAAGCAGGGTGTTTTGGGTGAAACCAGGGCAGTTTATATTCTGCCGCTGAGTTTGTACTCTTCATAGTGTGGGTGGTCGTTACTGAGAAAAATGAATGGGTTTAGTATCTTACAGTCTTGAAGCTACAACTCTACCTAGCTCTTTCTAGCATGACAGAAAATATGTCTACATCACCATCTATAGCTAGGGAAAGCCACAGTATGTCGTCATTCAACACAGTTAGCCTGAAAACCCTAAACTGAAACTGGATTTTTGTTGTTATTGTTCTCTTTTCTTTTGCTGTCTTGTTCAGCCACCAAATTTACATAACAGGAGGCAGATATTCTAAAAAAATGTTGATTTTTTTTTTTGATAATTTGAATTGATGTAATTTACCTTAGCCTTAAATTGGTCGTTTCCAGATGACAGCTTTTAAATAAGTTTAAATACAATGGAAAAAAAATCCCCTCTTAAGAGACTTTTTCTTGCATGCATACATTTTTGCATGCTTCAGTGAATTTTAAACACATTTGGTCTAGAACAGTAGATATGAAGCATCCCCCTTCTAGATCCAGCCTGTTGTCTTGCACTGGGACTCCTGATACCTTTTCTGTAGCTGAAGCCAAGTGGGTAAGAGTTGAAGTGCTGCCCCATGCGATGTGTTTGAAAGGCCAGTGCTTTGGCCTGGGGCCAGCGGGTGACTCGGGCCAGGGACAGTCTCTGCTGTGTGTCTGTCGGTGGCTGCAGAAGAACAGCTTCTGCTCCATGGTGTCGCCTGATTTGGATGTAGGAAGCCTAATCAACACATAGCTCAGCAAATTGGGATTTGTTTTGCCTAGCTCATTTTTGAGGCACTGGGGTGGCTGGCTATGGAACGTCTCTGCAGCGGTGAGGGCTTAGGTGAGCTCGTTTATATCTCCTTACCTCAGGAAGAACTATAGCTTCCTCCTTAAGATGCTTTGGACACAAAAATTGGTTGGTCACAGGTACACTTATTATATGCTTGTTTATGCTTATACTGGGAAATTATCTTATTTTTTATGAAGATAGAAGTTTCCTGAAATTGATGTATCTCAGTATAGAAGAGCCATATGATACTGTCCTGTTAGCATTAGTGGTGTTGGCAGTAGATTAACTGTGAGTGTTCTGCTGCATCTCAGTACAGCCAGGTATGGTGTAAGTGGTTTTAGAGAAAAGTTTAATAACTAAATATCTTGCATAAGAAATTTTGAGTCAAAGCTGAAGAGGAGAGCGTATCAGAATCCTCTTAATTATTCTCAGCAGCCTGCAGAAATAGGTTCATTCAGCTTAGTAAAGCATGGAGTTATATGTTCACAGTTCAGAGTTCTGGATTAAAGAAATAGTTTTTGTGAAAAACTTGCGGATTGCGTGCCAGGGAAAAATTCTGAACTTTAGTACACTTTTGTGTACTTAATTTCTGTATGTGTATTATGAAATTGGCCAGTTCAGCTGCTTGGCACTCTGATGGCACTTGGATTAGTCATGGAGAGAAGTCAGTCTTTGGACACTGTATTTCAACAGCTGGTTTATTTTGTGTGTAAGACTTTGCTATGTTTTGCTTGATGAACAGTCCACCAGTGGAATGCTGTTACATCATGAGACATAATTTCAATTAGTATCGACTTCTAGAATGACACTTGAATTAAATATTAACATTTTCTATGCTTTGAGTAAGTAAACAAAGGACTCTGTTTTCATCTCCCTTCTCTGCAAGGACACATAAAAGGGGAATCTGTATTTTGAACAGCAGAGCATCAAAATCTTGACTACTCAATTGTCTGTGTTGATTTATCAAGGTCAGAAAAGTCTTTTTTGGTCACTTAGATATTTTTTTTTAAAAAAATTATTTTATTTTTGAATCTTTAAATGTTAGGAAAGACAACTTTTGCTGGAGATGCTCTATCTGGTGGGGTATGGGAAGAGATTAAACTCAGTACAAGCTATTTCATGAGGAGAGTTGGAAACATTGCAACTTTCTACAAATTAATCTTTTTTTACTTCCAGCATGTTCTAAATTATTCTAATAAATGCAGTGCTCTTCACAACTTGAATTTCACTTTCTGGGCACTGTGGGGTTGAAATCCTATTAAACCCACCGTGGTGTGACTGAAGCCTTTACCTGTGTAGGACAAGTTGTGAGGATGAAAGTCTGTTGCTGGGGTAGGCAAGGTCTGCCTTTCTAAAATAAATAGCTATTATGTGACTGGGGGGGGGAAGTTCAGTACAGATTGTAAAGCGAAAGGGTATGAGCAAGACGGCAAATCTTTCCTGTGTTTCTCTGATGTTTAAAGTTTAAAATACTTTAGACCTTTTCTGCTACCCTTTCTTCATCAAAGTACTAGTCTGTGGCAGTGAAGTAAAGCACTTTAACTAAAGTGCTTTCTGCCTGTACAGAAAAGCAACGATGCAGTTACACAAATGTTGAGGACTTCAGTTCTCAGCCTCTGCTTTTGACTTCTATTTTTGCAACCCAGAGTCATCTTTTTCTTGTATTCTCTTGGTTCCAGGCTCTGTGTTACACTGTGGGGTTCTTACAGTGTTGTTACCCAGTGGGTGTGCCTGTAGACAGACCTGTTTGTAAAATAGAATGTTATCAGCTGTAACTTACCTGCAAAGATGTATAACCCAGTTTCCTTACTCTAATGTATATCATTCAGATCCTATAATAATGGGAGAAGTGGACAGAATTTTAAAAGTACAGATAATTGCAAGTGGATTTAAGTTGCATATGCAAAAATGTACTTTCTCTGCATTGAGGAGATAGATGATAGAGGGGCTACAAGATGAATTTTACATGTCTAAATAGGCTTTAATGTCAATGTGAAAACTGACAGTTAAACAACTAATAAAGTTCTTGTAAAAAGTAATTTACCTATTATCAAAAGTTATTGTTCTATTTATGTGTTTAAGTGTAAAGAAGTTTTCTGTTGCTTATGATGTTTTCTTGGCAAAAATGACTGTCTTCTGGTGAAAATATGTTTAGCAAAGGTAAGCGAAATAATGTACCTTCTGAAATGAAACCTCAGTATTGCATATTTCATTTCACTGAGGCACACTTGGAAAAATTTTGTATTGTTTGTAGAAGTACTTAAAACCTTTAAAATTTTTTTTTCTTTTCAGTCATTATTTAACCTACTGGAATTTCGAAGACTAGTTTTGAATTTCAATCCTCCCGCAAATGCTCAAGACTTGCCCCGAAACCAAAAGGTAAAATTTGAAGCTAACTTCCCCTGGTGGCTGATAAGGGCATTTCTCTCTTGGAATCGAATTTTGCACTGTTCTCTAGTTCAAGTTAGCATGGATTTTACAGGTACCAATTAACGTTTCTCTGAGCTTCCTATTATGGATCTTGCATAAAATATGCTAGCCTCACAGTAGAGTAGGGGGTAGGGTGTTGAGGGAGACAGAGTTTGCACCATGTACTGATACTTAGACCAGGTTCAGTGGAAGGGCTTTGCCGACACAAGCTGTAGCAGCACTGCTACTAGTGGGTGAGCATTTCTAATGTGAACGTAGCTTGTGTTAGCAAACATATTTTATTCAAGTTCCCTCACTCTGTGCAGCTACGAGCATGCTTTTTGGTTACCTGCATGTTTTTGGTCTGTTAGCTTTGCCAGCAGCATTGTCAGTGTTGGCCTGGCCACTTCACTGGTTTTTGGGGATGTTAATTACTTGTAACTCACAATCTGAGATTAAGCTTTTGGTTATTAACTTGTCTCTTCTGGCCTTTTCATGAGGTGATTTGTAAGCATAAATTTTCCCATGTTTATTCTGGTATGAGATTGGGGAGTGGGGGAGCTCAGGTTTCTTGTGACCTCAGGCTGTCAAAGAGGAATGGTCGTAGACTGAGGGATAAAACAGACCAATTTTTCTTCCTTCGTGATGTCCTCTGCGGAAGGATGCATGAGGGCACCTTGGTTTCTATGTTATGAAATAGAGAGGAAGAAATTGGAAGAGGAAGTGGCTGTATGAAGCACGAAGGCACTCAATGTCCTGATTTTTAGCAAGGGCTTACAGAACAGTGAATTCTTCCATATCCAGAAATTGGACTATTGCCTTTTGCCTCTTTCTTTTGGATTTTTAAAAAGGGAGTGTGTTGTCGGCCTGTTCTTAGTTGTTTGGCACTTCAGGCTTGACTGGAATGTTCACTAGGAAAAGTAAGACCTGCAATTAAAAAAACAGAAGATGACAGACATGGAAAAGATAGTGTCTTTTTTATAAACTTCTAGGTATGTACCATAAAAGGGAAGTTGAATGTTCAGTGAGAACTGTATAATTTCTACAACACCTTCCTGCCACCCCTTCTCACTCCCCCTTCCCCCCCCCCCCAGTTCAAAAAGCAAGTTGTCACTAGGGAGGTTTTTAGGAAAAACTGTTTGCAGTAGATCATGAGATGATGTGCAAATAGAATATGAGTAGTATTAGGAACATAGCACAAGAGGGTGATGGGACAGTGTATTTTGGTAAGACAGACATAATAAAGTCATGCTTTACTAAAGAGTTGTACTGAAGTAAATGTTTATTTTTTTAGTTTTAGATTGACTTTCTGCCTGATAACCGTTATTTGACATATAATTTGTTTTAGTAGTATCCTCCAGTACTCAGGGTTCTTTACCTTCATTTTTTAGGGCATAAAAAGCAGTTGGCACCCAAGAGGTGATACGCAGTATAAGTAATAAGCTGTTGTCTTTGAAAAGTGTCTTGCCCAAGCATTGACACTAGCAACCGAATTTCTTTAGCAATTCTAAAGTTCTATTTCTTAGAAATTCTGACCATTGCAGACAATATTAAGTCTGTGTGAAATGGTGTGACAGCAAGCAAGTCTATGGTTTTGTGCAGAAAACTTGCTTTCTGCAAGCCTGCTGGTAAGAATGTCTGATAGTAGTTTGTATCCTTTCCTTTGTTAACTTAAACTCGAGAATGAAATAACATTATTAATTGATGTACTTAGCTGTTTTATCTACAGCTGAAAATAGTGTTGAAATATGTTTTGGGGGAGAATTTAGGAAAATACATTATTGTCCAAAAAGCTGATTTGTCACCCAGTGTGCAATAGGTCAATAATCACACTCTCGGGAGAGACATTGCTTATTTATTTGAGTTGTGCAAGCCTAGGTGCTCAGTGGCTTCCCACAAATCAAGCACAGCAATGAGACTTTTCACACTATATTTATACACAAAACTTGCAGAGTTAGTAATTTTTCAAGTCCATCCCCTCTGAGATGATTGGTTAGTAATTTACATACAATTATAATACTGCCAACACAATACTTCTACTACTATGCGTGCTCAGGGGAAGGGTCTTCACCTGGGCAAGGGTCATCTTGACCTATAGGTGTGACTTTTGTAGTTCAGCTAAGGGTACACGGACCTTGGGCCTGCTTGCCAATTGGCAGTGTACCTTCTGCAAGGTCTAATGGCTCCGGGATGTCCTTGCTCAAAGACAGGTATCTACTTGTTCTTCTGATTAGGGATGCCAAACATCTACAAAGAACGTCTTTCTTGACCTCAGCATAGTTTTTCTATATTGTTCTAAAAGTTTAACCTTCAACAGGATTGCTTCACTAATTGGAACTAAGACAAATAGGAGGAATGCATGTCCCCAAATATGGTGCTTTTATTTCTTTATAAGGTGAAGGCAAGTAGAGGCAAATTGATTTAAAGCTTTAATGTAAGATACCAATTGACAAAAAAGTCCTGAAACTTACTTCCATCTGCTTGTTTGTTTTAAAACTTTCTCAACTTTGTTTTGTTTTGTTTTTTATTTTTGACCTAGTATTAAGCACCGTATGTGACTGACATTCTCTAGGATCAAATTTCCTTGCTAATAAAGGCCAAGTTTTAATAATCCCAGATTTTTAGCACTTCTGTTTACATCTTGTTGTTCTTCCAGTTAGTGGAAATTAGAGTTTAACGTAAGGGTCATGAAAATATCTTGATTTAGAATTAAATTGTGTGGTTGTACTTCAGGGAATATTGCATAGTGGGGTGGTGGTGTTTTTTCCTATCAATACATTGAATCCAAATACTGTTAACAGTTTGGCATGTAAAAAGTTTAATCCAGAAGTCATTGGTATAAATTTTGACTTTAAAAAAGCCCCCAAACAAACAACCCCACATTGTTTACCTCAGCTAATTGGACTTTGTTGTTCTGGATTTTAAACTTGGCCATACACTTTAAATCTCCAGTCTGTTTTTTTTCTTTTTAATGTGAAATTAATTTTTTTCCTCGGTGTATTCCTCAGCTTCCTTCTGTAGAACAGATACTGTTCTCTGTAGTTGCTGCAGATTCTTTCCTCTCCCAGTTCTCTTACTTCTTGCTGTCGTATGAACAGATCTTTTTAGCTGGCCTCTCTGTGTTCAGCAAAAATATTTGGCCTCGATGGTACCTTCAGATGTTTTATTATCAAAGGAAGTGGGCTACTGTGCTACAGGTTGCCACATCCTTTCCCCTGTTTCATCATCATTGTTATGCCAGTGACCTGGGATACTGATTGAGAATAATGAATGTTTGCTATGTATTAAATATGTAGATTGCTTTAGAAGCATTTCTTAATCATAAATTGTTCCAACATCAGTGTATTAAGAAATTATTTATGTAGGCAGGATAGGTGATAAAATAGAGAATGTTTTCGATGATGAACTTCCCATATAGTTTTTATTTCAAAATTTATTTTAATCTTTTTTTGTACTGGTGCATCTTTATAGTATGCTTTAAAATTGGTCATGTGCTGTGATTGCATTAGTATTTCTTTTGTTTTACTGTGCAAGTCCTTTGTGGAACTGTGTACCTTGTTTTGGGGACTGGCTCACATCCTTCTGAAGATTTTAGGCTTTGTTTAGTTAGAAGCACTGTTTGTTGTGGTAATGCCCACATAATCTGTCCAAGGATCATGCGTAATGCATTAAATCGAGCTTTCTAAAAAACCAAGAAGGATTTTTCTAGAGAACTTTTACAGAGATACTTGCTCTGAGTAATCCTACTGACATCAGTAGCCAGTTGTTCAACCTAAAGCTACAAGTACGCTTAAAACTCAGCCTAATTAATAGTGTAAATTTGGGTAAGTAATGTAATAATACTCACTGCCTATGTACTTTAGGTTTAACAAAAGGAAGGTGACACCTAGGGTATTCTGTGGTCAATCGTGTATATTATGCATATGTATTATCACTGGTATTGAAGTATCTTGATAAAATAGATCCAAATCTTGAAATTCTATTCATTTTTAATAGATCACTTTATGAAAAGAGTAGAAAAAGAATCACTTTCACAATTTGTTTCCCTGTTTTGTTGTGGTAAAGTGCTTTAAATATGTAAATGGGAGACTGATTTTATTAAGTTACGATGATTTAATGCTGAATTAGGGTGACATTTCATGAAGTCAGCTTTTTTTGTGAACACTTTATAATTGGCAGGTGTTTTGCAAGGTGAACTAGATGAGCAAGTAAAACTTAAGAATTTACGTGACTAGAAGTATTTTTTAGGTATTATGCGGAGCATGTTCTAGTTCACCATGCACAGTTTTTAAAGCTGAAATAAAACAGACTTTATGTACTAAAGATTTATGCATGCTGGATTGACAGGAGCGACTAAACAAGTCTGTTGTTTGAGCATGTGAAATAGTTTGTCACCAAGTAATTCCAGTTTGACCAGCATCTAACATCTGTGCTGCCTTTGAATGATATTTTGTTCTAAATATGAGTGGATATTACATGGCTTTTAATTTCACAAGTATTTGTCAACTGTCTACTCAGGAGTATGAGTGATATCCAATCTCCACAGCATTTGTAACCTTTGGCTTGATCTATGGTATGACAGATTTGTGTTTCAGTTTACTTGCTTTTCATTATACAGGCAGAAAGTATTTCTTCTGCTTCTCTCCTGGAAAGCAGAAAAAGAACTCATATTCCTCATGAACTATGCTTTAAAAAAAGGGGGAGTAGAAAGGAGGACAGGCTCTTTCTCTTACTTCTATCGTAAGAAATAATAATGATTTGTGTATACCTTATAAATTTCATATTCAGAAAAAAATAAGCCTAGAAAGGTACTAGTCAGTGTGCAATCTCACCAGAAATTCTGCTACATGTATAGCAATAAAAATAAATGCATATTGTTGCAGTGTATTACTTAAGGCTTTCTAAGTCTTTGGAACAGCAGTTCTGTCTTAAATGCAACTCAGTTTGTCTGCTTGTCCATTCAGCCTCGTTTCAAGTCAAACAGCCACATCTAGATGTGGTTTCAGGGAGCTTTCAGTTTCTGAAATGTAATTATCTTCCTAGAAAATGACATTATTTTGTAAAACTGACAAGTAAAAAGTATGCAACACTACCTTGGTAGTACTACAAGTAAGCTTATAGAATATGATGATTGGTTGGGTATATGCTTGGTTCATGAGTAACACTTCTGTGAAGTAGATTTTTTTTTTTTTGTTGTTACCACTTTGTTAAATATTTTTAATTATTCTTCAAATACAGGAACATAGGAATCTGCCTTTCATGCGTGAACTGAGGTACCTGTTTGCACTTCTGGTTGGTTCAAAGAGAAAATATGTTGACCCATCAAGAGCAGTTGAAATCCTTAAAGATGCTTTTAAATCAAATGATTCCCAGCAGGTAATTTCTTTGTATTTTCATTCAAGCTTAGGTATGTTTTCATGTGGTCATCTGGCTTTAGGAAATACTTAATGGACATTCAGAATGTCCACAGAAAAGAAACTTCCGATTATCACATTCTTTGAGTTTTTTCTACAATGTTATGTGATCCCTAGTCACTTGTATTAAAAAGAAAACAAAAATTCCAGATAGAGTGACTATTTTATTCAGTACACTTTCTCCTTATTATTTTAGAAACTAGTAGTTCCTCATTTTTGCTTTTAGGTTTTAGTTTAGCTTCTAAGACTGTGGTTTTTTGAAGGAGCTTTATTCTTCTGATCTAACAGTACATTCAGGGCTGGTACAATCTTAGTATACTGTTTGTCTGTGTAGATATTGGTTTGGAGGGTCCTAATACTCATATTCAGGATTCTTGCCTAAATCATAGTGGGCTTTTCTGAGAAACACTTTTTTTTTTTCTTCAGATGCTTTATTTTTTCCCACATGAGGTTATGTTGCTAAGGTGTTTAATTACAACAGCATGCTAAGTTTAGCGCTCGATGAAAGTAATGTTAGTCACCATTTGTTAGATACCAAAAGGTTTGAACAATGGGATTCATAAGATGCCTTTGGACTAGTGTGGTATGAAAGCTGAGCCCAAGTAATAAAAATCACAGGACAGTGTAATGGCTGAGGACCACCAGAACCTTAGTGTTGTCAAAGAGCCACCCATAAAAAACCCCAATCATGGCATAGTCTTGGACACAGTGTGATTTTTGGAGCTCTTGTGGAGGGGAATACTGCTATATTGATCTTGTAAGGTGACACTTCATTGTGTTCTGTTAGATATGTGGACATACACTGATCACTTTGTATTTTTCAACAGCAAGATGTTAGTGAATTTACACACAAATTATTAGATTGGCTAGAAGATGCCTTCCAAATTAAAGCTGAAGAAGAGAGGTAAGATGTTTTTCTAGCTCTGTACATTATATGTTTTGGTGAGAAAAAGCAAACTAAACAACCAAAAATCACTTTGTACTGCTTGGCTGAAAAAGATCCAACTCAGTAGCTTGTTTTAGTTCAAGTGTGTTTTTTCCATATGTGCGATACCTTCTACTTTTCATGAATTGTCTTTTTTCACCTTCTTATTTTATGTTACAAATCTCACTGAATGAATTCCAAAGTATTTAAAGAGTACACATATGTTTTGTACATAACCAATTAGGCTTTTTTCATTTGAATGCAGTTTTGCTTTTCAATACTGTAGTTTAAATACTTCAAAACCTTGCTTCTGTTTCTTTTCTCAGAAGTAAATACTCATCGTTTGTGAAAGTGAACATCTGTAAACTGTCTTTTGAATAAATAATTGTTTCTAGAGTATTGCAGGAAATAGTTTTTACAAGGGTTTTGTACAATTCAACCACTTAAAATTGATTTACATAAATTTTCCTAGAATGAAGCACTTCTGAAACTTAATTTTCAGAATATGCTTATTGCAAATATTTGAATCATTGTTATTGTCATCAGAGGAAAATACAAAACTAGACAAACAGTAACTGAGTAAAATAGGCAGCAATTCTGTAATTCAGAATATTCTGTTCATAATTTTATAAGAGTTCGTAGTTTTGTGTTTGATCTGCTCCCCCCCCCCCCCCCCCATGTTTTCTGTTTTCAGGGATGGAGAGAAACCAAAGAACCCAATGGTGGAGTTGTTTTATGGACGATTTCTAGCAGTAGGTGTACTTGAAGGTATGCATCTGAATTTACTTGGACTTCTGTGCTTGTGTCTGTTAAGTGCTTGTGTAAGTACACAGGTGAATGATGAAGTTACAGCATTTTAGCTACTTCTGCAGAAGTGTACTTGAAGAATATGAGTTCAGTCTGTGACAGAAGGTTTGTCCTGAAAATATGACACTGAAGGTAAATATAGAGAGCTGCAGTAGTCCAGAAAGACTGTTTTGATAACTTTCAAGAGCCAAGTGTATGTACTTAAGTGCACTAGGAATCAGGGTGAAATGCTGAGCAAAAATACTTGTGAGAAATTATCAAGGCACTTTTGCCACTTACTAATGCTATACAGAAGGGAAATTACTGTATTTCAATGAGTTAATCTCACACTCTCTCTGCTTCATTTAATGCAATTTAGAATTTGAACTATTACATTTTCTTCTGTACAGTTTCTGGTATGGATAACATTCCCTCTTAAAACTACAGTTCATTGAAAACAAGTTAGTGAAAATCTGTTCAAGAGCAGTGTCACAAAGAGTACTGAGGAGGAAGAGACTGTACAGCAAGCTTCTCTTTAGCTTACCTGCATGTAATGAGTAGATCGTCAGAAGGGTTCTCTATTTCCAGGAGGTCATCAGTTATTAAATTATTTTTAACGTTGGTGATTCTGTCCACTGTTCTGAGAGTAAATGTCTCCTGAGATGTGTCTGAATGAAGCACCTATAATGTCTAAAGTGGCTTCTGGTTTGTTCCTTGGCATGGAACAGTGTATATGACTTGTCAGATTTCTTGCTACTAGCTAGCATTCGTGCTCCTTTGCGTTTGGCTATCCTTTACATTCTCATCTTAACTGAGGAGATATGCAAAAACCAAATCAATGGAAATAAACTGGTGGATGTAAGAAGACTTGTTATTGACTTTAGGATGAAATATATTTAAATTGTAGATTGAAATAATTTGTTGCCCATATTTCTCCTCATATTTGAGCTTATGTCTTTGTGCACTGTTAACCAAATGATCTCGTTTTCAGGACAGAAATCATGAATATTCTCTCTTGCGGTTTAGTTTTGCAAAATGTACTTATATGAAGGGCTATTTCATACCAGCAATCCACTGACTTTGCTGATACAATGTCGGGTTGTATTACTAAGCTGCTATTTGCAGGAGGAGGACTTTGATTTATATGTGTAAAAATTCCCATACATCTGTGGTACCAAGTAATTTTGAGTTTTGCTTATTACTAGTAGATGCAAAACCAATATAAAAAATAGGCTGAAGAGGAAAATACAGTACTTCTCAATATTATGTTCACAAGACTTTTTTCAGTAAGTTGTTTTCATACATATAATTGAATTGTTCAATAAGAAAATGTAGGTATTGTAGACTAGGTCAGGTTACCTAGGATTGTTATGGCTTTTTAAAGGTAAAAGTTTGTTCCTAAAACCTTAACTGTTTAATTTTTTCTTGTGAAGGTAAAAAATTTGAAAACACAGAAATGTTTGGCCAGTATCCACTCCAGGTTAATGGCTTTAAAGATCTGCATGAGTGCCTAGAAGCTGCAATGATTGAAGGGGAAATTGAATCTCTCCATTCAGAAAACTCTGCAAAGTCTGGTCAGGAGGTGAGTTAAGTACTCCTGTGGGCTATTCTCAGGATGTTGTTGTAGTGCTCTTTATTTTTCATTGCAGTTCGTGGTGGTTTTTTGTGACCTGCTTCTGTGCAGGTTCTGATGTCTGGCATAATTGGAATGTTGATTTGCAGGTTCATATCTCTTTTGAAGTATCCAGAGTATCATCTTTTTGGATTTTTCATAAGATAGGAAGTTCATGCTTATTAAAAGCTGGCACAATTAAGCACATACAGTGATTTGGCACAGGGTGGTTCCCACCTGTTGCTGATACTTGATCTCCAGAGAGGTCATGGATATAATGTCCTGTGGTAGCTGACCACTGCTATGAGTTGCCTGCCCTGTGCTGTAAACAGCAACCATGAGCTGTGTGTTTGAGCATGGTTATTCCTTTGTGCCTCTGTCTTGAAATGCCTCAGCACCCTAGCCTTCTTCTCCTCTCCCCTTTTTACTGACATTTCCCAGCATCCTCCTCTTTGCCCCCTACAGTGGGCAGTTCTCCTCCTTTTTGCTTGTGGTGGTGGACAGAAAATACTTGCTCTTTGGGCTGCTGTTCCTCTCAGGACAGCTCTTGCTAGAGCAGGAGGCTGCCAAATGTCAGAGCATGCTTGAAGCATGGGTGGAGGAATTCTGATGGAGTCCTGCTAAGAAGTGGGTTATGCAGTGTATGGTGTTGGGAGGAGGTTACAAATGAGATTACTTGTGCAGAAGTAACAGGTTAGGGAAAAGATGTAGTTGGACCAGTGGTGGTTATAGAATCAAGAGGGTGTCCTCTGAAATGTCCCCTCTTACTGCTGGCACGCATGTGTATGCCCAGCATTCTTCTCTGGCAGAGCTCTCTCTAATAACCTGTGGGTTATTGATGTGGAAGTACAGGAATACCCATTGCCTGTGAAGGCTGAGCTACTTTCTCCTTAAGCAGTTGTTCGTGTTTCATCAAAGTTCTTTTTAAAGATGTGAAATCTTAGGAGGCTACTACTACTTAAGTAAGATGTTCAGGTATAGTGTCTTCCTTGATGTCAGTCTTTTGCTGTAATGAAATTTTGTTTTCTTTAATCGTATCGGTATACACACAGAGTTTAATTACCAAGCCTAGTGATGCACATTGAAATAATGTTCCAGTCTGAAGTTCTACTTTCAATACTGTGTTAATCAACACAATTTTATGTCATCCCTTTTGCAGTCCCTTTTTCTGGTCAGCTATTGTTGATCAAATATTGATCAAGCAAATCAGATACTAACAAGAATTTTCAAATGTATTTACACATCTTACTGGATGTGATGTTCTTTCATAGGATGTTTCAGGTTTTTTTTAATTCTAGCACTTGTAGAAATGTTGTCTTACAATGAGCATGTTTCCTAAAATACAACTGGGAGAAACAAAAAAATTCTTGTAAATATCTTGGTACAATCCCAAGTTCAGTTTATGAAAGGTGCAATCTTGGTGTACCTACTACAAGAGCACAATTGTTCATTTTATAGACTGAAGGTTTCTTGCAGTTAAAACCTGTGTGCATTCATGCATAAAATGTCTGTTCAGTTATAAATGCTTGACTAAAAATGTCAGACTTGGGGTTTGGTTTTGTTTTTGAAGGGTTTTTTTTAACCTGCAATGTCAGGAAACTATGGGGAACAGAAGGATAGTCATGTTCAGGTCTGGAGTGTTAAGCTTTGAGTTCTGTGAAACTGTCAGGGTTTTAATCAGCTTGCCTTCTTAGCATGTGGAAATGGAAGTGAAATAGTCATATGACAGATTGACAACAGTGGCAAAACAAGAAAGGTAATGTGTTAAGTCCTAATTTAGAAAAATATTACTGCATTATTACCAGGGCCAAGTAAACTGGTTACATTTCCCTGAAGTAATTTATTTATAGTGATTGCTGCTGTTGGTAGTTATGTTTAAGCATAATGCCTCCAAGATGTTACAGTGCATTGGAAGGTTTGGAAATACTGAAGGAAGCAGAATTTCTTGTAGTTTTAGTGAGTCTGTCTCCACTGAAGAAAGACTTCAAGTAACATTCATCTGAGCTGATAGATATCAAAGCTTAAAGAGAGTAATATTAATGTGGTAGTCGCATGTGTTGAAAGATCCTGAAAGTAACATTCTTTTTCTTTTTTTTTTTTCCCCTTGTTCCCACCATTGGCTCTAATGAGGTATTTAGCTTGTTCATTATTATAATCATTCTTATTATTATCACGATGCCTAAAAGCCTCTGTCCTGGAATAGGGTGTAAGCAAGCCAATGTACGAACAGAAAAAAAGATATGCCCTTTCCCAAGGAACTCAAATCCAAATTCAAGAGAAGATGGAGGTCAATGCACATACTTGAACTTAGGAGTGTGGGGTAAATGAGATAATGTTTGTCACTGTCATGGTGGTTGAACAGCACATCAGCATCTTAGTCATTGTTAAGTGTTTTGGGGATCTTGCAATAAAAGGGGTTTAGGGGGAAGGGTTGTGATTGTAGCTTTGCGGACTTTAACATTGAAGTTTACTGTTGTGTGAAGTTGTTGCAAGAGAGTAGTCATGACTGACTTCTTTAAAACTGAAAAGGTGGTTAGTAGAAGTTGATATAGGCAGAAATTGGAAGGCAGCTCACTTTGCATGTAAACTGGTGAGAGAAGTGGTGCTATAAGGCAGTAAACTGGGAAAATTCAGCAACATCCTGGAAGTCTGTTAGTTTGACAAGACTACTGGCGCTAATGCCAGGTAAGGGGAGAAGAGAGGAAACCCTGCACTGAGGTGTGGAGTGATGAGAACCTGGACCCAAATTTTAGCTGTGACCACAGGAAGAAAGGCTTTCTTGGAGGTATTGTGTGAAAAGGCTATTCCAGATATTTGGCTGGATATGAGCTTGAAGTGAGCCCCAAGTCAAATGCCACCTCTAGGCTATGAGCACTGATGTCAGAAATATGTGTCAACGGTGTCTGCAGCAATTGGCAAAGCTTGAGTTGATGGTTAGACATCAAAAAATGTATTAAAAGCATAGACTGTGGGTTTTATGTTGCAGAATTGGGAGAGAAGAAAGGAACTCTAATGCTGGAATTGGAGCTGAATTTGTCTTGTTGAGAAACAAATTACATAAGTAAAGAAATGAAGACTAAGGATAGACCTCTATTGAATACTCAAAGAAAACCAGGGTAAGGTTGGTCCATGGATGGGTTAGCAGTGATTAGAGACATGAGCAGAAACTTAAGGAGAAATTGTTAGTATGGAGGAGATTTCAAGAAGAAGTATTGATTTTACAGTGCTGAGGGAGCTTGTCTGACCCAGCCCAGACAAGGGTGGTCCTGCTTCAGCTGAGGTCATTAGAAACTTTGAGTGATGTCAGGTGAATGAAAGGGTCAGAAAGTTGAGTCTGAGGGGACTAGTGGGAAAAGCACTTGATAAAGTATAAACAACCCTTTCAGTGGCATTGGAGAGTTAAAAGAGAACAGGACAGTTGGCAAGGCAGGTTCAACCATAGGTTGCTTTTAGGACAAGCGAGACAAATGTGAAAGGAAGAAGCCTTCCTGTCTACTCTTCTTTAATGCAAATTGTGATAGATGAGTTGAAAAGCTCTGATGCATCATGGGTGACAAATGGTCTCTGTTTACAGTGAAGGGGAAAGATGGGAACTTTGGAAAGCTTATGCTGATCCACCCTCTAAACCCAATTTCTCCCATAGCTATGTCAGTCTCCAGGTATTGTACCAATATTACTAAAGTTCTGCTATTGGAAGGCATTCATTATGGGGTTTTCTGTTTTTCTTTTGTTCAGCACTGGTTCACTGAGCTTCCTCCTGTCTTAACTTTTGAGCTATCAAGATTTGAGTTTAATCAGGCTTTGGGGAGACCAGAGAAGATACACAACAAATTAGAATTTCCTCCAATTTTGTATCTCGACAGGTACAGTATAATATTATCAACAAAGTCCTAGTATGAATATAAATTAAATCTCATGAGTTTGGTAAAGTTGCCGGTGCATCTTATACTTGCTTAAATCTCAGTAAATTTATGTTCTAGCTAGACAGGTTAAAATTTTCATGGGTTTTACGTGTTTCAGAAAATACACATAGATGACAATTTTAAGACACACTGCTGCTTTGTACCAAAAGCTGCTTGCACTTCAGTCTTTGATTGTTAGGTCATTGTGTACATGGGCAAAATACTGTGGAAAAAGCACACTGTTTATGGATCCATTTGGGAAAGAGGGTGAGAAGTCAAATATTTCATAGTGTTCCAGATAGACTGCGTGGTTTGAAGAGGATTCTAGGCATCAGTGCATGCAGTTTATGTGGAGAGGTGAAATACCATGATGGCTTTCAGTTAGATACTGAATGCTATTTGTGAGCCTAAATAATGAAATAGGAGTATTACTCTGTGGCTGCTACTTAAACCACTTAATTTAGAAGCTTCCTAATACATGTTTGTCATCCATGGTATGAACAGAGCTTTTGACACTGCAAAGAAGCATCTTCTGAAAGTTGTGGGAGAGAAGGCTTAATGGGTTTACCATTTTTTTCTCAGTTTTGTTCTACTGCTTAATATGTTGCTGGCTCTAGAGAGCATGAGTTTTTGTTAGCACTAAGCAGTATGGCTGATGGGTACAGACCTCTGTTTCAGTGTTGGGATACTATGGGCTGACACCTCTTTCTAAATTTCATGTTTTACAGGTATATGCATAAAAACAGAGAAGTAACAAGAATTAAACGGGATGAAATCAAGAGACTCAAAGAGTACCTTACAGTTTTACAACAGAGATTAGAACGGTACTATAGATAACTGTGTAAATGCATATATTATGGGCTACATAGAATAACTCCTTTCAACTGTACACTTTGTGTGTCGTTATTTGCTCTAGATTTCCCTTCTGTATTTCTCTTGTTTTACTCTTTTCCTTGGAAACTGTATATAAGCACAGTGATTATAATGCATGAAACATGCTAGGAAAGGCTTGCTTTGTTTAATGGCAGTCAACCAGAAATTTTTTTTTTGTTTTGTATATGTGAGTCATGGCATTAATACATTTTATGGTTAACAGATATTTAAGCTATGGTTCTGGTCCTAAACGATTCCCCTTGGTAGATGTCCTGCAGTATGCCTTGGAGTTTGCCTCCAGCAAGCCGGTATGCACATCTCCCGTTGATGACCTGGGTGCTAGTGCCCCTGCCAGCAGCATGTTGCCAGCCCAGACCTCGCCCAGGTAAGGGCTGCCTCCCGCTCTCCCAAAGTGGGGCCAGTCATTCCCTTGGTGCAAACCCAGCTGCTGAGAGAGGGCAGGAAGTTTAACTGCTTTGTTCACGAGATAACTAGGCATCTATTTCCTAAGGGGTGTAGCACAGTTTTTGCTCTATTTCTAGAAGTATTTTTCAGCATGACAACTTGAATAAATAAACTGAAATGTTAATAAACCGAGTTTCTCCTGTACGTATAAAAATGTCTTTAGGTGGAGAATTACTATTTTTAAACAAAGCACAATTCCGCTTACAATTCCCAATAGACACAGTATCTGGTGAGGTCACTGCATCCCAAATCTGTTGTTTAAGAATTTGAATTTGGGCAGCATGGATGTGCCACAGAGCTTCAGGGTTTCTGATCTACAATTTATCTGTTAATTTTTGCCTGGGAGTTTTCTGCTTTGCAGCTTACACTTTTCATCAAATTTGTCAGGAGCCGAACAGTCCAACTTTTTAAATACAGATTTGCCAAAATATCAGGGCGATATAAAGGTCCAATAATGTAATTTTTCTCGTTATTAAAGCTAGTAACTATTAGTAATAGTTAATAGAGTTTAACTTAGGATAGGACTTGGCTAGGTGGTCACTAACAGTTTACAACAGAGCTTTTTATATGGCATTTAGAAAGTAGGGTTCTAGGTTCTGGTCCAGTGAAGATGGTTAACTCCGTAGTTTAGAACAATGAAGTAAATTAGTCTAAAAAGCATTAAAAAGATTCCAGGTGTCTTACTGATATAATGCCAGTAGAAATCATGATGATTGATAAGAGAAGGCAGACTTAAAAAACTATCATTGCTTGCATGAGATACAATATCAAAAGTAATATACTTTGTTCAAACTTCTGTATGGGAAGTTTGTTCTGTAAAAATATAAGACCTTTTTTTGTCAATCTGTAGAAACACAACAGCATGCTATGTGCAGTCTCATTATTAGCTCTTGATGTTCTCAGAACTTTCTAAACTACTGAAGAATTCAGGTTCCTTAGGCTCTGTCATGATGCTGTACACAAAGTAAAAAGTCAGTGGCTTGCTAGAAAGGTCTTCAGATTCTTGTTACTCATATGATTACATACAGGTGGGAAGAGATCTGTAACACCTTTTCATTTTCAATATTCTCTGCTCCTGTAGAAGTCTCCTAAGCTTGGCCACTTTGTTGTTTAAGTGAGAAGACTTGTTTTGAACAAGTTTAGATGGTTTGGTGCTAAATTTCCAGTGTGCTATAAATATCAGAGGTCCCTTCATCGGTGCTATGCAGCTAGCATAATTTGTAGGTAGGCTATTGGAAAAAGGAAGTTAGTTAGGCATAAGACACATGAAGAACTTAGTAAATGGAGAACTTGTGTTTATTGGATTTTAGGGCTATAAGATGAGCTGCTGTGATTTTTCTCTCAGCAGTCTGGCAGTAAATGTTTCAAACCACAGTGATTACTTGTATGATATTATTTGAAAGTGGTGAATAGCATTTCAGGTAAAGCAAACTGTGGCTTGGTTGATCCAATTCAGATTCCTTTATCTTTGGTAACGGTATCCAGAGTTGTTACTCTGCTAATACAGTACACCACAAAGTTTTCAGAATTTACATACTACTTCCACATTGATATTGTAGGTACCTTTCCTGGATTGCACTGTAGAAAATTATTACCTTTAAAATCTTAGTTTTCATCTGAAAAGCTTATTTTTATGGTGTGGCTTTTAGTTTGTGTACATAATGATTCAATTTTTGTATTTCATGTTTTGAATGAATGCAGCACAGTAGAGCAGCAGGGGCCTTCCTCTTCAGATGTTCCAAGCACATCTCCTGTACAAAGATCAGTAATACATAAACCATTCACACAATCGCGAATTCCTCCTGATCTGCCAATGCATCCGGCACCAAGGCACATCACTGAGGAAGAGCTGTCTGTCCTAGAAGGCTGTTTACATCGCTGGAGGACTGAAGTAGAGAACGACACTAGAGGTAATGCCCCAGCTGGGGAATGCATTTGCTGTTGGAAAGGATTTGTGGAAGAGAGGGAAACTGCCTTAATGTCCATGTGTGTTGCTTGTTTTGTACTTCTAAACTTGTCCCTGGCACACAGGAAGGGAAGTCTCTTAGAGATTGTGGTAGACTGGAGGCCTATAAACTGAAGATGCAAACTGGGTGGGCATTGAGTGAAGCATACACAGGTTGTTTCAGTGCAGGTTTCTGGGTGCGTGGCATTGGGGGAGTAGAGTGAAACAACAGTGGGATCCACGCCAAAGAACATCTCTGCAGATGTGTCTGAGCTGTCAGTCTGATAGCGGCTGGGCCCTTGCTGTGGCAGTGCCCTGCAGGCAAGTTTAGGGTAGAGCAAGCCCTTTCATAAGGGAAAATCCAGCAAGTTTCTGAGCGAAGGCTTTTTGAGGTGGGTAGAGCTTATGGTCTGTTCTGTTGCTCTGAGGTGAAACAAGGGAAGTAGTTGTTCCAGCAGGGGTGGGCTTGGTTGAGCTCCAGGAAACAAGCAGCAGTGTATCACGAATCACTCTCTCTGCTGTACCATCCAAGAAAGTTGTGTTTGGCATGTAGGTAGATAAACAGATGCACCAAATGTGAAACGTACCCTTGTTTGGCTTTTAATGAGATAAAGTAAAGATGTAGCCATGTGCAATTATGCAGCCTCATGGAAGAGAGCTTTTTTTATTTTTCTTTTAGATTTACAAGAAAGTATATCTAGAATACATCGGACAATTGAATTGATGTACTCTGACAAAACAATGGTCCAAGTAAGTACAATTTCCGCATGAGAACTCAGAATAATCCTTTTTGTCACTTGAATAAAAGTTCTTAGATACCTGAAGATAGAGTATACAAGAACTATATCTAGTGGTCTGAGGAATTTCATTGGAAAGTCAAAATGGGTTTTGCAAACCTTTTAATTATGCAGTCAGATGAAAGACAGCGTTACAGTATTTTACAGGTGATGTACTTAAGTTTAAGCAACTTTATGATGAAAAGCCCAAATATGTTCTACCTCTGATCCAATTTTTTGACTTGAAAGCAGAACTTCAGTTTTGGTATAACACAATAAAACTTTCTCTCTCTGATTTGACCGTATTGCTAGGTAACCTTATGGCTTTAATGTGGCAAAGCATTAGACACTAGAAACTATTTTTATACTTTGATGCTTATTGCAACTTCGGTACTAATACTTGGGAATTCAAGGCTCCTGATTTTAATTTGTATTTAATAATGCCAGGGGATTTTGTTGTTTTTTGTTTTTGTGTTTTCTAAACTCTGTCTAGTCTTAGTATCAGTCACAACCTTGAGTATTAGTCTGAGCTTCCTTTTAGAGAGATTCTCATGCTGTGCAATCTGAACAGCATTTTCAGAATGCTTTACTGTGGAGCCATGACTCCTCTGGTGTTTCTTATGTTCACATACTCATGTTCGCTCCCTTTGACAAATTTTAAGTTTAAGGATTACTTTCTCTGCTACTTAATGTTAGTAGAGAGAACTATTTTCCTTCCAAGTAAGATCTGTTCAGCTTACAGTTTTCCTTGAGGTACATTTTCATTTTGTACATCGCTTGTAATAGTTCCTGGCAGCTGAACTCTGATGTGAAGGATTTCAGGCAGACTTCCCTAGATGCCTTTCTTTAGGCTTGCAATTGGCAGGCGTTTTTTTTCCTTAATACTTACGTTGGAACAGGAAGGCTACAGGCTGCATGTCATCTAGCAGTAAAATGAAGTAATGTTGTGATCTCACATCCAAATAGTCTACCTGTGTTGGCTTAGGTGTTATAGGAGGAAGTACCTCTGGATGACAAAGATATTAGTCAGCAATCCTTACAATGGAAAAAGGAGATTTAGTAAAACACTTTGTCCTAGTGCAGATTCGTATACTGTAGACTAGATTTTTTTGGTTTTGTTTTGAAACAGAATTACAGAAACGGAGGAGGGTGAATATGGTATATAGACTTGTAGAGGAGGTTCCTGTGCCATGCCTGAAAGTAGTGGTGTGTGTTAAATGGTTGTTAGGGAACAAGTAGGTACTGAACCCATTTGAAATCACAGGCTGGAAGTGAAGGCTGCCCTTCTGCAGCTCAGATGGTTTTGTCCCGGTGAGTGTTTTAGCACAGTGGGAAGGAGGCAGGTGCATATATAGCAGTCTGCTTTCCCCTGCCTACCTTTCCATCTGTGTGACTGGGTAGCTTAGTGTTGCCCCATTTTCGGAGAGCAGTTTCACAGTACTGATGTTTTTCCTCTGAATGATACAATTGCAGGACTGAAAGCTTTTCTCTTGTGAATCGATAAGGCCTGGGCACATAAAACTTTTTTTTTTTTTTTTTTAAAGAAAAGCTTTTTTTTTTTTTTGCGGGGTACTTAGTGTTAGTATGAACTATTTAAGGAGCTCTTCATCTTCTCTTGTATCCCCTTTGATTCAAAGGAAACTTTAGTTGTCCATAAAAACTTCATCAAATTGTTATATGAAATATATTCCCAAAATGCTTATTTTGTCATGTTCTCCTGAGGGAATTGGTTTTATCAGCTGCTTATTTGATTATTTCCCCCTTCAGTGAATTTGCTGTAGGGAAATGAGACACACCTGATTTTCCTGTGGGAAATCATCTTTGATATATCAGGTCTGATATAGCTGCTCTGTAGCTACATATGACAGTGTTGGTGAAGCTCCATTTCTGTTTCATGAGTAGTAAGTGTAAGCTAAGAAGTTTAATGCCAACTATTTATTTGTTGTATTGCCCTATACTGTTAATTACTATTGATGTAATGGCTTATCACAAGAGACACCTGTCAACACTGAACTCGCCTGCCCCCCAGTCAGACCTCTGTGGTGAACCTTCATGGAAACTTAGCATGGATGACTGGCAGGTGGTTCTCCAGAGCTTGAGGAAAGGGTAGAGGCCCTTAAGCTGACCCAGTTAGCATGGTTTTAAGTAAAATGATTTAAATTCAACTGGTATTTTCATGCCCTATTTTAGGGTGAGGAAATTTTATTGTTGGAGTGTAAAGAGACTTCACTCACCTTTTTTTAAAAAATCAGGATCTGCATGTATTTATGTGCATACTCATGGGCTTCCAATCATTTTAAAGCTTTCATACTGGTTTGATAACAGATGTTAAAAACCCCAGAGCGTTCAGATTTAAGGACTTGCTAGGATTTCATCTGTGTATACTTCTTTTGTTTGTGAGGTTTACAGTGCAGTTTGGTCTCTGGGATGAGACTTTGATTCCAGCTGCAGTGCAGTCAGCTTTACAGTTCAAGCAAGATTTCAAAATCTCAAGCACTTCCATGTAGCCTGGAAGAGGATGATCTGGTTAAAAATAACTTCAAGGAGTTTCTCAAGTCATGGTTATGTATGTATTTATGGTTACTGATTATTGTGGTGCTCAAACGGTATTTACAACAAATATTTAGTAGACTGGGTGTTAAGTAGACTGTTTATTTACAGTCCAGACTGTGTCACCTGTAAAAGATGGGTTTGGTTTTTTCATGCTAGCTGAGCTGTTGTCATTCAGGCATACTATGCATAGCAGGGAAAATCAGTTTTCCCGTTGACGTGGCATATGCTGTTTCAGCAGGTTAAAATGAGCCAATCACTAAGATGTTTTTGAAAGACTTGTAAGGAAGCACTCATTCTGCCTCCCTTCCTCTCTTCTTCAGATTTCCAACTAGTTACGTAGAAACTAAGTTTCCCATTTTTTTTTACTTGTCAGTGAACACATGAAACCATCTGGATACTTTTTACATTGATCCTAGAAACCAGTATCTTCCTTGTCTGTCTCAGGAGGAGTAGAGGACCTCTTCATGTGTTCCATGCTTCTCTTAATGATACATTTAAAATACTGGAAAGACAGTTGTATTCCTATTCTACTGTAAGACTTTTACCTTTGGGTAATGGAAGTATTCAACTCCCCGATACTCCTTTAAATAAACTCTTACTGGCACATAGAAAGCACAGAGTTTATTTCTTGCATTTACATATACCGTTCCAGACTTCAGGACAAATTTACCAGGTTTGAAGTGGAGCAAATCATAGACGCTCAAGGCTGACATATTCGAGGGTTTTATTGTAGGTACAAGGGAAGTAGGAATATTAAGGAATTAAGAAAAGGCGATGTCTAGTGGTAAAGACAGTAGAGTAGACATGTATGTGTAGACATGTATGCTATAGACTTACTAATGTTTCAAAGATATCTTGTAACTAGTAATGGTATGTAAAATAGTTCAAAGTAATTTTGCTTAGTGGGTTGCTAGTTTTACCTTTTTTGTTTATTCTCTGTGTCATGTTTTGATCCTGTTTATTTTTTGCTGCTTTTATCTAATGTAGCTATTACGGCTGGCAGGTAGTAGGAACTAAATGCTGGCAAGGAGAGTTTGACATTTTGGGGTTTTTTGTTTTGTTTTTTAAGGTTCCTTATAGGTTGCATGCTGTACTAGTTCATGAAGGTCAAGCTAATGCAGGACACTACTGGGCATATATATATGACCACCACCAGAACAGATGGATGAAGTACAATGATATTTCGGTGACAAAGTCAACTTGGGAAGAGTTGGAACGGGACTCTTTTGGTGGTTACAGGAATGCCAGTGCATATTGTTTAATGTATATCAATGACAAGGAACAATACTTGATACAAGGTAATATTATAGATAAGATTTTTGCATGATATAGAATAGCTGAATATATTAATAAAGAGAGCTTATTTCAGGTGGATTTCCAGTTTTTTGAAATGGTTTTATTTTTTTTTATTGAAAGCTCTAGTTATGCTCATAACTGTTAGATTGTTTTTGTGGGTGGAATGGTTGTTCAACTTTTAGATTAATAAAGATAATGCCGATGTTTCAGCATTATTAAGAGAGCAAAATAAACGAAGTTTGCTAATTTGTAAATATTTTAGCCAGGTGATAGCATGTTCATGGAAATACACAAATGAGCCTCTTGACATTAATATCCTTGTGTAGCTTTTTTTCATGATCTTGAGAATCCTGATTAACTTTACTGGAGTGTGGAAACTTGAAGCTTTATGTAATATATTGAAATGTGAATAGCTTAGCCCTGCCAACCACAGGTGAAACCAAAGTAATACATGAATTGGGAAATTTTTTTTCAGGTCATGTAGTTAGTATGTAACTATAAGGCTTGTATGGAAGTGTTTGGAGAGAGGGCAAAGATCCCTTAGCATGAGTTTTGTGTGGCCTGATAATGGTGGTTAGGGAACTGACTCTGAAAATGGCCAGAGATTCAATAACAGGTGGTGGAAAATTTTCATGTTCCTCTTTATTTCATAGGGTAGAAAGCTAGAGTGAGCATTTGTTCAGTTTTTAAATGAGAAACAATATTAACTTGACATTTCTAGATTGCCAGATTAGTTGTGGACTTATAGCCAGAGGATTTATGGGCCCTGTAGGGTAACTGTGCCTCTCTAAATATGAGGCCTGCTTGCTGGGGGACAACCATAGCTGATTGATCCCCTAAGATGTGGGGTACTCCTGCAGAGACCATTCTCAAAGCAAAAAGGAAGGTTACTCAATGTAGCTGGTGTTCTTATCAGTGCACTTTGCAAATCCCTGCAGGCCCACTCTCCTTTCTCTTTTCAGCTGGGAAGCTGAGTTGTGTACAGCTCCATGCAGCAGTAATGCAGTCAAAGTAAGATGGGGTTTTTTGTGAGTGTTTTTCCCTGAATCTTCACATTCATATGGTGCTTATGGCCCAAAAGACTCATCTTTCAAAATGGCAATGATCAGATGGTGCCCAAGAATGTAAAATCCAAAGATCACAACAGCAGTAGCTGTACGTCTTGGTAGCAGAGGAGTGCCTGACAAAGAATAAAACCAGTTAAAATTAATATAGTTTTGGGGTTTTGGTGCTGTACTGTATGTTTCCAGTAATTCACCTGAGGAGATTTCTTGAACATACTTTATTTCCCCCTGTTCTTTCTTTCTCTGAAATTTCTATTTCATGGTACTGCAGAGGAATTTAACAAAGAAACAGGACAGATCCTTGTTGGAATGGACACGCTGCCTTCTGATTTAAGAGATTATGTCAAGGAAGACAATAAACGTTTTGAAAAAGAACTTGAAGAATGGGATGTAGAACTTGCTCAGAAAGCACAGCAGGAGAAGTTGTTATCTCAGATACCCAGGGCACCAGCACCTTCACCTGCTCCAGGTTAGCTGTTTTTACTTGTCTATAAAAAGAGTAGAACCAAAAACTACTGGGTTTTCTATATTTTGTTTTGCAGTTTAAGAAAGGAAGAAGTAGTTAATTTGTGTAATCTTGAATTAATAACTATTTACTTGGCCAGGAAAGTTTAGTCTGTTGGGGTTTTTTGCATTCTATTTTTTATTTAAAGAAGAAAATTATTTGTTGGTTCTTCTGCCTTTTCCCTACCAGTTGTGCTTAGCTTTTACTAAATTAATTTTCTTTTCCATAGGAATTTTGGCTTTTTAAGACAGGTAATGATTAACTGGGCTCACCTGTTTTGAGAATTTATTAGTCCATAAGTGATGTATATTCCTCTATTCAGAGTGATTGAGTAGAAGACCTACTAGAAGAGAAGAATAATTTATTTGGTGTGATGTATTGAATAGTTAGCAATAGTAGGGCTCGCTTAAGAAATACTATGTAAAAACGAGGGTGTTGAAACTGTGGAAAAGGCTCTGAACAGCAGCAGCAAGGCCCATGCTGATAGGAACCTAGCTAATAAAGACCACTGGCAATCTGCCTATAAAACATATGCCTGCTTTGACACAGAAAAACCTGTCAGGTTTTAGGTCACATCCACCTTTTGCTCTGTTGCAGAAGGCTTTATGTACAGTACGTGAAAGATGACATGATGGGTTTGTATAGTGAGACTTCTGTCCAGATGTATGCTCAGTCTTAATGACTCAAATACAATGAGAACATTTCTCATAACTACAAACTGAATGTAAAAGGTGTAGTGATTTAATGACATTTCTCCTTTTGCAAGCTCTGTGGAGAGTAACTTCATCTTCTATATATTTTGACTTCACAAACACTTTGAGACTGGTTTAGTTCTTTTGTGAGTAATGGAAAGTATTAAATGAATGTCTTATGTCTGCCAAAATTTTCTTTCATCATGTAAGGAATAGAAGACACTGTTTATGCCAATCAATTTTATTGCCCTCAGTGGGGGAGACTGACATTTCCCTTAAGTCAGAAGAATATTGTGTTGATTATTTTGCAAAGTAAATCTGGCACTTAAGTGGCTGTAAGGTCATACCATGTTATTTTGTCTGTATCCCACAGAAAGTCCAAGTAGAATCTCATATTTGCTCTCAGTCATCCCCCATAGAAGAGGTGATGAACACCCCTCACTCAGGAGCTTTAATGGGTCTATAGACATGACAGATCTGTTGTTCTCAATATAAAATCATGGATCCATTTATATGAAAGTGTTCAAAATTACCCGAGACACAGACTGGTCTGAAGTTGTATTTGTGAGTGGTGTGACCTACCCTGCATTTTCTGTGCGAGTTACTCTGAAACAGTGATCCAAGTAAATCAATTCAAAATTCACGCTTATGTTAACACAAAAAAATTGTTATCTTATTTCTGTCACTAAGTTCAAGCAGGAGAACCCGAATATTTAGAGCAGCCATCAAGAACTGATATTTCAAAGCACTTAAAAGAAGATTCTGTACAAGCAATCAATAAAGCTTTAGCTGAACAAGAAGATAGAGGTCCAGAAGCTATAATGGATACGGTGAGGATATTTTGAAGCTTGAAATACTACTTTTGCTTTTATTTTTCAAGTGGAAATGATATAATAGCTGATAAAAAGGTTGTGTGTGTATTAAATCTGAACTGAAAATTGCTGCTTCTTCAGAGACTGTCCAGCGCTGAAGCCCATCCAGAAAGCGTGTACTATAGTAATAGGTGTAGTAGAAGAAAAATACTAAGATAGATGTCCTCTATGTGATTAATGTACTTGTTAAGAGTACAGCATATTGTTCAAATGACAATCGTGTTTGTGCCCACCATCTTTTCAGAATGTTAGATGGTTCCATTTATTTTTGAGGTGTAAACACTGTTCCATGTAAAAAGCTTGAAAAATACTGCTTTAAACATTCATGTTTTTATCTGAGAAATAGAAGATTATAATTGAGTTCCCTTGAAATACCTATGGAAGTCAAAGTAGCTTTCAAAAAATAAGGGTTGTTTTCAATAATAGTCTGTAGTTATAATGTAAATTCACAACTTGATGAAAATTAGTTTTTGTGATTCATCAGATGTATATATTAACTTAAAATGCTTATAAGAGATAGTGTTGGGTGATGGTGTTTTCACTTCATGCAACAAATACTGAGAGGAACTGGAAATTAACAACTTCATGAGTTAATAATGAAACGAGTATTTAACAGTTTTTTCTTTCAGCATTTTTCTTTTTCCGTAGAAGTATGGAAATAAATGACCAATGTATTTGCCACAAAAGCAAGTGCTATTGAAGCAATACATGCTTCTGTCTTTGAACTGTATCTGTAAGGATAAAACATATGAAATATACAGTGTAGCTTAGGCACCTCTAGTAACCACTAGAGATACGAACAGTTTAGATCTGTGCAAAATTTGAAGCATGCTTCCAAAGTTCAGGTATGAATGCTCATCAAACAAAAGCAGTCTAGCCCCAGATATCTTTGGGGCCAACAGGAAAGTCCTCTTAAAGACTTTGAAAATGATATGACAACTTACTGACTCATAGACCTGACATGTTTTCCATCCCCCTCTCCTGTGGTGTCAGGAGAGCGGAGGAGCATGCTTTCTCTGCTAAACTGAAATCAAAGCAAACAAGGAAACTAATCTAACCCTGGGTGAAAAGATGCTCTACCACTAATACTTTAGGCTACCGCATATCTGACTTCTTTTGAGTGTTCAGAATACAGAACAACTTGGTGGGAGCCTGTTTAATATGAGTTACCTCCAGCTGAAGGGGTAGCTGTGAAGATACCAAACCCATGATAAAATGTCTTGCATGATGCTGTCCTCTTTCTAGGGTTCGTGGGCATCCATCCCAGTGGGATATGGAAGAATCTTGCAGACTTGATTCTATGATTCCTGTGTTTTAGTTTAGGCTAACATCACACTGCACAGTGATAGGCCTTAGGACTTTACAAGAGCAACCATGCAGGGAACATCATCGTAGGCTTAATGAGGCAAATGCGGGTTGTCTCTTTCTAATATTTTCACTGTAGTGTTCTGTAATGAGGTGGATGGCTCTTAAAAAATTAAACCAAAAAAACCCAAACCATGCAAACTCTTATATTTAGAAACAAATGTATTTCAGCTGCTAGAATCTAAAGCCAATTTCTAGCTGATCTGAAAGTACTCCGTTAATGTTTAAAAGCTGCTCTCTGCATACCCAAATTTAACTTAGGCAGAATTGTGCTTCCTTTGTATCAGCATGCTTTTTAATTATTCTATTTCCATATGCATTCTGACATGCAGGCATATATTTCTTACCTTCACTTTTTGTCCATTTTAAAAGAAGGAAAGCCGTGTAACAGGGTTGTATGTTAGTCACCACATGATCACTTATGTCCAGTTTCTGCTCTTTTGTCCTTTTTTCTGCCTCTTGATTGCACAGTCTTCCTTTGTATTCATACAGTGCTGGGTGTAAATAGATACTATGTGTTTCTGGAATCTTTGTTAAAAAGTAAGACTATTGTAATAGTTGCAGAACAAGTAGCAGGGCACTCTGTGGTTGCTTCGATTAGAGTCAAAGCTTAAGTTCTGTAAATGTTGTAAATGGTCTATTATACAGTGATAGAAGACAGGAGCTGAGATTTGCCTCTGTTTAAAACTAACATAGCCAGAATTTCAGTGACTAGCATAATCTTCCCCCTGATTTTCTGTCTAATTACTCTTAAAAAAAAAAAAAACCAAAACCACCTGTTGAATGTAATACACCTTTAAATATTCTTTCACATATTTTGATTGTTGGAGGTCCCCCCGTCCTCCCCCCCCGCCAACACCAGGAAATGTTAGCCTTTGGCTTGTTGCCACCCCTTATAATGAATTTATCAGATACTTTAAATATCTTTAGTAATTTTTTGGTGAAATGTATGAAAAGACATGGTGATTCACAGACTCATCCTTTAACAGCTGCCTTAAATGTGTAATGGATGTTAGAGTTGCAATACTGGCATACTAACCTGTAGAAATGTAAACGGCGAATAAAGGACAAGTGAAATCTTTTAAATAATTATAGCTTAATTTTAAAATGTAGTGCTTAAAAAGTTAAGAAATTGTAAGCAATTAGAGCATATAAGTGATATTTATAACTTTTTTCGGAACTTCAGCAATGCACATTATTTTAACTTGATCAGCCTATCAGTTTGCATCTCTCCGTAATTTTATTTTCTGATTATTTTTTTTCCCCACACACATACTGATAATGGTTTTCTTCTGCAGAGCTCTGATAATGCCCCAGCTCAACCAGCTCCTAACCAGCGAGTTGTAGAGGTGGCGATTCCTGATGTAGGGACTTTTGTGATTGAGTCAGAGGAGGGGGGTTATGACGATGAGGTACATTTGATTGCAGTTGTGTGCACCGCTCCTCCTTGGTGCTTTCTTGTGCTGCCTGATAAGAATTTTTGGCATGTTGTCACATCATGACACCTAACAGATTTCTGCAAAACTAAATGCTTAGCGATTTGTAACTGTAACAATGTCTTAATTTGTAATGAAATATGAAAGGAAAGCACAAGCTATTCTAATTGGGCACGCTTTGCATGGTACCATTTACACTGGAGATACATTTGTCTTTTTAGCTGTGAAAGCTGAATGTTTGTGTTAGGCCAGATAGCCTTTGAAATGCTGGTGATAGACTGCGGACTACTACATTATTTAAAAAGGGACAGGATAGTGAGTGATGTTCTTAATATTTGTGCTTTCTTGTCAGTCCAATATAGCTAATGTTCAAGTGCAGTCTCTTATTTGCCAAGGTTAAGCTTTTCAGACTTGAAGGATTAAATTATCCATGGAAAAGAAAAAACCCAAACCAAAATCCCAGTTCAGACACAGGGTGGAGCGTGTAACTAGTACTACTTGAGGAACAGATGAGATGCCCATGTATCCTGAGAGACATTACTTTCTGCTGCCTTATTTTAGCAACTTACTCCATGTTTGTTTTGGTTGAGAACAGTGTTGGTGCAGCCCATATTCTCAGGTGTCCGAGCATGTGTTCTTGTGGGCTATGGGGAGCTTTTGCTTCCCTAGGCAAATGGGTATTTTAGGTCATTCTGCCCTGTAATTGTGATCAGTGGTAACTGGGAGTATGGGATGGGGAACAAAATGATTTAACTAACATAATCACACTGAGTTTGGCTTCTCACAAATGTGTAGTCTCCACCTTTAAAGACATGAGGATTTAGCCTCACTTAATGACTTTCTTTTTTGGGGTTTTTCTTTTTTTTTTTTTTTTTCCTACTGTTGTCCCCATGCGATTATCTTTCTAGAGGATGATAACTTTCTTCCCTATTTCCCTGTTCCTTTTGTAAGTGTATTCACTTTTTAAAACATTTTTCTTATGTGTGGGAAATTTTTCTGGAGAGTTTCGGGTTCTTCATCTTTTGTTTCTGTGCCGGTTGCTGTGCTGGCCATACCTTGGGCAAGGAGAGAGAGTATTTTTATTTGCTCACAGATAACAAAGGAGAAAGGCCTTTCTAAGTAACCTAGATGTCTCAAATTGTTTGTATATAATTGATGTGAAAAGCTGCAAGATGAGTCCTATGTCTGGCTTTGTGTTTGTTAAATGTTTTGGGTCTGATTTTTAAGAATTTGTCTGCAAATGCTTCAGGGACCAATTGCATTTGCAGCAGTGTCCCTTATTTTGATGTTCAAATATGCGTAAAAGACAGGCAGCGTAGTTTACTATGTTTTTAGTATAGTATATATAAAGTGTGATTGGGTGATTTTTCTGCTTGAAACTTTTTTTATAAATCCTTTGGTGGTCATGGATAGCACATAGTATGCAGTTTCTGATGGATACTAATGCTGAACGATGCATGTTCCTTTCCTGGGAAGTTTTGACCATGTAACTTTGTATTTGACACAGTTCTTCAATATTTTTGGTAAGCTTCCTTTAATCATATGTTGTTACAGTAAAAATACATACACATGCCATGACTGATTTGCAGAATGTGCACACCAGATCTATATTGAAATGTGCCATTTCAATGTATGCATGCAATAAGTTGCTTTTATCCTGCATGAGACTAAAAGCATATTGAATTTGGTCATTAAAATATTAATCATTCAAAACTTTTACCTTAAATCCCTTGTGGCAGGTCATGCTGACCCCGAACATGCAAGGTATTATCATGGCTATAGGTAAAGCCAGGAATGTTTATGACAGGTGTGGGCCAGAAGCAGGGTTCTTTAAGGTACAACTAACATTTTCAACTTTTTCTCCTCTGACTTTTCATGTTAGAAATGCCTTCTCCCCCCACCCTTTGCATATTAAGATTGTTCCAGAGCTTATATATACTTTTCTATGATATCAGTCCTAAATTTACACATTTCGCCCTTGAAAAATAAACAGCTATTTCCCTACTGATTCAGCAGTACACTACCTTGACATCAGTAGCTTATATACCTTTCTGCATTTTAGCTTTCTCATAGTGATAGCAATTAAAACGAAACCTAGATGTGTAATCAATAAGAATATGCATTTTTCCCCTGTTAGAAACAAAAACCATGCCTTTGCTAGACTGTTTGGGACATCAGTGTTTAGTCATTTCTCGTTTATTTCCAAGACATGTTCTTGTTTTGTAGTCCTTAAATGATTTTTAGTAACTCTAAATTACTTTTGTGTAACTGCATGGATGTCAATAGTATTTATGTATGCAGTGTTTTATTCTGGGAATTAGTTGTTAGGCTTTTTGTCATTACTACTCTTCACAATGATACCAGATTTAAAAATATGTTAGTCTTAAGTACACAAACTTCAGTGCATTTTTAGCTCATGATCTTTTTAGATATTAGGTATTAGGAAAGGAATTACTTTGACATGATGCAAAATCTTCTCGAATAGGATTTGGAGAGAGGGAAGAAGTTTCTTGCTTGTCATTGAGTTGTAGCCTGTTTTCTTAATTGTTATGGTGTGGTTGGACTAGAAGAAATTGTAAAAAACAAAAGAAACAACAGGCAAACAAACAACAAAAAATTCTCCAACCCCTTGGTAAGGAAATTGAAATTTTATGGGTTGGTTTGTGTGTGTGGGTTTTTGTAATGGATACATAGAGAAGTGTTGTCACCATAACACTGGTTTGCAGGGCTGTCTGTTAATGGTGCCTGCCCTCAGGGAATGGAGACACACCTGCCATGGCCTCTGCGTAGTGAAATAGATTTTGTTTGGGATTCAATGCTGGGTTGAAGTTTTTTTTTCAAATGTATGACTTAAAAGATGTTAATCTTCGTTTTTTTAAGTTGGAAAAAACCCCCTCATTTGATCATATGAAACTCTTTACCAGAAAGTATAATTACACCTATTTTTTTTTTTTTTGAAGATGAAGGGTGTTTTGATAATTTAAAAACAGAAAAGCAGTTAAAAATAAAATTCATTCAGTGCTTTGGAGTTATCAAAACAATGCTCAGTGGAAGTGTTTTTCAGTCTTTAATTTTGAATGCTTAAACATTTTCACTTTGAGAGACAAAATTTGTCTCTGAGAAAATGTTCTGACACTAAATTGTTGGAGATTAGAAAAGTTTTCTTGTTTTCAACTGAGTCATGTTTTCAGTAACATAGAAGAGATTGAACATGCTTCACTTTTGAGTACATTAGTATGAACAGAGGCAGATGAAATGGTCTTACTTAATAACAAAATTCATATTTTGAAAGTACCAGATGAAATCTTGTGTTACTCCATTAGACCTATTGTAAAAGCTATGATATTTTTTAATACTATTATACTCTGTGTGTTTGTTTTTTAGAAAATGAGTGTTTACAGAAGATTATGGGTTTTTTTTCTATGATGTCTTTATTTCAGTGTAACCCAGGTAAAACCCATTTGATGTGGGTCATTGTTACTGCCAAGGTTTCACTCCCCCTTTAGATCTCAGACTTGAGACGTGACTGATATGAACCCACTAAGATATTTCTTGATCAATGATCTTTTCCAGTCATCCTTCTTTAAACTTTATAGACAGTTCCTTGCAGAATGTTTGCCTTCAGGTCTTTATATAACATTCTCAGTAAAAAAGTGAAAGTGTGTCATACTTTTTTATACCATCCCTTTTTCCTGTATTCTGTGTAAAGAGATGGTGGTGTTTTTTCATTGTACAGAGGATTTCTGAATCTGTAGTACAGTTTTACTTTGTTTAAATATGTATATAAAACCGTAGGGTTTGTGTTGCATTTTTTCCTACTTCTGAGTAATTATCTGAAAAGTTAAATGTCTAATAGCAGTTGGTTTTTGTTTCTGGTGATAGACAGGGTTTAATTGCATAGTTATCCATGTTGATTTTCTAGTGGTAGAATTTGTTCTGATGTAAGATAGTAGAAACTCTGCGACTTTTGATATTTATAATCAGTTCTCCCAAATTTCCTTTTTAATGATATGCATATGATTAGTATTATAAAATACTGATGCAGAACATTCTTTAAGTTTTAAAGTTCTCCACATGATCTGTGTTTAGGGCTGTATGAATAGTATCTTACCCACATGTTTAGTTCTGAAATAAAATGTGTATTAGTAGAGGATGTAAGCCCAAATTTCTGATAGTTAAACATCAAGAAGTTACCTGGTACTGCCAGGTATTTCAGCATAAAAGAATTTGAAATATTGAACAGGGTATTTTTCTGCCTGCTTTGGAGCTTTATTTTGTGCATTTGTTGTATTGTAACTTTGCTAACCTGTGAAGTTACTGTGTTAAGTAATTTGTTTCAAGTCAACCTTTAGTGTTAGCAAACAATCTGATCACCTCCCTATTTTGAGAGAGAAATTATGGAAGACAACATTTGTCACTATTTTTTCTAGTTATTGTTATTGCTCTTGTTCATGCTGTATAGTTTTAGTGAATAAAATCTAATGAACATAACAGATGATATTCGTTAGAATCTAATGTACTGGCAAAGTACTGGAAAAGTAAACACTTCTGATCTCCAAAGTTGATCTAAAATACTCAGTGAGGACTCCATCCTGCCCTATAGGAGACCAATACTATTCGTATTGAAGTTTTGGGGGTTTTTTTAGAAATCCTACAGTTTGATTTTTGTTGAAAAACATTTTCTGTTCTTGCTTAGTGTTTCCAAAACCATACATGTTCATTAAACTTTCTGTAGAATTTGGTTTCTTCATGTATTTACATTTTAACCATGTATTAGAGGTACCTTTTTTTACCTTATGAGATATTAGACGATTCCTTTAAGTAAAGTGTCTGAATTATTATACTGCTTTTGGACTGTAAATATTTAAAGAAGCCTCTCTCAGGACTGGGTAAACCTTCTCACAGGGAGATGTACCACAGGATTGAGACTACTTTTAAAATAACGGTCTACCAGGGATTTTGGCAAGACATAGTTGGGGAGAGACAGAAACAGCTTCGGCACTTGTCTGGTTACTTTTTTAACATAGTTCAGAATTGTTAGAAGGGAGAACTATGGAATGGTTAAAAAATTATTTTGTAGGCAAAAGGCCGTGGGACAAAAATTATTCTTTTAGTGTCTGTGACATATAAGAGTTAAAAGCCAGAAAAAATAATGTATATTTAAAAATTTTTTTAGGCAATTAAATTGGAATACACACGTTTGCTAAAGTTAGCCCAGGAAGATCCACCACCTGAATGTGATTACCGTTTGCGTCATGCAATTGTTTACTTCATCCAAAACCAGGCACCAAAGAAGATAATTGAGAGAACATTACTGGAACAGTTTGGAGATCACAATCTTAGCTTTGATGAAAGGTAATAAGATCTACATGTCTCATTTCCTGTGCTCACAAATGTTTTCTGATGTGTGGAGATGCCCCTTCGTTTTCAGATATTGCGTGCAGTAGAGGGAAGGGTAGTGTGTGTGTTTGGCTTTTAGTTAATAGCTTGTAGGTCTATTTTGTTTTAAAAAAAAAATATTTATAAGAATCTCTCTAAAAAAGATTAAACAAGAAGTTTCTATTGCTTTGAAATAAGGAGGAAATACTCAGCGTTGTTCATAACTTTGCATGTACCTTCTTTCAAAACGCTGTGTAAGGCTGGGTAACTTGCATTTCTTCACTGCCCTGAAAGCCAGCAGTAGACAGCAAAGCCTTACAGGCTAGATGGGTAACTTAGCTGAAAGTAAGACAATGTCTCTCTTCCACTTAAAATTCTATATATTTACTGATTTAAAAAAATAAATAAATGGAAAGGTAGAGAACAGTACTCTGATTTCTGTGTAGTGAATAATCCTCTATTGTTACTTTTGCAAAGTAAGTATCAGGGAGTTACAAGCCATCCAAGCTTTAAATTAAAAAGAAAAACTGAGCAATGTGGCAATTTAGCAAAACAAACCAAGAAGTAATTCTTAAATAGCACAGGCCTCCATCACCTGTACTTCAAAAGTATGTCCCCTCCTGCTAATTATACCATGCATAATAACGTGCATAATAATAAAACTGTATTTTCCAAAATGTTTTCGTACTGTTTTGTGTAAGGCTGTATCTTATATTGTTTGAGGCTGCTGTCCTTATATGGATAATTATCTTTGTGAATCTCCAGTAATACTCCATGATTTCTTGTTGCTTTTTGTAAGGTGCCGTAACATAATGAAGGTTGCTCAGGCTAAACTTGAAATGATAAAGCCAGATGAAGTAAACATGGAGGAGTATGAGGTCAGTAATTTTTATGCTTTAAATTAAATTGTAATGTGAAATAGTTATCAGTAAGCTGAATTTCATCTCATACAAGCAATTCTGGACTTAGCTTTAAGAGTGTGAGGGAGTGGGGGTGTCTTCTGTTCCCCTGCAGATACATGCCACTTTTTTTAGCTCCTGAGACAGAAAGTTGGTGGTTTCTCCAAAGATTATACTAGTATTTGTCCTGTATAGTGAGCTGGCATTTCATGGACCCTTTCTCATGCTCTTTGTGTTGAATCTGTAAGTGATTATGTATTATGGTATGCTGTACCTTACTTTCATGAGCAATTGAAAGTTGTCTACTAACTAACTGAAGTAAAAATGCCTTTTTCACTTGGAGCATTTACCTGTGAAGTGTACCAGTAGTAACTGATGCAGTAAGATAAATGTTTTGCTCCAATATAAACATCCCCACAGTCTGAATTTCATTTGTTTTTTTGTCGCTTGCCATGTAAAGTGTTCAGGCATTTTCTATGTCATTCTTATATTGAAAGTTAAGCTTAATATTTAGTGCATGAAAAAGCTTTCTAACACTTTTTGAGAAAATAACTGCGTGTAGTGTAGGGAAGAAAAAAAAAGAAATCAGCTTCTCAACTCTTTTGAGAAGAAAAAGGGATTTCATAATTCTGACTGTAGTTCTCCAAATATGCTTTGTGTTTCTTTCAAATGGTAAATACATCCTGTAAAAATAGTTTAATCTAGAAACATTTTAGATGTTTAAGAATTGTCTCTTTTTATTGAGGGAGGGGGGTTTCAGGCAGACTCTTCACGCATACAACCTTACTAGGGGTCCTTAGTGCTTAATGTGAGTATTCAGCACTAAGTGAAGTGTGTGGTAAAAAAAGAATTAAAAAAGTTTGTATTTCATGTTTGTGGATGAAATTCTATATACCCTTTCTTGTATGCAGAGATGGCATCAAGACTATAGAAATTTCAGGGAAACAACCATGTTTCTCATGGTAGGATTGGAGTTTTTCCAAAAAAAGAGGTAAGTGGTAGTATAGAACTCAAATGTAGTAGAGTGATTTGAAAGCAAAATGTAATATTGATAAGTAAAACTATTTTTTAAATTAAGAGTTGTTTAACATGTTATTCTTTATAGTTAAGCATGTATTTGTTCCATTAATGTCTTCAGTCTTGCATTTACCTCAAAGTTTCCTGCAGCTTTCTATTTTTAATCTCCTTTTCCAATCTCCCTACAAAGCGATGGACTCTTTTCAGAGCACCCTCCATGTTCACCCCTGTTCCTCCTTCTCTCCTACTCTTAGTGACCTGGGTACCCCTCAGACATAAAAATCTTTCCTCTCTGGCACCACACGTGCACATACTTTTATCTGCTTTCATCAGCGATCACAATTAGTCAAGTCTCTGTTTTACATGTCTTTTTATTGGGCCTTTCCACAGAAGCAAAGTTTTGCCTCCTGCATTTGTCTGATCCAAAATTTCACCTGCAATGGGCTTTAAAGCTTGGGGAAAAAAAATATTTGAGGAAAGCTATCATGCATAACTTGTCATAGTTGTAGCTGATTCTTCTTAGCTCTCTGAGGCAATGATGATTCATTCCCTTCTCTTTTTGAACCAAGTCAGGAATTGTGTCTATATAAAATGGGTGACATTTACGTACTTAACGTGCTACAACTAAAATTATTCTCTAATCTACTACATGTAACAAGGATGGTGATTGCAGTATAAATGCCTCAGAGCATTCTGCAGAAAAGTTTTTGAAACGGAATTGTTCAAAAGTACTCTTCCTCCCATGCTCAGCCAAAGGAGTGAAATGATTAACTGCAAAATATCCAGGGGCTGACATCTGTGGTATGAAAATTGAAGTATCACATGATGCAAATTTTTGGTTGTGAAGAGAATTCTGTAGTCACTGATTTTTCATGTATAACACAGTAAGTAGGGGAAGTATAGTGGGAATCAAACTTGATTCCTTTTCTGTATGTTCTGTAGTAAATTGCTTCATATTTCTCTTTCTTGTCTTATATGCTCCCAAAAAAGAAAGGCCCCAAACAAACCAGTAAAACTGATTGGAAAAGACACCGCCTTGTCTTTGTGACAAGCTATGTCTTTTGTATAGTGACTAACACAATGAGCCCGTAGTCTTGGTTTGTCTTCTGGTTGCTACCATGTAATAAATAGAACATTCATTAATAATCTAAATTGCAAGGTGGTACTTTGTCAGTCTTAAACAGCTTCTATAAAAAGTTTGGTCAGAAGATTGCCTGGCTTGCTTGAAAAATAAACACTCTTGTATTGCTTGATCCCTTAAGAGGCAAAAGTGTAACAGGCATTGGTGTGGTATATCGGAACCCTTCTTGTTACCTCCAGACTTCATGCACGCTCTAAACATGCAGGCTGAAATGGAAGATCTTCAAGTTCCTTGGCACTAGGACTCCAGGATAGCACCTTCAGCTGTAAAATACTAGTGTTTTCAGTAATATGCTTCTTACCATAATATATTCTGATTGTTCGGGGGCAGGAGAGGGAGGGAAGGAAGCACAAGTCTCTGCTCTGTGCTGAACGGTGTTTTTGCTATAGTTTTCCATTATTTACCGTGATTTGGAGAATTAAGTTGAGGCATTTTTTACCAAACATCTTTGTAGTTTAGTTTAGAAAACAAGCCTATAATGACCAGTCTTAGACTCTGATACTGGTCAGAAATAAAAAATATTATATTATCAGACTCATCTAACATCCAAAGTAGTGTAGCATTCATTCCTTTTGGCAAGAAATGCAATTTCATAAATGCTTCAAGAGGTATTTAATACAAAGACGGCAAGACTAGAGTTAAGCATGTTTAGAGGATGGGTGAGGATCTGGGTATCTGTTGACCTGCTCCAAAGGCATCTATTTCAGTTATGCACCCATGTTTCTGCTACAGGTTCCCAAAGGACTGAGATACTGAGGTTCACATTTTGTACACTCTAGAGGGCAGTACTGTCATTCTTATTCTGAAAATGAGACTAAATTAATGAACTCTTCCAATTCCCTTATTAACAAATCAAAATATAACTTTAAAAATATTATTAAAACATAGACTTTCGTTATTAAAATACAACCTTCATTACCAGAACTGTTTTGAGGCTTTTTTCAGAAACCTATCTCCCTCAATTGACCAACTTTTCTTAGTTTTAATAAAACTAGTTGATATCTAGCAGCACTCATCTCTAGATGGAGCTGAAAATCAGCCTTTATCCAGGTGGTCTCTGATTTCCTTAAGTAACTGTACTGTATTGAACAAACACAAAATCAACATTAAAGTAGTAGTTTGGTGTATCTTTTTCATGCCTACTTTGTGTTCATTCAGGGTCCCTTAAGGTGGTTGACAAGGCCCTCTTTTCACTTCAGGTGGAGAATTAAGGGGTCGTTCAGGCATATCTTCTCAAGCTGTACTATAGAGTAGGAACATGCTATGGGTGAGAGAAATGCAGCCAGCTAAGGAACCTCAGCAGGAGTTTTACCTGCAGCTCACTCTTGTGGTAGTAACTGAAAAGTGCACAAACTGTGGATCTTGGCAGTTGCTTTCTCTTAAGTTTCTTGGAAAGCCAATGTAGCTTTTCAGTTTTGACTGAAATGACTTTTTCAAAGCAGTGCTTTAAAATGTAGTCACCCTGCGCTTTCTGCATCTTTTCCAAATCCTAGACCTAGTGAGCTCTATAATTCTGTGAGCAGCTTTGGTGTTTTTAGGCTTAGACTTCACAGGCTGGAGTTACATGCACTTCGGGTCTGAAAAGGCAGACTGTTTGCGAAAATACACTGTAGTCGTATTCCTCAGACTCTCAAGATACATAAAAACTCCAAGCTTGGATGTACAGTAATGATGATTTAAAACAGCTTACCTGGCTGTGAGATGGCACTACAGTTGTTTCAGGGAAAGGTCACACAACTGGGGGAAGGAGTAGGAAGACAGGGACTGGGAATAAGGCCGCTACCTTATGCAGCACATTTTTAATTTGTATCAACTGAGTTGTTGATGCTGTAATTTCAACCTGCAGTTTCACAAATAAGTGAACTATGGAATGAATGGAAAGGGAGAGAAGGTTCTGCTCCTCTGACTCTAAAACCAGCAATTCCAGTTCCTTGCAAATATCTTCTTCCCTTTCTTCCTACATTAAGTTTTCTGCTGTCTGGTTAGTTGTGTTGGTGATCAGTGGTGTGAAGAGTTTTCATGAGTAGAATAGACATGAGGAGAGGGTAATATGGCTACTGCTTTTAATGAAAGCATAGCTTTGTATTTTGAGGACAAAAAGTTGGAGAACAGTGACTGTACTTGTATTACTTAAGCAAAAATATTTAGGATTGCGGGGACTATGAGCAGATCTTATGGTGTAATAAAAAACTGCACAGCAGATTCTGAAATTATGGTGTTGGGGTTCATCTTGATCTAAACAGGGATATTAGAAGGTAAAGCTTTAAGGAACCATTGCTATTTCAAGTAGCCTTTTCCGTGTTGTCTCATTGGGAGGCATTACTGTAAGTCTTGAGTTTGGTTTACTTTGGAAAATTCTGACATGTATTTTTCAGGTGTGCTCTGTATGTGCTCACACATGTTTTAGCTATTTTTCAGTGGTTTGTTTTAGTAATTTAAACTTAACCATGATTACCTGTTCTTACTAGGAGTGAGTGCGTGCACAACATATTGTTCCTCTAACCGTTCCATTAGGAAAATTCTCTTCCTAAATTTTATTTTAGTTTGAATAAAAATGAGATTTTTAAGTGCTTGTTTTTAGCTGCCTGAACTGCTTTTCAGTGGCTGTCTGTCATTACTGTAAATGGGAGAATTAAGTTGCTGGAAATGGCATGCAACAGTGTGAGGGGAGACTGGTAAAGGATGAGTAACAGAGGACCTAAGAACCTAACAGATAAAAATCAACAGAGATACCTTCACACGCAGATTAACAATTAGAGTTGTATTTATCTTCTGCATTTAGATTAAACCCAGACATATCAACAGTCCAGCAGCACTTTTGCTTTTGTGAAATGTTTTTGTGTCTTCTTCCATCAATTTAAGATTTCAGTACTTTGGAAGAACTTAGTGAGGCTAAAAATTCACAGTTTATTTTTTAGAAATAAGGTGAGAGCTTTAAATCTTATTTGTTAAAGGTGTAGAATGCTATCAAGATATATATGGCAACAGAAGATCAAACCTAATGTGACATAAATGCACACAGGAAAAATTAAGTTTTCATGTATACTCAAGGCTAATCCAAAGCTATTTTTGGAGTGAAATGACATCCACTCGTTTCATTGAACTTTAGATCAGACATTATGTGCAAGTGATCTAACCTGATAATAAAATAAATTGTTCTAATGTGCATAAAAGATAAAATTGTGTGGTAGAAGAAACATTATGAAGAGATTGGTGGGGAGGGGTGGACTTAGTCAAACAAGCAAGTGAAATTACCTGTCCTTTGAAAAGCACAGTGTTACCACAGGTGATACCTGGATGTTGCATCTAATGTTTTTGTTTCTTTACTTCAGCTATATGGAAGCCTTGCTCTACCTTATCTATGCTTACCAGAATAACAAAGAACTCTTGTCCAAAGGCCCATACAGAGGGCATGATGAAGAGCTGATATCTCACTACAGACGAGAATGTTTGCTAGTAAGTGAAGGGTGAAGTATGTTTCCAAAAGTTGAAATTGCTGCATAGCTTTAACAGAATTAATTAGTAGGAAAGCGTGGCCATCATGTAAAACAAAATCAAACAAAACCCCCTTTCATTAACAAGTTAATACATAGACTTGTATAAAGGGGAAAAAAAAAGGTAAGAAGGTAAATATTATTCTCTCTTTTTTTTTTTTTTTGTAAGAATCATTTATGATTGTAAATATTTTGCTCACTGCCATCATGTCTGGGCTAGGTAAGAATAATGGTTGACAGTGTTAGTGAGCAGACTCACCCTGTTGCCACAGCTTGACAGGGAGACAAATAATTGGAAAAGACAGCAGGAAACAAGGTTTTTTTTTCCTTGGTTATGTCACTTCTAGCAATAGTGAGAAAACAAAAACAGGTGATAGGACCTCAGACTGGAAAGGAAGAGCTGCAAAGGTTAAGTTGGCAGGTATCAAATGAAGTGGCTTGAGGGGCACAAGATCAAGGGGTTTAATAGAGTATATGCATCATTGATGTAAATATTAAAGTGCAACTGTGGTTAATACAAATTACCAGATAGCTTTGTAGGAAGACTGTGCTTTAAAATAAACAAGCTAATGTGTGGTAGAATGTGAAATGCTGTATACTTAAAGGCTTTCCTTTTTTGTGGTGGTTTATGAAGAAACTAAATGAACATGCTGCAGCACTGTTTGAATCAGGAGATGATCAGGAAGTAAATAATGGCCTGATCATTATGAATGAGCTTATTGTCCCGTGTTTGCCATTACTACTGGTGGATGAAATGGAAGAAAAAGATATTGTTGCTGTGGAAGATATGAGAAACCGTTGGTGTTCCTATCTTGGACAAGAAATGGAACGTAAGTTATTTATTCATTAAGGTAGAAGGCCCTTGTGCTCCTTTTTTTATAAATGTGATTTTTTCAGTTCTTGAATTGAGCCTATATCTTCTGTGCCTTGGTAATGTATTTTGAGATACCCTGATTTTTGAATAATCCCATACATATTTAAATAAACAGTTTTTCTATATATCGCACTGGGGTATTAGGCCTTAAAGGAAACATGCTTTTTCGAACAGAAAAACATTTGTGGTATTAGACCATCTGAAAGGGCATTTACATTAACATTCTACGAGAAATCTGTATGTCCTAGTTATTGCTGGCAGACCTGAAGGAAGTAGATTATTCCAAATGAAACTCCTCTTCTTCCCACCCACAAATAAAAAGTCAATGTTGAGCAGAAAAAGGAGAATTCCACATGCAGACGTAAATGCTTATATTTGTTTTTCTTGGGTTTTTTGCAGCCAACTTGCAAGAAAAGCTGACAGATTTCCTGCCAAAACTGCTAGATTGTTCTACAGAGATTAAAGGTTTCAATGACCCGCCAAAGTTACCCTCCTACTCCACACATGAACTGTGTGAAAGATACGCCCGAATCATGTTGTCACTCAGTCGAACTCCAGCTGATGGAAGATAAATTCTGCAACCTTCCGAAGCACATTGTATAAACTTTTTTAGTTCTTAAACCTTGCCTTCCTGTCACAGGGTTTGCTTGTTGCTGCTATAGTTTTTAACTTTTTTATTTTAATAACTGCAAAAGAGAAATGACTGTACAAACTTTAGCCAGACTGCAAACAATTAAAGCTGAGAATCGCATGGCGCTCAGTCGTTTCAACCAGAATTGATGCAACATGCAAGTCTGATCATTATGGCAAAACAGCTTTTTTGCCACTTATCTGTTACAGTATTACTTTGCTTTTATCTTAAGATCCTTTACTTTATCAACAGCTGTCTGGATCATTTTGTGACTGCAACTACTTTAAGTGTCCAGTGCTGTGTAAATACATGGTACTTGGTAGCTTGTAAATGAAATGAAAGAATAAAGTTTTATTTATGGCTACTTCTGTGTTTGCAAGCAGATACCTTGTATATTGGTGTAAAATACGGGTATTTTTAGAAGAGATACAGTATATTGATGGGTTTCTCAATTTTATAGACAAGGTTCTTCAGGATTTATGGCCAGTTCAGTTACAGGTAGTCAGATATTACTGTATGTGAATATATTGAAAAACTGTCACAGTATTATACACTATGTTTTTTTGTAAATTCTTTACTGATCTGTATGATACTGCACCTTGAACACTTTCATGTGTGTGTGTGGCCATGCCGAATCTTCTGATAATAGGGACTGGCTTCTGAAGCAGACCAATAATGGCACCTTCCTTCTATTCTTAGGGGGAAAAAAAAAAATATATAAGTATTTTCAGTAGAAATATATTACTCTCTGAGCAAAATTTCTAGAAATTGATTTAAGTAGAAGAAATAAAGGTTTTTAAAAAGTGGAATTTGTGAAGCTTAAAAATTAATCCATTTTTTAAAATCGGTATTTTAATCATGTAAATGAACAGAAATAAAACCTTACATTAATTCCTTACTTGAAATGGGTTGCTATTGTTGCAACAATATCTCAGAAATCTTTTATCCGTCCTAATTAAATTTCTATTGGAAGTGAAAGAAAAGATCTATAGGGCTCATTTTGTAGAACTGAAATACTGTCTGCTTTTAATGAAGAAACTTAATTATTTTGTGGAAAAAGAAATTTAATGCATCCTTAGATAATCCTGTTATCTGACGCTATTTTGATTCCTACTCTTTATAGAGAACATTTTGTGTTAGAACAGTAAAATATGTGAATATTTGTTTGTATGTTTTTATTGGAGCGGCACTCAACTTTTCATTGAGTTTTCAAGTGGTGTTTATTCGAATATCTACTAATAAAAGAACACAGGGGGAGGGAAGGAGTGATCAAGTTCAGACCACCTAGAAATGTAGTGGGCATCTCATATGCCAGAAGAGACAGAGTTCGATCTTAGGACGTATCAGTCTTGAAAGTTGTTCACTCGAGAGATACTGGATCGCAATATACAGCAAATAGAGTGTGGCCTTCAATTCAAAATCTTTTTAGGGATGTTCTCTTCTGTTTTCAATATTGCAGTGCCTCATACTTTGTCAAACTATGCATTTATTTTATCAAATTTTTTATAAATACAATATTGAACTCCTACAAGTGCAGTACTACTCAGGAGCCTTTTTTTAGGTCTGAAACTATTGATGTGTGAAATACCACTTTTCAAGGAAAAATATGTGCATATTATGAAAAGGGTGAATATAAATTTTTAAAATATTTCACATTTTGCATCTGTTGCACTTTGAAATTCAAGAATATGCCTGCTTAGCACTGTGTATTCTTAAACAAGGTTTTGAACAGATTAGACTTCTCATTTGTCTTTTTCAATGGCAAAACCAATTAAAAGTGAAGGAGCAAATTAATTTTTTACTGCTAACAGGTTTTGAATGTGAATGTTTGTGAAAACTTGTAAGGAAAGCTCCCATCTAAACCTGCAGAAGCCAGTTACTCTCATCATCTGTGTAATCTTCCATGCCGAAGACGGGGTAAAAAGCACTCTTTTTAAGGTATAAAGAGGAAGAAAGTATTTAATTTGCTAAGAATATCTAAGATACTTAAAAGGAAGCAAACAAGGACAAGATTATTTGTTCGGTTTGTTTCAGTGTTTTTGTGTCTTAAAGTAGGAAAATAATCCATTGTAGTTCGTAGTACTAAAGATAAATACGTATCCTTCTGCAATGACTTGAATTTTTGCATTGAATTGAGAAGGTCTCTAGTAGAGCAGAAATATACATGTATCGTATGATTTTAATATCTTTTACATATCTTGTATGAATTTAAACCTTAATTTAAATCATTAGGATACTATTTTGTCTTAAGTATTGATTTTTTTTTTTTTTTTTTCACTACAATAAGATAGTTGATAGCTTAGATTCACCATGCCTAGCACAAAACCTGTGTAAGGCAGTAAAGGTTACAATTCATTTGGGTACCTAATAACCTGTGATTGAAGTACATAAGTAGGTATTTCTCTTCATTATGGGAATTATGAGATTTTTATCAGGCTTTTTTTTTTTTTTCAGTTTGTAGAACACACAAAGATTAAGGGAATTTAACCCAAATTCATTGAGTAAATCACCGTCACTGTGAAGGTGTTTTTTTTGCCAAAAGTTGCTTCATACTGTGGAGGACCCTGAAGGCACTGCAGTCTTTCAGTTATTTCAGTTGTTTCCCTCACCCATATGCCTTCTTTTTAGCTGACCTATCATATTGCTGCACTTTAACTGATATTGTGGTAGTACCAAAAATCCTGTTGTTTTTAGTTAAAGCTGCCATAGCAGATCTGTTCATTCCGTTCTAGCAGAAGACCATGAGCAGCAGCAGAATTAATCTGAACAAATGAAGAGGATTGATGGAGTCAATTTGTACTACTCAGATGTGATGATATTTGAAATCACACCAGATGCAAGGGGGTAGACAAGACTTTCATTACTGAGTCACCGTTGCTTTGTGGACAATCTGTACTTTAACTGCAGTGAATGACTGATGTAGTGAACAGATTTGCTCTAGAAAACGTGAAGTATAAGCATAGTCAAAAGCATACACTTCATATTCAGGCATTAAAAAAACAAAAATTTGATCATGTCTATGTTAAATATCTTTCAGATTATTTTAAGGCTACTCCAGTATGCATGTGAAGACTGCAGCTTCAGACAGGTCCCTGATATAAACAGTGGAACACAAAAAATAATCTGATACTGTCCAACAAACGTAAAGGTCCATAAAGAGAGTCCATGTTTGTTGTTTGTATTCCTCATTTTGTGCTGTTTCTTTTCTCAAAACCTATTGAGTCTCTGAAAGGCCTTATTTAAACACAAGTTAAGAATGTTGATGAAAAAATGAACCACCTTAAGTCTATAATAAATCACCTCATCTATGCAGCACTTTCCAACTTAAATATGTGCATTAATTTTTAAAAAATATATTCTGGTTTTGTGTCTAGAAGGATGCAAGAAAAATGGGTATTGGTTTTGGCATTGATAGGAAAGTGGTTGCATCTTTCCATTACTTGCTTCTGGAGGGGATATGAATATAGATATGAAAAAGCTCTTAGCAAAAGAGGTCTTTTTTCAAATGCAGTCAGTAGAATTCAAAAGGTCAGTGATTCTTTCAAGTGAAACAATTATTTTTCATGTGATTGATACCCAGTTTTTCCTTTAGGTATTGTGTCCTTGAAGGTCTTCTGGAATCCGGGGCTTGATGGATAAGCTATTAACTGAAAACACTCTTAAGTACTAAGGAGCATCTTCCTTTGTAGGCAGACTAATAGTATCTGTATTCCCCTAGTTGAGTTTTCATCAACAGAACATTCCGGTGGTTCAGCTTTTCTGTTTCAGTTTTGATCCTTGTGGAAGCGAAGCTACAAAACTTTTGCAGACACCTGTATTTCTTACAGCTCCAGCCATTGCTACCATATATGCATGTGCTTCAGGCTTCATTGTCATGCCCTTAAAATCTTGGACTTGGCTATGAAATTTTCTTCTTCATGAATTTCAGGTCTTCACTGTAAGTAGCAGGAAGAGACTCTCACTTCTCAGAAACAGCTTCTTGAGGCAGCACTTTGAAAGAATAGCTTGACTTGCTTTCTGGTGGTTAGGATCAGCCTAAATCCCCTTCTCACAGGCTGGGAAATGTACAGTGAGAAAGGCATATTTTCAGAATGGCATTCACTGGATGGATTCATCATGAATGTTAAGGACTTGTCATCTCTCCCTTCATATCTTAACTGAAGTACCTCTCAAATAAAGGTTTGGGCTCCATGGATCTTTCACTTATTTTATCTTTTACTGTCTCCCTGTCCTGTTGTTCCCCATTTAAGTCACTTGAGTATCCACTTTCTAGGCTTTCTAGTTAGCTTGGTTTTTGCTTCATCATCTCATCTAACTGCTGTGCCTTTGCTACCAGGTGGAGCTAGTGATAGGAAACCACGATGCTTTGCTTCTATCTGATCAGTGTGGGCTTTGATTTGCACCTCTGCAGGCTCCTGAGTGCTTTTCTTGGAACCGCTCTGGTGTATATGCCTGTGCAGGATCTGGGGGTCAAATAACACCAACCACACACATGCTGTCTGGCAACTCAGCATCTGAGCGCCTGAAATAGGAAAGTTATGGATAGTTAGTTCAAGCTGCAGGCTTTGTATAGTCTCTTGGCACACTAAAAACCCAAGTAAATCATTTGTTGGAGATAGTCTTAACCGAGCATTATGAACTGGGCACTTCAGAAGCGTGAGGGGTGTCTCGTGCACTGTATCTCGGCACTATCCAGGTTTATGAAGGCTATAGAGGCTATTCCTGATGTTGAAAAATCTTCAGTTTACCCTGATCCTCACGCTTTGTCTTCAATTATTAAAACTGCAGTCAAACAAATTTTGGCAAAAAGCAGCGATGTCTTGCTGTGCTGGTTTGATATCTGTGGAGTCCCTACCCATAGCTGTGTTCCATATCTAGGTATTTCCTATCACTTTGTGGGACTGTATCTTCTTCATTATCTGTGTTTAAAGTTCTCTAAATCCATTTGTATTTCACGGACATGCAGGCAACAGGGAGAGAGCAATAATTCCTGTAGATTTCCTTCAAGAAACAGAGCTTTTGTCTGTGGCCTTAATCTGTAACAGTGAAACTTTTAATTGAGTTAGTGCACAACTGAGGGCTTGGAAAAGCTGTGGGAGTTTTGGGAGGGTTTGTTTTGTTTTGTTCTGTGGTGGTTTTTTTTTTTATAATAGCTAATTTTATAATATATTTATAATCTTATAATAGCTTTTTATAATAGCTAATACAGAATAATAATGTTTTAATAGTTTAAGGTAATACATTCTTGTAATCTGATTCTGAAGCTCTTCTGTCTGGTATTTAAGTTTTGAAGCATGAAGCACATTCTTTTAAAAAAAAAAAAACAACCTAACAACCTAGCCAAAATACCCCTCCCCACAAAATCAAATAACAAAATCCCCCTTTCTTGAGGGAGATTTTGAACAAGTATGTTCTGTTTTGGAATACATACAATTTCCCTTTGAATTTCTGAGGGAAGATTTGTTATCCCCAATGCCTTTGAACATGAGATTAAGACTTGTCGTTTTGGTACAGACACTTGTTCCACTCTCAGCTAATGGTCGTTTTAGTTATGTAGTTGTTGCAAGGTACTTGAACAGACGATTTCATGCTTCAGTTTTCATCTGTAGGATGGAATACTCAATATCTTTTGCATACAAAGATGTATATTGCTGTGTTTTAAGAATTCACTCCCTTTCCCCTTTTTCTTGGTCCAGTTTAATCCATGCACTGGACAAGTAAAACAGTACTGATTTTGTTTCCCATTGTTCTTGTCTTCTCCACTGAAGACAGTGACATCTCTGTGTTATCTGGGCTTTTAAAGAGATTTTGTAGTGGTTTGTGCTCTGTGAAATTGTTTAACTGAGATGGAAAGCAATGGAGTTAATTACCTGCTGGTTGTAGCTGACAGAGAAGAGCCATAATGATGTTTCCTAATTAGTAACAAAATTAAATAATTTCTCCCTTGACACAGTGCCACACAAGATTAGGAAAGCTGGGTATCATTTCTAAGAAAATAGAAGCCACAAGGTAAAATCAGGCAAGTGTTAAAACCAGCTATAATCCCTTAGGGAGGGCAATTGCATGCATAATATGTTTGTTCTCCTGTCTTTTTTCCTAGAGTAGGCATACAACTAAAAATAACCAGAAGTATTTATGATGGATTTTTATCTGCTGTGTAGTAATTTTATGGGTATTTTGCTTTATGTATGTTTTCTTTAAAGAGCCTTGTTTTCTAAATGCATAATGTGAATTCTTGGTGATAAGAAAGTATGATGAGTTCAGATGTCTTATTTTCTATAAGAAGTTCAGTGAAGTTGGGAAAATTTGCAGTTATCCTCAGTTATCTCTATGCGGTTATTTGGCCAGTTCTCCACTGCCCCAAACAAAGAACTTTTGAAACTAAGTATTGGGCTCAGGGCAGACTGTTATGTTCTCTCTTTTTTAATCAGTTGTTTGGCAAAGAGGTTTACGAGAGGTCTGAGGTAGCTATCAAATACTGGTAAGATCTGCCTAAGAGTGGAAGAGAGGCTAGAGGGGCTAATAATATAGCTTGGTTAAAACCAAATTATTCCATCTTAATAGCAGAAATAGTGAGACAAATTAGTTTAAAGTGGTGTGCTAGTGGTTATAAATGCTGTTTACAAGCCCTCTATAAAAGGGTGTTGTACAAAGAATGTCTAAAGGGAAGTTCTGGGCTATGAGTAAATGTGGAGGGCTTCTAAGTACTGTAGTCTTAACACCTCTTTCCAGAGTGAAAGTATTGTGAGTTTGATCCCTGCAGAGATCAGAAGAGAAAATGGGAGGTGTTACCAGCTACAGAAGCACCCAGCGGTGTGAATGGACAGAGATAATCCATCAGGATTTCTGCAGAGCAGGAGAGGGAAGGCTGCTGTGTTCCCTCATCTTTCTTTTGATCAATTGCAGGCTCTTTGCCCAGAGGAGACTCGATGCTTCTCAGCAATGTGGGCAAAGCTGGGTTTGGCCATGAGAGGTGTAGGAGCAGGGCTCCATTCTGCTGTAGAAGAGGGAGAGAAAATGGGTGCGTTTTGGACAGGAGCCCCAGGAAGCTAGGCATGCCATTTCTGGAAGTGGGGAGGGTGGCAACAGTTGGGAGAAGCCCTTTCTTTTCCATAGGAGTCACTGTCTGCCACCAGCCATTCCTCTCCTTCCCTTTGGCGGAGCTGCGACTCCAGGCTCGTGCACTGGCAGAGCGGGTGCAGAGTTCACAGGTCTGTCCAGCAGCAGCCTGGTTCAGTGGCTGAGTTCCTGCTCTGCCGCTCTCCTGCTTAGTGTCCCACCTGCAAGCTCCTTTTTACTTAAAGTCCCTTCTGAGCCTCTGCTTTCTGCAGTACTAGCCCGGTTGGACGAGTGATGTTCTTGTTTCCTAAATAGTGAAGCCGAGGAGCCTATATTAAACCAGCGCTCATCTGGATCCAACTGTGAGTAGTCTCAGCCACACTGTAATTGACAGACTCTTGGCAATGTATATCCTTCCTTCAAATTTTACACCATTTTCAGATTTTGTCAGTTATTGTTTATATTTCAGCTCACTGACGAAGAGGTCTTTGCAGGGCTCAGCTCCTTCCCCTCCCCTCACTAGTAATGCTTGCTCTGGAAAGAAGTTACCAGTAACAAGAAACCTGTATATCATGACACCACCTAAACATCTTTGGAATGAAACATAAACTTTTGGTCTTACAGCCATCTTGGGCAGCGTTAAGAGCTACAAGACTGTAATGGGATAGCTCCTCTGGTGGTCTGTGGTCTCCTCCCATAGGTAGCGATGGAGCTGCCTGGACTATTTGGTGCAGTTAGACTTGGCACTAGACTTTCTTCAACATCAGCACAGTGTGCTCTTGTGAAATAAGTTTTCATCGTTCTCCAGAGTAATAGCAAATGTCCTGACAGTAGTAATAGCAAATGTCCTGACAGTAGTAATAGCAAATGTCCTGACAGTAGTAATAGCAAATGTCCTGACAGTAGTAATAGCAAATGTCCTGACAGTAGTAATAGCAAATGTCCTGACAGTAGTAATAGCAAATGTCCTGACAGTAGTAATAGCAAATGTCCTGACAGTAGTAATAGCAAATGTCCTGACAGTAGTAATAGCAAATGTCCTGACAGTAGTAATAGCAAATGTCCTGACAGTAGTAATAGCAAATGTCCTGACAGTAGTAATAGCAAATGTCCTGACAGTAGTAATAGCAAATGTCCTGACAGTAGTAATAGCAAATGTCCTGACAGTAGTAATAGCAAATGTCCTGACAGTAGTAATAGCAAATGTCCTGACAGTAGTAATAGCAAATGTCCTGACAGTAGTAATAGCAAATGTCCTGACAGTAGTAATAGCAAATGTCCTGACAGTAGTAATAGCAAATGTCCTGACAGTAGTAATAGCAAATGTCCTGACAGTAGTAATAGCAAATGTCCTGACAGTAGTAATAGCAAATGTCCTGACAGTAGTAATAGCAAATGTCCTGACAGTAGTAATAGCAAATGTCCTGACAGTAGTAATAGCAAATGTCCTGACAGTAGTAATAGCAAATGTCCTGACAGTAGTAATAGCAAATGTCCTGACAGTAGTAATAGCAAATGTCCTGACAGTAGTAATAGCAAATGTCCTGACAGTAGTAATAGCAAATGTCCTGACAGTAGTAATAGCAAATGTCCTGACAGTAGTAATAGCAAATGTCCTGACAGTAGTAATAGCAAATGTCCTGACAGTAGTAATAGCAAATGTCCTGACAGTAGTAATAGCAAATGTCCTGACAGTAGTAATAGCAAATGTCCTGACAGTAGTAATAGCAAATGTCCTGACAGTAGTAATAGCAAATGTCCTGACAGTAGTAATAGCAAATGTCCTGACAGTAGTAATAGCAAATGTCCTGACAGTAGTAATAGCAAATGTCCTGACAGTAGTAATAGCAAATGTCCTGACAGTAGTAATAGCAAATGTCCTGACAGTAGTAATAGCAAATGTCCTGACAGTAGTAATAGCAAATGTCCTGACAGTAGTAATAGCAAATGTCCTGACAGTAGTAATAGCAAATGTCCTGACAGTAGTAATAGCAAATGTCCTGACAGTAGTAATAGCAAATGTCCTGACAGTAGTAATAGCAAATGTCCTGACAGTAGTAATAGCAAATGTCCTGACAGTAGTAATAGCAAATGTCCTGACAGTAGTAATAGCAAATGTCCTGACAGTAGTAATAGCAAATGTCCTGACAGTATGTGCAGCAGGGTTGTGCAGATTATCATGCTGCATATAGGAAGCTACTTTTACACGTTAAGTCCTCGTGTTACAAATTCCAGCATTAGTAGGTCTTGTACACCAGAGAAAGATAAACACTTGGGTGTTAAAATGACATCAGACAGACTGCAAGTGAACACAGATATGCTGAAAATGAAACCTTTCCTTTCTGAAAAGCCTTATGTGGTGACAACCTAATGATGAGGAATACAATTAATGCACTTGGAAGTTTCCTATTCAAGTTTGACCAAGCTCTTACCTACTGTATCACAGTATTTTAAAAGTTTCTATTTCTTACCTTAAATGGCTCATCTCCCTAAACCAGGAATCTGAAAATTTTCATGAAGTGCTCACTGTCAGTCTGTACATGCTATTTCTTGTTTTAACTTTTCCGTTGAGTTTTTCAAATGTCCTACCTAGGAAATCACTTAAAACGAATGCATTAATTTGGACAGCCTTTCTTAGAGTGTATAAACTGTTACGTGTTACTGACAGTGCTTTTACATTGCAGATTTTACAGTGTCTGTGGCTTTTTGTCTGAACTGGGTTTGTTTTGGTTTTATGCTTGTTGTACTTTTCATGTTTTCTAGAGTCTTTGCAAGTGATCAGTCCAGAGTCTCTGGCGAAGTGTAGCCTCAGGGAAGAGGGTCGGCTCGGGCCTGCGGTGTATCACTGCCGCCCTCCGTTACAAACGCGAATGCTTCTCTCGGCGATGGAGGCGGCTGTTTATCTGGGCTGGCTGCGGGCTTTTAATCTCCAGGGGAAAAGGATTCCGAAATATTTTACATTTCTTCTGCCTGCACAGATTTACTGAAAGTACCGCACTGTGGCTCTGGGTGAGGGGAAACTGCAGGCCGACAGCCGGAGGGCGTTGCTTGCGCTCGGGGCGCGGTTCTGCAAGACCGGGGGTGCCCCCTGCGCTTGGGCTGAGGGTGTGCGGCTCGGGCAGGCGGGCGGTGCCGCTCCCGGCCCTTGCGGGCCACCGGAGCTTTACCCGCGGCAGGGCCTGCGGAACGCGCGGGAGGGCTCGTCCGCGCTGCGCGGGAGCCGCGTGACGGCGGCGGCAGCGGTGCCCGGCGGGGCGGGGGGGGGGGGGGGGGGGCGGCTCCACGGGTCCTGCTCGGCGACCCCGGCCCGGCCCGGCCTGGGGACCGCGGCTGCCGCCGTCCCGCGGGGCTGGAGGGACCCTGCCGGGGGCGGGGGGGCTCTCCCGGTGCTTCTGCTTCGGGCTCGCCTCCTGCCAGATTCCTGGTGGGGAGCGGCGGGCGGGCCCTCTGGGTGCTCCGCAGTGGACCCCGAAGGTGGTGGGGGTGCGTTGGCGTCCGTGCGATCGGTGGGCAGCGCTTAGTGCTGAGCTTCGCTCGGCCTGGGCAGAAAGGCACGTCAGCGGGCCCGCGGCCGTGACTTTTTTTTCTCTCATGACGCTTCGCACCAGCTGCAGCAAGGGAAAATAATTTCACACTCTTTGCTGATGTCGTCATGCGAATAGGAACAATTTCTTCATTTTCCTTGAGCTGGAAATAAGGTGTAGATTTTACCAGAGGAAGTATGAAGTGATGAAGTGTTTTGTTTGGGCAGGCAGCATCTTCCAGTAGTTTGTTCTAATGGCTGTAGTTGGTGTTGCCATTCATGCTAAACAGCTTTCTGATTGTAAAATGGCCAGTGATCGATAGCGCCACGTTTTTAGTCATGGGTCCTCTTGCACTAAAATTCACTTTTTGATTGGTACCTAGCCCATGGCTTTGGCAGGAGGTGCCAGCTCCCAAGAAAGCATTCCTAGGAAACTGGTGTGGGGCTTCACGAGCCCCTGGCGTGCTTGTGAACAACAGAAGGGGGGAGTAGTTCATTAGAAGACATTTAAAAATAATCGGACATACTGTGAATTTAATTCTGTCTTGAGGTTGTGTGCTGATGACAGATTCAGGATAGCCGTATACTGGAAGTTTCTGGGAGCTTTTGTTGGTTTTTTGTTTTTTTTTTTTTTTTTTCAATTTCTTGGAAAATAGTTATTTCATTTACTTTTTTTTTTTTTTTTTCTTTTTTTATGGCTGCTGTCCATGCCTAGCGGGGAAGAGAAAGAATAGTTTTTGAAATGGTGGAATGAGGTTGCAGATGGGTGTCTCGAGCCAGTTACCTACTAATGAGTTAGTGGGTTAGTAACTAAAAGGTTTTTTTCTCTGTTTGGAAATGCATACATGTGAAGAAGCAATAGTGAAAACAAGATGATCTGACTTGGTCCAAGTCACAAAGAAAGAATTCCACAGAGATACCTGAGTGAAGAAATAAAATTGCTGTCTATAATCTTGAGCACCATGTTTTTAACTGCTACTGTTCCTAGCAAATCAGGTAATTTTGACCCAATGTGCCACACTTAGCTGCTCAAAAAATGGCAGGTTTGTCTCTATTCTGGCAGTATCACTTGCCTGCTTGTCAGGGTTGAGGTATCAGCATCGTGATACTTCAGTCATGACAGTGGTACACAAAATCTGTGGCTTGAGCTTTTCTGCAGCAGTTGAACTTGCTCTGAAGAAGGTGTCATCGCAGTGTCTACCTGAAAACAGAGGTGATAGCAGTCTCCAGCATTGTATTCAGTGCCTACAGAAAAACGAAGAAGAGATTAATCTTTATTGTGTTCACCTAGTTTTGAGATTTAGTAGGCAGACCAAAGATTACTTTAGCTAATTAGGCTCCTTAATTGGATTTTAGAAGTTATTAACCTTTTAAATAGGCTTTCCAGAGTGATATGTCAGCATGTACTGAGCTAATTTGCAGACAGCTATTGGTTCCACTTGCGGAGCTGACAGGCAGAGGGCAGGCAAGGGTCAGGTGGCTCCTTTGTGAAGGAAGGGCAGGGAAAACGCCTGGGGCCCTGCCTCACCATGGCCAGGGGTACAGGAGAGGAAGGCTGTGCCCTGGCAGCAAGTGCTGGAGTGCAGGTTCGCAGCATGTAATGCTGGGCTGGGTGTGTGCCCAAGGAGCTTTCTGCCTCACCTTCTGCATTGCTTACCACTTACAAAACTAGCTGGGATTTTACCAGGAGACTGAGTGAAGAAGGAATACTCTCCTCTGTCATGCCTTCATGTTTGCCTTTCCTGTGGAAGAACAACAGTTTCTTCATCCCACAGACAGTAAGGAGTTCCTTGTGTGCAGAACCCCAAGATGCACATTACAGAGTACTGAAAATGACTGGCCAAGGCTGGGGGGAGGGAGGCAAAAGCTACGAAGGAACATAATACTGGACACATTGGAAAGTACAATTAGTCTTGTACAATTTTTGGACCAGGACTGTTGGTGACTCTTTAATTCTTGATGAATTTAAGTGGTGCCCAGTGTTTGCTCTTTTGTGCCACTCAGTCCCATGTGTGCAAGCACTGTATGAAAATGTCAGAGATGACCTGAGATACTTAGATATGATCAAAGTCATAAAGATGGATGGAATTTGTGTCTGCTTTAGCATATCTACAAGAGCTTTCCTGGAAGTATTTTCTCCTTGCCTGATGTGTTTTGGGACTTCTGAAATCTTCTCTCTTCCCTTAACAACCTAATAGTTTATAGAGTCATATGATTAAGCAAGAAGATACACATTTATTTACTCAAACGCCATATTAAATAGAAGCCAAATTTACAGCACAAAGTTTCTGATACTCAGTTTTCATATATCAACAGGAAGTTTAAAAACCCCAACTCTCAAGACCTGTTGCATTTTTCTTTCTTGCCATAGTAAATGCTTTTTCACTGCTTGTAAGTTACAGCACTCTATGAGAGCTGGAGAACTGAGGCCAGCACTAGGCCGTTTGTGGCGTCCATGCTGAAGAGCTGCTATTTGATGCATTTCATTAACCCAGCAGCTGTTCTGTGCTTGCTGCTTTCCTTCCTGCTTTCTTGACCAAGGGTGATGTTCTACCTGCTACACAGAGCTCAGCCTTGCTGTCCCGGCCATGTCACGCTGCTGATTGCTGGCAGCACGTCATACAGCTGTCAGGCTGGTGACGATAGACTTCTGTTACTTTGCAAATAGAAAGCTCGAGGGCTGACAGCAGTCCTCAGCTTCCAGCCTGCTCTATCAAAATGCTGGCACTGAATAGAAGGAAATATGTCATGCTTCTGATGCTGAGCTTTTTGTGTAGTCCCACTTCCAAGTGCTTTGCTGAAAAGTCACAGTAACTTTTTTCAGTTGCCCATCATACTCATTACAAAATATTCAGAGAAGATTTACCAAAAGTCAAGGGTGGAGTTAGTGTGTGCAGTAATAACACTCAGTTCTTTTATCACATGGGTCTTTGTTCTTTTTATACAAGTTTGCTGGGTGTAGCCTGGAGTGAGCAACTTGTAGCTATTGAATGCCAGACTGAGATAAGGAATTTCTCATAATGGAGTACGTACAGTGGTGGGAGAAATAAGATAAAAAGAGCCTATATTTTTTTATAAACTCCGGACAAACAGTACTTTACCTGTCCTTACATTATTACCAGCTATATGCATGCCTTATTGCAGAATGAAAGTGCAGCAGATTGTTTTTTGTCATTATAGTCTTTGCTGTTATTAAGCTACTTCTAGATATACTGGGAGACTTCTGAACTGATTCACTGTCCTGTGTGTTAAAGCTAACCTAGTGCAGCACTATCCCCTCTTCATGTATCAAGGCTTGTAAGTCTTTTGTGTTGTTCATTCAGCAAAGTTTATGCTGTAATGGAAACGCGCAGTGGGAATCTACAGTTGTAACCTGTACAGTCTGAAATGGCGCACATTTGGAAAAATATTAATATGTTGTAATGAGGAGTTGTAAATGTATGAAAAATGGATTCCTGCCCTATTCTGCGTCTGAAGGACTGATGACACAGTTCTTGGAAATGTGCTTTCAATTTTGGAGAGCCAAGTATTGTCTGTCGTAATTTATGACCAGGTATCCCTGAGCAAATAGAGCCTTTCAGCAGTTGGACCTGACACTCCCTTGAGGCAAGGACGAACACAAAACTTGGAGATGTGTAGTCTCATCATCACCTTCTGGTTTGCATTAGAGTATATTCTTGAAACCCCAGCTGAGAGAAGAGTTCTGCTGTTAGTGTACTAAAATCATTAATGGTAAGAGTGAATACCTGTCTTGAACATCTTTTAATTTTAAAAGACAGAGTGGAGAAAGATATGACCTCCCCAGTGTAGGGAAAGGAAACTGAGCAGAAATAAAAGAAAAATAAGGTTAGGCCATGTGTTTGAAGACTACATTTCTGATTGGGGTATTCAATCTTACTTCTAGAACCGCTTCTAGAGAAGCCAATTGAATGCTTCCTCTTTCCTACTCAAAAAAGTCTGAAATATGTTAAAAATGAGTCTTGATTATGTACTGCCAAGCCAGCCTTCATCTCTTTTTCCTATAGATTAAACAGAACAGTTGCTGCTGTAGTCTGGGATTGGCACAAATATGTGTGTGTTTGTGTGTATTCGGATTCTTCACGAAGGAGAAAATGGAATATACTGTTGTGAGAGACAACTATGTTGAGAAAAAGACCAAAACCTTCAGACTCACATTTTAGCAAGTTCTGGATGGCTGTTGGTTGCGACGTAAGCAGATTTGTTTGCAAGAGCTCAGTGGTTCCATTTTGAAAGCTGATAATATTTTTGTTCAGAGCTACTTGGACCTCTGCAAATACGCAACCTTAAAAATTATTTAAAGATTTTTTTTTTTGTTATGATTTTAAAAAAAATTAATAATTTAAAAAATCACTTTGAAAAGTCATGAAGCATATAAAAAGTGTAAAAGAAACTGAAAAATCTATAGAGATAATAGGTCAAATACAAGTATGCAGGTTTTGGAGTGCTGTGTGGAGCAAACACACCTTCCAGAATGTTAGTTAGCCTTCGGTATCTGATACATTCACACTCCAAGTGTAATCTGTGTTTCTTCTCTTGAATAGCATTGTCACTTTGTAGGTTATATGAAAGAAAAAGTTATTTCCAATATACTTGAAAGAGAATAACACTTAATTTTAGAATAACTGTAATGTCAAAGTCAATTAAAATTCAGTTTTATTATACTCATATTAAAACTGCTGGAGTATGTGCACCACAGGGAATTATTCAGCTATTAGCTATTTCTGTGCTAAATGAAATTTCAGCTAAGCTATTTTTTGGGGGTGAATACTAAAGAGAAAAGTGGGACTTAAACTGTTATTTTCAGCTTCTAGCTTGTACCTTTTTTCTCTGTTAAGACTTTTGTGTCCCAAGTGAACTGTAAGATTCCAGAGGTCAGGAATGTTTTGTGCGTGGCTTTTTGCATGGCTGCCATGGATCACTGTTTGCATAAACAGCAGCAGCAACTTGGATACCAATCCAAAAGAACCTTGCTGAAAGGAGCATTTAGATGCAACTGGTCCTAGGATCCAGCTTTTAGTCCTTATTTAGTTGTACTTCTCTCCTTCTGAAGGAGGGAGAAAAAAAAAAAAAGAGTTGCTGTCATCACTCCTGTCGGAATTAGTTGCTTTCCAGTCCTCTCAGTTGTAGTAGATGAAACCACTGTGCAAAATCCTCTTGGGAGTAAGTGGTGTAAATGCACCAAGACAACTCTTTCTCTGTGGTGCCTGAAAAGTTTAGAAGAGAGAGATCTGAATCTAGACTGCTACTGTATTGATGCTGCCGTGGAAACCAGACAGCTTCACAGGAGTGCTTTCAGGCAACTGATGCTTCCTTGCAAAAGTCTTGGGCACTGGGCTGTTGAGACTGCTAGGTAGCACCCTAAGCCCCTTGCCTTACCAGGATTCCTGCTGTGGTACAGACGTGGAAGGAAGACGAGTTTTAGCAGTTGTTAGTCCTGTTAGTTTCTGGTGCTAAGTGCTTCTGGTGCTCTTTTAAAAATAATAATCATAAAAACAACCTGTGTGTCAATATTTTGCTTTACAAGCTAGCACTGAATATAATCCTGTAATTTCCTTCTCCAGTTCTCAGAGTTAAATGCCCTTCTTGATTTCTGAAGTGGAGGAAATGTGCAGTTTCCAATCCCAGTTTTAGAAATTCTGTTATCTCTGTAATCATGGAAGTCAAAGAACAACATTAGACACATGTAAAACATGATTTTCTTTTTTCTTTCTGTACTGCATTCCCAACTGCTTTTTCTACAATCCTATTGAGCAATTTGAGGAAAAGTTTTAAGGGCCAGAACAATTCATGTACAAGTTAAAAAGTTTTTATAAAAGGAGTGCCAAAACTAGGAGAATATGTATGCAGCAATACGAAGCTTTGAGTATATCGCTGCTTCGCTTTCCTTAACTGGTATTCTGATACCAGTTGCATGTTTGTAAGAAATAGTATAATTTATTTTAAGAAAATAGCATTTGAGAAGAAAAATTATTATTCTGACATCAGAAATGAATGAAGCAGTGAGGTCTTTAATGGTTGCAAAAGAATATTTTTATTTTATTTTGTTTTAGGGTGAGTTTCAAGAGAGACACTACTACAGTAAACAGCTGAGTATCATTGACAATAGGGGACAACACTTAATTTCCCTAAACCTTCTTTGAAAATTCTTTCTAGGAGATGAGGAAATGTTTAAGCAATAAGATATATGAAAGCTGTCTGTTCTTCTTTCAAAAACAAGCATGTGAACTATAAATACTTTTACAAACGTGTTCCTCTTATGCAGGTCTGCAAGTTTTGATGATACCTAAGCAATGTGTGCGCTTTGTTCTGCAATAGTCATGTGAATTTACCCATCCTTCTAGCAACAATGTAAAGCTATATCTATACTATTTTAAATATTGCTTTTTTTTTAAAAAAAAATTATCACTCGATCATCTGGAAGTCAGACCGGATGTATTATTAAATTTTGACTTTTCAGAGCCTTAGTCAATCATTTAAGACATTGAGGAATTTTATCATATAGACCTGGGAAGCACTGTACCCTTAGCATGACTGCAAATACTGCATTTTACTATTAGTTCAAAAATCTGATAATCCTATTCCTTAAAAAAAGTTATATTTTCTTTTTTTTTATATTTTCAGGGAATTGAGGGGGCATTCTAGGAATAATGAAGATGTTCTAATGGAAGATAACTTGCTCTTCTGATGAAAGTATTTTCTCGCTCATGTCATATGAAATGAGTGTTAACATCGTAAGCAGTCAACTTTTGTTCGCATGTGCCTTAGGTAAGATATTTTATGTTTTGGGTTCCTATTTTTTTTTTTTTTTGCTAGTGGAAGATGGAACTGGGCACTCCTTTCTTACACTGACACAATGTTCAGCAAACTGAGACTTCAGAAGAATAGTCATATACTTGCATGTTTTTTAGTAAGTTAAAACAACTTTGGAGTGTTTGCAGTGGATATGTGAACCTGATGATGGTATTAAAATAGCACGAAGTGCAGTTTCTACTGTAAACAATGCTTTAATAATGTTTTTATTAAATTATCTTAAGATTTATCACAGAATCATAGAACTGTTTGGGTTGGATGGGGCCTTAAAGATCCTCTAGTTCCAACCCCCTGCCATGGGCAGGGACACCTTCCACTAGCCCAGGTTGCTCAAAGCCCCATCCAGCCTGGCCTGGAACACAGCCAGGGAGGGGACAGCCACAGCTGCTCTGGGCAACCTCTGCCAGTGCCTTACCACCCTCACAGTAAAGGATTTCTTCCTCACATCTAATCTAAATCTACACCCTTTCAGTTTAAAACTGTTAACCCTTGTCCTGTCACTATACTCCCTGATAACCAGTCCCTCCCCATCTTTCCTGTAGCCCCCTTTAAGTACTGGAAGGCCGCTATAAGGTCTGCCCAGAACCTTCTCTTCTCCAGGCTGAGCAACCCCAACACTCTCAGTCTGTCCTCATAGAGGAGGTGCTCCAGCCCCCCAGTCATTTTTGTGGCCTCCTTTGGACCCACTTGGGCATGTCTGTGTCCTTCTTATGTTGGGGGCCCCAGAGCTGGACGCAGCACTGCAGGTGGGGGGTCTCACGAGAGCAGAGGGCAGGGCAATTTAAGATTATACGTCATATAACCCCATATTGTTTAATTGTTGGCCCCCCACCAACTGTTTCATAAGGTGTCACATACTTTGGGACAGTTTCTAGAGACTCTTCTTCCTTAAATGTGTTGTGTGGTTATGAGATTCTGATATACTTCAGTTTTCTCCTCCAGTTGAAGTCTTTGCTCTGTGAGGTGCTTTTCTTGTGTTGAGGCAGAGCTAAATGAGCTCTATGGAGGAATTCAGCATGGGTGAGCAGTAAGCCCTTATGTTGCTGGTAGACTTGGAAGGAAAAACCTGCTGGTTCTGTAAGTCCAAAGGCCTCAGGATGTTAAAAGCTGGGAGCATATAGTAGAGGAAGAATCACAATAGGCTTGCCTCTGTGTTTCCTCTAGGCTTCATTACTGGATAATGTCAGGGGCAGGATATGGGGCTGGAAGAGCTTTTGGCCCTGGCCAGTACAGCTCTTTTTATCTTTCTGTTACCTGATGCATCTGAGCTTTTCTGTCTGCCTGATGGTGTGACATGGTCTTTGGTGGCGAGTCCTCTGCTGCACCTTAGGATCCACCCAGAAGGGTTGGGATGCAAAGCTACACTGCACCTTCTGTGGTCATTTTCTGCCCATTTCTGCAAGAGCAGATGCAGCTGTGTTAAATCTTTCCTGCTATTTCCTGACCCTCTATCAGCAAGTGAAAAACATTCCCTGTGTGGTGCTTGGGTAGGGAAATAATAGAAAGTAGTTAAATTGAGAAACTTCTTTGGCCAGCTGTACTTTGCAATATCTCTCAGTAGAAGGCATTTGTTGTCTTTCTCCTGTCTAAACCAAGGCTGAAAATTAATTTGAATGTCCTCTAGCCATGCAATACCTCTGGGAATGAATCCTATAAAACCGCCTGTATCAGGCCTGTACAAATTGTAGACCTGCTTAGTCTGAATGAGCTTTAACTACATTATGTTATACAGAATAATTAGGAGAAAACCAAAATGCAATTTTGTCTGAAGAATGGCAGTTCTGGGGCTTTACCTCACCTATAGCCTTGCAAGGCTTTTAGTGTCCTGACAAGCAATCTGTCAGAGCAGGAATGTTGAGTGCATTTATTTTTTACTTCAGTTCTTTTCTTACAGGAGCTCAAGTGACTCCACTGAAACTCTGGCATTTATCACGGGCAAAATTAGGTCAGAAGAGAGCACAGAGGTACTGAACTGGAAAGAGATAAATTCATCCTCAGAAGGAAAAAAAAAAAAAAGTCTCAACCTGAAAACTTGGGTTTGTCTACTCTACATAAGGTAAGACTTTCCTAAGTGATTTTTCCAGCCAAGCTAACGGTATCTTTGATAGAAATGTACTATCAAATGCTATAGGAAGAATATTAAATATTTTTTGATGAGCTATATAATTTCAAGTAACTAAAGAACAGTTTGTTTCCTAAGTGTAAACAAAAGCAGCCTAGGGATGAATCTGTTCCAGTTTGGTCTTATGGTTAGTGTCCAATCACACAAGCTGCTGATAACGTTAGGTAGCAGCAAGAGCGGTGGGATTTATTTGTCATTATTGGGTTGTTATTGGGTACCTTGCTGCAAGCTTCTGCACGTGGAAGATAAGGCAGAAGCCGTTCAGCTATTTCCTGATCAGGAGAAAGCACTTGACGGAGCTCTGGCCACCAGGCTGACTCTGAGAGCGAACAGCTGAGGTGACCAGTGACCCCAAAAATATTTAAATGCAGCATGAAGCAAGTCAGCAAAACATGTGGTTCCAGATGTTCAGTGGTTTGTGTCAAATCAGGGTTATCAATAGAGTCCATGTAGTCTGAGTGTAAAATATCTGAATAGAAGCACCTCTAATCTGACATTCGCACCCTAATACTGAATCCTCATACTTCAGGCTAAATTTAGCAGTTTAGAAAAAGATCTAGTCCCATTTTGAATGCAAATTACATACTAGTTAAAAAAAATAAATCTAGCTGAATGAAGATCTTGTTTTCCCTCATCTCTTAACAAAACTTTATGTGGGAGTATATTGTAGCTATGCAAATTGATTTTGACAAAACTAGTAGGTGTTTGTTTAAGAACATCACATCACCAAGTAATTTCTAATAATAGCTTAACTTCTGATATTTCTGATATTACAAATTATTTTTGTGAATCTTTTTAAACAAGTTATCAAATAGTTATGTAAAAGCATTTGCTGTATTTGTAGCTGTATCTTGAGGTGTCAGACACTAACTTTTTTAGCTAATTTATTTTAAGAATCATTATTTAATTTAGTATATCCTATAGTAAAATCAGATTTTGAAAGGTAAGGACAGACTTTTTATAAGGTCGGTAAATCAGAGTTACTCTGTTAAGATCCTGCTGATATTGCTAGAACATATAATTAACCAGCTTCTAAAGAATTATCACATCTGTGTATGGGAAGACTAAATCACTGAGGTAGAGAGAACAAGACCTTCTTAATGTCCTTGTAAATAACATGGAAAATCTGAAGATTTGCCTGGGAGCCAATGTAAAAGAAAAATCTAGTTTAATGTGCTGACCTGATTCTGTTCCTCTTGGTAACCTTGCTATAAGTTTTTAAATCAGATTAAGTATATTTGAGAACCTAATAGGAAGAAGTATGGATAATGAAATGCAAAAAAAATATTGATAATTCTGAGTTTGCGGTTGGGGTTTTTCTGCTGTGGTTTTCTTTTTTCTTTCAAATATAGCAAATGATTTTAGAGCATAAGTATATATGCACCAAAGTATATGTGTTTTCACGTGCTGTCACTTAAGTTTAAAAAAAGAAAAACCCGTGTCCGTGTACAGTCACATACTGTGTATATTTCATTGAGATGAAAGATGATTGTTTTCATAAGAATTACAGATTACATTTTAACACAAGCTTTAAGAACGTAATGATGTTTTTTTTCAGCTATTACTGCCCTAAATGGCTGCAGATATTACTTTCTTTGGATTTGATGAAAAGAAATATATTGAAACACCTTTTCTGCATCTTAAGTATCAGCCATGTTAGGTACCATAGCTAAAAAACAAGACTGAGAAAATTAAGATGTGTCTCACTAAGCGGTAATACATTTGCAGAGAAGATGATAATGGGAATTACAGTAGTTCAGACTAACTACTTTCTCTGATACTAAATGAACACAACACTAGAACATTTCTCTTTGAAATGCTCCCAAAGCTGCAGTTGCTCAAGGGCTATAAGGGCAATCATTTGAAACAAGGACAAGTCAGATGTCTCTTTTGAAGTGCCAAATTGTATTTTTTCGAGCAGTATTCTCAAAATGGAAGATAAAGTTCACAGTGTTTTGCAAGAAAGCTTCAGTGCAATCTGCACTTTGTAGAAAAGTCACTGTGGTTTAAGTATGAGCGAAAACGTCTTTTGCTCTACTAAATGAAAGTGCAGGACTTCAGATTTCAGTGTTTGCCTTCCAACAATTGCCAGCTTCTGATATCTAGACTCCGAAGTGACATTGATCTTTGCTCTCAAAATTGCTAATTTTGTCTCAGAGGTTGAAATTGTCGGAGAGAAACCAGACCTCCCTAAAGTTGAATTCTGGTTTTCTCTTCAGTTGGCTGCTTCTAGGTAGGTATTCTTAGGATGCCTATACAGTTTTTCATTTGCCCCTTGTCTGCCTTGTATGAATGGACCTGATTGGTAATTGTCTAGTTAAAGAAATCTGATCTAATTCTGATTCATAAGAAATCTTCCTGACCACCCTTTGGGTGCGTGGAAGAGGAGAGAAAAAGAAAGGTTCTAATGTCAAATAGCAAGCAATGCCATTATGAAAGCTCCTACTAGGAAGCTGGGGTTCAGGCTGAGGTTGCTGTCCCTCCTGCATGACTGGAGGGTGTTCCCCAGCCATGCGTTGTCCAGGTCTCCTTGCACTGTTCATACAAAGTGGAATAGCTCCAGCAGATCTGGAGGTACTTTCTCTGAAATAGCTGGTGATCAGGTTACAGCTTTTGGATCTTGGAGACCAATGTTCAAACCTCCTTTCTGAATCACCAAGAAGAATTCACTTTTGGAACAACTTAAACACAAAGATTTCTATGCCTTTTAAAATCCCACTTCACTCAAATCAGACATGCGAGTCTATCCCAGATGGCTAGGAGATGTACCCTGGGAGCTAGGGTATTATGAAGTGAATCTAGGTCCATAATAGTGAATGAATGGCAAACCTTGACAGTCCTTGGTTTCTGTGCTGATGTGGCTTTTGTTGTTGATCTTGATCTTCCACAGGATTATCTGTTAGTTTGTAGGGCAGTCTGTAATAATACCATATGGGTATTACTGCCGGTCAGATGGGCGTGTGACCATGTGCACCTCTCCTGCCTTCTACCACTTGCAGAATACTTGCTGAATGCCGTACATTGCTCGGATGACCTGGAAGGAGTGAATTAGGGTTGTGTAGCAAGTTAGTCTGTCTGAGATCCCAGTTTTGCTGTAGAAGGTATGTAGGTGATGAGGGAACTGGAAAAGGAGGGAAGTGCAAAAGATGAGAATGAATTACAGGCGAGTTAAATGAGACCCCAGGTACAATGTATTAAAAACACACTCCTCTACAAAATGAGTGTAGGCCCCACTAAATGAGCTACGAAATAGTTAGCTGAGGAGAAGATGACTGCCTGATAGTGGATTTCTGCAGGCTGATTCTTATTTCAGTGGTTTTCATTCTCTTCATGAATGGGGATCACTGTCCTATTCTAGATCAATCTGTTTGGAGACATCTATATAACCTCAGCCTTGTTCTCTTGTCTTTCATCATTGTCTCCTTGCTTTATTCCCTTCCTGTCCACCCCAGGCCTCCCCTCAAGCTGCTGCCACCTTCTCCTTGACTCCTCCTCTTTCCTGCCCATGCTGCTGACTATGAAGCAGTGGGGGAATCAGACTAAACAAGATTTACCCATGCTGTGTCCAGGTGAGTGTTCAGGCATGCTTCAGAACGGGAGACAGTGATTGGAACAAAATGAAGGAAAATAATTGCATTTTAAGTTGCAGAGAATTTATAGAGCAGTCAAGCTTGCTTGCTTGCTAAGATAGGTTCATTTGGAAGAGTTACTTCTAAATACTGTTAGATGTCAAAATATACATCTAGATGAAAGCATATTCCTTACACTCAGATGAACATGTCTCCCAAACCATACTGGAAAAAACCTGGTACAGTAAATACGATTCTCTGACATACGAGAATAAATGAAGCAGTGTTAACTGCATGTGTAGTGTTAGTAACCAGTCCCAGTATTATTTGTGGGGCCCTGTGGGGTTGTAACACAATTCCATGTATCCTAGTGTTACATCTCTGACAGTTGCCAGTAGTGGATGCTTGAGGAAGAATGTGTAATGTATCTGCATACAGTGATACTTCCCAAGAATATTTTCCTAACCTCCAGCAATTTGTAGTTCAGGAACTTTATGAACCAAGGGTAGTGACTTTGCAGTGAAGAACTGAAGAGCTTACCCGTTTAGCATTTGTAATGAGGGAGTGAACTCTCATTTAGCAAATGTTATATGAGCACATAAAGACTCTGTGTTCAGTCTGTATATGTGAGAGAGATGGAGAATTAAGTTCCTATTTCCTGCCTTATGAATGTTTTACTTAACAACGTTTATACTATTTTTTAGTTAAGTTCTCAAAACAAGCGGAGAGTCCCATGGTAAGGAGTGATTTGATAGGGGAAATCGAATATCGATATTTAAAAGAACATTGAGCAATGTTCTGGATTTTGTGAACAGTGTTTCTTATTCCCATTGCAACTCTAGTCTCTAAAGGGTGAGTTCTTTTAGACGTTTTGGCCTTGTCATTCACTTTATAGATGAATTATAGCATTACTAGGACATTTATTCCGTCACGTAAGTCTATAATATGAAAGTGCGGATGGCCAATTACATCTCTTTTATGTAATTTTGTTGTAGGTACTGATGTACATCTGTGAAGAATTATTTTCAGGTAGCATGAATAGTTGTTTCATGTAAATTTTCCTCATGTTTTATCTCTAAGCATCTTCTGGCAAATAGTTAGGTGGTTTTAGTTCATTACTGTTCAAACTATTATGTAAAAATATTTAACATAGAACTTTTTTTTGTTGTTATTGCATAGATACAATAAAAAGCAATGAGCAAAGGTTAAGTTTTTTATTTTGGAGAGAAGGATTTGGAAAATACATGTTATTTAATTCATAATGCAAATCTTTCTGTATATTACATTACATGATCACTCTTGAGATCCAATTTTAGACCCCAGTCCTGCAAATTCAACCATTATAAGATCATGACATAAGAAGATTCTGGGAATCTGGTGCCTCCAGCTCTGAACAAACCCTGGAAATGCAGCCTTGGAAAGTCTGTTTAGGAAATTCTTTCTAGAGATGTGTGGAGATCTCTCTCCAATTTAGCTTATCTAGAATCTGGATCTTATCTAGCAGGAAGGAAGTTTGTTCTGAGCCTCACCATGGTGACTTTTTTTACATTAGTCCGTTGTCTAAAAAGTAGAAGTAATACTGGAATTGAAATGAGGAACCATCTTATCTTTCGTTCCTGCATGGGAATGGCAGAAGGCCAGGTCCTCAAGTTCCCTCCTGCCAGTGCTTCTTCCAGTTTTCATCTCCTGATTGTACACTAGTGCAGGATGGAAAGTGCTCCTGCTGTGTAGAGTGTTCACCTGGATTGTGAGAGTATTGGAGGTGTCTAGAACCCAATTTTTTCAATGCCTGAGAAAATGGTCTCAATGCTATACCCTTTCTACAAAAGAAAGATGCTGTCAGCTTCTATTTCTAAGTTGCACAGGTAGACATTCGGGTGTCTGTGCAAATTTGTTCCTGGGTCAGCCTTTTGAACTTGTATGCCTCTAGTCCCTGAATTTTTCCCACTTCAGGTATCTAAATTGTCAGTAGATTTGGACTTCAGTCTGCTACGATAAATCTTGTTCATAGTCATAATGATGAAGTCCCTCTCCTCTCAGACTTTGATGTCATCATGTGGGCTAGTGAAGGTGCGACTGATTTATTTTTAATTCATATGATTAATTTCCTTATTACCAGAACCTCTTCTGGCTATTTTATTTGTGGCTATTCGGTTTCTGTCAAGGAAGAATTTTAGACTGATACAGGAAAACTATAACACACACTAGTAAGGTGGTTTGGATGGTCTGAGGCTGTAGCATTCACACTGCCGCAGTTATTTGCCAATCACCTATCTTCTCTAATTGGAGTATAACAACCTTGGCCATTTATCATTAAGCATTGCAACATCAGCCTCTGGCCTCTTCCTGAACTCTGAAGAATTGTGACTTTTCTTTGAACTCTCAGCTTTTAGTTCCACTGATCCTATTGCCCATTTATAACTGGTGCACCATTTATTACTCTCAGGCTTAGAAATATGGTTGGGGGAAAAGACTCAAGTGCAATCATTCACACCTATGGTCTCTTTGTATGCAGACTTCACAGTTTCTGTGTAGTGTAACTGATAGGGAAAGATTAGTTACAAAACTGTAATTCCATTGAAGGATTGTGATAATACTGTACCATAAACTGTATATGATGCTCAAGAGGTTTGACATCATCGGGGTTCTGAGATTAAGTTACAGCATCTACTATTAGTCTCTGTCAGTATCTGTTTAGAAGAGGGTTTTTGTGTAACCCCAGTGTAAAATATAGGATCTTTTGCAAGTTAGGAAACTTGCTGTTGCATTAATCCTCAGCCATGTTAATAGTTAAACTATAGCATGACATAAACCAGATTTAATACAAAAAGACACATTTATTTTTCTGTGCTACAGAGAGATTCTACTACTGACAAGGTCTTGGCATATCAGACTGAATTGGGACTGCTTTGGCATTTTAACAGTTTTGCGCTCTGAAATAAGAAAAAGAAAGCAGCACGTAAACCTATCAGAAAAGAGTTACTGGTGAGCCTTAGAGTATCCTTCCAGGAAAAAAAATCAATGCGTATTTTAAAAGCAAAACAAACCTACTCCTTTCTCTCTTCTTCCATTCCCTTTTCCCTGTAGACTTTCTGCTACTTACACACACACACTCTTACTTTTCTTCTGCCTCTAGGAAGCTATAGCTTTTCCTTCTTTAAACTGTTCTTCACACCTTTATTATCTCATTTTTTCATCTCACTCTCTCCTTCCTTTTCTTATAAATTTTTCAATCAGCTAAGTGAGAAACAGTTGATTATGTTATGCTTTAATGTATTTTTGGTCAAGGAATGCTTATTTTTAAAGTGATTTGTCCTTACGTAGAAGAAATAAGGAATTGCTTCAAAACTCCATCAAAGTATGAAGTTGCTGTTAATATGGGTGAGAAGATCTTTTCACAAGTCTTATGAGGGAGATAAGGGAAGAGTTCAGAAAGCTGAACAGCTCCAGCTAAGACTTTGTGAAGAACTCTCTTCTTTTGAGAATAACTTTCCTGTTGAATAGATCAAAGCTGAGGATTTCATGCCATGGAAATAAAAAATATTTTCTTTGATATCAGAAAAATTTTTGTTTTTTTTGTTCACTACAGTATGTGAACCACTCAGGAAAACAGTGATTAGAATAATTATTTCACTTGGCATTCTATAATCAAATATGCCAGTTTTTATACAAGATTCAACAAGCAATAATTTTCCATTCTTCCTTATGCTTCTTTTTGCCTCGTGTGTCCAGGTTTCCTGGTTGGACGGTGTCTTCTACTGTCTCATACCTCTGTGATCTAAGCATTCCTGTGCTGTGTTATGATGTAGGAAGGAAGGCGGCAGAGGTGCCTGAGCCTTTCTCCTATGTCTGGCTTCAGTGTGCTTTTTCAGGATAGAGAAATATTAAGTTCCTGTGAAGAATTCAATTTATGCTTGATAAAGGATGAAATATTTTGAGATATACATCAAATTTCACAGTAAAACTGTGCCAAAGCTTCCGACAACTTCCCTTGCATTTTCAAAAACACCTATCTCTTTGCTGTGAAACATAGCCCCCTCTGATCTTACTTGCTGTTAGTGAAAATTTTAGGAAAATTTACAAACTCATTAGAAGGAAAAAAGCACATGATGTGAGACTAGCCATCTTAAGGACCAATTAGCCAGAAAGTCTCAAGCCATAAGAAAAGACTCAAACAGGAAAAAGTGTTGACTTTTTTTGGGGGGGGGTTTTGAATCCCCAGTGTGTATGGGCACTTTTTTGAAATTCTGTTTAAAATGTCTCATGTCAAGGTGAGACATAAGACTAGAGATACTTTTTTTGTTAATTCTCAGCATTTCCTGTTACCTAGCTCTAAATAATTACATGCCAATGTTGAAACTCTGCCTCCTGAGTAAGGTGGTGGCTTGAATTGTATACTGAAGTGCCTAACTGGTCACAAGGCCTTGTCCCCTCACAAGCAGATCTGCATTTCACCTCTTGTTTGTAGATCTAGTCTTACATTATGCTTCGCAGTAATTACCATTTAGAATAAAGGAATGTTGTGGTATCCCAATACAGCCATTAGTTAGGGTGCAATACCACTTATGTTTAATTAGTAGATAATTAGTCATTAGTAATTGTAAATGTTGTATATACTGCAAGCCTTTGCAACCAGCATTGTTGTGTTGAAAGGGTTTCAATTTTCATTAATTCAAGATAAGGTACTTAAGCCACTTTATTTCTGTATTCAAACTTAGTGCTCAAATGAAGCCCTGTAAATCTTTGTTCCCCTCAGAGGGGCAAATGTAAATGATGTGAACCAGTCACCATTAGATCTTTTAATGCTGGCCTGTTAAGATGATGTAGTTTAAACAGTGTTTCATAAATCAGGTGTGTTTTAGTGTCATTTAAAATATTCCACTTGGTTTTAAAACTAGGGCTATAACTGAAGCAGAGACATATAAGAAAGGGGAGGTTATTTTGGTTTAAATATAGATAAACTGGTTAACTGATTCTTGAATCATTTACTGGAAGCATCTCTGGTATTTGCTCCTTGCTCCCTAAAGTGTTGCTCAGCAGTTTTCAGTAAATGTTATTTTAAATTTCACAAAGATTAAGACAAGCATTTTGGTGCAAGCTTCAACAGATCTGTTTTGGAGCTTCTGTATTACAAGTAAAACAGGGTTAGTATTGCTCCTCTTTTCCACAGAAAAAGACACCATGGCCTACTATAAAAAGAAAAAAAGAAAATGAAAATGCTACTTCTAGAGATTGGAAAAGAGATCTTCAAATCCAATTTGGATCCATCCAATTTGTGGACAATTGACTTACAATTTGATTTAGTTATGTAAAAGGTGGCTCTCCACAAGAGACCTGACTTCATAACTCTGCCTCTGTAGCAACAAATTATCCTCTGTCTAAAAAATACATGCATGTATTTTAGAGTACCTGGGTGAAGTGAGTTTTATTTTTTCTATTAACAATTCAGGGAGCATTAAGAAGCAGTCTGTATATTATAGGGATATAACATTGTACTCTTAAAATGGCCTCCACACATGCTCTTCTGTTTGGGGCTAGCATTAGCTTTTTGTTCCTGAAACAGTAAACCTCAGGGAATCTCTCTCCTGAGTGTGCAGAAGGAAAAATTGGGACATTTATGTTGCTTGTCTTTTCAGTTAATTTTTTTCTCAGTGGGTTATGGATACTTAAATAATTAAAATTGGACTATAAATAATGTACTGAACTTGATCTGCTGAGAGGTTCAATGTTGTCCTTCTCAGTAGGAGGACAGTTTATACTGTAAATAAAATGAGTTCATTCTGTTGTCCAGGGACCGAGGGGGCAAGTGGGAAAGAAGGAACTAGTGCAAGCTGCACAGCTGTAAGATCCAACTTTAATTTATCAAACCTAGCCTTGCTTCTCTGGCTCCACAAGATTTAAGTAAGACTTATCTTGGCATGTACATGTGAATTTTATTGGATAAACTCCATATCTGGTGATATGGGTTTTTTTCATATGTCTTATGTGATCTGTAATACATGCTCTTACCCCTTTTCCTCAGATTTGAGAAAAAAATGTAGGGGTTGCTGACACTGTTTTTTAATGTGCTTTTCCAACACTGTGTTCTTCAAATCTGAAGTTCAGGAAAAAATCTTGTATTTTTGTAACAGCAAAATGCCTACAGTTTAGATTCTTTGAAAAAGTGAAAATGCTTTGTGTCATGAATGCAGTTTACCCTTTTAACATTCTGCATACAGTGCTCTCTGATCTGTTTGCTTCCCATGTACTTTCAATCCCATTGAAAATGCTTTAAGGTTCCATTTGATAACACTCATGAGCCAAAGTGTGCTGAACCTATGGAAGATAATCAGAATGGTCTGCAAATTGATGTGTCTGAGTGTTCAGAGAGACCTGGGAAACATGGCTTTCTTTTTGTAGTTTCAGATTTGATGATAGTTTCACTACTTGGAATTATGTGTACATATTAGGGATTGATTTTTGGCAGATCTCTGCTTCTGAGTATTACAGAACATGCAAATTGAGACATGGAAATATGTCTTGAAAGGTGGTATCTTGATTGATATTTCCTTGAGTAAAGCTACTGTAGGAAAGCAAAAGGAAGAATGATAACCAAGAAGCAAAAATGAATCTACTGCTTTTATGGGATTCATAAGGGAAGTTGTGAGAAGGAGATATGGCTTTAATAATAAAAAAAAAGAAATGGGGAAAAAAAAACCCATAGTAATGGTGCACCTAATGTTATTTTATTTTTTTTCATAGTTGCTGAAGTTGGGGTAAGGTGTGGCTGTGATTTTGACATATGATTTTCCTTTTTTTAATTTTATGGAAATATTAGAAAGGTTTGATAATTTTCCTTTAATCAAGTTCTACAGTTAGAACTGCTTTTCTTTACAAGCTCCCTGTCCTAACTTTTCCTGAGGAGGAAACGGATCCTCTAAATAAAATAGCATATGTGTAAATATAATACATCAAGAAAGAGTGGCTACGTGTGTGTAACAGCATTATATAGAAATAATAGGCAGGTCTGTCCGCTTGAAACTGTAAGCATTGTCAGCTTTAAGTTGCCCACAGATTTGCTCTTAGGACCATTTTATGCTTACCTGGAAAGTCCTTATAGCTAATTATAGGCTCTGTCCTGTGATTTATACTGAAGTTCACACTGATTTCATTATTGAACCTGTTGACCTTGAGTGTTTAAATTAGAGCTACAAAAGTGGTTTAAACCAGCTTTCAAAGCCATTGACTTTGCAAGCCTCACAGCATTTCAGGCTAGCCCAAAATGTGTTACCAGGCTGGAGGTCTCTGTTTGCTCGTGCATATTCTTTGGCCAAGTAATACTGTGCACGCTCAGAGGTTGTGTTTTTTCTAGTCTCAACAACATTGACAGTCATTGGCATGTAGCTTTTTGTCACCAAGTCACAAATGCCAAAACATATAGCTGTATTTAGAAAGCCTTTTGTTCCCCTCTAAAATGGAGTTAAATGTATAGAGAACATTTTTGTCTTTAGCGTATATCCTGTAACCAGTTAGGAATTATTCATCTTTTGTGCTGAGACTGAAACAATGTATCAATTTCCACTGTCAAAACATTCTGGTTTATGATATGACTTACATAATTTTATTCATATCTTGTAACTGTCTGTTAAGAAAGAGTAATATATAGAAAGGACTGGAGGGTTGTTTTTATTGTAGTTGTGCTTAAAAGCTCCAGCCAGAGTTACGGTTCTGCTGTCTCACTATGTGTGGAGAGACAAAATTTGAGCCTCTTATAATCCAATTACAGAAGACTTTTTTTGGGGGGGTGGGGTGGGGCGGAGGGTGAAGAAAAAAGCAGTATTATTTGTTTTGCAAGGACTGTAAAGTGAAGCACAAAAAAAAAGGATCAAATTTTCATGACCTCAACACGAATTTTAGATGTTTAAAAATTTACAGTTTCAGGTGCTGAAGAATCAAGCTTTAAGTGTCCTCATGGCAGCAGGCTGCCTATGGATGTCTTTTCTGTATTTCACTCACCAAACGGATACTCAACTATGTTGGAGATATAGGCTAAGCATTTTGATTTCTGGATATTGGGAAATCTGCTTCTGATTGATATAACAAAGATAATGTAAGACATCTTTGGCAGAGGTGGGAATAATCTCACTGACTTTCAGTACAGTTTAAGGCATCTCTTCTCTGCTTTCCCTAGGTTTTACGTGTAGTTTAAGTCCATAGCATGATCAGTGAATTGTTGGAAAGTACTTGTTCAGCTTGGGAGTTCTGCCGATAGAAGACCACTCTAGGACATAACCCTCATCTTATTTTAGCAGCTAGTATATAAAGAACTGTGGTTTGGTTTCCAGCTTTGGGTCCCATAGTTTTAACCTGAAAGAAGCTTTTCATATTTAAATATGAGATGCTATTCTTTTTTTCAGAGTTGTTTGTCACTTGTATTTAAAGTATAAATAGCACTATTTCATTAAGCTGATCTGGTTTAAAGCATTTATCTATAGCTTGTCCAAATCTTCCTGTTACAAAGGAAAAAGCCTACCCTTGGAAATAAAAGGCATAACTTTGAACAAAATGTTTGTTAGGCCTCAAAAATCTTTGTATTAATCCCTTTACCATTAAATATGCATTTTGCCACTATAGTGGGAACACCTTTCATGTCGAAATCATAATTAGTAGAAGGAATTTTATTGTGTTCTGTATAGACAAAGAAATGCTTTACCTCTTAATAATCTTTTCTCTTCCTTGTATGTTCACTTCTGTGTCCTTTGGTTCTGTAGAGTTTTTATCGTACAGGCTGTGAGTTTTTTCTTCACAATACCGTTGTGCAAGCAAGTTGGTTGCATCACATTTATAAATAGATTCATGAAGAACAGTCGCTGAGTCTCTTGAGCTTCTGCCTAGTAATGTGACCCTTGGCCATCATTTATCTTCCTTCTTACCACTTGCTACTCATAAAACACTTCATTGGATTTGTAAATTTTCAGAAATGGAATTAAGCTAAAATTGAAAATAGTTTTGGGGGAAAGCAATTTTGAAGATGAGAATAGTTATAAAAAGAATAATTTTCTAAACTATAATTAATTTTTGGCCTCATTGCATGTTTTTCTCCAATGTTAAACATCAGTAGTCCAGAGCAAGTACAGATCAAATGCACTGTTGGTCAAGCACTATTCAAACTATGAGTTAATTTTAGCTTCTTGTTGACAAACAACACGAATGTCCATATTTTGAAACTTTTTGCCTATAAGCAACAGTGACTTGCAAGAAAACTCAGTATTTACATCGTTAGAAACCCTCTTGCTGTTCTGCAGTGAAAAACCTGTTGCAGTTCAAGAAACTGTGGTGGTGGGTGTTTTTTTTAGTAGAAGATTCACTCAAGATGCTTCAGGTATTTTAAACTTGTTAAAATGTCTAACAAGATGTGAATGATATTCTTGTTTTAACTTCTGTATTCCAAAGTTTTTCTGATTTACTTAATAAAATCAGATATTGTAGCTCAAGCTAGGACTTTTGAATCTAGATATGCAGCCATGCTTTCTGTCTACACCTGCTCTGAAGTATTAAATAGAATTTAGTTCAGAAGAACTTACAACTGTTGAAACTCAAAATCTTCCCTTATTATATTAGGTCATGTCTATTTTATGTCATTGAAGCTTTGTGAAAATACATCATCTACTTTCTAGACAACAGCTAAAGAGCTGAGTTCATAGATGCTGCAGCAAGTTCAAGACCTCTTTAGAAAAGTCTGTCTTACCTCTTTTTCTATTCCTAAAAATGTGAATGTGAAGTGGCATTGAGCATAAAGTTAATGAAGAATTGGAGGAAAGGTGTTTTAGTTTTCAAAAATATAAACATTACAAATTTGGTCTGAGACTTGAAAGTTAGGTTTTTTCCTTTCTTCTTCTTTTACTGTGCTGCATGCAGTAAAATTTTACTGTGGATAGATGCTTGAGATTCTTTGACTCACAAAGCCTGAAAAGACATGTGAACGTTTTGCTGTAAGAGGTGGTCTCTCTCTTTATGATGGTACTGGAATGTCAATCATGGGAATGCTTGGATAGACTTCAACTAATAAAGTGTGAAAGGCACCACCGTAAACATGTTTGTTATTAAAAACATATGGATTTAGCACCTGCTTGTACTCCATTAGAAATCTTGTGCCTGAGCAGAACTTGTGTGGTCAGTTCATGCTGTACATTCCTCCCAGATCTCCCACCTCCCCAGCTGCCAGGGGGTGTCCTTAGCACATCACCACCCGGGTGCTTTAAGAAAGTTATGCTGTGCTCCAAGTCACCTGGTGTTTAGCATAGGGTGAAGAGCCTCTCTTCTCACCTGGATCAGCAGTGGCTTGAGAGAAGAGTGAGACTGAGCCAGCATGTCTGTTTTTGCCTTGAGGCTTTATTGTTTCGGGGGGGCAGAGGCAGTGTGTGTACATAGGCACCGCAGGGATGCTGGCTGTGGGTGTGTGTGACCTGTACATTGGGTATTTGTCACTTGAGCCTGCAGTGCAGTATGCAGAGCTCCCAGACATATTCCCCTCCTTTCAGCAGTAATACCTGTTTATTGTTCCATCTGGAGTGACTTGTGGCTCCACAGAGAACCGCAGCCATAGTGTCCCTGCTGCTTTCGTTACAGGCAAAAATACTTGGCTTTGTTGTTGTTTCCTGGTGGGTTTCTACAGAACTGACTCTCTCTGGAGCAGAAGGTAGAGAGGCATGCAGACCAAGCCATATCCTCAGTGTCACTGGGCTGTATGTGGGTAGTTGAAGGCGTAATCTGCTGTAAGAACTAGCTGTCATAGGTGAAACTAATTGATATAGAAAGAACCAGAGGTGACTAACTTTTTTTGGTTAATTAACATTTGGGAGGGTGGTTTGGTTTTTTCCCATTGCTAAACAATATGCCACTTAGTGAAACAAGGGTCTCTTCGACCTTTCTTATTGGTGTGTTTGTAATAATCCATCAGAACTGAAATTGTATTATTCTAATGTAATAATTACTTTCTTTTTCTGTTTCACATCTTTTTCCCATGCTTTCTTTTCAATTTGATGTGAAAACTTTTAGATTACGGATCCTGTAGAGTAGGAGTTTATTAAATACAACACAGAAGGACTATATATAGTCTCCTAAAGCCGTTATGAGGTAACCAAATACCATAATCCTTGGTTATGTGATAGAGAAATGGAGTCACAGTCTTGTCCAAAACTAAAGTATTTGGCATGCTACAGAATTGGAACACAGAAGCTTTCTTGGCCCTGTGCCCCAACTACCAATAAATAAGCCTGCTTCTCATTAGAGTTTAAATATAACTTGAGCTTTTGATCTAGTACTGAGGGAGAATCCTGCCCTTGATTTAAAGATGCATTTAATAAGCTTGTGTTCTTCCTTAACTGCTTTGTTAAGCAGATTTATCACCTTATGTTATGTCAGATGGAAGTGGGCATGTGAGATGCTCCATGACTTGTAATGGCAGGAAGGATAGCTCCCCACTCCTGGTTCAGCCTTCCTAGTACTGGATTTGCCTTTGGAAGAATATGCAGCGTTTGAGTGTCCACCAACAAGAGCTCTTCAAAACATGTGCCATTTTAATATTAGGTTATGTCCAGTCATTGTATTGTCTTAAAATAATGCTGTTTGGAATGGTATTCTTGCCAGATGCCCCTATTTAGAAAGGTTCTTGCTCTCTGCTGAAGCTTTGGTTTCCTCAGTTTCACTGCAGCAGGCAACATTCTAGTTTTTCTGACAACTCTATGTGCTTTGCTGCATCAAGACTTTGTGTTGTTGCATAGTCAAGATAGCTTCAGGTAGCTTTGATTAATAATATATGGAATACACACTCCCCTGTGTAGTTTGGGACACTGGTTTCAGCTACTCAGTATGAGTTTCTGTCCTAATGAATCCTCTATTTGCAGTTCTTCACATTCATCTACCTTTACTTTTGCCTGTGTTCAGAGCGAAGATTTAAAGGAGCGTGTTGTCTGGGAGGCCACTCTACGGAGTCCCAGTGAGAGTAATGTCTGAAGCAACGCTTACTAATTAAAGTTCCTTAGCGTTTTATCCAAAAAAGCTATGTGTGTTTAGCAGAGGCAAAGATGGTTCCTAAAGGCAAAACCGTAAGAGCTGGACATAGAGAAATGTGTGTCTTCTCACACATGTCCCTAGAGCTACAGTCGTTTGTACTGGCTGAGATCCCACCTAGCATATACTGATTTTGCAAGAGAAGTCCTAGCTGGGATAGCAGGCTCTGTCTTTCCACATATCTGATACAGTCAGAGTAGAACAATTGTAAATTTGGCTCATCTTTAGCAACTTCAGTAGCAAACACCAAAATTGCTCAAAACAGAAGTTTTATGAGCCTCTCAGAGGTTATTATATAACTTTTATGTACTAAGGAAGGTAGTGAGCCTAACTACAACTGTTCCAGGAGCTTTGATGTTCCTTCTAACGTGTTAGTAAATTATATGGTTGCACTGAAATGCAGAAATACAAATTTCAATTGTAGTATCCAGGCTTTAGATTTCCTAGTATCTTCCAGGATTTGTCATAGCTGAATTGTGTAGTGTTTGTGATTTCTGGTACAAACCTGGAAGGGTTAATCGTTCCTTTAAGTACTGGAGAATTTAGCTGAAGATAATTTTCTTGCCTTTTCTGGACATTGCTTTGAATTTCAGATTAATTTTCTAAATGCTAAGGGCTTTAGGAGCTCATGATATGATGTAAATGTTTGTACCTGTTGTGACTCTGACTCCTAGTCCCTTATATTTCCATTGCTTTAACGGACATGTAAAAATTAATACGGATAAATGATCAGATTAAAAGCAAGTGTATCTACTAAACCCTATATATAGTTGTAGAAGACATAACCCTATACATAACTGGAGAAGTGAGCATACTGGAACATTCCAAAATACTATTTTTTTGTGTCCTCTTCAGTTGATGGTGGTGTTGCAACTCTCCACTACTATTCCCTGTAGCATCCCATAAGTAATGTTGAAAAGATTCTGGGAAATACTTGTTACATCTCTAAATGATGTGTTGCTCTGGGTTTACTGATGTTTCACGATTTAATCCTGCAAATACTTACGCTTTCCAGTAGAGGTCAGGATGACATTGTCAGATATTTGTAAACGTGTTGACCTGAATAGGAACCTTCCAACACTTTCCTTATTCTCACAGACAAAACGTTTGGGTGGGTTTTGTTTGTTTTACTTTTTAATATGCAGATAAAGCATCGTATAATTATTTTTGTTTTCCCTGGATGTCAACAGCAACTTTGTAAAGTTTGATGACAAACGTGTTGAGTTTCTTGAGAAACTGTGAAGGTTGGGAAAAGATGAAAAACAGTGTGAAGGAGATGACCCTGAAGAATTAACGCTGCAATTGAGGTAAAGGTCTGTTACAGTGCAAATGTTAAGACTAGGGGACCTGGGAAATCGGTTTAGAATTGTTTTAATTTTTTATACTGAGTGTGTGTATGTAAGTGTATACGTACATACATGTATATGCACATATATATGTATGCATATCACACACACACCTGCACAGACATACATACATATATACATGAGCATGCATATATTTTTATCTAAAACTGTGTTGCACGTACACAGCAGCAATACTTAAGCAGCCTTCACTTTGGCCAGTCATTTCTGCTTTGTCATTGTAGCTGCTGTGTCTTGACTTAAGTAAAAAAACAGATCTGGCTGAAAAAGTAACCCTATGGAAGCAGAAAAAAACACTTTTTTTTTTTTTTTTAATCCAGCCGCATCAATTACTTGACTAGTTTTGTATCATAACCATGCAAATAAACATATCCACACAATGCACTAAACTACTTGGGGGTTAAGGACTACCTAGGCTGTCTTGGTGACTGAAAAGAGCTAGGGAACTCCCTACATATTTTAAAAAAATATGTCTTCTTCTGGAGTCTGTAACATGGTTTTCTAACTGGGGTAGAATTTGTGGCAGATTCTATAATGCAGATCCGCAAAGTACGTGTAGCCTTGTGTGCTGGTGCTCTCTCATCTAACACTGTGGATTTCATATTGCACATACACAGGCAGATCACAGAATAGCTCACTTCATTTATTTTGTGTGGTCCACTGTGGCTGACATTGGAGTATATGTTTTTATTTTCAGACTTACTTTGCATTAAGATCTCAAATATACCCACACATGTGCTTGTGCACACATGCTACACACAAGAAGTTATCCGTGGTGTATTACATGCCGCCTTGTGATTACAAAATTCTGGCATTTAGGCTCCATGCTCCTACTGGCACATTTATTAGTGGCACATTGGCAATTTACATGTAGGCACACACAAAGTTCTTTTGCAAAAATGCGTGGTGTTCTTCTTCAGATGTGTGTATGACTCAACTTTTGCAACCAAGCTTTCAGTGGGCGTCAACTCCTGGCACACTCATGTCATCACTCTATTCAGAGACACTTCAGCATCTGTGTTCAGAAAGAGCTATAGCAGCCTATTGTTTACTACCCCTTGGACTAGCTACAAAATGGCTTACTCCAGTTGTGGTAGGAACCAAATAAAAAATGCATGTAAAATTCAGACCCCAAAATACAACTTGGTTACCTAAAAGGGAGAGATGATGTTCACCATCTCTGAGTATATAAAATGTTGTGGAGGAAAATAAAAAACTTGAGAGTGAGGTGCAATAAGATGAAATAAAATTCACTTTTCCTGATGTCTGTTCTAAATTATCTCGTCACTAAAGGTTTTATCAGACCATGGCATACTTTCCAAGGGGAAGTGGTGAAAGTTCATATTGCCAGTGACATTAATAGCTAGACTGGAAAAAACACTTTGAATGCTTGGAGGGTACGAATCAAAAAGTTCAGTGAGACATGAGGTAGCTCAGTTGGTCTTTTTTGATCTATTTATTGTGACAAAATAAAATTAAATATCATGCTTTATCTCTCCTGTTTTAAGAATTATTTTATATCCACATAGATGTTTCATCTTTTTATTGCAGAAAAGGATACTATGAAATGAAGCAGTTCTGGACTCAGATGGCTGCAAATGAAATAAAGCAATACTTTCTCACATTTTATGTTTCATAATTTCTCATAGTAGTCAAGGGAAGTTTACAAATGACAAGGTCACCTTGCATTTTATGAGGTTAGGTTTTCTTAACAAAAAGGGGATCTCTTTTCTTAGTGATTCTTACCATTTAAGAAGTCTGCCTAACTGGATGATGAATACATATTTTCCCAGAAATCCTGAGAGAAGTCCACTGATACATCGGGAATGAGATTGGGTAAAGAAGGGCAGTATTTCTGTCAAACTCAGGGATGTTCCGTCCATTAAGATCAAGCTCTTCCTTCTGAGCTGAGAACTGTCTGGGTGCTTGAAATTCATGTTCATCTTTACTAAACAACCGTTATAAAAGTAATTCTGTAACAGACGTACATGGCAGTCTTTATTTTACTTGAGTGCCTTTTTAAGAGAAGAGGTATTATTGGTAGAGAGTGCAGTGGCACTTGAGTTACTTGGGCTTTATAAAGAGTTCTACCTGACACATCTTTGGTGTTTTTAGCCCAGTTCTTTTTTAGTTCTTGTCTGTCTCTGCCTGGTGTTTACGCCCAGTGTAGGAATACAAAGTGGTCTCAGGTTCTACCAGCTTTTATTCTGTTGGGTTTAAGCAAGCTGTGTTCCTGCAGAGACCTCCCAGAAGACAGTCCCACAACTCCCCTGCTTCCCCTGGTAGCCGTTTTCTGTCACTGGCCCAACTTTAACTCATCTTTACCATAAATGACAGACTTCCAGTGGGTCTTGCACAATGGCCCTCATCCTGTCTTACCCCAAACCCTGATGGCTACCAGTACTGTATCAAATTGGGTACTGATACGCAAGTCCTCCTTCCATTTATTTTCCTGACAAGCTGCTTTCTGCTATACTAGAGCACACAGCCTTTTAGCTAACTATAAAGCTATCACCCAAGCTTCACCAGTGGAAGGTCTTGATCTTTTGTAATACTCAGCTAAAACATTTTCCATTGTAACTGATACGTACATCTCTGCAGCACCTAGCAGACCAGAGAGGAGGAAGGGTATCTGTTTCAGCTTTGCCAACTTCTAATCTTGTCAGCCAAACCTTTTCTTCTCTTGAGTCTTATTATGTCTATTATATCTACTTTGTCAAAAATAATGAAAAAAGTTGTTGGTGGTGGTGTTTGTGGTGTTTCTTTGGTCCTTTTATGATGGTAGGTAGAAAGCTGCTCATTCTAACTCCTTGTTTGTAATGTGTAAAAAGGATAAAGTCAAAGTATAGATCTTCCTTCTTGGTCAAACACTATTAACAGAGAAGATATTAAAGAAATTAGGCACAAAAATATTTGTAAAAGACTGCTACTTCATTCTGGAAAAAATACCCATTTATTTCCATAATACATGAAATACCTGTTTTCCAGACTAGTATTTTAGGAATGTGCTGTCCCAAGGAAAAGGCCTACCATAAGTATAGTTATTATATTTATTGTCCTGTAGTAAATCAGCACTGTTTGGCTTCCAATTTAAATGCAAAGATCTGATTTGTATCTGATTTTTATTGCATATGCATTGCAGACTGGCTTCACTTTTTCTGATTCCTTTGCAGAGAGGTTAGAAGCTTTACATTCTTAGTAGTAGTAGTTTGTTGTTTAAAATTTAAATTGAAAATGGCACAGAATATCAAGGGAACAGGCTCAGTTCCTATCCTGTTCTCCTTTTTGCCCAGATCTCTTATCTGTAATTTGGAACATGACCTTTCATATTTCAGATCCACAAAGTGCTCACCTTTTTGACCTGATATCCGAATCGCGTCTGAAAAACTGAAGTTTTTCTAATGACAGTTTTTTTTCTCTGTTTCTGCAATCATGTAGTGAATACATGAAGTGATAGTATCTTCTTATGTGCAGCCTGCTTTCAAATTTAATTAATTTAATACATCAAATATTTAATAACCAAAAAGTTGTAAGTGTCACCATTTTGATAACAAGTATATAGTGTTGCTCACTATTCTCAGATCATGGTTTGGACAACAAATACAAGCTGTGTGTTCTAAGTTTTGAATGTTTATCTGAGTACATTTTTGTGGGAAATCTTATGAGTATAAATTCTGTTGTGTTTAAATCTGTGTTGAGCTCTGCCCTATTGTGTTTACTATTGCCCCATTCCATATGCTCCTTGTTTATATGCACCTGTCTCCCAATTAAATCTTCGTTAACATGCACATCTGTGGAACCTCTACTTGCTTCCATCCCACTTGAAGCATTCGATGTTTTACACCATATACATTTCTAGCTTACTTTTCCTCTGAACTTCAAAAAGAAGCACAGGGATGAAAAACCCAGAAGTGAAAAAAACCCCAATGTTAATTAAACTTTGGGACTCAAAAGTCTTGTTAAATTTTGCTCTGGTTTCTGTTTTATTTGTATTAATTTCTAATTTCTTTGTATTCTCTGCAAATGTAAATTTGTATGACAATTTTCATTATACAATTTGGGACTGAGTAACTGTTGTCTGGAATAGTTGATATTCTTCCCAGAAGGCTCTTATTTATTAAGAAAACCTCTTCAGAAGTCTCCAAACTGTGGGACTGATTACAGGGGGAAGCAAGTGATCCACTTCACTGCAGTGCTCAAGGAAAATAAATATACCACTGCTGCCATTAACACCTTAAGTAAATCATGTGCTGTACGTATGTTGTGTACATGTTCAAATGAACTTGTGTTGAAAATCTGGCTGTGTAAGAAGGTATAACAAATGCCCACTGGTATAATGGTTGGTCTCTGTTCAGTACTAGAAGTGTAGAACTAATGCCTAGAATACAGAAGCTGAACTACTTGTTCCTCCTAAGGAAGAAAATAAAGAAATATAACCATTACTTCAGGTCACCACTGAGGTCACTGACAGCACAGCATGGGGGATTCAAGTATAGCAGCATGACTGCAACTAGCTCATGGCTGTGAAAGAGATCTTTAGTCCCCATTGCTGCTATATGCTTTAAATTGGAAGAAGCAAGAATACATCCTTTTTTATTTACTTTTGAAAAAGAAAAGAAAAAGAAAACTTTACAAATGAAATTTGAAAAGAATCCCTTATAAATAAACATTACTGTCAGTCCTGCTGTATATTGTTCCATGACGGTGTTATCTATTAAATTAGTAAAATCAAGGGTGAGTGGGTTGGTGGGGAGGATCCCTCTGCAATCCATGCACTGCTTGCTTTAATAATTAGATATGGTCCTGTTGTCAAACCGTAGTCCAGCTTTTATCATTCTTGGCAGACAGAGCAGAACAACACTCTGGCACTTGACCTGCCCATAAAAACTTGAACAGGAAACAGCAATAAATAATCCACTCAAAAGGCCCTTGAGAAAAGCATTACACTTGATTCCTTAGAGGAATTCTATGCTACTCCAGGGGGAAAATGTGGGTTCTTTCAAAACATGGGCTTTGTATTGTTAGCGCTTTTAAATTTTTTTTACAATTAAATGTCTCAATGGTAGCTTGAAAGATAATTTTTTTGTATGTAGCAGAGCTGAGAGACTCAAAATTGTTTCTGGTTTTATTCCTTTTAATCAACATAGAAATCAACTTACAGTATACACACATACACACCCAAACATTGTCTCAAACAGATCAGCGAATCAGCCCTCATATTCTGTCAGAGCTGGTCCTGGCTTCTTTCAAATAGGGACCCTGATTCTTCTTGTTCTGCTTAAATGGAAACCTTCATCCTTCTGCAGTAAAATTGGAGTATGAGCCCAAATCTCTTACCTTGGTTGCGACACCACCGGTAACTGGGCATTGAAATGGGTATGAGGTGAAAAAACCACTCTAGTTTCTCTAGAAATTTCTTCCCTCGGTTTCTGAGGGAAGTGGAAGTGTATTTCAGTTCTCTTTCTAGTCTGAAAGAATAGACTGGTTTTCTTTTTATTTTTGCAACATATTTATAGGCTCTGGCAATGAAGTCAGTTCTGCAGACATTCACATTAATTTCTGTTTTTTCTCATAAAGTGAATTAGGGAATTAAGGACATAATTTGTAGTCATTTCAGTCACAGTGAAGTAAGTTGTCTTTTCATGTGTGTACAATAATTTAATTTTTCATGTTCATTTCAATGCCCTGAACAAATCTGTGCTAATCTGTGAGGAAAAAGAAAATATTTCATGTTTACCAAGAACAGTTTGAGAGGAAAAAAAAACTTGTACAGACTACTATCACACTACTCACCTTTAGTAAATTAAAATGATTAATAGTTAATTGCAGGCTTTTAAAATTTATTTTCACTCATATAGTCTTTGTTTCTAGCTTTGCTAGTTTCTATCTAGATTAAGAAATTTTGAAAAAAATCCTTTTTTAAAGGTTTATATTCAATGAGATGAACCTTAGCTCATTTTTTCCAGTTTTTAGAAGCCAAATTACTGAGTATTTTGCATGTTAGACAAGTCAGTTTTACTGAAATTATTCTCTTGGCTTGCTGAAGGTATGTGTATTTAAATATCAGGGCAGTGATTGTTCAAAGCCAGAAATTCTATGAACTGTTTTCCAATTTGAAAGGAATGTTGTTATTCAGAAATAAACAGTATGCTACATGAAGGGAAAACTGATAGTTCTTCCTAGTAGATCTTAGTGTTACAGTTGGTCTGAGTTGCAAACCTGAATGCCTGAGTGACTTGAACATGAATTTTATCTTAGAGAGGTACAGAAACTAGTACCTCCATTTGCTTGCACTTTTCTCCATTTATTCCCACACTTTCGCCTCCCAAAAAGCATTTTGAATAACCAATGCAGAAAGGTACTTGGGGCCAGTGTAGTGGCTAAAAATAGCTGGATAAGTTGATTAATTTCTTCAATGTTATGATTTCTTATATGGCACATATTAAAGGTATATTGATGACAATGAGGCCCATACTCTAATGAACTTTGCATCATCTCAGGTCTTCAGCTGGCAATGTGGTCTATCTTCTGATCTGTCCTTGCAGACCATATGAAAACAGATAGTCATTACCACTTGCATGAATTTGACCGTTTTGCATAGGGCCAGGAAAGCCGTGCTGACCAAATATAAGGTAGTCTGCAGTTGCCACTTGCATCCTTTAGTGAGCAGTCTCATCCCAGCTATATTCCTGCCATGATTTGCTGGTAGGACGATCTCAATACACTGAAATATTGTATTTATGTCCTTTACTGCTTGCTCTTTCTGCTTTTGCATAAGCAGAATATTGTGAACACCTTGAATGCCTTGAAATGTTGATAATTTGTATAGTTTTCAACCAAACGGGAATGCATGAATGATTTGATAGCAAGGATGGGTAAAACCACTGGATTCTGCCTAGCATATAATTGTTAAGCTGTCTATGTTGTCTATTTAAGTTTTCAAATTTTCCCTTAGATGTTCAAAAAGGTTAAACCAATATTGTGTTATTGTGTTGCTTTTACAAACATCCACTCTTGATGTATATATAACTTATTTTGTTGAGAGGTTTACCCTTATACCCAGTATTTATTTGCCTACATGGAATTCATAGTTGGTGGAAACCTCATTTATTTATTTACTAGTTTTCATGGTTATTGACTATGCAAAAGTTTCCACTAATGAGAATTCTTCCCCATTGTGAATCATTAATACATTAAGTACACTTCAAATTCTTCCAGTAATGATACAATGAGAATTGCTTAGCTGATTTAAATGACACAGATGTAGTACTAATTATACATTTTAAATTGGCAACAAACACAATTAATTTGCTGATTATCTAAAACAAAAGTAAACTTTTTTATTATAGTAATTTACTATAATTTATTACACAGCCATTTTCTTTGTATAATATTTATGCATTTGACAAACCTACAAAGAGGTATGTAATTAGACCTGTTTCATCCATGACTGGCTGCCTTTTAACCAGAGGTCTTACGTGAACAGCTTACAAAGACGCTATCGGATTAACCAAATCATAATGGTGGCATCTTTTAAATCAACGAATGGAGGGTTTTTTTGCTAGTAATTTCTGTGGATTATTAAAGTTGAATGGTTTTAGTTTAATTTACATTACTTAAAGGTATTTTACAGGGCTATTGTTTGGACAGTGATTTGATTGCCTGTAGTTTACCAGATCTGTCTGTGTTTAGATTGCAAATTCTTTTGGAAAATTTGAAACAAAATTCATTTTTTTAAGGGGGGAAAAAAAAAAACACAACCAGAAAAACCCAACAAAACCTCCCTCTCCTCAACCACCAGCAACCCCCTCTCTAAATGCTTTGTGTTCAGGGAAGTTTAGAAGTTTAGAATAATTTGTCCTGGATTCAGGAAATCAGAGTGAGGCCTTTATAATATTTAATTTTCATTTGAGCCGAGACTTTGGTCATTAAAAATCTGCAAGTGTCCATATCAAGCCCTGTTACTAGGTAATTTATTTGCCTGTTAAATACTGGCTTTAGAGAACTTTGCGCTGGTGCCCATAGTGTCACTGAAATTTTCCAGATGTATGACACCATTAAAATAGTCTTCGAAGTCTATTTTAACATGGAATAGACAGACACATCTTGTAAGATATTCTGATTTTTGGTTCGGGTATAGTTCTTTAAATTGACAGTAGTACCAGAAATTAAAAAAACAAACCTAAACAAACCACAAACCAACACTCTCCCCCCTCCCCAAACCCCACCAAAACCCCCTACCTCAGATGCTTATTCTGTATTTTCAGTGTCACTCACACTTCCACAGGAAGCATGCATATTAATCATGTTATTACAGATTAAAAGGCCTTTCAGTTAATTTAGAAATTATGTACATTTTCAACTAGCCCACCATGGCCTAGGGAAGCAAATTTTATCAGAACATGTAATATCCTTTCATCTGTGCCTTCCTCATGCTTGAGATCCCTCATTCTAGTTAAAAAATATGTATTTTTTTTCTCCATTAAAGGCTTTTAAGTCAGAAATTTGGGCTTTTGCTTTTTCTATGTCTATACATGATTGCAATAGGGGGGTATGTAATCTGAGTTTAACAATAAAAAGTCCTAGTTGTCATGATTTTTTCTACACTGGAAATTATAATTAATTCCCAAGAAATAATAATACACCTGAGTGGAGGATGAGATCTGCTAAAGACACTCTAGAATTTGATTTCCTTAGATGCTGTCAATAGCAGTGCCTGTGATGATGGGTGCCAGTGGCACTTGTCCTAGGTGATCACAGGTGCACCTGAAGGAGATGCACCTCCAGTCGTCTTCTAGCATGTTCATATCCCATCATCATCTCTCTCCAGCTAGTGAAAATGACATGCCAAGAACTGCTCTTCCATCTGTGATCCCAAACTGCCCAAAATGTTCTTTAAAAAACCAAAAACAACACCCCAAACTTGTATTATTTTTCTGACAATGAAACACCTACGTACTGAGGAAAAGCATTTATTTCTGATTTATAGAATCTAGCTATGGGCTTGGTAACAAGCACTTCCACAGTGTGTTTTCTCCCTATTTTTAATTTATATTTTCTTCCTTCATTATTGTCAGAAGGGAAGATGGGTAGTGGTGAGTGTACAGGTATGGACACACAGTTACTTGGGAACAATTAGGATATCCTTTTAAAAGTAGAAAATAGTGATTTCATTATGTAATATAATTTCACTGTATTGTACCTTTAAAAAGAAATATGCAGTTGTTCTTGAACTATTAAACTATATGTGTCACTGATTTATCCTGTTACCAAAAGGATCTCATGTGTCACTTGGCAGAATGACAGCTTTTTTTCCCAAGTCTATTGTATAATTGTGTTTTGTTAGCTGTTTTTGTTTTATAAATACTGTACTAAAGGGATCTCTGAAGATCAAATTTTTGATGCAGTATTTTTCTTTGCTGTTCTTTGATGTTGACCTTCCCCCCCTCCCATCACAGCAACAAGGACAGTATTTTGTTCTCAAAAAGTTACCAATTCTATGTCAGGAAAAAAAGCGTTTATTTTTCATGTCAAAGTTTTTATAAGCAAGCCGACTCCATTCCAGCAGATTTCTTGCTGAATCTCTTCTGAAACAATTTTCCCAGGAAAACCAGGTTTGTGAAAATTTTTTAAATTTGAAGATCTGGTAAGAGACTCCAGTGCTATCATTCTTCATGTGTTTAACTACATGAGCTTGCAATGCTAGTATTGGTATATGTCTTTTTTCCTTCTGAGAGTTTCCCTGTAGCAAAAGCAATGGCACAGGCTCTCTGCCTGTGCATTTAGAGAGAAACTTCTCCTGTAATATATAATCAAAATCCCTTTCATTGAAAAATAATTGAATAAGTTCTTATCCTAACTCTTGATAGTTATGGAGAGAATTTATTTGGTGCCTGCTTTATAACAAGTTCTGTATATTGGAACTGTGTTTTTAAGCTCTTCCTCCTGCTTAGTCTTTGCTTCTTTTAACTAAACAAATTCAGTTTCCTTAACCTTTCTTCCCAGATCATGTTTGCGAAACATCTTGTCAGTCTTAAGGTTTCCCTCAGTGTTCTCTGCAATTTCTCTGCCTTTCTCAAGGCAAAATGACCCAACAGAATCGAGTATTCCATCTGACTCATTGCCAGGAGAGTGGAAAACTTACCTCCCATGTCTTTTGCATGACACTTTACAAAATATTTTCAGATTGACATTTACCAGTTTTGCAACAGCATTAGGTTTTTGGCTTCTATTCAGTTTGAGCTATTATAACACATTAACGCTGCTTTAACTATTGCTGCTTAGCCAGGTAGCTCCCCTTTTATATTGTGTTTTCTCTTTTTTGAAGTAAAATATTTGCATTTTGCCATCATTGAATTCTGTTGGTATTATAACACTGCTCCAACTTCTGAAATGAGTACGAAATCTAATCCCACTCTTAAGGGTGCCTGCAACCCCTCCCAGCTCAGTGATAGCCATAAATGTTGTAACGTATTTGTTATCCAAGTTGTTAATGAAAATATTTAAAACTTACCAGATTTTTGCCAAGACCTTGCATGATACAACCCTCCAGTTTGACAGTGAATCTTTTCTTTGGGAAGTGTTCTTCAAATTGTGATTGATAATATAACTGTTCTATTTGCTCAGAATTAAATGCACATATATTCTATGCTATGTTTCTTAAAAGGAGATGCACCTGAGCAGTAGGGAGGAGAGCACTTGGCTCCTGCCTGTTAGATGAGGTGCAAGCCTTGAAAGGGGGAGATGACTTGCTCTGGCACCGCCTGAGCAGACTTAGCTGGAGGAAACTTCTGGAGTGCAGAGTTAAGCAGGAAGGCAGCCTGCAGCTTGAATGAGAGGGAGATCTCTGCAGAGCTCAGGAAGCAGGCACATAACCATGCCTCAGAGACTTACTATAGCAAGCCGTTGTGTCCTTGCAGGAGAGACCATGGTCTCTTTATAGTGTGACAACTTTGTCTTTTCACGGATTGCAAATAATTTCTGCCTAGTTTCCCCTGGGTCCTTAAGAAAGTGTCATCTGGTGGGTTGGAGTTTGTCAGTGCTGCCTATTGCTAATAGTTTCGTTGTTGTATTTATACACCAAGAGGAGCAGTAGTGAGTTTTAGAAATAAGTTACAGATAGAGAATTAAGGGGGTTTTGAGATTTTTGTTGTTGTTGTTGTTTAACTATGTAAACTATATATGAAGTTTTCTATAGAGGCATTCTCCAAAACTTAGATCAGGGCCAGAGCCTGATGTGGGGTATGAAGTAGTGAGGAATTATGGGGAAACCCTTCCACAAAATTACTGTGGCCTTGAAAGCATGCTCTGCACTGTTTCATACCAACTGGGCAGAGGGACAGAAGGAGAGCTGGGGAAGCAGTTGTCATTCTTCAGCCTTCTTGCTTAGTGGAGACCAGTGGATGACTTAGGATGATTTTCTGTTACTGAGTTAATATTTAAACTGTCTTTTAAGACACTGATGGTAAATCAGAATGCGAAATTATATTCTAATTATGTTTTACAAACATTTGCAGCTGTCCCATGGTCTTCAAGTTTACAATGTTGGTCTCAAGCCGCTCAATCAAAAATGTATGACATGATGAGAGTTTATACGTTCTCTTAAATGATCTATGATTTGTACAAGAATATCTTCTTAGTACATTTGAAAAATAAATAATCAAAATTACCTAAGCATAGGAAATTTATAGTCTGGCTCAGCTGTCATCTTCTGGAATCTGGGTTCGCAACCTGATAGGTTTTACATCTCGGCTGACTAACTGATACAATGACATGGCCTTTTAGAACTGCCAGCTGTAAAACTCATTTTGGCAGGAGGAGTGGCTAGATGTATTCCTCACTGTCCTCAATCTGAACTGGGTTAGTAGGGACTATAAATAGCTTTGTAAATATTTTACTATGTCTACATTTTGGTCTTTATGTAAAAGATTGGGGGATAGATTATTCAGGTTCCTCGTGAGTAATATTAAACAGAGAAAAGAAAAAAATTACTCCTAATTTAAATAAGTCAGTTTTCTGATATTTCTGTAATATCTCCCTTTTTGGCTGACCAATGCTTGGTAACTTCAGCATCCTTCTCTTCTTCATGTAGAGGCTGGTGCTGAAAAAATGACCACAAAAAAATGGCAGTTGCTGTTGACTTCAGCCAAGAAAAGATGGATCGTTTTTTTGTCTATGTGGCTTTAACTTAAGAAGGAGATGAACTACATGAGTAGTGTTGTTCAAACTAAAGGAGAATATTTTGTATTTGTTGCTTTTTATCTGCTGTTCTGATCAGGAACCTCTGCCCCAAATTTAAATGCTAGCTTTCAGCTAAAGGTAGATGTGTCTGTGTTCTCAATCCAAGTGCCTCCACCTATTTTTATTGAAATTAATTTATTTATTGAACTTTGACACGTTATTACACAAGGTTATTCAAAGTGTGCCATTCAACTTTATCTCCAAGGTTGTTCAGTGGCAATTTATGGAACAGAGTGCAATATAGAAATCAAAAGGTAATCTACATTCATTCATGTCTCATGGCCACAGGAGAGAAGAATCACAGCTTGGCTCTTGAATTCACGGTGTTTTGAACCAGAGTGTCTTTTTCCTCCAAATATTTTAATTTTTTTTTAAAAAAGGACGAACAACCAAAAACAAATCTCCTTGTTTTTCTGGATATTGAAATGGGAAATTTAAGTTGTAATCTATTTCCTCTTCATTTTTTTATTCTTTCAAAGAAAGCTAGCTTACTCATGCTCATTTGTATTTGTTTTAGGGAAATATAAGAGGTATGTTAAGGCATTCTTACTAGAAAAATTAGTAGCAATGTGTGACATAGATCTCTTCATCTAAGTTTTGACTGTAGCAAACCTCAACCCTGTTTGCTCCTTCCAAAATCAGCAAATCTTTGTGCTCATTTTGAAGTTTTATACTAGAAAAGAGAATTAAAGCATGTTCTTAATATGTTGTGTATGGGAAAGTGCTTTGCTCATTTATCAAATCCAGTCCTTAATTTCCAGTGTGCAGCTGTCTTTCCTTGTTATTATTCAGAGCAAAGATGGGATCCATGGCAGGTACAGGCCACAAAATCTGATTTTGTTTCATCCAAGTAACTATTTGGCTCTCCACTGTCTATAATCAAATGGATTAGTGTTCCTTGGCTTTGCTTTTTGAGTTTGATAGAAAGCAAAATTGTCTTGTTAAGTAGATTCCTTGCATGTTCCATAATTATTAGCGAAGGACAAAAAAACTCACAGACAATTCTCTTTGCTTTCCCTCCCCACAGTCTGCACTGGCATGTATCACAGGTATGATGCTGGGACAAAAGTTATACCACTTTTGTAACCTATTTGAATGGGGTTTTATGTGTTAAAAGCATCATCTCCTGTTCCAGTGAAAAATATTGAGGAGGAGAAGGAGGGAAAGCATTCTGGGTCATGTGTTGCGAAGGAACTTTGCATATCATTGTATTGGCACCCTCCATAGGTTTTTATCTGAGTTTCTGTAAAGTCTCACTTGTTACAGATAATTTGGTTTCAAACTAGAAACACCCAATATCCAGGGGCCTCTGATGGATGATTTATACAGCTGAGTAGTAAACTTACTTAATTTGTAACTCTGTATGTGTATGTTTTTCTTCAGAGCACTGTGATCAAATGCAGGAGAATCCAACTTCTAAATTTGTTTATGGAAAAAAAGATAATGTTTTTCTTTTTTAAATAGAGCCTTTTATCAATCAGATTTTCTTTATGATAGTTATTTTTCTTCATTTTATGCCATGAAAGATGCTGATATCTTTGAGCATTCCTGGATTAATCGTATAAAATAATACAGATTAATTACAGAGGTTTCACGTAATTGAAAGTGATATTATCCTTTTTTGGATGTTCAGTCAACTAAAATAAGTTGGTTAAAGGTTACTGTGTAAAAGCTTTGTTTTTCCAGTTTGATTAGTCTACTATAGCTTACAACAAACAAACTGAAAAGAAGGAAGACAGACACAGGTATGTTTCTTGGTGCCTTGTCCTTTGATAGAGGGGGCAATCACTCCAAGACCAACAGCAGGCATTGGACTGGAAATCACATGGATTTTTCTTCCATCAGGTTGCACTGGGAATAGGAATGAAGAAGATGCTGTGATAGTCTGGAAGGTTTGTATCTGAAAGTTTAGGTATTAAAAGTGTCTTAAAACTGTTTAGATCAGATATATGTACATAGGACAGGCAAGTCTCCTGAAAATACCTCTGAATATTATTTTGTTGGTTGGAAGCAGTGCCTTTTCAACTGTTTTATTTATTTTGGGGTGATTCATGTGGTTGGGGGTGGACAAAGGACGTTAAAGGATTTTTGCAGATGTCTTTTTTCAAATCTATATTCTGTCAAACAATAGCTGAAACTTCTTTGCTGTTCCCTGTGTTAAAAAGAAGCAAAGGGCTCTGTAACTGAGCAAGCTAAATTTCATCTTCACAATGTCAGAGCTCAGAGTATACTAACTCTCGTAGTTGTCGCCAAATATGTGCCAAGTGTCTTGGATGATAGAACTGAGCAACAGATCTAGGCCTGCAAATTTTTCCCCCAAAAAATTTAAGTAGACTATGGAATGGATAAATTTATTTTATATAGGTTGATCTGTGTGCTATTATCTCAAACTCATCAGCTGTCAAGAAATAGACCAATGTTTGTCTTGTAACTCTGATAACTTATGTAAAGGAATAGGAAACAATTACCTTTTCCATGAATCAGACTGATGATCAGCAGAGTTTTGTTACAAATACAGATTTAATTAGTATATTATTTCAGACCCCCACAAAAAAAAAAAGTTTTCTGTCAACTCCAGCTAAGTACTACGAGTCTGTTGAAAATGCTAACAAGGAGGATGAGTAATTCCTAGCTCTTATGAAGCGCAGATGCTCAAGGGCATACAGAAACATCACTTACTTTTTGTTGCTGTTTTATGATCAGAGTTGTACCACAACAGGATCAGAGAAAAAGGAAGTTGGGGGGAACCTTACTCTATTTTCCATGATACAATAGTTTTAAAAAAAGATACAGAAGTATGGTCATCGTTCAGAAATGGACAAAAAGAGAGGTTGTCCTTATTCTTTCTGAAGAAGTTTTCAGTCTCTGGATTTGGACTGGCATGTGTTAGTGAAGCATGAACTGGTGTCAGTTAGACTTTTAGTTAACTGATAGTAACATACATATTTCATATGTCTGGCATGAAGCAGTCAGTTTAATTTTGTAGAGTAAGTTATTACCATTTCAGCACTGAGGAGAGAAAAATGTGAATACTTAGGTATCCACCGATCATTGCTCAGTTATCCTAAACCAAAGCCTAATCTGTTAGATGGTTACACAGTTTTAGAAGTTTTTGCTATAGAGCACTTATGACCTCAGAGCAGATTTTATCACGCTGAGTTGCTGTACTGCCTGCCCAGTATGGTGTGTGAGACTGTTTTGATAACATAGGTATGTTCTTACTGGAAGATGGAGAAAATTATTATCAATAAGGAGGCTGCTCTTTTAGGACTACACTGTTGGATGGCAGCCTTATGAAGGGGAGGTTGCAGTATAATTCTTGAAATATCCTACTATGAATGGTTCCTGGTTACAAAAATAAATAAATAAACGGAAATTTATTCAGTATCCATACATTAGAATCTATAACTTGAAGGTAAATAACAACAACAAAAAGAATGAAGAAATTAAGTAGGAACTCTTCATAGAAGGACATTGGTATTTGAGGACTGCAACAGACTATTTTTACAGTTCTTGTTCGGAAAGCATTTTAAGAAAGAAAAAGATAGTGGTGTTTAAAAAGAAGAAAGAACAATATATGAAGAGTATAACAGCAATACAGATATCAGCTAGGATCAGGTTATCTGTGTCCAGATTATGTGTACTTGGTCTTCTGGTTGGGTTTTTTTTTTTGTTGTTTGGGGTTTTTTTTTTGCTTTTCCGGGGATATATAGGATTTGCTGAAATAAACTGGTCCATTTGGAATCTACTTTGGATATAAACTGGAACATTTTCAGAACATAGATGTGATCTGTTGGGTTATGAAAAAGCAACTTTATTAAGCCTTTTCCAACAGAGAATTGAGGGATGGAGGTAAAAGGGAGGGGGAACAGTGGGAACTAAGTAGGGCTTATGGGTCTGAGTTTTGTGTTCAGTCCTAATAAATACACATGTGGAGCCCAAACAATAATTTTGTAGCGTTCCAAGTATTCAGAGCCTTCTAGGCCTCTTAAAATGACAAACTGGAAAATGGTGATGCCACAGTGACAGATATTATTTGGAGGTGAGCTTAAGATACTTTTTGATTTACTTTTTCAGTTTATCTTTAATACTTTAAAATAATAACAAACTTAAAGCAGTTTTCTGAGACATATGTAATGTAACTCTTCACCTGGAAAAAAACATAATTTGTCTTTTAACTCTTTCTGCAGTATCACTCATTCTCTCTCTCTTTGTAGAAACCTTTTTTGATGATGTCAGCTCCCTCATAATATACTTTACAGGAGCATTTGATATTACTTTTGTGAGGTAAATTTGACCTGAACTCAGAATTGTCATGCAGTCTTGAAACTGATCTAGCAGCAGTGATATAAATATCAGTTATGATGCACATAACTGAAAGTAAGTCCAACGTATGTTGATTATAGTTTAACCTTTTCTATTTCCTTCTGTTTTCAGGGATTTTATTCAATTTACTCCTATTACTGACTTTTTTTCTAAATACATATATATATATATATATATTTTGCAATATCCAGAGGCCAAGGTTCTGTTGTGTTCAAGGGCCTGTACAAACATATAGTTGATTGCTAAACTTTCTAGAGCAGGAACTGTCTCTGTCTGAAGAGTCTGTTATAGATGGATGAGCAGAATGGGATCCACAAGGGTAAAACAAGCTGTGTATTTCCTTTGCCTGACAATTTTAATCTTTTTTCCCCCATTCTCTGGAAGACTGAATTCCATTCAACTTTCTTTTGCACCTTCTCCCTTTTTCTTGTACGTCCTCTCTCTCGCTGGACCCCACTGAACCTCATGCCCATGAGCTCCAGCAGCACAGTCAGTGAGTTACAAAATCACAGAATCATCCAGGTTGGAAAAGACCTTGAAGATCATCCAGTCCAACCATTAACCTAACACTGACAGTTCCCAACTACACCATATCCCTCAGCGCTATGTCAATTCTACTCTTAAACACCTCCAGGGATGGGGACTCCACCACCTCCCTGGGCAGCCCATTCCAACGCCCAACAACCCGTTCTGGAAAAATGCTTCCTGATATCCAGTCTAAACCTTCCCTGGCGCAATTTGAGGCCATTCCCTCTTGTTCTATCACTCGTTACTTGGTTAAAGAGGCTCATCCCCAGCTCTCTGCAACCTCCTTTCAGGTAGCTGTAGAGGGCGATGAGGTCTCCCCTCAGCCTCCTCTTCTCCAGACTAAACACCCCCAGTTCCCTCAGCCGCTTCCCGTACGACCTGTGCTCCAGACCCTGCACCAGCTTCGTTGCCCTTCTCTGGACACGCTTGAGTCATTCAATGTCCTTTTTGTAGTGAGGGGCCCAAAACTGAACACAGGAATTGAGGTGCGGCCTCAGCAGTGCCGAGTACAGGGGCAAGATCCCTTCCCTGTCCCTGCTGGCCACACTATTGCTGACACAAGCCAGGATGCCATTGGCCTTCTTGGCCACCTGGGCACACTGCTGGCTCCTGTTAAGTCGGCTGTCAGTCAACACCCCCAGGTCCCTCTCTGACTGGCAGCTCTCCAGCCACTCCTCCCCAAGCCTGTAGCGCTGCTGGGGGTTGTTGTGGCCCAAGGGCAGCCCCCGGCATTTGGCCTTATGGAAACTCCTCCAGTTGGCCTCAGCCCATGGCTCCAGCCTGTCCAGGTCTCTCTGCAGAGCCTCCCTACCCTTGAGCAGATCAACACTCCCACCCAACTGGGTGTCATCTGCAAACTGACTGAGGGTGCACTCGATCCCCTTGTCCAGATCATCAATAAAGACATTAAACAGGAGTGGCCCCAAACCGGAGCCCTGGGGGACACCACTCATGACCGGCCGCCAACTGGATTTAACTCCATTCACCACAACTCTTTGAGCCCGGAGATCCAGCCAGTTTTTTACCCAGCGAAGTGTGTGCCCATCCAAGCCTCAAGCAGTCAGTTTTGCCAGGAGAATGCTGTGGGAAACGGTGTCAAAGGCCTTACTAAAGTCAAGGTAAACAACATCCACAACCTTTCCCTCATCTACTAAGCAGGTCACCCTGTCGTAGAAGGAGATCAGGCTTGTCAAGCAGGACCTGCCTTGCATAAACCCATGCTGACTGGGCCTGAGCATCTGGTTGTCCATTATATGACTTTTAACGGCACCCGAGATGACCTGCTCCATGACCTTCCCTGGCACCGAGGTCAGACTGACAGGTCTATATTTTCCTGGATCCTCCTTTCTGCCTTCCTTGTAGATGGGTGTCACATTTTCCACCCTCCAGTCCAATGGGACCTCCCCAGTTAGCCATGGTTTCAGGTAAATCATGGACAGTGGCTTGGCGAGCACATCTGCCAACTCCCTCAGCACCCTTGGGTGTAACCCATCCTGTCCCACAGACTTGTGTGCATCCAAGTGGTGTTACAGGTCTCTGACCACCTCCTCTTCAACTGTGCTGACCTCAATCTCCTTCCCCTCCCCACCTCCCAGCTCATGAGGAGTTCCACTGCTAAAGACTGAGGCAAAGTAGGTGTTGAGCACCTCAGCCTTTTCCTCATCCTTAGTTACTATCTTTCCCTCTACATCCATAAGGGAGATTTTCCCTAATCCTCCTTTTGCTGTTAACAAATTTATAGAAACATTTTTTATTATCCTTAACAGCTGTAGCCATGTCGAGCTCTAGCTGTGCTTTGGCTCTCCTAATGTTCTCCCTGCAGAGCTTCACTACATCTTTATAGTCTTCATGAGAGACCTGGCCCCTCTTCCAAAGGCAATAGATTCTCCTTTTGTTCTTGAGATCCAGCCAAAGGTCCCTGTTTAGACAGGCCGGTCTCATTCCCCACCTGACTGTTTTCCGGCACACGGGAACAGCCCATTCCTGTGCCTTTAAGACTTTGCTCTTGAAGTATGTCCAGCCTTCCTGGACTCCCATTTCCTTCAAGGCAGCCTCCTAAGGGATTTTGTTAATCAGTCTTTTGAACAGGTCAAAGTTAGCCCAGCGGAAGTCTTAAGGTGACAGTTTTACTAACCTCTCTCTTTGTTTCTCGAAGGATCAAAAACTCAATCTCATGATCACTGCACCCTAGACAGCCTCCAAGCTTTACCTCCCCCACAAGCTCTTCCTTGTTCACAAGAAGCAGGTCCAGGAGGGCACCTTCTCTGGTTGCCTCACTCACCAGCTGTGTGAGGAAGTTATCCTCCACACATTCCAGGAACCTCCTGGATTGTTCCCTCTCTGCTGTGTTGTGTTCCCAGCAGATACCCGGGAGGTTAAAGTCCCCCACAAGAACAATGGCAAGTGACCACAAGATTTCTCCCAACTGTTTATAGAAAGCTTCATCCACCTCACCACTTTGGTTGGGGGGTCTAAAGCAAGATCTGCTTTATTGGCCCTTAACCTAATTCACACACTCTCAACCCCGTTATCCCTGTACCTGATTTCTGAGCTCTCATAGCATTCTCATACATGCAGGGCCACTCCACCACCTCTCCTTCCCTGTCTATCCCTCATGAAGAGCTTGTAGCCATCGATTGCAGCACTCCAGTCGTGTGAGGCAGCCCACCACGTTTCTGTAATAGCTGCTATGTCATAGTTCTGGTGCTGCATCATGGCTTCAGGCTCCCCCTGTTTGTTGCTCATACTGCGTGCACTGGTATAGATGCGCTTGAGATGAGCTAGTGAACACAACACCTTTCTGTGAGTGTGGGCCCCATTCCCTACCAGACCCTTCTCAGGTACTTCCACGGTTCCTAAACATCTTTCCCTTCTCTCAAATGAAGTGGCAGAGGGAGAGCCCTCACCAGACCACCATCCTTCAAGCCTTGGCACACTTCCCTTGAGCTTGTTTCTAACATGCCCAGTTATCTCCCCATCCCCCCTCATATCTAGTTTAAAGCCCTGCCAATAAGCCCTGATAACTCCTGCCCCAGAATCCTTTTCCCCCTCTGGGACAGCTGCATCCCACCTGTCTCATTTGTTGCCAGAAGACCAAGTGTCTTATAAACCTCACCATGATCAAAGAACCCCAAATTCCGACGGTGGCACCAGACTCTGAGCCATATTGCCTTACCTTTTTTTGCTGAGACTTGCTTTCCTGGCTGGGTGCCTCTCTTCCTAACAAACAACCTTTTTCTGATTTTCAGCTCTGTTCAGAGGATTTGATTACCAGATATGTGCACTTATTTTCACTCATCTAGTTGCATTTATGGCTGTGTAGCAGTAACCTTTGCATGTTGTTAAGTTAAATGTTCTTCTTTGGTAGTGGCGGGGGACAAGGAACAGGAAGGAAGGATTGTTCATTTGCTCTGTCTCAAGAGTTCACAGAATTACTTGGGACAAAACAATCCCTCTCTTTGTGGTAATCTTACTAAATGGTTGGATATGCATCTTTATTAACCTCCTAATACCATGACTGGCAGGTACAACCAGTTCTAGACAATATGGTTCATTCAGTACTTTACTGGAACATTTATTGTACACTGTGGCTGATATAAGTAGCATGGTGGATAAAGGCAATTATTATTGCAGCACAAGATGGACCTAGGTTAGGGGTTTTTTCCTTTCATTTTCATTTTAAGTGAAAGCATTTCTGTCTCCCTGTTAGAATGGCCATGTCAGGAAAAGTTGAGTGTTACATCTTCTCATCTTGTTTCCTGGTTTGCTAGAGTGTTATAATGAAATCTTTTAGAAGTTAACACAGTACTTGAAATTGTGATGCTATTCAGAGTCCAAAAAATAATAAAGAATCATGTTCCAGTGGGTGTCATCAGTTATCAACAGCACAGTAAAAATTTAACAACAAGAATAGCGACACTATCTTGCACTTTGCTTCAGCTGGTTTGAGTTACTTTCAACACTTATGTAAGAGATTTAATAGCTGAAAGCATTTTGCTGCTTGTGGTATTCGTTAGAAATGTAATCTGAACTGCTGCAATGGAGAAACACCTGATCAAATTTTCAGTGACAAGAGACTGACTGTTTTGGTTTTGAAGTCAGCCTTGACTTTTCAGCATGAGAAAACAAAGATGAAGTAATCCCTTGTTGGGTGTTCACAAACAGCAGGGTGTAGCTTTCTGAACAGTGTCAGGGCAATGGGATGAGACGCTTGAGAGGACATGGTCTGTGGCCATGTGAGATGTGCAGTGTTTTAAAGCTGGGCTATGTAAATTTCCACTCCAAAAGGCTGCAAAACGTTTTTGGGGTTTTTTTGTTTTTTGTTTTTTTTTTTTTTTTTCTGAGATACACATATGACCACAGATGACATATGTCATACATGTCATGTGACAATTTTTTCTGTCAAGGTTTTGCAAGATTCGACTTTTGTCCATTGCTTTATCTGCATTTATCATGTTGAGTTTCTCTATTTTCCTGTAGAAGTCGAAAAGGTATCATGTAAAGCAACTTTATTGAGTGGTTTTAGCTAGCCACACCTACATTTGAAATATAATTGTGTGGCTGGTACTAAGAAATAAAAGGTATATGTAACATTGTTCTTCTCCTGTACCTTCTACAGTACGTTTTGTGAAACATGAAGATTTTCTGATACACTGAGTGGAGTGTGTAGGAGGAAAGGAGAAAACAAAAAAGAGCTGGCGTGCTCTCTGAAAAAAAAAGAAATAGTTATTGCTTCAAGTTTCAGAATTTGAGGGGGGTTGATCTTCCTTGCATTTAGAGTAGCACATGTGGGAACAATCATGTCTAAACATTTTTTATACATGTCCTTCTGTAGCAAATCTTACTATTTACTATCTCAGTGTCCATGCATAACATGCATATGGGAAAATGCGTACCCTTACCAGACAGCAATACTCATTGGAGTTTTTTCAGTCCAACTTTAATCTTTTCCTTGCACATAAACAACTGTGTTTCTTGTTGCTGCGTATAAATATTATCATTCTTGATTTTTGTATTTGAAAATACATAGGAGGTTAGTGGTGGAACAAAATATTTTGCATCGTGCAGATGACTGGCAAGATCAGATATATTCATGGAAATGATTACTTTTGGTTTACTGCCACCAAAACCAGTTCATGATGATGCATAAAGTCCTCGATAGTTTTCACATTGGTTATTAGTTGGAAGGTGTCTTTTTATATAAATACTTGCAGGACCTCTAGTAAACAAGATATCTGAAATCAACAGTGTTAGTGTTCCTTATCTAACACTATTCATACAGCTTGACAAAGGCCATGGGGATGTATTGTTTGGGTTAATGCAGGTTGGCATATGGAACAGTTGTATCGAGCAGGGTGAAATATTCTCACTCATAGTTAGGGAAAACTGGGTTTTGTCATCCCAAGTTTTAGGTGCCAGAATCAGACCTCTGCGGCCTCTCAAAAGCAGGGTAAAGAAAGAAAAGGAAACGAAGGGCCAGGTGGATCAGAGCCCTTGAGAATTTTGTTTTCATCCTTCCATTACGGGAGGGAGATCTGTGTGTTACATTTATGGGAAAAAAAAAAAAAAAAGTATCTGTGTGTTCTTCATCACCTTTATATTGTAACAAAATATGTGTGGAAGACTTGTATAGATTTGGGCAATAAGCTAAATCCTCTTTGACCATGGAACAGTTCTCATCATTGCTCTGTCAAACAGAACAAGACCCTTTCACCTGATGATCTCTTTCTTGGGTGATCATGCTGAAAAAAATGGGAGGATATGTAATGTCTGCCTCCCGTAAGGGGTTAAAACACCCCCAAACGACTGCTCTGTCAACATATGGGACAGATAGGATGCAGCACAATCAATGTCTATATCAATTCCTTGATGTACTGAAGTTCATACAAAGAGGTTTACATACTGCAGCAAGCCATAGGCTCAGACATTGCATAGCAGCACAGCAGACACTAGATTAATGCTCTGACTTTAACTTGGAATGATGTGTTTCATCTCCACAGTCCATTTTCACATCTCACGGGCATCGTGTTCATTTGGTATTTATTCAAGAGTTTGAAATGTGATCATGCTGTCTACATGGATTTCATGTCTGAAGACCTATTTTGTAGTAGAGGGGGTACTAACTCCAGATGTGCTAGTGCTTAGGTGAAACAGTTATAACAGAAAATGTGGGGTTGCAGTCGCCACCATTTGGGAACAAAGTGATGGCATGGTTGTGCTTCTGTTACCTTAGTACTAGCCTCCATACTACTTCCTCAGGATAGTGTTTTTCATATCTTGTGAGCAAGTTTACAGAAGAATGAAATTCCATGGTCTCCCAACACTGTGAGGCAGGTTAGGATGCTGTCTTGCCAGGAGAAAATTTTATTTCTCAGCTGGAACTAGACAAAATCTCACCACCATGGAATTCCTGCTAATAACTCTTGTTGAGTTTCTCATCATCCTGAGCATTCAAAGTATGGTGTTAACTGAATCCTTATTGCCTAATGGATTTTTTTCCTGTTTCTTTCCTTTCCTAGATACCTCTAGAATGATTAATGCTAAATATTTCTTGTATGTCACATATGTATTGAAGATTGCTTCTTCTGGATTATTTTTTAATACTAAATTGCAAACTATTGCTTTAGGTGGGGGTAAAAATAGAATTCTTAGCACAAAAAACCCTGTTACATAAGGCTTTTATCAAAGTCCTAACTTAAAGCTAAATCACAGGCTGTTGAAAAGGATACAAGTAACATGAGTTTGTTCCTGTATTTTCTGTGGTTTTCTGAGGTTTTTCATACTTTTTTTTTCTGAAGAAGTTAGAAAAATCTGAACGTTTTAATTGGTGGAAAATAGAACTAAAGCCAAACATGTTAAGTTCTCTAGTGGTTTTGCTCACTTGATCGTTCTGGGAGAGCCGATGCTTAAACTGCTCAGTGCACAGAATTCTATGCTTGCATTTTGCCCAGCTGTATGGTGATGGCATGAAGTGACATGTCAAAGAGACTTGAGAGCCCAGCAGGAATGCCATCATATCAGAACCTCTATCCTGCCAATGCTTTTCTTTAAACCTTTTATTAACCTCCCTAACTAGAGACATAAGGGTAAAGACAAATTTAGAGCAGTTATATCCTCCTACCAACACCAAGATGCATGTTTTCAAAGCATTGTATAGCTGAATCTCTAAACAACCCCCACTGATGCTAATGGGAATCCCACAGTGAAATCCCTGAATGTTTCCTTGAGCAGGTATTCATTAAGATGTCCTCTCCCGCCCTTTATCTCCCACCTCTGTTTTCAAGTAGAGGGCCAAGAGGTCTTTTTTTGAAGCAAAACAAATGAACAAGGAAACAGTTAATACAGGCATTGTGTTCTGAGTGACCTGTCTATGCAATTATGAAAGTCCTTGTGGTATGTAACATCTTTCATTTGATGTGGGAGAGTATATCTTACAGAGCTCTGGCAAAGAAAGCTAATGATGTCAGGAGCATTTCCCCCTTCCAGTTCATGGGAGAGGAGCAGTCTGTTCTTCTGTCATGCCTCAAATCCAGGAACAAAATGTTTAGGGAAAAGCAAAAATAATTTTATAGACTGTAGGATTAGCCCTTCTTTCTTATAAAGTTTTAGTGATTGCATTCAATGAATTTTGATATTTTAAGACAAAACCTGGATAATTGGAAACCTTATTACAGAATATTTTTTTTTTAATCAACTTGCTTACAAGAGTTGTATGCCTGCTTACAAGCTTGGGGATTTTAGATAATTTACCTACTCAAATTTTTCTCCTTTGCTTTCTTACTGGTACTTACTGTAGCTGCAGGTGAGTTAACATCTGTATTTTTTTTTCTTATATACAAAATATGTTTGATGTATGGATGAATGTTTAATTTCTAGTCACTACCTTTTTAGTTACCTTCATATCTCTGAGATTAAAGTTCCCTCTGTAAAGTTACAAAGGTGCAACATCCATACCCTTCATGAGTATTTTGAGTATAATTGCATCAATACTGGTGTAAATATATCTAGGTGTAGTATTTATTAGTATTTATACAAATAACTTTTTTTTTTTTCTGATTGGTTCCTTCTATTTAAGGCTATCAAGGCTCATCTGGCAAAGCAGGGATAGAACAATGTTTTGAGGAGCATTTGTGCTGTAATTTCTAATGCGATGTTGGCTCCAAGCCTTTAGTTTTTCTTTTGCATAATGAAGAAAGCAGTTTTGTCTCTCTGCAAGTCTTATTTTAATCTCCACTGGCTTTATTTATTCTTAGGACAAGTTAATGATCCTCAGAAATAAGTAGATTGGAAATTAGTTTTGAACTATGCTACTACTTGCAACCTAGTCCAGTGTCTCTCTGGGCAAGTTCCTGACAGCTGTAAGTGGCACCAGTCAATAAGTCCTAGAGCAGTGTTGCTGATCACAGGCACAGATCTGGGTTTCTCAGGCCATCTCCCAGGTGCAGTCAGTTTCTGATAACACTGGTGTTCATCAAAGGCCTTGCAGATTGATCATGTGGGCTGTGAAACTGAGGTGACAACTATTGGAAATATCTCGGGTATTGGTCAACCTTTCACATAACTAACCTGGCTATGACAGGTCCGTTTTTCTAGCTAAATCCTTCAGGAGAGTAAGTAATGCAGAGTTAACAAAGAAACTTTTTAGGCATGTCCACTTTACTCCCAGAGAAGTTAAAACAAACAAACAAACCAACAGACTAAACAGTTGTGGGGAACAGCAGAGAATCCTGATGTTTACAGCACATGTTGTTCAGGCCAGAACTTCTGATGAGGCAGAGATTCCTCTGACTTTCTTCCCAGTCCCTAGGGCACAGGGAATCTTGAGCCCTTTCAGAGCAAATCTTGACCTTTTTCATCAGGAGACTAGGGTGAGAAACAGCCACGTGCCTCTAAAGCAGGAGTTTCCTGGCTCTGTATAGAGGAGCATGCTTACTAGAAGAACTGGGCCAAGCTCTGAGTGCTCAAGATCAGCATCCCTCTGCTGGGAGGGACAGCAGGAGCCATGCAGCATCTTAGTTTTGTTTCCCTCCTGCATTTCTTATGTGCCTTGGGCATTATATTTGAGGATCATCATGTACTAATTTTGTCAAGGATAGACTTGTCAAGGATTTTGTCATCACCTAAGTGTGTTAAATCAAGGAGCAGGCTGTGATACAGACTGTGGTGGTGAACATTGCAGGGAAGATTGCTATTGCATGGAGTTCACAGTTAGACTTGGGAACAGTCCAAATCCTTTCACAATTATCAATACGTTTCAAACAGCAGCTTGTACAGAATACATATATATTTATACTAGGAAACCTATAATTTATTAATCCTAGCTATTAAAGTAATACATAGGGTTCTTTGATTGGCATCTGGCTCTGTTTCCTAAGAATTATGGAATTATGCAAAGGGGGAAGACCTAATGTAATAGATATGCAAGTTTTCTCCTTGGCAAAAAAAAAAAAAAAAAAAAAAAAGAAGAAGAGTTTAGCTGTCCTCACCTGGATATTCCCGTGTCTATGTATCTGGGTTTGAGTTGGTCCAACTTTTTTGTTCATTGCCAGTTAAAGTAGGCATTATTTTAACTGTTGTTCCTCCCTTCAGTGATGTGCTTGTTTGGAGGAGTTCAAAAGGCTGTAGAGCCATGCTCGGACCTGTGTGCCTGGGTAGAGCAGCAACGGATAGCGAAAGCTGTTTCTACTGTTTCTGCTCTCAAAGGGTTGTCCTGCCTCAGCATTGCAGATTCATAACTGGGGATAGTAACCTCTTAGATCACCCCAGCAACTAATTAATGAAGAAGTCAGAGAGAGTGAGGTTTTGAGCAATTCTTGTAAGAGTTTTTCTTTCTACATCTCCAGCTTTGTGGAGGTGAGAGAGCAGCAGGAGTTTCTTGTATCTGTGTGCAGAAGGTATTTAACTGTTGGACAGAAAATGGACTTTATACTTGTTTTGTCCTGAAGGCAGGCTGAGGATACTTGTCCATGGAAAACTAAAGCACTCTGCAGAGAAACCTAAGCTTGGGATGAAAAGCCATAAGCACTATAGCTACTTCACGGTGGTGAAGTCGCTTCACACAGACAAACTACGAACACATCATGTTCATAGTTTGAACACGCTATGTTCATGAACACACTATGTATGTTCATTTGAACACATCAGTCAAGGAAAAATGTGTGTGTGAACTGTTGGAAGTTCTTCAGTCAAGAAAGAGGCAACAGTGTACACCAGTTTGTGTCTCCAGGGGCTGCCGCGGGGCGGGTGTGCGGGGAGGCCGGGGCTGCCCTGTGCCGGACACAGCCGGTTCCAGCCGGCTCCGACCGACCCACCGCAGGGCGCGGCTGAGCCCCGCACACACGATGGCGGCGCCTCGGGGAAAGCCTGGGCAAGGAACCGCGAAACGCTGCCCGACGGTGAGGGGTGAGAAACAGCCCTGAGAGCACCGAGGGCAGAGGGGAGGAGGTGATCCAGGTGCCCCAGCTGGGATCCCCCGCAGCCCCTGGAGACACCAGGTGCAGCCTGTGGAGGACCTCACACTGGAGCAGGTGGATATTCCCTGAAGGAACTGCAGCCCATGAAGAGCCCACACAGGAGCAGATCTGTCCTGAAGGACTGCAACCTGTGCAAAAAACTCAAAAAACTGGAGCCGGGGAAGAGTGTGAAGAGGAAGCAGTGGCACAGAGGAGCTGTGACAGACTGACTGCAACCCCCATTCCTCATCCCTTCTGTGCCACTGAGGGATGGCAAGGAGTTAAATTACTTTTCCCCATGTCTTGTCTGTTTTGGCAGTGATGTGAATGATCTCCCTGTCTTTATCTTGACCTATGAACTTTTGCATCTTATTTTCTCCCTCTGTCCTGTTGAGGGGGGGGGAGTGAGGGAGTGGCCAGATGGGCATCTGGCAGCCAGCCAACATCAGCCCACCACAATATAAAATAGTGTCATAATGATACTGTGCTGCAAATGGTTCCCAAGACTGCAAATCTTTCTGGGGTACTGTGTTTAGTGGAGTAAACATGCCCAAGAGGGGTGCCAGATGCTTGTTCCTGAGAGGATTTTGTAGACTGGCTTCCGAGAGAGAAAAAAAGATTGGTGTGCTTCACGATTAGTTTTGTTTGAAAGGTGAAAGTAAACTCTGAGGGTGGGTTTCAGTATTTTAAAACTAGGCACTGAGTGCCATTTAAAACACTGGTAGATATCCAAGGCATTTCCATATGTTGGGCAGCCACCACACAGGCTTGTGGTCTCCCATCCTGGGAGGCCTGGTGGCACTAAGTTGTGTAACTGAACACAGACTGCCAAATCCTGCCCCGATTGCTAGCTTGTAAGGTGCAGTGTATGTGTTATTTACTAATGGATGGAGGTTTTCTGTGTTTTAGAGGAAGTGGCAGAACTTCCTTGTGTAACAACATGTCAGCGGTACCTGTCAGTAGCCATCCTTCGTTGCCTTGCTGCTTTTGTCAGTGGCACCCGGTAGCCCAGACTGACATTGCCTCCCTGAGAGATTTCACATATGGACTGAGGGGACCGTCATCTTGCTCTTGACATCTTGTGGTTAGTATTTTGACATCTTCTGCTTAGAGGACTTCATAACTTTGCATTTCCTTTCAAATACAGTGATTGTTTTCTGTATTTGAGGAGAGTTAACCTGAGGTTACAAAACAGTTGACAGATAAGTGGAATTACAGCTGGGCAGCGTAGGCTTTCTAGCTTGACTGCTGGCTGCACAATGTGCTGAAATATTACCCAAAACAGGCTCCATTAAAAGTAGTCTCTCGTGTTCAATGTAGATTAAGAAATTCCAAGTGTGTCCTAGATGTGTATTTTTAATACAACAAAAATCCTCAGTGATGTAGATGGGTGTGTTCAGTCCTTTTCACAGCGATGGTACCTCATCATGAATGAGGAGACTAATACAGTGGAAAATTATTATCTTTGTCTCTGGGTTCTGGTAATTCAAACCTTCAACAGTACCATGGCATTCACTGGCCTTCAGATAGACCCACTTACTCCATCTTGAGATAAAACAGCATTTGGAAGTATGTGGTTGCTTTGCTACTTGCCCAGAGTGTTTGCTACTGGAAATGAACATTTAATGAAGTTTACTTAATGCATGTGCAAGAAAAAGAAGGAAAACTATGTTAAATCAACAGTTTTGTTCAGTTAACTCAGGTACAGCAACAGTTTATGGTAGGCTAAGAACATACAACAGGTCAAATGTGACTTCACCCAGAGTATCCTGTTCCCAAATAAATGAGAGGTAAGTGTAATTAGGTTTATGGTGGGTGGGGTACTGCAAGGTAGAAGTGCTTACAGCACTATCGCTACTGAGGAGAAAAAGACACTTAAACATATGTTTACATGCCTGCATGATCAATTTAATTAAATTACTGTCAAAAGCGTATCATTCAATTTTTCCTTTTTAGGACAACTAAGTAGAGCCTGAGGAAAGGATGAATTCTGAATAAGGGGAAGATGCAACCCAGTAGGAAATGAGGGTTAAAATAACTCTAAGATAAGTTTCTTCAAGGGTTAAATGAGTTTTTTACTGGAACTGCACATGCTTTTAAGTGGCAAAGACTTTAGGCAAATAATTCTTAAAACAGATTCGTTACATTTTTTCCTAAATATGAGTCCTCAGTGACATTTAAAAGGGTCAGGCAAATTTACTTCCATTATTTTAAATAATAAATAAATAAATATATGAAAAAAAATCCCCCAAAAGATTTAAGAAACATTACATGTAAACAGGTTATGATTTTACCCCCAAATAATGCACCTTTATCTGCTTTTATTAATCAAGTTTTTGAAAGTATAGGCTCTGTATTTATTTGGTATGTAGCCCAGCAAAATTTCCTGGAAAATCTGAATTAGAAAAGGGAGAAAAATTACTGCATCTCACTATTTCCATATAGGGTTGCTTGGCTGAATATTTTCTTGAAAGATACAATGGTGGAAATCTTTCAGGGAATTTTAATCTGTGTGTCTCTTGTTGGTGCCATAATGCCAGAGTAGTTTACAAGTAAACTGGTTAGGCCCTGGGCAATGAATTTCCAAGTTTCTAGCACTTCTCCAGATACAGATTATTAGATGATAAATAAACTTTTTTTACGGCAACTTTTTTTACAGATCTGATATTTTTACATTAACCCAAATACTAGTCTAGTGTTACCACAAATTTAAGCAGTAATATTGAATGCTACATTTTTCAACTCTGCTACTTTTCCATGGAAAGTTACAAGCCCAAGTCTAGAAAGCTCTATTCCATCATCAGAGCACTTAGGATTGTAAGAGTTACTAAAATGGAAAAGATCAGGTCAATATTTGCCTCAGGTCCTTTATGAAAGGAAAGTGTTTGTCATATGCATCATATTAAGGCAGTTCAGTTAATGGGAGCTCCCGTAGTGTATAATTGAGCTTCAGGTTTCTGGCTCTTCTGAAAGTCAGACTACGTGCTTATTTAGGATCTTAAATTTCAGTTATGTTGTAATTTTCTGGAATGAAGCTTATAGCAGGACTGGAGTTTAAACATGGATGCCAGAGCTGGAGTGTTGTTTGCAAATTCAGACCCTAATTCCGAAGCTGAAGATGTAGCAGATATATACACCAAATATCATTGTAACTAATGCTGTTTACATAGTGTGGTATATTCTGGGAATTAATAAGAACTTGAATATAGGACTGAGGCTGATAGTACTACATGCTATAAAAATACAGAACAAAAGATGATAGTCTGTAAAGAAAAAGCAATTTTTAGAGTGTAGAAAACTGATATGATACACGATGCAGTTCTAGAATTAGAAACCTTACTCTAAGCATAGATATATTTTTTAACTATCGTCATTTTCATTTGATGCCAACTGTAATAATTCAGATCATCTTTTTGCTGAAATTTCTTAACTTATACTATTGTTACAAATGTTTACTCTGTCGGAATGAGCTAAATAAAAAAAAAAAAGAAAAAAAAAAGAAAAAAGCAGTATGGTAGGGATTGTAAGACAAAAATCTGCCCATGTTTAGAGGTACATAAATTCGTTTACTTCAATAGTGCTTGAAGTTTGTCAGGTTCATGGCTTATATAAACAAGAAACATAGTAATTTTCCTCTCTCAGTGCTTAAGTTTACATATTTTCTTTAAGCAAAACTGCATCAAATTCTTCCACGAATACTTGGAAGTTTTCAGATTTTATCCTCTAACAAAAAGCTTTGAATTAGCACTAGCGTACTTGACATTATGGAGTGGGGTCCTTGAATAAAGGCCATGCTAAGGTTTTTAAAAGGTTAATGCCTTAAAAATTGTATCACTGTTCTGCTCTCTAAAGACTTCCCTTTTAGCAATGAAGCTTATTTTAGTGCTACATGATTTCGTAGCCCAGACATTTAAGCTAAAGGGAAAAATTAATAATTAGCTCACAGAGTGGAGTCGCTGGAGTTTGAAGTTTAGATAGAGACAAACACAAAGAAGCTATTTGGCAGCTTATTGTTTTGACAGAGACAATAACAGTAGTCTGGTTGAAAAATATGCTTTAGTTAATATTTGTGGGTTTAAAAATTTTTTACTGTTTATTTTGCTTTTGCAGAAAAAAAAAATATCTGCTTTAGAGAACCAAAAGCAATTTATTGTGATTATTTTAAAATATACATTCAATATCATTAATTAAATTTATAAGGATATCTTATAAAAAAGTCTATCACCTTTAAAATATATATTTTTAAATAATATAATTTCTGTCCTTAAAAAAAAAGTTACTGTATGACTGCATTGAAGGACTGTGTTTTAAGATGTGTATAGTATACAAACGTAAAGAAAAAAAAGCTCTTTTGTTCCTATGTGTTAGTACTGAATACAGTGTTTTGTGAAAACTGATATACAACAAGGCCTGTCAAACATATGGCTATTGCATAAAAATTTTTCTTTTCCCACTGGAAAATTAAATATTTTCACCTTATTATCTGTAGTATTATTTGGTAAAGTAGGAAAATGTAGGGAAAAGCACACTTCTGTAGGTAATGTTATCTGGCTATTATAAGGAAATTTGTGCTGTTTTGAGTGGCAGCTACCAGAGAGATAAACAAACATTTTAAAATAATGATACTAAATGCATAAAAGGGACAAGGTTACAGTGAGCTTAATGTGGGGTTTTTTATTTATTTATTTATATGAAATTGTTATAAAAATCAACGTGTGCTGTGTTTACGATAGTGCCTGAATTATCTTTCCTCTGGTGAATTTTTTTTCTTTAAAAAACAATAGAACCTGAAAGTCACTCAGAGGATATATTCTATCAGATTTGGAAAACATGCAGTTCTAATAAGTTGGGAAAAAAACACCTATGGCAATGAAGAACACCACCTTTCCTGGGAAAAGTATAGTTCCCTAATTCAGAGCAGGCATTAGAATATGAAATGAAGATTTTTGAACATCAGATGGAATTTCTGTTCCTTTCTGATTCATTAGTATTATTGTACATTTCTGGATGGATATGTCCTAAGCATCCATAAACTGAAAATGGTCTCTAATGCAAAGGCAAAACTTGCAGAACATTGGGCACCAACTGGAAAACGATTTTATTTCAGCTACCAGTGGATGATTGCTAATAACACAGATTTACTTTGCTTTCGTGTTCAAAATACTTACGTGTATTTGTAAGCCGTCTACACAGAATTTATAAATAGGAAATAAAATAACCCTCGAATGCCAAACAACTTCTTCTCCTTGTCGCCATATGCTGCATCTTTTCCCCTAGGTTTTGTATACTCTGTGTGCTGAAGAATGGTGTCTTTTCTTTTCATGTTGCTCTGTCGGCGGTCATAACAGCTATTCTCTTCATGAATATGTAAATCTCATGCATAAAATCAGAAAAATTAGCATGGCGATTCCCACTATAGAATGTGCCCAATTATGTCTGTCTAATACGTGAATAGTGATGATTTAATCTTTTGACTATATGAGCGGATTCAGGTACTGTTACAAGAGATGCTGTAATTACAGAATACCCAAACACACAAGCTGGATGCGTGCACATGCTGGGGGATCATCGGGTTTTTAATAAGAACTGGGCATCTGATGCGTGGCTGTGATGGAGTGCACGCAGATTCATTTACAGGCGCTTACTCTGATGGTTAGTGACAAGGGAGAAAAATGCCCTAGGTCTGCAATACCCTTCCCCTTACTAACTGAGACTAATTTGCATTTGAAATTTTTTCTAGTTCCTACTGAATGCTTGCAATTAGAACGGAACGAATAAAAGTTTGGATAAATAAAGGGGGAAAATGGTGACCGTATTTCCTAGGCGTCCTTAACTCACTTGGTTTATCAGAAATGGGTGTTGGAGGGGGGAGGAAGGACCTGCAGAAAACAAAACCAAAAAGGCACCACCAGCAATTGATGCATTTTTGTATTTAAATAAGCAGGCGTGCTCATGCATATTTATATGACGTGCATGCCTATGCGCCGCTCTGAGCAGTGGCACTGCGGTTCGGCTGCAGTAATTAGGCTGATGTAATTATAGCAAAACAAAGCAAGCTTGGGCTGATTTTTTTTTTTCCATACAGTGGAAACATTAAAGACATATGTGTATTCCAGTGTACAAAAAATGAACCTGAACTGCTGTCAGAGGCTAGGAGGACAGTGTGGCCAGTGCACCTATTGTGTCACTGCTGTAGAAAGCAGCTTAGCGATTGGCCACTGTCTGCAGCACATAATACTGACTGGTTATAAAGGACTTGTCTAGAGGAAAGCCTGTAGGTACTCCATTGTCTGGCAAAGTTGATATGACTGCATTCTTTTTGCAGGGGGTCAGACAGCTGAACTGTAAAAGCTGCACAGATTTTTTTTTTTTTTCCTTCTTCCTCTCTCTCTGTCTCTGTCTCTTCCATACAGCATTTTTCTTTCATGCCCTGTCTCAGTTTGCATAGTTAAAGAGAATGATAATTAAGATCCCTTGTCTTAACCAGAAAATAATGACTTGGATGTAAATAGAAAACTGGCGATAGTTTAAAATATTCTTGCATAGCACCAAGATATCAGTTACCGTTCTAGGGGAAAAAAACGAAGAATTTTTTTTTGTAATCAAGGTAAACAAAGAAGAGCTGTTGCTTCTCTTTCTTCCTTTCTTTTATTCTTTCTTTTTTCTTTTTTTTTTTTTTTTTTTTTTTTTTAAACCAATGATGCTGTGCTATTTCAGGTCAGATAATGCTTTATTTCAGAAAGTGTGCTAGCTACATAATTTAAAAGTCCACAAATCAGTTGCAATTTAGTGCTTATTAATCCTTCTTAGGATGTAATTCGGTGAAAGAACTGCTTTAAAAAAAATTCTTTTCTGTATTATAGACGGATCTAACAACGCAGTCTGGGCTCCGTGCCAAAGGCTGGTATTTCACAGCAGCGACCGCCTTACAGATGAGCTGTGGGAAGCAGGAGGGAGACTCTCTTAGGGTGCCACTACTATGGAGACACAGCTGGGCTGAACAAGATTTGCTTCAAACGACAACAAGAGAGACAGAAAGTGTCTGGTTCGACCGCTGCCCAAGCAGGCAGTAACCAGAAGAGCTAGCAGCCAATCCGGCCATGCTGCACTGTTCGAAACCAGCTCTACATCCCAGCCAATCAGTGACATCACTGGTGAGAAACTCATTTACATCATGCAGTAATGAACTTTGTTTAACGTATCCTTTTTTCTTTTCTTTTTTTTTTTTTTTTTTTTTCTCCCTCACAGAGATTAGGTCCTCCATTAATTATTCTGCCAGCATAATTTGAATCGCTATGCAAAACGGTGGCTACATTTTTCCTGATTTTTTTTTTAACTGTGTGCTGTCTCTGCAGGTAACCATGGGCATTGTTCCATTTTTTTTTTTTCTGTTGGCCCCATAAAACCTTTAAAAGAGTCTTTTATTGTTAATATGTGCATATATTTTTCTTTCATGTATGTTTGTCTTCTTGTAGTCCTTACCTAATGTGGTACTGCTTCCTCCGGTTATAGTCTTGAGATTACCTTTACCCATCTTGGAAGGTAAAAAGGGTGTTGCTGCAGCATCGAGTTTGCATCTTTAGCTGCCATCACGGTCTAAGTACTTATTCTAATGCTTCAGAAATCATTTTGCTGTGGCCGTTTTACATATCTGGCTTTCTCTAAAGGTTCTTACATGCATCTGTTACAACTGAGTGAAGTTCAGTACTGTTATATTTCATTCTTCACCACTTTCAGCCAAGATGTCATTTTATTAATGAATAGAACTGAGATCATTTCTGAACAAATTTCACCCCCTTCCTTCCACCTCAACACAATGCACCTGATTTGCATCCATTTACCAGAATAACTGAATACAAGAGCCAGTATGAAAGGAAGTCAAGGGAGAGCTTGCATACTGCTTCAGGGTATGTTGCAGCAAAGCGAAATATAGAATTTTTTTTTAGCTATTTCTCTTTTTACTTAGGATGTGCTTAATCTACACAGAAAAGATTAGATTTTAGCTTGAAAAACTATTCTCTAGCCAGCTTCTCATATTAGGGAATAGGTTTTGTGTTGTTTTTTTTTTTTTTTAAATAATAAACATGCACATTTTCTTGAGATGTGTTCAATTATAAATGGAAAACATTTGGGCAAGCCAACATTGTGTTGAACATTTGGATTTAGTTCTTTGTGGGTAAAGTAATTTGTTGTGCGAACAATTTAAAACCAGCCCAGAATACTGTGGAATGCAGAGATTTCAGACCGCATAATCTAATGAGGCAAGGTTTTGCTCTTCAGTATTCTAATAGCTGAAACTGAATCAGATATGAGACAAATTCAATATTGTGTTATTAAATTAAAGCTATATCTATTGCTAGTGGGCTTCAAGAGGTCAACAGTCTTTGGTAAAGCAACATTCTATTTAAAGAAGTATACTTAAATAGAATTTTTGTTACAATGTGGTAACTTCCCTGCTCCACGCACCCAATAATGTACAATTTGTTTATGGAGCTTCAGTTATATATTGATCCTTGTAGTCACTTTGAAAATACAGAGAATTTAAACACTAAACCATAGCTCTTTCAATGCATGATGCATTCCATCATCCCATCATCAGTATTCTGTGTGCGGCTGTCCTGATTCAGCCACTAGCTCCCCTGCTGCAGATCCTGTAATTTGAATCATGCGTAATAATATATTATCCTACTGGGGGCCTTCTTTCAGTAGGAGAGTGGTTTTATACCTTCTGCTATAAGAGAACTGTTGGCTCCTTGCCATCTTGTAGCCATTATTCACGGAGGCAATCAAGATAGTCTTCCTTAAGGAATAACATCTGCACAACTGCATGTGCCAGAAATATGCAACCTCCCCTCACGTTATAAATTTGGTTTTCTTGGAAGCAGGAATATTTGAGAATACTGGAGCATAAAAACTGGACATTTACAGGAATTCATCAAAAGTATATTGAATCTACCATGTGCTGAAATCCAGGCTGTGAGGACATTTGGAGTGGCTAACAGGGACAGAGAAGAAGAAAATCGAAGCTGGTGGCTGTTCTGTGGGTCTTGCTAAACTTTTTCAAACTCAGCTTATTGACTTAGCTGATGATCAGTGCTATATTAAAAATGTGACATTTTCCTTGCTGACAGGGTAATTTTCTAGCTAATATACTGATGGTATGTTGTCAGTTGGGACTGGAGCAGCATTTCCCAAGTTGGGATTCTAATGTTATTTGATGCACTCAACAGGATGCGTTATCACTTAGTAGTGAATGAAGCTAAGATTCTAGAAAATATGGAAACTTCAGAGTGAAGTAGATAAACGCAGAAATGCAGAATCTGAGAATACTCTGAGAATACAGGTTTATGAATTGTATCTGCTGGTAAAGGCTCCATAGGGCATCTGAAAGCTAGTGAAAGCAGCTGCGTGCGGGCAGAGAAAGAGAAACCCCAGGTCTGTGCAACTCTGTCATCTATAGAATGTGCACTGCTGCCACATTCTACCACGACTGTGGCCTACTGTTTTATTTTCTTTCATTCACATAAATGTCATCCCTAAACCACAAACAAAAAACTCCTAGATCTTATTTTTACAAATATTCTTTTTGTGTAAGCATATAGAGGAGTGGAATTTTTTCTTATGTACAAGCAGTTTGGCAATTTCTGTTAGCGATAACAGAGTTGTTATTATTGATTTAGGGAAGAAAGAGGAAAAAGACTGGGGAGAAAGAGAAGTCTGATTTAACATGTTTATCTATCTCATCCTGGAGCTTGCATATTCCTCATTAGGGAACAACAATACAATTGTAGTAACTGTTCCTACACAGCCTGTGTTTATTACAGTACTATTGAGATATTTAGAGATGGGAAGTCTTCTTGTTATCATCTCCTGTTTTACCTTCTAGAAAACAGAAATAAGATTCATAACCTGGCTGAAAATCAAGTGCTAATATTTAGGAACAGACATTCTTCTGAGACTAGAAGAATGATAGTTAAATAGGGCTCATCTGGTGGCTGACATTTAGGGAATCTTGTCAGAGGGAAGACATGACCTCAGCACGTCAGTAATCTGTCATATTCAAAATACTGTGCAAAAAAGATTGGTATTCTTTAAAGAAACAAGGGAAATCCAGTAATGTGGCCTCGAAATAAACCAAGGTTTAAGCGAACATGTTGGTGGTTTCTGCTTACTCCCTGAACAAGCGAAGCTAGTAGTGAAGAAGGCGGCTTCGCAGGCTATTGATGCTCCATTGAAGAGCATCCTCCGTATAGTCCTTGAGTTTTCAATACTAGGGATCAACAGGAAAAGCAATACAAAAGAACATGATGATTTGATGGATCACATGGAGACGAATCATCTTTATGATAGCTGAACTCTACTTAGAAATGAGGAAACTGAATAAGTAGAGCATGGAATTTGTCATAGTTCATCCTATTTAAAAGAAGAATTACATCATTCTGGAGGATGAGCCGGGCAAATAACAGCCACTGGAAATTACAATGTATTTCTTTTCTACTTCTGTGAACAAATACATTGTATTTGACTCTGGTTTTCTGTGCTAGCTTTTCTGCATTCTGATGAATGTCCTAACAAAAAGTCCATTGAATGTATTTCTTCTAACAAAAGCCTATTATTTCAATATCTGGTGTTTCCAGGTAGGATACCTTCGTGAAGAGGGTATAGACACTGAAATTTGTTTTCTGCCACTACATAGTCTGTAGAAATCCTACTTTTTGCAACTCAACTTGTACCATTTATAGTGAAAATAATGTGATTGGCTGGCAGAGGTGACTAATAATGTAAATTACTACATTTAAATTTTTATATCACATCTATTTTTTTTTTATAGTTTAAGAGAAGATTTTTGTTTTCTCAAATAGTCAATTTTTAAACAATTCAATCAGTTCTTAGAATGAAAGGTGACAATATGGGAAAACACACTAAGAAGCCAGTAATTTCTGGGTTCTTCCTTCAAAAATAAAAAAAGGGACTGTGAGAAAGATGTAATTCTTTCTTTTTTGTTGATGACCTTTCAGCTGCTACCCTTTAAAAGGCCTGTACATCCTCTCTTTTTGCAGCATGCTAAATTGAATTGCTTTTAATACTAATGCATAAATCAAGACTAGAATACCCTGCATATGTTTACCTAAAGGCAGAGGATATTGAGCTATTAAATACACCAGCTTCATTTACAGTCAACAGTGAAATGGTAGAAAGCTACAGAGAAATATCTGACTTGCTGAGTTTGGTGTAAAAATCTAGAAGAGTACATACATATATATTTCACTTGGGCATATAAATGTTCTCTGAGTACAGAATGTTTATTATTCTGGTTTTAACCAGTACTGAGATACATGCTTGTCTAGGACTGTGGGGGAAAGAGTTTATTTATGGGATACTTTAATACTGAATCAAAATATGTTTTTGTGTAAACAAGGTCAGTTACTATTTTACTGCCACACTTTAGCTTTCCTCACTTTAAATTAGGCTGTGGGAAATGGAGTGCAATGACTATTCTCTGTATGAGAAAAAGCTTGGAAGGGACTGAAAACCATTTTCTAGAAGCAAGTACGAGAATAGTGAATAATAGAAAAAGGAGTCATCAGTTGTTCAAGGTCAGTCCTACAATGACTTAAGGGTGGTACTGGAAAAGGGGGTCTTTCTTGGCCTAAATGCTGCACTGACATCTCTTCACTTTACTGGTGGCTAATAGCAGGGTGGTTGAGCAGTGCACGTTGGACCACATCACCCTGAAGGCCATCAGCCAGGGGCTTTGTTGTGCAAGGTGATAAACTGCTCACTTCTATGGTTGTCCTGTTTTTTTTTCTTACAGTTGTTTTAATTTTTCGTGTTAGATGTCAATGTTGTATTGCATTTAGTGAATATTTTGGAATCCAGACATGTTTTATTAATGCATTTATAATCTTTCATTTTATTCCTGCATTTAAATGAAATGAGAAAATAACTTGCTACTAGAAAATCCTTAGCCCAATAAATTTAAGACAATTGTTTTCATTGAGAGAAACTGAGCTCCGTATTACTATCTAGCAGCTATAAAATCAGGTGCTAATACTTTTTTATGAAAACTATCACTTCACATTTTTGGGAAGTGTCTTTAGGAGGATTAAAGAAGTCATACTGGTTGGACTGAAAACTGTAAGAATACCATGATTTATAACAGCTTATGATTGTGACCTTATTTGAGTTCAAGAAAAAAATGAAAGCTATCTCTAAATGGCAAATTTAGAGAAAAGTCTTTGCCAAATTCTCATGTTAGAAGGCTGCATTGCAGGGTGTGGAGGGTCCAAAAGGCCCAATGACTAGTCCAAAAGGCCCAATGACATAGACATTTTAAAAAACCTTAGATTGGCCAGATAATTATTGAAGAATATTCAGATAATCTCAGGCAATGTATAACCATAAAAAAAAAAGTAGAAGTAAACCAGGAGTAGCATACAAATGATGGTACAGTTTTGTTTAGATATCAGCAGTAGCATGAACCAAGTTACCTTGGTAATGGAAGCAGGCTTGCTTTGTTGACAAGGTATGAGCTAATTTACCTTTGCAGCTAGCCTAATTAGCTGAGATAGATCCCTAGTGTAGTTGAGATAAATTCATTTTCACCAGATGGCTCTGCATTCTGCAGTATATATCCAAAAAGGCTAAATAGAGGGTCACAAAAGCCATATGAGCCAAAATTAGCTTGGAAGTTGAGAACCAACCCTCATTCCTACAGTTACAAGCTATCATCAAAGTGATTGAAAGGAACTTTCTTCATGAAAGGCCATATTTCATAATTACTTTATATGACATGCACAGACTTCCATACTGGTTGGCAGAGTATAAATTTTATGCAGAATTTTACTTGTAAAAAGATAAGTGAAGAGTTTTAAATTTCAGGGCAGAAAGCTTGAAACTGAATCACTGTGGAAGCAAGAGGCTATGAGTGCAATATAATTTTTTTGCAATCTATTGCTATACACATCAAAACCTATTTTTACAGTAGTTGAATTCTTTTTGTTGAGTGTTTTCATTCCTGGAGATAAGTTTAATAAGTATGTATGGAGTTGAAAAAATTCACCGATCACCACCTGCTCAGTATCTGACAAAGCGTAATCAAGTCTCCTCGTCCACTGCAAATGGGTATTTTTTTTGGTCTCTAGAGCTGTTCATCTGTTGGTGGTTTGGAGGACTCTAAGAGGAGAAGGAAGGAAGCTTTGGGCTGAGGCAGCAATATGAGGGTGACTGTCCTCTAATATGGGGGTTGTATCAAGGAAGCCAGGCTTGCCTGCTTCTGTTATTAGTTAGCTGCTTCGTCCTTAGGATTTAACTTTGTCTGGACACTAAGAAGTCTAGGGGATTATTCTTTTATATTCACGATAAAGGAGGTACGGATTTAGGGGCTGTCTTTTACTATTTTTCTCAAAGGCTTTGAACAGAGGCCAAATGGCAATAAGAAAAATAGTTAAAACATTTTAGACTTTGAGGAAGATGTAGTGGTGTTTGGTCCTACTAGGGTTGATACGAGGAGAAACCTATAAGGTCTGTCCTGAAGAACACACTGTAGCTCATTTATGACCATTTTAGTGGATCTGATCTAGTGTGCAGAATTTGGAATGTTTTGCAGCTGGTATAGTGAGTTGCAAATTTATAATTGTGTAGTTGTCCAATGAAAATTACTGCTTCTGTAAAATCACAGCTAGCTCTTTTGGTCATGTTTGTTACCAAGAAATTTCAAGTTTAAAGCAGGTAAGGTAAGGAGAATTAATATTCCACTGCAGGTCAAGTTACCTTTAAAACCAATAAAAATCACCTAATGAAAAAGTTGCTTTTGAGTTGGTCTGATAAATCTGCATGTAGCATGTTCCATTTTAGCATGTCATCAGAACAGTAGTTTGACTTCTTTTCTCTTTAATGGCCCATGCTCAAAACAAACATCATGAGATCTCTTCATACACACAAAATGTTGCTATGGAACTCTTCACAGTGGACTGACTCAAAAAAAAAAATTACCTTTATTCAAAGACCGTTCAGTCGGACTTCTAGACGAAAAATCCATGAGGAACTCTTGTTGAACACATTGACATTACCTCTAACTCAGGAAATCCTTGCGATATGAATTGCTGAAGGCTAGGAAGTTCTAGCAGGAAAGTATCTCTATGTGTTTGTATGTCCTTGCTCTTTTCTCTTAGGCATCTACTGTGAGAGGTAGGATACTGGACTCTCAGATCTGTTATAGTACATGCATTACTAGGTTCCCTGAGGTGCTAAGGATAATACCATTCAAATTTTCCTCAGTGCTGTGTACAGGAATCAGTTGACTTTAGCTATAATAAACAAAATATAGTTGAGCAGATGGAATATGCACAAAAGTGGAAACAGCAAGCCACTAAATTTTTGGTTTTAGTATTACACTGTGATAATAAAAGATAGAGGAATTTTGATGGTGCATGAAATAAGGCATGTGGAAACACTAGTCATTTAAAACAAGATATTTTGAGTTTTGGAATCATCAAAGGTGTTTGCTATTAGTCAGCAAAGTTGAAGTATTTCTGAATTTTTAAATTCTTTTGGAATGTCCCTTTCAACAGAAAATTTTGAAATTGCTATAGTTTGACCATCTCGGTGATGAAAAAAAAATCTGAAAGGGTGAAACATCTTGCTTCATGAAAATTTCGTATTTTGATCATTTCCAGCAAGATGCTGTATTAGGTTGCCAGGCTGTATTTCCATTTTCTATTAACTGAAGGATGCTGTCTTGACCTGAAGCCTGCCCGTGAAATACTTGTGAAACAACTACTGTGTGTGTGAACTAGTTTCTTCTTTGATTCCTTTCAATTTCTCACATGACATTTACGTTCTATGGTTGTTCCCTGTAGATCAATTAGTCTATGATTTTTTTGTGAGAGGCAATTATAATGGTTTGGGTCTTTAAGTTATTAAGATTTAGATCATGGTAATACACACAACATCTTGAAAATGACATAGGTTTACTATCCACGCAGAATGGGCTAAGTACATGTAAATGTACGTGTTTTTAGTAAAAGCACTCATTGTTAAACCAGCTGCTTTAATTGGTCTACAAAACTGAAATTATTTCCTTTGTTTCTTGTCCTGCAAAATATAGACATAGAATTAAGACTACGATAATGATGATTGCCATGCTGAAAATAAATATTTACATTCTAAATAGCACCCAAGCACTAGTTAAAGCTGAAAACAAGACTATAAGGATTTGACAATCTGTTGGTGTTTTGTAACAAAATATATTTCCATTTGAGTCACTGAACAGCAACAAAGTGTTAAGCATTGTTTTCACAATTTTTAGAAAGTTACAATGATTACACAGGCCTGGAAAATTCTGGGGTTTAATGCTTCTGTGGAAATATTTCTAAATAGTCAACATGGTGTCATTGTAAAAAATTATAATAATTGCATTTGCAAATTTTTTGCAAGTTCTTTTTGAAGGCGCTGGGTGGTTTTGTTTTCAATCCAAATTTGTGAGCCAGTTTGGGAGCCAGCATCAACATGAATGTTGATGTGAATGCAAACCATTATGTTGATACAGTTATATAATTTTAGTATACATATTCATTTTCTGGTGTGTATTTGGAACTGTAGTTGTGTATTTTAAAAAAAGTTTTGGCTTAGCTGACTAAATAAAGACCTGCCCCCCAGTTTCATTTTCCTGTGCCATTCTGACAAATACCTGAAATAGTCTGTGATTTCATTGCATTACCAGTCATTTTGCCCGCAGGGGGGCTACAATAATCACCTATTCCCTATTTGTTTATATAGAAACTGTGAGCCATTTGGGGCAAAACATATCTTGCTATGATGTGTGCTTGTTCGGGGCCCAGTACAGCGAGGCCAGTGGAGCATCCAGCCATTCACACTGTGCAAGTAACAGCTGCGGTACCAAAAGAAATGGGCGTGCAAGCTGGAGAAGTGTAGTGAAGAAGGTCATTTTCAAAAACCTGTCTGCTTTCTTTGGTGCTTCTGGAAGACAGTCTTTTTAGAAACATGGCTATGATAGGATGTGGAGACATAGCCTGAAATGCCAGCCCAAACAAGCATGAGCAAGCAGTCCTTTATACTCTGATACCTTCCCCTTGTCTGAAGTCAGAGGTCTATAGCTACCAACAAACAGGTGTTGGAGTGAGGTGGGTATGTGACATCATGTCACTGGCAACTCCAGGTGTGGGATAAATGACTAATATTTCTTTTCTTCCTTAACTTACCCACTCAGTCTTCCTTTTGATTAGCATAGTTTCTTTTACAACATCATCTATAGAAAGCAGAAATGTATGCCTTCATTAAAATGTATCTCTGAGACAAACCTGGGTACAAATTTTGTGCACCTTATAACCAGTTGCATCCTATCCCTAACAGTTAGGCTGTCATAACTGGTAGATATATTATTCATTTTCTCTCATTTCTTCTTACAGTTCCCATTTACTGTATTGCTTATTATTAAGGTGACATTAATATTTTCCAAATACTTCTTGATAACTTTCAATTCTTCTTGCCTTGCTACTAATGCAGTTGTTATTTTAATCTTAATATACATGATAAAAATCAGAGCAGTTTTTTGATGGCACCGGAGACCTAATCAGAATCAGGAGCAAGTATTGTTGCACAACAATTACAAAGACACGAATCCTGTCCAAATGAAAAAAAAAAAAAAAAAGAAAAAAAAAGAAAAAGCGATGCAGTGTAGCCTGTATCAGAATAGCATGTAGTTTATTATTTATTGTTGCTGCAAACACTATCAGCTTCAGTAACATGAATCCTACTTATTTCTTTAAAATATGCTCATTCTCATGTTCAAAATTAGCATCATGCAAGAACATGTAGATTCTTCTAAACAATAATGTTAATAAAATGTATGTTGATACCATGTTCAGATTATATACATAAGCAAAGTTGGTATCTGTCGATTGTCTCTAAGTGATGTTATTTTGCTCTATTCAAGAGTTTTTCTAAAGAGAGTTAATCTTAATAGACATAATCTTTTAATAATCTTGTAATAAATAATCTTTTAATAGAAATAATCGTTTCTTAATAGAGTTAATAGAGTTAGCTTTGACTCACGGTGCTGAAGGATAGAGAATCACCTGTGATCAGAGATCTGCCTGTTCATTTGGACTTGTATTTTCTGATTTGTGTCAGTAAGGTGTACTCTAAAAAGTGGTACAAATATATATTAAGCATTAAAGTACTTTGAAGAATTCAGTCACTGAATCCCCTACCATATTTGGGAAAGGTAGAGTCATAGGAGGGAATGGAAAATACAGCACTGATTTCTAAGGACTTAGCTGTTGAGGTAATCCATTGATCAGTTCTTTTCCAACTTTTGTGTATAGCTAGTGAATTAGACAATTTGCTCTCCCTCTGTTCCATACTCAGCATATTTTAAAGTTAGAAAGTTTATTTCACACTGTACTTAAAACAGTTCAGCCCATTGGTTCTGTCCTCCCTTTTTTACTTGGTGGATAATTTCAGCAAGTCTCTCAGCGTGCATTTTCACTTTGATCATGCCCTTTCCATCCAGTTCAAGGGAATTAGATGGGTTCTCAAGGGAGCTGAAGTAACTCTTCAGATTGGTTTTGTTGAGGTTATTCACTCATTGGTGAAAAAATGGAACACCAACCAGGAAATACAGGAGCATACTTGGATTCCTTTTCCACTAGGATAATCCTTGAAAACAAAGCTTTGTATGATGTATATTCATGCAGAATTGTAGCACTAAGTGCACCTGGTAAGCAACAGGCAGCAAGTCATTTCAGCTAGAGGTTTATTTGCTACAGGCAGAGATCCTGTGAATTGCTGACAAAATATGAAACCAGTTATTTAAGTGGCCTTCAAGGAAATGTTTGAGAGAAAGAAGAGTTTGTCACAGAATCAGTTTGAAAAGATTTGGTGATTTTTTTCATCACTTAGATCTGATTGAAGCATCAACAACCTCTTCCAATATGCACAAAACCCTCAGTGTTAGATGTTTTCTCCAGCACCTGTGTTAACTTCTGTTGAGCTATTTCTACATGTTAAACCTGTAAGGATTCACCCTCCTCTCATTTCCTGTACAGAACTGTGCTTCCAGATTCTATAGCTTACCCTCTTTGTCAGTTGAAATATTCCTTGGCACATAGACAATTTTAATGTTTATTCTTCACTACTTAACCCTGATATACAGTTTAAGCTATTGTTTGTCCTGTGCGTTTTTGCCAGATGCTAGAAATCCTGATAAAATCGTATGTCTAGAATCTTTGAAAAATAATGAATGGAAGTGCAATTCTGGTGGTGTGCTTTCCCATTGTATGTAGATAAAACATACAATTTAAAGGATTTAAAAGATTTCAGTTGGCTGCACAGAATACACTTGCATGATAAAGAACAAGCTTTGTGTTCACATTTATTGAAAGAGATAACATATATTTGTTATTCATTAATATCTATTCCATCTCCTGCTTCTCTGAATTATGAGTCAGTTGATCGGCACCCTTTCTGTCCAAATACGGGGCTTTTGGGATCTTGGAAAATGAAGCATTCTTTAGAGGAATTGCCTCAGTCTTGTTTTAAACTCCCTCCTTGTCAACCTTCTGCTTCGCAGTGGTGTTTGAAAAAGTTGTTCCATTTGTGTGATAGCGTCAAATGTATTCAGTGACCGTTTATTATAGCAATGTGTGACAGACATCTGTTAGAAAGAAGAAACTAGTGCATTTTGCTAAATTAGCTATTGAATTTGCCTGGCCCAATCAGACAGGAGGTTTCAATATCACTTGTGAGACTGCTGGGAAGTGCTATTTAGAAAAAAAAAAAGTGCTCATTTTCTCAGCGCATACGTGGCTATACGTTATCTTTATAGCAGCACCTAAATGCATTAATGACTTTCACAGATGAGTTTAGTTCTCCAGTGTTATTACAAAAGATAATGCAGTTTGGTAGCTGTTCCCTGGTGGGTTCCCCTGTTCAGAGATGAGTTTTGGAGATACCATCAGGTATTGCTACCTTCTATCACAGGAAGATTGCTATTTTCGCTTGTGCTTCTTGCTTGTCTTATGTGTTCTCTTTATTCATTTTGTGGTTTTATTGAATTTACTGTTACGGATAGTTGGTGAATAAGAGCTAACCTTTAACAATATTACAACTGTGTCTCCACGTACATTTTTATGGCTGTGTATAGAAATATATCGTGTATAGATTTTACATTAAAAATTACAGTATTTTTTCTGTGTATGTGGTTATAAATATTCATGTTCTTTAATAATATTTAAGAAAATTACAAGTGAAGCAGATTCTAGTGTTTTTCAAACAGCAAATTTGCTAAAAGTAGTAATTCTGTTGGGCAATACAGGATGGGGGTGTGTTGTTAAGGGAATTGCAGTCAATTGTTCTGTGATTTTTTTAATTTTTATTTTTTAAATTTTTTTTGAACAAATATAGACTAGGGAAGCAGTTTAAACTTGACTTGTGAGGAGAGACAAGGTACAAACAGATACTGAACACCTTCATTGGCATGGTACAAAAACCTAATCAGACTCATGTTTGGCATGAATGCTTTGTTTAAGTTTTATGTGATGCTAAGAAGTTCTTGGCTTTCATTTCCTGATTTGCTCTGTAGTACACTTCACTGTCTTGAATTATTTTCTGTGAACATAGCCCTCAGAACCTTTCACACCAGCATTTTCCTGGGCTATGTTGGCCTTGAAAGACTCCTAAAAATTTTCAGGAGCATTTCAAAATCTTCCAGCTTGAGTGAAAACACTGTATTTATAGACATCTTATTGAAAAACTAAAAAAATATGCACTATTGTGAGCTACAAGAATTACTTGAAAAAATGCTAAAAGAAAATAATAAAAAACAGGACAATGCCTGTGTGTGACTTGTGCTGCTTTTCCCTTCCAAAAAGAAACAAATGAAAGCTCTTTGACTTTTAATGAGAATTTTTGGCCCTAATTAAAATATGTAGGTATTTTTATAGTTATCCGATAGCAAGGTAAAATGTGTTTTTACTAGAGAAGCATTTAAATTATTTGTCATGTTGCTTATTTCAGCTTTTCTATTTTCAATCAGAAATGGAGTTTGAGTATTTTGTCTAGTTCTGTTCAATGGAAATTAAAATGTGTAGGCAATTCTAGCCCATATTAGAAATTTTTTGGATCAAGATGATATAGCAGTTTTACTGCTACATAATATCTTGTCTTTATGTATAGTATCTCAGTGTGAACTGGGTCTGAAAGTGATATATTCCTTCAGAAAGGGTGGAAAGTATTCCTCCTATGGTACTGTGCAGTGTTTCAGATGAAGCACAAGTAATTATAATGAGTAGCTGAACATAGAAAAATTGGGAAGAGTGACTGAGCCTATGTAGGTCTTTGTGTAGTCTTATAAAGTGTATGTGTGGCTGCATAGCTAATGTTTTTTGGGCGGTTGTTTTTAAGATTAAATGCGTTTAGCAAGATGGATCAAGGGGTAACAGAACACATATCCGTGAGGCAGTTTGTTACAAAGGTATATAGGAAAGCACTGTAACAAAAAATTTGAACTCCATGGCGCCTTCTACACGTAGGTCTGTCACAGATAGACTTGTGGATTAAAATAAAAGATTCTGCATGTGGAACGAATGTAATTTTTATGTAAGAGCTTTGACTTCTGGCTTCCTTGTTCTTCCCATTCTACTGTTGGAGTGGCCTGGGGAAACACAATGTTCACACTTACATTGAATCCCTTTTTGAAAGTTCAACATAACTATAAAGCAGCTTTTGACGAGTGAAAACAAACTGTGTTTCTCATATAAGAAAGTGAAGCTCACAGAAGAGAATGAAGGTCAAAAGGTAAATGCAACTTCCTGCAGCAAACTTTTTTTGATCTGAATGCTGTTCAGGAGATGAGCACAGCTTTCCCTTTGCAGTGTACATCGAAGCAAGAGATGTCATCTAGCTAAAAATATCCATAAAACCTTCACCAATATGCTTTTACTTTCTGACTTTATTTTTTGTGGTTTGTCTGCATTTGAAATTTTCTGTGAAATCCCTTCTATATTGTTCAGCAAAAAAAGGGAAAGGGATGTGAAAAGTGAAACAAAGGAACATGATTTGGTAGGAAAATTATTACGCAGTGACATAGAAAAAGGGTTTGGAGAGAGATATAAAGAAAAAATATCCACAAGAAATCAGAGCTACTAGCAAAGAAATAGTGTCAGAGTTGGAAGGAGTAAAATTATTAATTTACATTGGTTTGGAAGTTCTTTCCATTGATTTAATCATAAGCTCTCCTGATGCATTCTGATTCTGCTGTTTTCACTACAGTCTGGCTCTAATTAAAGCATGGAGATTTGATTTCAGAACCTGATTGTTACCTTGAAGCTGTTCTTCTGGACTCTGTTAATGGTTTGTCAAAACCTTCTTTAGTATGCTGAACTTTACAAGAAATCTAGTGAGAAGCAGTTTCTTGTTATGGGATTTTGGCATCTGTTCTTCATACTCAGGAGCAGAAAGTGCGGAGACCATGAAAAGAAGCTGGCAATCAGGTTAGGTAAATGGGAGGGAGACACATTTTTCCTATATAGAGAACATCCCTCTTTTCCCCTGTGCAAGGCATGCAAATGTTACTGGCAATAAAATGGATGTTTCAGTAAAGCACCCATGGTCTTTGTCTCTGGGGACACAAAATTAACTTCTTAGGTTATACAGGTGGTTCCTCCATCAATGTCAGTTAATATCATTTAGCAAGCAAATGTGGGAACTTTGAGTCGCCTGTGCTCTATTACTACATTGATGGAGAAAATATTCGTACTTCACAGACTATTAGAGAGAAACTACTTATTATTCTTAAAGTGTAATTGGGGGAGTCTTTGTTTTGTTACAGAGGGTCATGCCTTGGAAAAGACTTCTTTAACAAGAACAAAAAAAAGGAGAGAAAAAAGAAGAGGGAGGAGAGATAAAGTGGTGACTTTAGACCAAAAATGTTATTACTTTATACTTTCTTCATAAGATAAGTGACTGAATAAGTACTATTAGTTTTCCAAAACAGAAATCACAAAATGAATTGATTTTTTTTTTTTTTTTTTTTTTTTCCATGAATCCAACCACTACAGCCTTTAATGATACTGTGGCTTTCCTGGCTGGATCCAGAGCTGATTTTAATTTCAATTACTGATTTTGCTTTTATTTGTGAAAGTCACAGATTTTTTTGTATTTAGCAATAAAAGGGTGCATGAAGAGATCATAGCAGAATTGTGATTAAATTCTTAGTCTAAATTAAGTGAAACAATGCACATGTCACTAAAACTGCTTCTTTTATTCTCTTTAATTTGCTGTACCTAATTAATTATAATGTACAGGCAATAAAAATCCCCAGCTTTTATTATTAAGCTTTGTACATTAGGGCTTTACTCCACCACTTCATCTCACTTTGAACAGTGCCTTTACACACAAGTAATTCTGCTGTTGCAGTGATTTGGATTACTTATATGGCGAGAAAGTATTCAGGGAATGAGGATGTTAGACTTGACTAATGAGATGAGGTGCTTTGGAAATGTTTAAGTAGGTGGGTAGGGTAGCAAAGATTTTACAGATGTATCATGGAGAAGTTAAAGCACTCATTATTTGAAAAGCAAAAGATGAGTGCCTTCAGCTTAGAAAGGCAACGCGAGACTCATTCTTGAATGCTTCCAGCATTGGTCTCGCTCTGTTTGTTCTGAAGTGGGAATCCAGCTGATGATCATTGAAATCAAATAAGCTGTCCTTCTTTTCACATTCATAGCATATTGAATGCATTACGGAGAAACTGTTATGACAGTTGTATTCATCTGTTACATTTTTGGAAAACGGAACATCTCATTCTTCTGTCCTTTTTCCTGTGTGCCCGTAGGCAGACATGTCATTTCACTTACTTGAACTGCCTCATACTTCCGTTATCCACATAAGTTTAACTGGCTGCCTGAAAACTTTAACTGCTAATGGTGGCTATTTAGAAATATGATGGACTGATAATTAGAGCTGTTCAGGCAATGTTCCCTTTTAAATCTAAAGCAAGATTGGTCAAGTTCTAGCAGTCTTCTGCCATGCTTACTAGCTGTGTAAGGCTTTGATTTAGGCTCTGTCAGAGGTGGCTGAGTGTTTTCAGTTTGCTTTGGTTTCTTTCAGAGCCTTTGGCACAGTTCTTGGTTTCTTGGATTTTCCATAGCACCATCTTTCTAAAAACACCTTAGTAGCTCTTGAAATATGTGCTGAGATTATCATCCTTTCTAGCTTTGAATTTAATTTGTGGTGCAAAGTGATAAAAATACAGACCTTTATTGTTAAGATTTCAAGTAATGTAGAAATCTCTCCCAGAGATGTGGCAACTTTAGCTCAATCTGTGGGGATATGTTGCTGTTTTCGCCAGGTTTCCTGGGGTTTCGTTATGGAAAAAGAAATCCAACTTTATATGCAAGTCTGATGATAGAATGACTTAAACATGTGCTGGAAAGGATTATAACTAGTATGCTTGAGGTTCAGACTGCCCTACAGCTATCCTTGCTATTATATACCCTACTCTTCTTAGGATTCCCATTTTCTTCTTTAGGTACAAAATCAAGTTAATTCATAGTATTTCTGTTCATGCATAATCATGAAGTTTTGCACATGAAATGTTAATGAAATGAAAAGTGTGATAGGTCCTCAAAAAAGCACTGCATTTTCAAAAAGCAGTTTCGACATGACTTCTTTAATTATATATGCAAGTATTGGAAGAACTGGCGTCAGGTTCCTGACAGCATTTGAAGTGTCTCCTTCTATAGTCTCTTAAAGAATGGGAGAGTAATAAGGGTTTAAAATTGCATTATTAGGGCTCACAGTTCCTAGAAGTCTCTTTCTTTAAAGAAATGGGCGTATTGTATGTTTTTCTTGAAAACTAAAAGCAGGATATAACAACTGTACTGTTAACCCTTCCAAAACAGTTATTCAAAAAAAAAAAAAGTAAACAAAAGAATGACCACATACAATTTATTTTTTACAACAAGGGGTGTTGTGTGTGTTGCACTAAATAAAAAATATGTAAAATAATAAAACCTTTAATAGTCAAGTTGGGTCTAGTGAAGGTGCCTGCATATAGTCATCTTTCTACCTAACAGGGTGTTAGAGAAATTAATCTATGCTACTTTGACTTTTTCTGAGTGTTATTGAAGGGTTTGTATGTAAGAATGTGTGCATTTATCACATGCTTCTGTAACAGCTCTCTTTTTAATACCCAAACCTTCTCAACAAACTGAATCCTTGTGTTCTGAAATTTTCCTTAGATTGCAATGACTGGGCCTCTTCCTTCTCTGACAAATTTTTAGGTCAGGAGCTATGAGCCTTTCACCTTTTTACAAACTCTGGAGGCCTTGTTGATCTAGCTGAATAAGCCAAGGTACCTGTACTTCACAACAACTTGGGTACCCCTTTTCTTGGCTTACAGGACAGTCTTAGCCTGAACTACCACATGTGGCTGGACCATAAACTTAAAATAAACTTAAAATAAAAAAATCACTTTTTATTTTAAACAGTTTAAGAAATAGACTAAAGAAATAAATCTATTTCCTCACCCCATTTCTTGATGCCTCTCAGTGAAAAAGGCAAGTTGCTTATGGCACCTAGAAATCATCATTTCTCTTCATCAGTGTCTTCTGGAATGCAGAGTTTCTCTTTTGTACCTGCAGTCATAGTCCACCTGATCTCGTTTTAAGAAAAAGCAAATTATTACTGAGCCTCACTTCATAAATTCTAGTAATTTTTTGTTAGATGACCCTCTGACTGGTCTTACCAGATGATTACACAATACCTCATCATCTAATGTATTACTAGCTACCACTCTTGTGCAACAAAAGCTCAGAATACACACTACTACCCCTCATATCCCAAAGGATATTCAATAAATTATTCAAAGAAGCTTTTGTCCAAACAGTATTCACCAAGATTTAATGTTCCTTAGCTGCTCACCCTGTCTCATTTATCCCATGGATGGATATTTTCTGTCAGTGTGATGGGAAATTCACAAAGACAACACAGAAGACAAATGTGTTTAATTCTAAAAGGAGTCTGCAGTCAGATGCAGATACACAGAAATGATGTAGTCAGAAAAGTAAAGTTGTCATTAAGGAAACCTGTATGAATATGTTCATAAGTAGAATTGGAGTACAGAGGAACTCAAATGTTTGAATGAATTTTAATTTTGTCTGTTGACAGCTCTGTGTACCAAAGAGCATCTTAAAGATGCACAAATCTAGGGTCTAAACCCCTACAAACCGCTATAGTTACAGTTCCAAAGGCTTAAGCTATGACAAGCTCCATTACAGTGTTTGGGTTTGTTTCTTTACTGCTGCACTAGGAGCCCTCTTAATGCTGGTGTCTTGTCAAAGTGAGACTGATCATAAACTTGTGCAACCAGACACACAGCAGTGGTAGGAGATCCCCTTCTGACAGTGAAGTTCAGATTGAGCAGACTACGGAGCAGAGTCCACATCTGATGAATGAGGAACAACATCTCTTCCCTTCGGCTCAGAGGCTTTGGAAGACACACAGTCTTGTAGCCTCACCTTGTTCTTACTGTAAAAAAGATTATACCAACCTGAGCTCTTTAGACATTGCAGATAATATTCAAATGATCTATATAAAATATATCAACCAAATTGTGCTTTGAAATAACAACATAGATCAAATTAAAGGAGCTACTCTAGAATGGGACTAACTGCCAATGAATGTCCTCTGACTTCTACATCTGATTTTGAGACATATAGATTGCAGTGAGTTTTTGTGACAGTCTAGCCTTCTGATACATACATCTCAACCAGCCACTTTCCTGATTAACCTTCATTTGCTCAAGAGGAAGACTCCAGCATTGCCCACCACTCAAACTAAATATTTCATATAGTAGAACATATAACTGCTAAATCTCTTCACAGTGACCATCAATCTGTCCTGGATAACTCTTATCCTGAAACAATTACCTTTTTTATATATTACTCCTATCTAGACAAGAACTCAAATGGAGAAGAATGTAATGACCAATAAAGTTAGAAAGGTCCCAACACAGTAAATCTGCTCTACAGATTATTTTTTAGCTTACTATGAAGTTGCACAGGTTTCAAGCCATAACCATTCTCACAAAGAGTGCCAACTAGAAAACTGAAGACTTATCTTGATCAGTTCTAGACAGTTAAATTTCTGTGATAACATGGTGGTTGTTGTTTGAGTAAATTTAGGCTTTAGTATTTTTACTGTTGCATTTTTTTAATAATTTCATTATGTCTGTGTTTTTTAGACGAAAGAGTAGCTTTCCCAGTAGACCCAGAGCTGAGGAAGCTCATGGTTTGAATACTGGCCATGAACCATGGTAGCACTACTGTCCTCCCCCTCCATACCTTTTCCTCTTTGTTTTCCTGCACTTTTTTGCAGGTCTTGAGCTTCAACAGCATTTGCTCCAGCACTTCTCATTTGGATCTGACTGCCACTGTTTTTATTTCAATAATGTTTTCTACTTCACTCAGCAGCTATGCATGTGCCCTTTCCAAGTGAATGGATTGGAAAGGGCTTTCCATCAATGATTTATTTTCCAATTGCAACAATCCTGAAACGTGGAGAGATGAAATTGCATTTTCACATAGTCTAGAAAGTTGCTAGAGAATGAAAAACTTTGGTCAGCATTCTCTTTTAAGCACATTTCTCTGTGATTGCTTCAGTCTTCCCCTGTTCACTGTGATAAGTTGCTTAACTCCATGTTGCTTATTAAGCATGCTGCCACTTGTAATTTCTAGTTCTAAACACTAGAAATACAGTCTAAACACTTTCGGAAATAGCTACCCTTGCTTGTGCCTACTCTGGCATGATGCTATGTGTGACAAGTTATTTGTATTCTTAACTTCACAAGTAAAATTTCTACCTGATCTTTAGAATCCATACTGACTCTCAGTACTTATGTAAAAATAGCAACAAGTGCTAGTTGTGACAGCGCTAGCGCTAACGCATGTGTCTTCCTTTTTGTTTCCTTTCCTATGTACCAGTATCACCTCGTTAGTGTTTCACACAAAGTTGATCAAAGCTAGTATTTTTCTTCTGGTTCTGTGCCCATAAGTGATCTTGCAGTATGTCAGACAATTTGCTTCAAGTTAAGGTAGTCAGAAGCATGATGTTAAAGCAAAGACTTAGGTTCTGTTTTGGAATAAAAAGTCAAATCGAGTGTCTGTGTAAAGAGAGAAAAATCACTTTTAAATAAAAAGGCTATTTCCTTTCAGATCTCCTCAGAGTATAGGATACAGGGTATCAGCTTACTCATAACTTCTGAAGATCTGGTGGCCCTTGGTCCTGCTGGACTGGCTGCAGACTGGTTTCAGGTATCCATGAACCACAGCTAAGATCAACAGCTTTGGCACTCCAGTGATGTAGTGATTAAATTCCTGAAAGTATGTAAGAAATTCCTGAGATCTGCTGGTACAGGAGGTAATTTTAAGCATTCCTAGTTTATGTTACTATTAATATAAGAATAGCATCAGGTCATTATTTTAAATTCTAATACACAGTTGTCCATGCTGTTTAATTGTTAGCATGCTCCCTGACACAGTTCTGGCTTGTGGCTGAACATGTCTTAAGTGATAGCATGAGCCAAGTAATATGATATGGCCGTGTGGATGTGCATCCTATTTTTAGGAAACAATTAACTATATGGTTGTAAGCCTTGCCATTCTGTCATCTCGACCTCAGGGCCAGAGGACGGGTTTTGTTTTCCCATTAAGACATAATACAAGGTTTCCTTTGGTCTTGCAATATCTCTTGTATGGAGCTAACAGGCTAGGTTGTTAGAGTAAAGGCTACAGTTGAATTGTCTTCCAATCTTCTTGCTCCACAGCGTAGAGCCTCAAAACCGAGTACAGGTTCCTGATGCATGGCTTCATAGAAGCCTTCCAGGGAGACATTGATAATCACCTTGTGCTTCATCAGAAGTTTGCTTAAATTGATGTGGTTTGGGTTTTTTTGGTGTTTTTTGTTGTTTGTTTTTTTTTTTTTCCAAGTTTATGCTACTTTACTTTCATAATTTGGTTTTCAAAGGAATTTCTGCTTCATTTTGCAATTCAAACAGCATCATTACTAATCTCATGAGACTCACTGCTCACTGCTAGGAGTAAGATGTTAGTGAAGTCTCTGCTCTTTTGGTTCTTGATTTTTTAATATATACCAGCAAGCAAGGTGACTTCACAGACAATGATCGTTTTCATGGTATAGATCTGAGACCACCAGCTATCTTGCCTGCCCCATGAGAAAGTCCATCTGCTGTCGGAAAATATTTTCAGCTGTTTTTAAGACAAGGTCAAATGAGTAAGAAGAGGGAACAGAACAAATTAGGCCTTGTTCCACCTTGTGGAGGTAAACCCATTTCCAGTCCTAAAACTGGTACTGAGTATCAGGCTAACCCAATAGTATTGCTGTAGCACTGTATATGGCATTGTAACTGAACTGAATGCTTTTTTCTGAAATGCCAGAAGACCTGAATTGGTCTGTTTAAAAAAAAAAAAAAAAAAAAAAAAAAAAAAAATTTAGAGCCAAATATCTTCCCAAAGTAGGGGAAAAAAGAAAAACATCCACCCCTCTTCTATGATCATCTCCTCCCTGTGAGGCAAGCATAAGAAATATCAGCATATGTTAAAAATAATAATTAAAAAAAAGAAAGAAAAATAGCAAACAAAACCCTCAAATCCACAAAACATTTCAAACACCAAGGCTTAAAGTTAGTCACAGACAGCTTAAATAGATGTTTGACTTTCAGAGATGCTGACCACCCACAGCTCCTAGAAGTTTTTAATCAGTACTTTGACTCAGAAATTAAGTAATTTCCACTGGCTTTTTAAGTTTCAGGAGTACAGTTTAAAATGTGGTCTGTGAAATTTTAATCAAGTTACCAAATTTTTATAAATATGTTTCCATTCTGTGGCAAGAATCTATATCCAAATGTTGATTACGTGCAGTAGCCTGTTAACAATTCTACTGTAAAATACCTTACACAAGACAGTGATACCATTAAATCAATGCTTAAAGTTCCATAAACTTCATAAATGAAGACTAAACATTGTGAACATGTATGACTGTGACCAGCAAACAAAGCCCTTTGCTTTGGAACTATAACATATATATAAGCAATGCTAAGCTTAATGAGTAAAGAAAATTTGCCTCTGTTTTTCTAAACATGGATGCCAACCTGTCAAGTTTTAACCATGGTGTTTTATTTTCACAACCGCATATGTTGCACTCAAGTGCAGAATTATGCCCAGGGAATCTAATGTTTATGTTAGCTAACAGAATTGAAAGGAATTTGTTTTTGTGATGTCCAGACCAAGCTGCCACAGGAAATAAATTGGCAAATTTAATATAAATGGATCTGCACTGATTTTCATTATGTTAGCATGTGACCCATTACATTCTTTCCTTTTCAGCTTGCTTCTCATTACAGCAGCTTTCTTCTAACTCATGTGGCTGTAGTGAAGGTGCTTCTAGCTAAATTTTGATTTCAAGTTCGCCCTGAAACAGACACTGCTCAAATTTGGGCTCCCCATTTGGGAGGACATTGTCAGCAGTGGAGCCCAGAACTTTATTTCCATGTTGCAGCCTACATTCATTCAACATTGGTTAATTGTTCCTGTGTGCACAGTCCAAGCACATACTATGATGGCTTGTGTGTAGCTGCAAGGTCTATGAGTTTAACTGACCAGTCCACATTAGATATACCCATAACCTCTCATCATACTTCCATTACTCTGATGTTACTTTTTGTCAGCAGTTAACTACATCTCATTTGGCCAGCTTTCAACTATATATATATATATATATATTTTTTTTTATGTTGCTCTGTCTTATTTTCCATAATTCCTTACAGTGGACATACTTTCTAGAAGTAATCTACAGATGCTGTCTTGGGGTGCACTTCTACAATGTTTTCTACAAGAAAAGTCTTAGTGAACAAGTAATGACCACACTTGGAAGGGGAGAATGGTTAGGAAGGGGGAGAATGAAGGGAGCTATTTAAATTAGTTTCTTAAAGATCCAATAAAAACAAAACCCTTGCAGATTTTGAAGGTAGATGCCTGTCTTTTCTTTATTGCTACAGTTGCACTCCACATACTTTTGTATGAGTGTTGTTTCAGATCAGAGATAATTTCTTACTATATGGACCTGTTTCTCCATAACCCCATCTGCTTTTTACCATCAAGGGAGAGTTCTGCTCTTCATTTTACCTTATTGAAGTTTTGATTCTCAGTAAATGTCTTCTTTTGTTATTTTAAGTTCTATAAATGCTTTTCTCTAAAACAAACTAGTATAAATTGAAAGTGGTCCAATTTCTGCACTACTTTTGAAATTCAGAGTAAAAACAATATTTTGATCTCTGTGTGTTAATGTGTGGCATGACATACCAACACTGGCTCTAAGGTAATTTTAAGGGTAAACTGTATAACAAATTAGGGATGGCTCTGAGCCCTCTTAAACCTTGACTTCCATTCACAGCATCCTTGTGTGCTTTTGGAGCTTGTCAGTCTCCAGAGGAAGAAATGGATCCCCCAGATTACTGTGATTTGGTTTTCTAGATCTGTTTCTACTTGCACTCACTCACTTTATTTGGACCTTAACTTGTGTCCCTTGACACTTCTGTTTCTTTAGAAATCTTCTTTCATATCATCCTCCTCTGGCTACTTTTAAAGTATCTTGTGTGGGTCACTCTTCTCCAGACTGTGCTTTGCAATTCAGACTTAGCAACTGGATGTCTAGTTTTACCCCCTGCCTATTCTTTTTTTTTTTTTTTTTCCTCTTTTATTTTACCCTTTAGAGGCCAGAGAACAGCTAAAGTGCTGCAGAATATTCTACCTTGGCTATCTCACTCTTAAAACAGTTTGTCTGGTGGACACTTAAGGACTTGTCTGTATATCTTAAGGTCTTCTAGTTCTGAAGAATTCATCCCACTCTGGAAGGAGAGTAAAATTACAGTAAAATTACCTAAAATTTCATTGGATTATTTTTCATTGCAAATAAATAAAAAGATGTGTCCATGCTTACTTCAGATGAATTAACGTATTGCTTGCAAACCTAAATTGTATTATGGGTATAATTGCATGATTTGAACTCATAAGATTATAAAGGACATTGCTGTTTACAGATTTGTGCTTGTTTTATTCAATAAGTCTGAAAATGAATCTAAATACAGAAACGGAAGAAACCTTTTCTGTGACTTTAGAGGATAATATAAAAGGGGCTGACCAAAAGTCCATTGCAGCCAATCATAATTTTATCATAGATGTATAGTGTAATACAGCTTGAAAGTGACCTGAGATCAGCTAGTCCAACCATCAGCTCAAAGCAGGGCCAAATCCTGCTTTTTTGTTTACCAATTCAGAAAGATTACTGATAACGTTCTGTCACAGTTCAAGGTTAGGATAAAAATTTTCAAATAGGACTAGTCTCTTCTATAATGAAGGGGTTCAGAACAATTGCATAGTTTTGGGGGGTTTGCTGTGGTTTAAATGAACACAATCTATTGTCAGAGTCGAATCTCCCATTCATCTCTTGGTAATAGGTGCCATTAAACAAGCTAGACTTTTTCGGCTATATTTTTAGTTTAAAATGGTTTGTCTGCTGTCAGGGAGGGAATGATATTGCAGATATATCAAAATGCAGAACAGCTGGTGTTTGAGTTGAGTACTGTCTTTATCCACATTGAGTAATGCTTTTCTCTTCAGTAAGCTCGTATTGACTCAGGAAGAACTATGGGTAAGCTAAGACTTTTACACAGACACCTAGGCCTTCCTGTGTAGAGAAATGTTTTCACAGATTGCTTTGAACATTAAGGATAAGAACATTTTGTGAAACACTGGAACAGGTTGCCCAGAGAGGTTGTAAATGCCCCACCCCTGGTAACATTCAAGGTCAGCTTGGATGGGGCTCTGAGTAAACTGATCTAGATGGAGATGTCCCTGCTCATTGCGGGGGTTGGACTAGGTGACTTTTAGAGGTCCCTTCTAACCCAAACCATTCTATGATTCTATGGTTTTATTTCAGTTCAACAAAGCACTTAAAGTTTTTATGTGCTTAAATGCTCTTGTTGTCTCTTTCAGGACAAAATACATTATGAGCAGTTTGTAACTGTTTCAAACAAGCTAGGTCTCAGAGCCACTTGACAATGGGACATTCTTGTAGGGTTTAGAATTGGTTTCATGAGACTAGAAAGAGGAGAAGCATGTCTGTACCCAGCACTCTGAATAAGAAATGACTGTCATATTTTTTGACTGTACATGGAGTAAGTCATACCATTATGTACTTGTTAGTAGATAGAGGCTGTTTCATCTCCTCCTTTGCTATAGTTATAAAAGTTATACAAGAGTCTCCGAATAAATCCTTTTCCATCGGTAGTAACCTGGATGTGTTCTCTCACATCCTTGATTTCACTGTAATCCACAAAAAAATTAATTTATCTTCTTTTAGGTATTCACCCACTAGTTCATTCAAAAGGAAGATCAGCTTGCAATACCTCTTGAAACTTTAACTCTTTAGGTTCCATTAAGTTCCTTTACTTTTAGGTTTTAATTTTATTTATTTATTTTACGGAGATTGGGCATGGTGTCAAGGACAAATGGAAAAGCAATGAGATTTTCAAGATACTCCCTAGATGCAATTTAGAGCAGCATACAAACTTACGTACACTAACTGCTATTTGGGGCTAGGAGTTCTTTTTCAGTTAAGCCTGTTAAGACTTCTGGATTTGATTCCTGAACTTTTGCATGAGCTGTCTTTCCAGGCAAAAGACCTTTGATTTCTCAGGTAAATCCCGTAGGCAGAAGATAACAAATTCATCGAATTCATCCAGTGGTACCAGTAGTTGTGAGATTTTGAAATATCTTTTCCTTTTAATAGGTGGCTTATTTTTTAATTAAATTGGCAAGACTTCAATTATCTTAAAGTAACTAAATACATTATGTATTCGTTTAGAGAGCTTATATTGTGGCTTAGTACAAGTTGCACTCATTTTGACAAATTTTAGGCAGAAAATTTCTCAGGGGAGTCCTGCTTTCTGTCATTTAAAAAGCTTTTATAATCACTTAGTCCAAAATGGTGATGTAGGCCGAAGTTTGAATCCCTGGCATATTGCTATAATGCTGCATTAGCTTAATCCTTCATTTTCTTGTCAATTAAGGACTTATCTTTATTCACAGATTCACTTATCTGTTATTCTTAGTGTATTTTAATGCTAGTAGTTAAAATCCCTTTGTTTATGGCAATAAGGCACCATTCAGTTTGTGAACTTTATAAAACCAACCTCTGCCAATTTTGCTGTTTGAGAATTGCTGTAAAGAAGTGTTCCCACAGTAATTACTTATTCCAGAGATGTTCACTAAAGAATGAAGTAAGGGGAAAGTGTATAAAACAATTGTACACCAACTGAGGCAAGTTTTACCAAGCACCTTCCCAGCAACTACAGGGCATTTAAAAAACCCCCTTGCAAAACAGTACACAAAAATCTGTTGTCTTTAATGCAGTTGCATATACTGACTTTACCAATATTGGCAATTACTTAAGGTATTCACATTTAAATTAGATCTGGCCAAAATGTTGGGAAAAAGTGAGGGAGGAGAAGCAGGGGGGGTTAGCAACAGCTTTTCAACATGGGGCTCAGCTGCCCATCATTACTTGTTTTCAATGGGTTGGGTCATGGGCAGTGTCACTCATTTTAATACCCACTTAGTCACATTGAAGTAGGAATGGTGATGCTGAGATAAAGAAATATGTGATAAACAAAAACCTTAGCAAAATCTTTCCAATTGGGCATTTCTTATGGCACACTTTTTTTTTTTTTTAAACTTTGTTATTTTTGACAATGTATTTTAAGTTAAAGTGTGGGGTAAGGAGGAAAAGAGTGTGCTATTAATAATCAATAGTGAATGTGGAAAACAGCCATGAGTTTGTACTTCAAGAATTTTATTTTAGCAGTACTAGTGGAACACGCTTAGAAAAGCTTTGTGAAACTTTAATGAGGCCAGAAGTTTACTCATGGCAACTGCCCCAGTCACTTGAAGCATCACTTCTGAGAAACAACTAGTAAATCTGGAAGCTTCTATTTTTATGCTACCTCAGCACATTTACTTTAAAAATGGAGTAAATTTTGCCTTGGAGACCCTCAGTGGAAATACATCACCTTTAGTGTGACATAGTTAAGACAGAAAGAAAAGAAAATAAGCATGTAAATTTTTATTCACATTTAATTTTTAGTATTAATAATGTAAGAGATATGCTCTGCTTCTCAGACTTCGAGGGCCATATTTTTTGACGCGCAATAAAGCAGATGTTGGTTTGACAGAGGAGTTCTCAAATAATGTTTCTTTTGCTTTCTAAGAAAAATATGTGGCCCATTTTTCAGATGCCAGAACTGTTAGAAGCCTAACACTATTTTCAGATAGCTTCATGTGAATGGACTAGCTTTACTTTAACAGGACCTTGCACACTGCTTGATTTCAGGTGCTATGTAGGCTTTCTTTTCTGAAGACAAAGAGCAGTTGAAATTGTCATGTTTCTGGCCATGCATACATACAAGTTGGTGGTTTATTTACAAATGCATAGAAGGTTTGGCTTTCCTTGAGGTCAGCCATGAATTGCTCTGGGAAAATTTGGGTGGTAACTGAAATCCGTCCATGCTCAGTCATCCTACTGGTGCAGAATGTCTCCAGCACCAGGCAATCAACATCTTGCCACGAATAGAAACTTAAACAAAGTTCTAAATCTGTTCAACTGTTAAAAAATTGTAAATCTCTCTCTAGCATTTAAAATAGTAATTTCATTCTTACTGTACAATATAAAGTATTTCTCATTGACTTTAAAGGATACCTAATATTTCATTTCAATTTTTGTGACACAAATAGATGAGTGATCTTGGTGGAGAGGGGGGAGTAATGCAGGAGTTACTGAATTCAGTGGAGAGTGATGAAAAGCAACTGAAGCTGAAATTTTGGTGTCTAATCCCTTAAATTTTACCATAATCAAGTAACAGCTATTAAATGAGGAGCTTGTCTTCCAGACTCTGAGGTGATTCAGTCCTCTTGCTTTTAGTTAAAAGAAGAAAATTAAAGAGGAAAAGTATGCCTATTCTAGTGACTGTTTAGCTGAAGCAGTCGATGAAGATTTCTCCTGATAAACTGCAACAGTTGCTTTTAGGGTGCTTCTTATTTTTTCATTCATTATGTCTGTTCTAAGAATAAAGCTAGAATAATTAAGCCAAAACAAAAATTACTTTGTAAATAGCCAAATATTACCCTGAAGTCTTGTAAGAAAGGATTCAATAATTGCTTTTTAATATGAACTTTCTTCAGGGAAAAACTTTGCATACCAGTTTTAAAGACTAAGCTTAATAGATGTCTTTTACTTTTCAAAATATTTCAGAACTGGGTTAGTAATTGGACTTTTAAGCTAGAAAACTGGGTTCTCTCATTATTGGTTTTTGCAAATGATGAACCATTATTCTGCCATTCACTTACTTCCCTAGAGCGTAATGGCACAGGATGACCTGATGCTACATTTTCTGCAAGATGGCAATTGTCAGCAGAAAGATCACAGTTTAAAACTGATTCTTTCTGTCTGACTATCTGGTATGCTACACTAGACTAAATTAGTATATTTTTCGAGAGTCCTGATTTTGAGAGCTGTTATATACCTGTCATACCAGACAGACAGATGCTCTGTCTTTGTTGTGAACTACAGTGATGTCTCTAATGAAGTGAGATTATCGAGAAAATGTATGGCTGCTGATTTCAACTGACCTGTATACTAAACCCTGAGCCCTGTGCTCATCTTTCTGGGTGAACTTTGACTCTGACTCTGCATTCCTCCTGTGTTATTTAAAAATGACATTTGCCTGCCAGAAGCATGGCATGTGCAGTAGCTGTAAAATGTTGCCTAAGGATGGAAACACTATTGAGACAGTCTCACAATTGGGTTAACTTTTCTCTTGCAAGGGAAATACTTTGCATAGCATTTGCTTGAAAACAGGCACTGTCTGTTTCCATTGCCCTTGCCTGTTTTTTATTTGGAACTGCTTTTGTAAAGCTTGGATTCATGTGAATCGTCCTCCTTTTTTAATTATTGAATGTCTCACTATGTATATTGCTTCACAGGTTTTAATCACTGCCTTGTTTTGGAAGGCAATAATGTACATTTGTTTTAGGTTACGTTATGCCAGTACTCAGCAAAAGCAGGTGATCTTGTACATATGCAACTATATAATTTTGCAGTATTTTCTATGCCATTATTTCTGTGGAATACTATATTAAAACGTTGTTCTAGTAATTAAAGCATAGGTTGTGAACTATAATCTCGTTGGCCATGTCATGCTTCAGATTCCATTAAATGATCCCCATCTTATCTTTTAAATGATCAGCACAGCAAATACTTAACTCTAAACTTCTGGATAATTCGGCTGTCATAAACAATCATTTACAAACTGATTCTTCTCCAGACTACTGCCAGCTTGTGGAGCAGTGAATTCAGCTGTATCCGGCTATTAAGTTCTGTGCTTGTAATCCGAATGATGGGACAGGAGACAACCTGAGCAAATCTTGATAAGTTAATTCACCAACAGAGCATCTTACCTCCCTGTATTAAAGCTGGTTTTTATTTCTTTATTGAACAATAAGCAGTCAGTAAAAACAAGTTGCCCTTTAATGAAATTTCATTTTGACAAGGTAAGTGCTGTATGTACTGAAAATTCATATTGATGATCATTTAGATCATCCAAGAATCTGTATCACCTATGGCAAAAGTCAAATGAACCAGGTGCTGATGTCAGTGAGTGGGAAGAAAATCACTAATCAGTTTATGCAGTTCAGTCAAAGAGTAGCTGTGTGGAAGGGGCAAGCATCAGGCCTCAGAACTTGACTAATGAGAGGATCTGCTGTTTCTGTCTTTCATCACTGAACTGTTTTCAGCAAGTTGCAGAAACTAGCCATGAATGAAACCTACCTACCTGAAACTGTAAGGTGCATGTTATCTCGGAATTTTAGTATCTGTTCCTTCAGATAGTATGGGCAACTCTGGCAGTGGAAGTAGATAATAATTTTTCTTTCTCCACTCTGGATCTCACAAACTGAAATCTGTGGAGTGGGTGCACCACTTTTGAGAGTCCAGGCAAGATCATCTGATGTATCCTATTTGTCTCTCATAACACCTATCTGCTAAGTAGTTTCCAAAAGATCTAGTAGACTTAAATGAACCATTAAAAAAGCACCTAATAGTTTTAAATCTCATATTAAAAGAATATTTTTAGAGGTATGGTCTCAATGACTTTTAGTGAAAAAGTGTAGAACCTGAATTTAAGAGGATGTTATTGGTGCTTTGAAAAGCCCTTAAACACATACCCTTCAAACTCATAAATATGCTTTTCTATGCTTCTCCTGACACCTCTGCATCTTATGAATTGTAAGCAGCCACAAGGATAGTATCCCTGATGAGTCCCCCTAAAGGATGTTGTTCCACCTCTTTTATATATGCTTTCTGCAGATGTACTTTGGAGAGACATAGATGTCCATGGCTGGATCTTTTGACTGCATGTGAATGTAAACAGTGTGATAGATTTTCTGTTTGTCTGTCTTTGTCAGACCTCAGTATACCTGTCAAATATTAGTTCTGATACAGGTAATGTCTTTATCCAGTGCTTACAGTTCATAAGTATAAATTAACATCATGACATGCAGACACAACAGTATAAAGGTTTTTATATTTTTAATTAATGACAGTTTGTATTTCCTCCGTTTTATGAAAAAAAAATGTTTCTCAATGAAGTAAGGCAGTTTCCTTTCTTTGTCAGTAGTTACTTAATAAAAGCTACTCTAACTTCACTTTCTGTTCTTTGCAATACAAATAAACTTAAAATAGAGTATCTAGTTTTATTTTAATCAGTTTGAGGCACATTGCTCTCCTGTCATCAAGGATGTAAGATTTGCCAGATGTGATTGGTATAGTTCAGCCTGAACGACGACTGTAGAACTTTTCCCTGCTCAAACTTTTCCTTCAGGTGTAATCTCGATGTGGATTTTGTTACACCTACATAGACATATCATATATATGCAGCAGTACAATATCTAACCAATTAGTAAGATTATTATTCTGAATAGAAAATTACACGGTAGCAAGTTTGTGTATATTTCCCAAATTAGTAAAATTGCACTGTAAAAATTATGGATGTCTTAACACGTTGCATTCTGAAAACATGCAATGGTTTTGTAGGCTTTTGAAGAATGTTTCCACTTCCCAAATGTTTTAGCATATGTTTTACAGGTTTTTTACTACTTGTTTCTTTATATAGAATAATTTGAGCAAGTTTTTCATTTGGCCCAAGTCAAATTTGATATACTTTATGTAAGAAAAAACCTCACCAAACAAGCCAATGCAAAAGCTTGTAAGCCTTGTCTTATTCCTGATCTAGATAAATATACTGACTAATATGTTATGTACTCTACTGTGAAAGGCTTGTGATTGAACATCTCCCTGCAGTGAAGATAGAAGAACCTATAGAGGATCTGGTCCACTAAACAGGTGATTTAAGATAATATTAGCCTTGTGAAGGGTCATAGTATATCAGTGAAAGCTGAGGTAATTTAGGGGTGGGGAGAGGTGTTCATTAACAAAGGCCAAGCTGTACAGCTTTCATTATTTTCAGTGAAGACACAGAACATTTTTTTTGTTTAACAAAATTTCCAATCGCAGTACCTAGACCATGGCACACCTCTGCTGTCTTGAATAATCTGTAAGCCTTTACTAAGTCAATAAAATATTCATACATTTGGGAAAGTTTCTTCTGGTGTGAGGAACTGAAGCAGATGGGACATGAGATGGGACCATATAAACTTCAGTATAATATCTGTTCATGAAAAGGCTGAATTAGTTTTCTGTTAATATTCATAGTACTGTTTTCTGAGTGATTTACTATGCAGATACTATTTCTTTGTTGGTGGTGCAGAATATGGAGTAAAATTTCCAGTGTCAAAGAATGTGCACCATGTCTAGTATTTACTGGGCAGGAATAAAGCCTGTATACTGTATATAGTCAGTAGGAACTCAAGCACCTGGTCTCCTCCACAAACATTACATTTTATACTGTCAATTTTATACTTAAAATTTTACTGACTTCACCAGACCAACATAAAATCATTAGCAAGTCTTTACAAAGCACAATTTTATTACCTATCCTTTTATTAAAGGGGTGACTTTGTCCAGTCTTGATCAAACTTTGGAAAAGTAGATAAGAGAATTGTGTCTTCACTGATTTGGAAAAAATAAAAGAAGAAAAAAAAAAAGAAGAAAAAAAAAAGAAAAAAAAAAAAAGAAGAAAAAAAAAGAAGAAAAAAAAAAGAAGGAAAAAAAAAAAGAAGGAAAAAAAAAAGAAAGAAAAGACATTAAAAATTCCAGATGTTAATCTAAAGGTATCTGTATTTTTACACTTGGACGATAACATTTTGAAGGTGTTGAATCCCTGTCTACGAAAAGGTATCAATTTGTTTTCAGGGGACCATTAAGTTGACAACATGTTTATGTGAACAAAAAGAAATAATATTTCAATGATTATTGACCATATTTGGTTTAATACTGGATTGCAGTCATGGCTAAGATGTCCTTTATAGATAATGGAGTAATGAATTATTCTTTGTGTGTGTAGTCATAAGTTATTACTTTGTGTGTTGTTTTTTGTTTTTTTGTTTTTTTTTTTTCCCTCGATCTGCTGGTTGTGGTAGTGATGCTCCTGCTGTTCTGTAATGTTCTGGTAGCAGTTCCAAACCTCAACCATGGACATTTAAACTCCACTTTAGTAAAGGCTGTAGAAATTTCACCTAGGAATCCTTTTTAAGGTTATATGATTTCTTAATCTGCATGGGACTTGCAAGGACTCCAATGAATAGTGCTTAGCTCTGCTCTCGTTAGCTGTCAAAGTCGCAGAAACATGAACTTCAATTTAGAGCATTTTTAGCTATTTGAAAGATAATCCAAACCCATCTTTGACCATCTGCAAGCTTTTACTGGGAGTATGTTTATTTTGGCAGTCTCTTGTCATACCTAGCATGGTAACAACTGTGAGCACCAGCAGCTCAGAATTTACCTTTACCCCGGAGTCTCTCCCTGCAAGGCAAAGGCATCAGGCCCAGCTGTTGTGTCTGTCCAGCAGGCTCAGGAAGGACCAAGCTTCTGAGCACCCACGCTTAAAAGGAAAGGAGGTCAACAGTTGCTACTGGAACTGGGCTATGCAGTTTAAACTAATTTATGGCCAATCAACTCTACCTTTCTTCCATATACTCATAGAACCTTCGTTTAAATGTGGTGAAATATAATTGCACACACGCACACCCCCCAAGCATTTTAAAGAACACAATTTTCAGTCTTTTTCTTTTCTATTTGGTCAATCGCAGAGTGGTCTGAATTTGAAATTTTAGAACTTAAGTCTGAAAGTTTCAAAACTCTTTCTGTCCTCTCCCCTGCCCCTTCTCTTTCTCATCTGGCTTCAAATAATGTGTTGGGGACTGTAGACAAGTAGAGAGTTTTCAACTGACAATAACAAAGTTAACAGTGGATATTTGTGTTTTGAGAATACGAAAATACTTTCTTCAAACTTACAAAGTAATTGTGAACCAAAATTGAAAGTCAACTACATGTGAATATGTTTTTTATGATATAATTTTCTCTTCATCCTAACTTATTCTCTTTGGTGTATTTATACTGAAGGAGTAATAGGTCATGGTATCAGGGCATTAATAGAGTTTTAATAATTTGTTAAGAATCAGTCTCTAAACATATTTTTCAGCACACAAGCATAAATAAGATAAAACAATGGTTATCAAGGGCTGTTCAATTCTTTATTTCATTGCTATGTGTATAGGATGATCATAGGACTATGTATATCTAAGTTGTGCTTTTTTCACGTTTCCGTTTCTAAAAGTCTTAGAAGTTCAGAATTGCAAGGTGAAATATAAAGATAACCAGAAAATTTAAAATCTATCTGGTGAAAGATAATGAGTAATTTAGAAAGGAATAAATACAAACATTTATATTATTGGATTACTCTAGGATGCTGAAAGCCTCTCACAATTTTGTAGCAGTTGGCAGGTTAAAAAGAATGCTGTGAACGTTTGATGATTACAGCAGTAGTAAGTATCTATAGTAAGATATGATGCATTCATGATGGCTAAAGATATAAGCTTACATGGAGAAGGCAAGTAAACCTCACAGAGGTTAAGAATGGAAAATGTGGAAAAACATGAAGAACAGGTCAAATAAATGATGATGCTTCCTCACTATATTCTCTTATCCTTTGTGGATCAAGCAGTTGACTGTCCTAAACTACAGGTTATATCTGTATCTTTGTGTTAATAGGCTGTGATTTACCTTCTTGCATATATTTTCAACTTTTTTTTTTTTTTAGCACTTATGCTTAATGAAGTCTTCTTCATTCTGTGGCAATGAGATTCAGGATCCAGATATGAGCTGGAAATGTACTTCTCTTGTATGTTTTAAAGCTACTGCCTGATAATTGTATTTGAGGCTCCCTAATGGGAAAGAGTGAATAATCATTATCCTTCATATTCTCTATCCTGTTAGTGATTTTAGAGCTTTCTAATTTGTCCTGGTAAAGAAATGTTCTTATACCGCAGGTCATCCTCTTTGCATTTCTCTTTGAGTTGTGATACAGCTTTTTTTTTGTCAAGGTTGGACTTGATCTTTACTATAATGACTTTATTCTTTTGTTCTTTATTCTTTTTCTATTAAGTTTCTAATATTCTATTTTTTTTTTACTCCCACTGAACATAAAATTGGTATTCTTATAGGTTTACAGACAATAACTGTCCTAAGTTGTAATAGCCAATTAAAATTGCATTGTTATGTGTGTGTATGTATAATTAGGTACAGAGGGTATGTATATACTTACATACAAATATATATGTATAAATATATATGGATATTTGAATCAATTTTTCTCAAGTACACTACCTTACATTTATGAACAATGAATTTCACTTGCTATTTTACAAGCTGATAATTTGATATGACAGGATCTTCTGTAATTCTCCCTACCCTTTTGGCTACACAAATAATTTTGTATTTGTAACAGTCTTTTCACTATTTCTGCTTTTATTATTTCCTATAACAAAAACTATCATGAACAAAGCAGGGCCTAACTTAGATCTAGCACAGGATTGCTCTGGTAGATTTTCCTTATTGTCAAACCAAACATTAATTTCCTACTCTTTGTTTCGTTGCTTTTAACCAGCTCATAATTGTTCTGTTATCACAAGAGCCATGATGGGAGCCAAAGTAACAAACAGAAGAGGTCAAACAGTGCTGATCTGTCCTCAGCTCTTTGTTTAATAAAAGCTTGAATCTTTTCTTTTGCTTTCCTCATGTCACAAGCCTTTAAACAAAGTTGAAAGCTTCCAAACAGTTTTGTATAACTTTGCAACATAGGAGAGCATGGTGCAAACTAATGTAAACTTATTCTTCTGTGTAGCTGATTTGTAGTTATTGCTACTTAAATGCATAATTTGAATCACATTTGAACAATTTAAATGAAAATTTCTAAAGTCAAAGCAAGAGAAAACAAAAAGCTTTAGCATATTTTCCTCATTAAGAAGCATTACAAAGTCATTAGCTATTAAAGCTTCAACATTTACTTTGTACTGCAGATAAAACAAGTTATAACTTCTCAAATGCTGCTGAGTGACTGTCTCGGTACATTTATAGTAGCTGCAGTTTACTAAGAAACTTCAGGTTTCTTTAGGTGTTTGACCTATAAACTACAACAGGGCCGAAAAAAGTTAATTTTCCTGTTTGTACACTGACTTCTTGAAGGACATCTGTATGTCACTTTGATCCCTCTTTCTCTGCTATATATATTATACTTTGGTCACTGAATGTGACTTTCAGAAGTCCTCAGAATTAGTTTATAGTTAAATATCATAGACAGCAGCAGAAGAGTTTTGAATCACCTTATCACCTGCCCATATTTTGGTTTTAATCAGACCTAAATTTACATTGGCTCAGCCAGGTTTCAGGTCAGTGGAAGAGAGGGAGCAGAGCAATGCTTCATCAGCCAGTCTTCTTGAATAATTTTACAAAACCACAAAAACCAGAAAGGACTGGCAAATTTGCCACTTGCAAATATCTGTGCTGTGACATGACCTGATTTGAAGTCTGGTTGAAATTTAAGAATGTGTATTTGGTCCTCTGCTATGTTGTGTCTTTCCTAGAAAGGTCTCTTTGTTTCCACTGCACTGAAATATGATTATATCCACAATGCGTATGGTCTGTGCCATGTGTTTAAATATTAGTCACCATGATTCCTTGAGAGGAGCACAGTTTAGTACCTAAAGGATAGCTGTCACTGTCAGAAGGTATTTTGTTTGTCTTCCTGTGATTTTTTTTTTTTGTTTGCTTAATCTACAGGAGTGTGGCAGTGCTCTCAACACACTGAGCTTGCTGTGAGTCTTGCAGGTCTAGTGAACATTAGGAATACTTAAATTTCTTTATCTACTTCTCTTTGGTGATGGGTATATTATGGCCAGCACCTTTGGGCAGCAGAGTCTGATTGAGATTGCTGGAGTGCAGGTTACATATGGACCACTCACAGTGCCCAGGTCATGGCTAATCCACAGAGGCACATGGTGGCTTAGTCATTGCTCCTGGCATGGTGCTTTCCCCTGTCTCTAACTGCATCCAGTCAGAAATGGATGAAAACTCAGTCATGCTTTTCTTTCATGAGAAGACAGGCAAATACAGTCTGCTTTAAAACATGGCAAAGTTTCTCTGAAATGATCCTCAGTAGAAACTTAAGGTAAATAAGCAAATTTTATTTCAAAATATTACCCATTAGGACATGACTAATTTTAAGCTTTGCCTGGAAGTCAAAGTCATTTTTATAAATATAATGTCTGCACTTGTCCATATTGCTGTCATACCTGTCAAAGTATGCTACCTATTTTCCTAATCCAGGCGTGGCCAGAATGTGTTATAATATTAAGAGTAGTCCAGGTGAATGTGCCAGGTTTTGATGTGTTTGAAGGGCAAATGCAGCCTGAGAGAAAGCAGCTGATCAAAGGAAAAGAGAAAAGAGTGTCATTGTGAGGCTGGGAGCCTCGCAAGGGCCAGCGTCGCTACCAAACCCCAGTGTGCTCTCAAGGTGGCCATTTCTGATTCCAGATGCAGTCCTCATGGCCTGTAAGATATTAGACACTTGTGCTTTGCCTTCTAGTTGCTTGACCTTGCTGTGTGATTTATGTCCTAAAGAACTAATGTATGTTTTCAGCCACTGTGTACCCACCGTAGGCTTTTTACTTGCCTTAATCCTAGATCATAATAATAGTCTAGAAAGCCAAACTTCAGTCCACATCTGTGACAAAATCTGTAAAGTTCCCAAGTGGTTAAATTGTGGAAGTCTTACTGGGCAAATTTTTTTTTTTTTTTAAAAAAACCCCAAAATGCGATTGTTTTATAGGCTGGGGAAATGGCAAGCCCATGTGATTGCTCTTTTTTCTTTCTTTCACATTTGGCCCCTATTTTGTAGTGTATGCTGATTAGTATCTGATGTGGCTGTTGTTTACCCATATCTCTTGGCACATATCTTCATTTTTACAGGACTTTACAACTGGTTGGATTTGTGGAGTTCTTTGGTTTGATTTTGAGATTTTTTGGGAGTTTGAAGAACATTGTTGGTGTTTGTTGTTTTGGTTTGGTTTTGGTGGTTGTTTTGGGTTTTTGTTTGTTTGTTTGTTTTTGTTTTTGTTTTTGTTTTCCTTTTGTTGTTTTCTTACATGCCAAAGCACTGCTGATCTGGTTCCTTGATGATAAGGGTTTTCCAGAGCAGAGAGGGAAAGGGGTCTCTGTGCTACTCAGGGCCCAGAAGAGAACTATCTCCCATTTAGTCAGATATGAGGGCATAAAGGAGACCTGGAAAAATATACTTCATCTTGTGAGTACCTTTAGACTTCTGCCCATTTCCCTCAGTTGCTGATTTCTCTCCGTCTTCCAGAAGATTCTTGTTTCTGGGGGACGGAGGGACTTCCCAAGGCGCTGGCCGCTAGAGGATGCTCCTGGTCCGGCGTTGGAGAGCAGCCTGCCCGGGGCCGGGCATCCTCCTCCCCGACACAGACCCCAGACCAGCTCCCCGAAGAGGAGAGATCGCCTATCAGGCATCACCCGCATAGCCGGGGATATACAGAATGCAGTTCTGTGCTGGGGAAAGCCGGGAAATTTTCCACCCTCTAAATGGAAAAGAAATGCTGTCCAATTCACAGACAAAAATGCAAAATGCTAATAACAGTAAGAGAAACACATTGTAGGAATTTGTGTTTCTTCTGGTGAAGTCCTTTGGCTTATGCTGTGATAATTAATGGCATAGTTGCATCGTGCACCACAAGTATCAGAGTCCTGCTGTGGATGGTTGCTCCTTGGTTATTCAGATGTTCAGCTAGCTTTCATTTTTCATCCAGTGTTTTAAAGTGATCCAAATCTCAGTGCTTAAATGAGACTTTAGTTTTATTCTTTAATAAATATAATGGAAAAGACATTCTTAATTAATTAAGGGACTATTTAGCATGTATAGTTTTTCACGAAAGGCACACACATTAAATTAGTTCCATATTTTAAACAAAAACAAACACTCCCCCCCAGAAAACCCCAAACCCAATAATGCCTTATATAAAAAGCAAAGCATAAAGTTAAAACCAGTTATACATGGAAATATTATTCTTCTAGTCCTCTATTGACCTTCCAAAATTTATTGAACCATAAGCAATTTCTTTGACATAGAGAGCACAGGATTTCGTATGGCAATAGCATCAAAAAGTAATGTAGAAAGAGTATTTTTAAGGTAGCAGAGTGGCGTACTCAAGTTATAAAATGGCAGATTTGAGGTCGTTTAAGATAGCTCATTTGTTCATGTGCATCAGAACAGAGTCTTTATGTAATCACATACTGCTTCTTTCTCTCTCCCCATGTCTACACCTCCTGTGGGATTTCTGCCTTATCCAGACCACAAGTTAGACCTGCCCAGAGATACACAGGCATGTGCAGTGGGAGAGACTGTTCATTTCTTGCAGTTGGATGGTGTGTAGTAGATAAATCAAAGACTACAGGAAAGGAAATATATAGGTGAAAAGTTAGATAAGACTCTGAAAAATAGGACTGTAGTCTTGCCTCTGTCACGGATGTTTAGTAAAGTCAGTAAATTTTTCATATCATACGTGTATTCCCCAGCTTCTGCATGCTGACTGTGAGATCCTACACTCTGATTAATCAGAAGTGTTGAACACCCACTTCTACTCCTGAAGTCACTACAGTTGTGTTTTGAGTCTACAGAATAATGAATTGTGCTGTCTACTATTCCAGATCATGTGCCAGATGTCTCGGATTTTGTGTACCTGTATCTCTCTGACTGTAATCTCGGTGCACATCTTTTATCTTCAGTAGAAGACAGATGCAGACTTTTCCAAGGCTGCTGTAAAAATAATACATCTGAATCACTTGTATCCTTCAATGATGAGCACCAAACAAATGCCTGGACAAAGTAAATAAATTTGTCTTCAGAGCAGGTTTTGAACCACGTATAGGAAATAAAGCCTGCTACAAAGTATTAAAATATGAGCAATGGAAGAAAATACTGCAGAGTGAGCTGCTCTTAAAATTAGCATTGTCTATCTATCTTGTGCATTAAATAAAGCAACATTAGTGCTATATATTAAAAGACTGTATCATAAACTATTTAGTAATCAAGCCTAGATAAGCATTTAGGCTGAGGTTGAACATTAATTATTCAGTTACCTAACACATATGTACTGGATTCTGTAAACTGAATTATATTATTTAACATGTGTGTGTGTGTAGAGTAAGTAAAAAGGAAACAATTCGAGTACCCTCAGTAACAGCAGGCTAGCACTTTTTAGTAAAGAGGGTTCTACAGCTCCAGGTGAGATTCTAAAATATGGTTTAATTCTGATTTTTTTTCTCTTCTAGATATTTAATTCCTTGAGTAAATTGTATAAAAGTGAGATCCACTTCCTGCCACAAGGAGCAAGGAACTTAGCTGTTTGAGAGCAAAAACTCAATGTAGAAATGGGTCTGTTTTCTCTGGTTGGAGGTTCATATGCCTTCTACAGTCACCATTCTGAACATGATCTCCTCTTTCTTATGAAGAAGAATGGAGTTCCTGTGTTTCTTCCCTTATTTCTGCATTTCACTGCATGTAAACAAAACAATTTTATGGCATATGCTGAGTGAGTTTGCTTCTGGATGCTCAGGAAGCGTCAGGCTTATCGCACATGCTCTGTAAAGTCAGACGGGTGATGAGCTGCATCTTTCCAGAAGTATTAGATTCCACAGCAAGTACACAGCGATGCTACATGGGTAGCTACTTCACCTTTGTCCTTTTGCCTTTCTATGCAACTTGTGTGCAGAATTTTGTGAACTTGCAGTAAAGCAAATTGCCCTCTAAACTATTGAAAAGAGACACTGGAAAATTTGCAGATGGTGTTGTGTGGGTGTGATAAACTAAGAAACCTCCTTTAGATCAGCCAGCAAACTCAGCTGCCTTCTTGCCTCTGCAACTTGTTTTCCTGCTTGTAAAATGTTTAAACACCCAAATCCAACAAAGTAACTCAGAAAAAAAGGTTGAAGACATAATTCATAAAACAGAATAATTCACCCCATTTGTATGTGATGGGAAGCAGAAGATGTCTATTTTTGACTTTGTAATTTGGCCTGGAATATATTTGCAGGATACAGAAGACAAGCTGTGATTCTTATCTGTAACGTTCCTTTTTTTTTCTTTTATTCAGCTGTGTTTTCTTTTCTCTCCAGTATAGTTGTAAGAGGAGTGTGAAAAAAAGGGAACCTCAGAAATACTAATTTTAAAATGTATTCTGGACTCTGCATTTACAGCGGTTGTCTTTTGCTATGAAAATAAACTGGCATATACCTTCAATCTAAATAGAGATAGAGAAATAAAAAAAAAAAAATAAAAAAAATGTTAGGAGATCAAATGACCAAGAAGCTTAATTTCTTTTCTGAAGTGATTTAGGAACTATAATTCACTACTTAAATTGTGTTTACAAAGATGTTTAGCTCCTAATTCACTCCCACATGTCAGGAAACCTTCTCGAGAGGGGTAGAAGAAGTGTGGTGGCTGTGGAAGTTATTAAAATCTTACCATAATTGAAGGTAATTTTTCAACAAATGATAGATTCATTTCTTGAACTTCATCTTGGAATTAGAAAAAATGCTGGAGGCTTTCAAAATTTCGTATCACAGAGGGGGGAAAAAAAGGAGGTTGCAGAGCAGAATAGATTTCTTAAATCAGGTTAGAAAATTTCCATCAGTACCCAACAATTTGAAAGCTACTAAGGTCAAAGTTACTTTTATTACTTTTGTGTTTTTCTGCAGTGATAGCATTTTGCTACACTGTTGAATGAGTTACAGTGTGTTTTCCTGGTCTTTTACATTTGGTTTGATTTCAGTGTCTTGGCTTGAGGATGAATATCTCTTTAGTAATGTCATTTTTGTCTGATTTTATGAGTAAAGGTATCTGAACAACCTTAACTCTTATCAAGTGAAACTTTTTGTGAAAGAATATATAAAAGTGGTCCTGTTTATGGTCTGAGAGGTTGTGCTGTGAGAGGTAGTGAGACAGGAGGGCATCATGGAACCCTGCTTGCACCCTGCGGGAATGAAGGCACATTTCCAGGCTATGCCATCCACTTGTGCTTCTGGCAGAGAAACCCACACTGCTGTGGGCATCAAATCATCAAATTTCTGTAGCCACATCAGGCCCTGCATGCCATGCCCTGACATGGTGTTCCTGATCCAAGGTGTTCTTGGTCTTCCCAAAATCCCCCGTTTTCCTGTGAGGTCAAACACAGACAGTCACCACTGTCTCATGCCTCCCAGTCTGTGAGGCAGTCGGGTGCTAGTGCTGGTGCTTTACAAAGGAGTTTGGGGAGCTCGGTGAAGATGTTTCCAAAAAGATGGCAGGGTGGCTTCAGCCCGTTGGCAAGTGTGGATGGGCAGCCTGCCCCTCTGGCCAGCAGATCGAAACACTATGGACTGACAAGCTGCTTGTCCATGCAGCAGTGGTGGCTGGTCTGGCAGAGAGAGGTAAGCAACTGCTCCCGGGGGTGGAGGCCTGGCTGGGAGACTGGGAGCATCAGCTCATTGTGGTGCTGCCTGCTGATAGGCAGTGGTGACAGTGGGAACACTGTTCCCTCATTTTTTTCTCGGTTAATTTCAGTGAAAAATCGTTGGTCAGAGTAGTCCTGTTGGTAATTTATGATGTGATGTGCAACCAAATATGCACTTTGGCTATTTTTCATGCGTTTTGCTAACGATGGGTCACACAGTTTCACTGGAAGGTTTCAAAGATTAAAGCCATCAGAAAAGGCAGCCCTGGTGACTGATATTCTCTGACCCCGTGACCTACCAAAGGCCATAGTGCCACACTAAATAAAGCTGTCTCAAGCTCATCACTTCTGTTGGGGTTTAACACAGATTTTAAAAAGATGATCAGGCTTGACTTAAAAACTTTCAGGATTTATCTGCCATATCCATAAACAGGCAATTTTAATTAGCATTTATTCTTTGTGTTAAAAATGTCATTCCTCTAATAGGAATTTGTCCAGCTTCCTCTTACAACAGATTATTTTCTATAAGTAGTCTCTTCCCACCTACGTACCAGAAGGTACTTGTTGACTTGATTTAATTTCTTAATAGATACAGCTCTGGTTTATACATAAAATGTGATCTGGTAGGAAGAAGCCTCTCTTTGTTACGATACTGTGAAGTCCTCCTTGTAAAGTACATCCAAGAACATAGGTAGGCTTCTCCCATCCATGCAAGTAAAGACCACTCCTGAAGTGTGCAGTTCAGCATGACAATTGCTGTGTCTTCTTTCTGCTCTCCTCAGCTCAGTCTTCAAGAAACACGAATAATAGATTTTCTTTCTTTTGATTTTCTTTCTTTGTTGTTTGATACCTTACTGTAGGCATTTGAACCTGAGCAAAGTAGATGTAAAATGCTGGGATAGCAGCATGAGTCATCAGCAAAGTGGTTATATTAGGTGCAGCACAGTGCAGACTCAGCTCCACTTGTAAAGTCCGTGACTCTTAGCAATCATGTCATGCTGACATGGACAGGATTACAGCAAAAGTAATGTTGTAGTTTTCATGTGCCCCTTTGAGTTGTCTGTAACCTGGCCCCAATATGAGCAGGGAGCAGTTCCCGTTTTCACTTGGTTGTGGGGTGCTCTGAGTGCCAGGAGCAAGAGGAACACAGAAGTCCCCAACTGCTTTCTCATGCCTTTCTGTGTATGGCTCACACTACAGAAAACTGTTTTGTTTTGTTTTTTACTTGCTTAGCCAACTTAACACTTTGACATAAAGCTTTAATGTACAGCTGATCTCCAGTAGAAGATCCACTACATTATACAATATACTCTCCATACAATATACCATATATATTTAGCCCTGAAGATTGCACTTCTTGTCATGCTAGTTTTTTAATTTACTGTGTTTCTTACTGCTAACACCTTTGAAACGCAGCAGAGCCCTGTGGGGGTGCCTGTCTCCTGTTTCTTATCTCCTTTGAGCTATTGCATTACAATCGTTTGTCAAAGATGAGTGGGAGTCAAGGAAATGGAGCACCTCAAGTGGCTGACACTGCTGAGCAGATATCCTATTTTTGCTGAGTGTTTACATACCTCCAGAGTACAGATGTGTCTGAGCTGTATTAGATACACAGAAAGTTTGTAGCGCTTTCATCTTATAATATTGGCAGCCCTGATTGCATATGAAAATTATACAATTTTAACAGCTGTTCTGACCTATAAATACAGTTTCTTTGCCACAGATGCAGTCATGATGACACCTTATGCCAGCCATAACTGCATGGACACTGCAGTTGTACTCATTTAATGTTGTGGTTAAAAAAATCATTGCACATCTTGCAAATTGGCTAAGGCCAGTAAAGTTACTGAAAGAAATCAGCCTGAGATGGAGGAGCTTTGTTTGTGATTCACAATATGATGTTTTTCTCCTTCCTAAAGTCTCCAGACTGCACATGCTGTCTGCATCCCATTTCCGTTCCACAGCAGCATTATGAATGAGAATGTAGGGAAAAGAAACCACGACAGGGTGGTTGTCCCAGTGGGAGTGACTGGCACTGAAATAAACTACGTAGGATCTATAATAAGTATTTGACAGAAGTTTAGTTAGTAGAATTCATGATTGCGGTTTAAAGAATATATACATTGTTGTACTACAGAATACGCTTTATGGTGCTAACAGCAATGAATGTTTAACTACTGCAGCTATCCTATGGCCTAAATTAATATGTACTTCTGAAATAAGACTCTCCCACTCCTTTTTTATTACAGTTTTGTAGAAGGGTGGTTTGTTACAGTAGAGTGTGGATGGCTTTATAATTATGCATTTTTTCTTATTCTAAATCAAAATACAAATTTCCCATTTGTGTCTTAAAAATTTTGAAGTGGCTAAATCTTTGTTGACTCCCTGGTTCTAAAACCAATATTTTATTGGAATCCCCAATTAAGCCAATTTCTTCCATGATTCATTTCACTCAGCAATAGAAATGTAAGCTATGGCCTCTGGCTCTAATGAAATCCTTTAAATGCAGTCTACATAGCTAAAGGTTAAGGGGCAAGTCACAGTTTAATTTCCCAGTAACACTTTATGGGAGTCTTTGTAATGTACTTGCTTCTGGAGTTTTCTAACACACCTCTCTCTGAAACTGTAGTCAACTTGCAGCCTAGAAGTTGCTATATTAAAATTACATACATGAGAGAGGTTGGAGGGCAGTGGGATACAAGACCTTCCTGCTACATTACTAATCCAAATTGGGCCTTAGTCAATCTTTTACAAAGTTGTCAGCATCCAATGACCTATATGAAATGAGCTGGGAGCTTCAGTCCTGTTCCTAGAGAGGTGTGCACATCAGAAGAGCAATCAGCTGGCACTAATTGGCACCCTGGCTAGCAGCCTCAGCAAAGAGCCAAAGGTCCATAGAGAAATGGAGACTGAAGTGCTCTCTCAACCTTAAAGTTGGTTCCTCTGGGTCAGAGTTTAGGGTACATTTGTAATGTCGTATGTTGAATTTTGCTGTGCATCTTGCAATGCTACACCAGAGCTGTGGCTAGGGAACTTCACTCCTCAGGGCTTTTGCAGGGCATTTCAAATGCCACGGGGCATTTTAAACTCTGAAATCACTTCAGCTTTCCTTCAGACTTAAACATGAAGAGAACGTTCACTAAGCAATAACCTGATATTCGGAGGTGTTGGATGACAAACGTTCCAGTTGAGGGAATACACTGGAAAAGGGAAAGAGAGGGAGTGTGTATTCCTTAAAGACAAAATTTTCTCATATCCGTGCCCAACATGCATAAGTACCTTTGCTCTGCCAAGTTTTCCACCTGTTGGCCTCAAAAAGGGTATAAATTAGTGCTGCTTGAATATTAAAAATATATTGGTTTGTGAGTAGGTTTGTAAATTTCTGTTCATTATAAATGTGTAGTAACACATGGTCTTCCTACACTTGGAATTGTTCCCAGACAATAATAATTTCAGAAGTTGATTATGGGTTATTATCTTCCCAAAAGCTTTGCATTTAAAAAGTTTTTTTCTTGTTTTGTTCTGTTTACAACGTTTCAGTCATTCAGGCAGGATGGAAATAATGTCGTGAACTTGAAGTCATCAGCCCGTTCAATATGAATAGGGTCATTGAAATAGTACTAAATTAAGAAATGAGCAATGTACCTACCTAGTATTTTAAGCCAGGCAATCAAAGGTGATAAAATATATTGTCTGAATTAGACATTGAGCAAATTTTCTTTACCTCCATTTACCCTTGAACATATAAACAAATAACAAGCAGCAATGACAAATGTTTAGTCATCTGAGATTGTCTGCTAAGCAGAAAAAATAGGTTCATTTGATGGTGGTTAGACTGTTTCACAAAACATTTGGTGTCTTCAGAGAGCAGTTTTTGTCCACCTATGTATTATCCTTACTGATAAAGATGAAATTAAGGTCCTGCATAAAGCATGTGTACTTCCAGAAATCAGAGCATACTTTTCTTTCTCCACAGCTTTGCATTACTGGAGTTACCCATGACCTGCTGCATTTTTGCCCCCTCTAAATCAGATGACAAAAGAAACCAGGATCACAGATATGACTTAAATGACAGAGTTCTGAAAGTAACACCCTTTTCCAGTCATGCAGCAGCCCTTTTTCACTGCCTCCGTGCTCTCTCACCAGATGATGTGGCGCACATTTATCTGACAGACTAAAATCGGAACAGGACAGAAAATAAGACAGTATTTGCATCCCTGAGCATGGGATCATCAGCTGCTGTGAAAAACTGGGGAGTTTGGAGATAGACTCCGCTCTTAACATTGCTGTGGGCCAGTGCAAAAAATGACCCTGAATAATGCTTGTGTTTTAATGGTTTGCACAGAAACACAGGGGTGCCCTAAATGTATAAAGTGTTACCATTTGCAAATTCCCACCTGTCATTTGTGTTTCCGGAAATAGTATCCCTGGCTGCAGTCTGGACGTTGCCCCAGGTGGTGTCTGACTCTTAACCCAAATCAAACAGTAGTTGTTCAGACACTGTCTGGTGCTCATGCAGCAGACAGGGAGAGTACAGCAGCCTTCCAGTTACCTCTTAGTAAGGCCAGGCAAGGATTTCCCTCAGGAAAACTTCAGCCTGTTCTCCTTATAGGCCTTTAGAGTAAGGTTTTAGGGTCGCAGTTCCCATTGCCCTCCCTATTGTGGTAGGGTCCAGCAGATTTGATGAGCAGACTGTGATGTAAGAGTGGTACTGTGAAGAGGACAAGCATAGGCTTTCATTCTTCCTTTTGGTGGCAGTAACTTGGTAATGTAACTTAACCTAGGAGTGGCCAGACTGCAACTCATGGTTTGCCAGCAGTTGAGATGCGGTTGCTAGTCTAGCTCTTAAGACCACTGGCAGGAATCAGTTGTTGCAGAGTAGCTCAGATCCCTGGCTGCTGAAACAAAAAACCCAGCAGGTTCTTCTGAAGCTGCCATCAGGACGGCTGCAGGTGCCAGCTCTACGCTGCCCTCAGCTCACTCTGCAGCAGCATTCCTGAAAGTTGTGATCGTGCCCTGCTCACGGGCTGCCCCCAGAGTCCCCCGTCCCATCAGTTCCTCAAGGCATGGCACACAGATTCAGCCTGGCTTCCAGAATCAGGAGTTTTCCTCCAAAGGTATTAAACCAAAACTGTTAAACACTGATAATTCCTTGAGAACTGCTGGCTTAACCCCGGTAACCCTGTGTTTAGGAGTGCAGCTCCTGATACTGCAAGAGGTGACAGCCTCCACGCTTATAAAATCAAAGGCTTTGTAGGTCAGATACAAAGAAAAGGCTGAAAATATGACACAGTGCTTGAAGGTGTATGCAGGCACCAACAAGCACATTAGGCCCTATGAACTGCCCTGCTTGATTTAGCCAAAATGTATCACTACCCTCCAAGGGCAGGATCTGGCATGGAGTTTATGTGTGAGACACCCGTTTAGGTGATCCTGACCTGAACCTATTTATTTGGCCTTTTAGCCTGAGCTTGCACTGTTGTGATCTTTAGACACAAATAAAACAGCATCATAATATATTGTGAACCTGAGGAACAACCAGTGCCTTCTGTGAAAGGAGAAAAGAAGTAACTGCTCTTCAAAAAATAAATGGTTCAGTGTTACGAAAACCAAAGAAGAATAATGTCTACATTCAGTGAATAATAGGTACAGTTATAACTAGTAATTTGATTAGGAAAAGAAATTATATATTCATTTTGGAGAAAGGTTTTTGATATTAAGAACTGTTACAGCGAGAACTCTGGTGACAGTATACTGTCTGGAAGAGTGAACCAGCTAATGAGAGAGATCTCTAATACCTGTGATTATTAATTGTTATTCTCTTCTGTAACAGTTTACAGTCTTACTTTGAATGCAAGACAGTTCAGCTTTTCTACTTCACTCTCCTGGGTGACTAAACTAAGCAAATACAGCTTTACACTTTCAGATTTTTGTGTGAACCCTATGCCATCTCTGGAAACTCATGTTAATCCTAGGGAGGACCAAAAGAATCTACTCACACATGCTCACTGCCAAAATAAATGATGGCTGGATTCCTGGGATAATCTTTACCTTTGATCTTGTGTATCAGAAAACGTATTTGGTAAAGTAGTGATGAAAAGTTTTCTGACCATTCTGAAGCATCAGCTGCTAATAGCCCAGACTTTTTGATTTTCAGGATAAATCAGGAAATGGGTTTCTTTTTCTTCCCTTTCCAATCCTTGGTAATGTCCATAAAAAGCTTTATAATAAAGCAGTTCAGAGAGTAGCAATAGCCATTCTCTTTCTGGCACTTACAACATTGCATGCGAAATTGCATGACATGTTGCGTCTGTGTGTGGAAATCTGACTGTATTGTCACCTCTGAAAGTAATGGCAGAAAGAGGTGGCAACGTTTGTCTTACAGTTTTTCCTCATTGACTACATTTTTTCCTTCTTTCCTTGATCTACATAGAAGTTCATAATTCATGGTGTTTCTGTGCTCACAGAAGGTGATGTAAAAAGCATAGTAGTGACCATGGTAATGTCTGTCTTGCAGTGGAACTCCAGCGTGGAACCTGGTCTGTTTTTTTCTACATTCTGTGGAAAAGAACCCTCAAATAGCGCTGTTTTGTGCTCTGTTATTTCTGATCTTGCTTTGATCCCCCCCTTGTTCCCCTTTGTTCCCCCCCTTGCCTTTTTGTTGTATGGGACCATTTTTTTCTTGCATTGTCCATTCACTTCATATTTTCATCTTTTTTAATGGTTTCTTATTTTAATTGATTTATCATGGATTTTTCAGTCCTGTAGAACATGCCCTTCTATTTTTAACACAGGGATGTTTTGGGGTAACTGCAGAAATCACTGAAACTTGATCTTTGAGTCTGCATTAGATTGTTTCTGAGGAGGGGTTGTTTTTTTGATTTTTTTCATAGTTGTTGCAAGGGTTTTTTTAGGTAAAATACATCTTATTTCTTGCAAAACACCTACCTCTTGACAGTGAACAGCGCTTTCTTGTTTCAGGACTTTCTGATGTTTATAGCCACACATGAGAACAAAACTTAAGGGCATTTACTAGTTACTGTGTAAAAGCTGTATGATAATGAAGTCCATAGTTGAAACAGTTTACACTCTAGACAAAGACTTTACAGATTAGAAACTGGGGTACAGAAGATTAAGTTGTTTCATTGAAGATTAAGGAGATCTGGGATGGAGCTCTGCTCAAATCTTGGGAATGTTTCAAGACTTTTCTTCTTTCTTACAAGTGTAGATCATCATGGCCTCATCTACTAGGGTAGAAAACATTTATAGAAGGAAAAGTCCAAGTTGTCATTATGTTGGGGAGATGGGCAGAAATCACTGTAATAGTTGTCACTGCTATACTATTCCTTTTGTTGCTATGTTCTGTCTCTGTCCCATCTGTTTTGACCAGTGGTATCCAGGATTGTGGTATAGGCCTGAACTAAACCCACTGAACAGTCCTATGGCTTTCTCCAGAGGTGGAGGAATGATTGCGAACAGCATGGCCAGATGGGGAAGGTTGCCTTACCTGCCCACGTGCCATCCAGCCAGATCTTGTACCTTTGCGCTTTAGTGGCTGTGGAGGCAGGGATGATTTAGGAAGGCAGAAGGATGTTAGCAGTTTCCACAGGTACCACAAGGCGCAGAAGAGAAGGCAAGAACTTCCAGCTGTGGTTTCTAACCTTGCTCAGGCCTTGAGAGAAGAAGGAGAAAAGGGCATGCCTGCTGCGTATCTGTAGCCAGCAATAGCCTGAGTCGTTTGTGCAGTTGCTGCAGTTTGTGATGACGCCTCCAAGCTGGAAAACTGATTTCCTTGTCGCTGAGTGTGGATCACCTTCAGATTGTGAATCTGAGTTCATGGAGTCCCAGACTGCTGCTCGTTGACAAGCTGTATGGAGAAGGTATGCTTTTGCATGCACTTGAACACGACTGTAATGAAAATCTTTTAAAAAACTGCTAGCAATTAAAATAATATTAAGAATAATCTGTAATCTGTTAGTAAAGAATGGGTTTTTATTATTTCTTCTCTACTAGTGTGCTTAATAATGTCAGGTGGATAAAATATATCTGCTTGTGGTGTCTTTGTGCCCTTTCTAGTTTTTTTCGTTTAGCTCATGATTTTATTTAATGGAGGAGTCACTTCTCACATATTGGCTTGACAATTTACAAGCATTTGTTTGTGCTGAATTAAGCACATTTCTAAACTTTGTATGTTGCTGCTGACAGTTTGGGGATTGATTTTTATCCCTAGAGAGATGCTTTTTTGTCTTTAAGGCAAATTGAAGTTGACTGCTGGAGCATTCCCTGGTAAGAGACAGAATCTACTTTAGTGGTATTTTTCTACTGAGAATTCATTTTTAACTGAGAAGCTTCAACAAGGTCATGTTTTTCATGACACCAAAAAAAAAAAAAAAAAAAAAGTTCACAGACAAAGAAGTAACATTAACTTTAGAGAAAATACATAGGAGCAAATATTACCAAGCTTTTTCCCCCCCGTACTTCTCTGTCAGGGAAGTGTGCCTAAATATGCAGTAAGAAACAATTTTCCAGACTTTTGTTCTGAGAGCAAGTGTTAAATGCTGGTGTGGGCAATGGAAGAAAAACGTTTTACCCATCCATGTTTTTTCATCTATGTTATGAGTTAAAATTTTAAAATTTTTGTAACATTTTTTAGGACATTCAGATTCTTTAAAGAACAGTTTCACTGTTAGCAACATGGGGCAGGGTTTGCAGACATGAATGGGTTAATGTAATGAGCTCTGTGTGAAGATGCAGGTTCTCCACCAAACATGTGCTTTAGGAAGTCTTCATACACATCAAATAGAGCTACATATTCTCATTTTTTACAGCAGGCTCTGTGAGTAGACATTCAGGGCTAGAGTTACTTTCTAAACTTTCTCCAACCTATATCCACACACCCCTTGCTCCTTGCTCTAGTGAGCCTGGCACATCTTTTGGATATAGAAATTGTGTTGTTGCTATATTGACAGGGATGCTGAGATTTATTTATGCATCTCTCCCTTCAAGGTCTTTTTGGCACTAGATTTGTTTTACCGGACTATTTTTTTTCATATGTAATTACTGCTAAAAATAAAATAGTGTCTGTGTATATATCTAGTCTGTTTTATGTGGTCAAAATGAATGTTACCTCACACCTGAGCAACAAAGATGAATCCAACCATCCTGGCCAATGGGAAAGTCTAGTGAGTTTTCTTGTGGTGGTAACTGGCATGTTACTGGTGAGGTGATAGACCTCATTAGACTCTCATTTAATGCTTGTCTCTGGACTGACTGCATTCTCTTTAATCTCTATGTTTGTATTCAGTCATATTTCTAAGACCCAAGTGACTTAAAAAAAATATTAACCTTAGTTCTTCAATGAGGTACCAGATGACAAACCCACTTGTCTTCATTTCCTGGAAATCACACCAGCTGAAGCAAGTTTTTCACCGTGATGCAACTGAACAAGTTGTAATAACCAATTTCATCAGGAAAGTCTTATTTTGCTGGTTATAAAGTCTACTTCAGAGGAGTTGTAGGTGTCTGCAGCCTTCTTTTAAACCTTCTTTGGGATCTTCTAATTGGATTTTTCATACATTTAAGCACTAAAAATTTGAGTTATCTCAGTGTGTTTCCAGAAACCTGCCTATTAATTATAATGAATTTTCATTTGCCTTTTTGCTCTTTGTTTTCCCTTCTCAGCTTCCTCCTGTAGTATTTGTGACAGTTCTCTTTTAGTAGCTACTGGACTAAGACATCTGCAAAATCTAAGAAACACTACTTAGCATGTTCATCGTACTAAAAAGAAAAAAAAAAAAAGCATCCTCAAACTTGTTCAAGTGTCTTGTATATGCAAAAGAAAACACTTGGCTGGTGTTTAGGATGGGGTAGGTGAGGGGTGAGAGGAAGCCAGAACTGACATTTCTCATTTGCAGCTGGTGAGCAACATACCAGAGCTACCACACTACCAGATTCAGGGTATAGTCCAAACAGGAAAGAACTCACATTCTTGGTCATGTTTTTAATTCCACAGTTTTGTTAATTAATTTTTAAAGTTTTTACTCAACTTCACCTTGGAGTTTGGATCTTTTCTTGAAAGGAAGTTATCTTTATATGAGATGATAGCATTTATTACTAGTATGAAAGTCCAAGTAATCATATTGTCTCACTTTCTCCTCCTACTTTATGTTGTAGCTAGGCCAGTTAGATGTTGATTTTTGTGAACTGTACCTTTTCTACCTTAAGCTTGTTTGTGTTTTGTCCTTTTGCCTGAAGGCTTCTGATGTTTAGATTAACTTTGTTCTCAGTCCTCTTCCATTTTGTGTACAATTATGCACCTAATTGGTGGTAATTTTTCCTTGTTCCTACAGCATCAGTCAAGCAAAGCAGATCTCAGCTACATCTGCCTATATGGTGGGTAATTTAGTATTTCTCTCTAGCTCTTTCATTGTTCTGTAGATGTAACAAACATGCCTTAGATGTGTTTCACCTAATTCGCTAAACTGTGGAAAACATGGAAACCTGTGTATTCTGAGTGGTCGAGGAATGATAGCATGAGTGTTATAATGCTGTCAGAAAGGTTGTCAATCTGGATTTTTTTTTCTTTTTTTTTTTTTAAATTTTAACACGTATTTCACATTTATTAGTTTTCTATCAGGTTCTCTCTTGTTTGTTTTTTGTTTTTTGTGGGTTTTTTTTTATTTGTAATTAAAAATAAATGCATAATTTTACAGATTTTACTGCAACTTTTTCAAACTTTAGAGTTCCAGGAATGAATTCTTATATATATTATCTGCGACTCAGACAAGATACTTAACTGGGTCTAATCATGACAGAATGCAAATTTCCATTGATTAAGTTTGTAATTGTGGAGCAGGAGGGGGAACAATTTATAGAGGTAGGGGTAGGAGGAGAACTTTAAGTAGCAGTGCATGGCGAATGAGATGCACAGCTTCCATTATCAGTAGGAGCTGCATGTCTAATCCACCAGACTCTGTGCTGAAGAAAATGTACCCTGGGATGTCAGGTGTTAAGGGGAAGAATGGGCCTCTCACGTTCTTTGCACTTACAAGCCGGCTGTAACCTTTTGACTCTCTCTCTTTTTCTCTTCTTGAGTTTTGTTTCCTGAAAGGAAAAGGGGGTGGGGGAAGGCAGGGGAAGAAGGCTTAAAGAGTGGAAGATCTGTTTCAAAGTACCGTAGTGTATTTACAAGCTTTTCCTTTTTTTTTCTGGAATTATTTTTGATTTCTTAAAGAAGCAGTTGCTTTTAATGTAGTGTTTAGAGCATTACTTAAGGTACAAATGTCTTCATAAGTACCACTAATAAATTTTACACATCCTACCACAAGTGTTTTGCACACAGCATTTTTATCTTTCTAACTAAAATGAGTATAATTTCATTTAAGACCATAACAGAGGAGAAGAGCTAGTTCTATGAATTAATATTACAGGTATTTGGTTTTATACTGACTAGTGTTATGCAGAAAAACAACCCCCCACATAACAAGAAATCCCTTTTATTCTCAAAGGAACCCCGAATGTAGCATGATCTTATATTGATCCCATTGAACATGGGTATATTCCAGACCTGAAGATCTGCACATGAAAAGAAAAGGTTTGTTTAATACTTGCACATTTCATCTCCTTGCTACCTCTGAGTTAGTAAGTGTGAAGATATCTCAGTGCAAGGAGGAAGATGCATGCACACTAGGACATCATATTTACTTGTTAGTATGAACATGTGACAGAAAAAAAGAAAGGTGGCTCTCCGAAATTCATGACTTCTGAGGAGAAAGAGCAGAATGTGGAAAAATATGTAAAAACTTACATTATCCTTCCTTGAAATACACTGTGTTTGGGGCTGATCCTTATTAGAATGAGAAAATGGAAATGCTAAGGTGGTGTTTACTTTCATTAATTAAAAAGTCTTGCTTATAGGAGAGCACTCTGAGAATGTTAAAGGAATTTCATATATTTCTGGCTACCATGTTTGGCTTGAGAACCATATCCCCCTTCTAGCTTTGTGTCTTTCTTCATTAGAAGTTATTTTGAAATGGCTCATGTTGCCTTTGCTTGGCTGAAATGTGGCAGCGATGGAGTGGAGCCAATGGAGAGGGTAATTTTACAGCCAGCAATCAGGAAGAGGAAGAGCCCTTAGCCAGGGGACTCAACAGTGCCAGGAGGAGCCATTATTCTATTATTATTTCCAGTGTGGAAGTATTGTTTTAAGTTGCATTAAAAACATCCTTTGTTATTTGTGTTGTAAATTTTCCATATCAACCTTTCCAAAAGAAAGGTGTGGGAATCTATAATTTATATGGAGTGCTTGGGGTGTATCATGCTTTAGAAATTGTAGGTCAAAGGGAAACATGAAATTAATGGTAATTCCTCTGACTTTGCTGGAGGTTCACGGAGATTGTCCAAACATGGAGAGAGTTCTCCATTTCTTAACACTTGCTGGGAACGACACTCTAGACAGCCTGTCTCCGGACAGGCACTATCTTCTCATTTTTTTCTACTATTAGGGACTCCAACCCCTTGGGATTTAAGGGCCCAACCGTGTAAGCTTTCCAGGAACCTTACATTTAGATGGCTAAAAGAGAGAGAATGCAGTATATATCATTACTCATGTGCATGGATTTGCATGTACTTCCTGGAGATTTTGTGTATGTTGAAACCCTTAATGGATATGAATGATGTTTGGGGAGATTTGATGTAGATAGTTTCCTTGTTTTCAGTTACTCAGAAGTCCTGTAGCAGTAAATATTTTATGTTCAATACTGCTTTAATTCCACAGTGTAGAGCATGAGTTGTGAACCAGTATTGAAGGGATCCATATATTGAATATTAACACTTTTTTGATAGACTTTGGGGAGGCGAAGGCCCTACATCTGTAAGGCAAGTGATATTTGGCATAAATGCAAAAGATGAAATGATGTCTCTCAAATCATTTGGGCAGTTTGAGACACAAATGAGAACAGAGCCCAAATATCCTAAATCCTAGTCCAGAGTCTTAATCCTGGGACCATTTTTTTCATTCAAAATTAGAGTTTCCATGATTATTATTTCTACTGCTAGGGCTTCCCAAGGATTTCAATGTGACATAATTTATTAAATGCTGTCTTATGTGCAAGACAGAAGCAAAATCCTTACCCCAGGGCACTTACTCAGTGGCCCTGATCCTGCAATATGATCTCTGGAATGAATGTCTGAACTAACACAAGCCGTGCTGCCTGTTAAGAGTTTGACTGGGATTTTAGTGGAGAAGAGGCATGTAGATTGCAGGTTGTCCACAACATCCTCAATGAATTTCAATACATTACTGCTACTTTCCTATATTATTGTGTTTTTCCCTGAGTCCTCTACAAGCTTTTGTGTAGTTGTTGCTCAGTTACCTTAAGTAGAGAGTGAAGTTTGGGCTGAACTGTTTTTTTTCAACTATGTGTAAGCTTTGATTTGTGGCACTACTTAAAGATGCTTTGCGATGCACCTTGAGATTAAAGTGCATCGCCCCTGCAGTGCATTGATCTTGTCTGGCCCAGAAAGGGGTTGTCATAGATCTGCTTTTGAAATCAGGACTCCCTCATGGGTTTTTCCAAGGCATCATCTCCATGTCATTGGGTTGGCAGGATATGAAGCTGAGGGTCTTTTTGAAGTTTTCCTTCACACCAAGGGGTGTATACTTGTCGTGTGGGAATCATGGTAAGTTGCACCCTCTTCTTCCTGTGTGTTTAATGCAGGATAACCTGCTGCAATATTTAAATATTTCAGACCTTTTTAAAAAGTGAATTGTTTGATTTGTTATGTTGGAGGATTAAAATAAAGAACGGAATCCAAATGTTCAGAACTTGTTTCTTACAGAGTACTGAAATCTTTGGGCTGAACTTCATGAATTAATTAAACAGTCCTATAAACATCTATTCCTTTGCAGCTACAGACAATAGTCTAATTTTAGGAAACATGATCATGTGCTTTGTCAAATATCACTCATGCTGGGATTATTTAAGTTTTGCATAATTGTAAAGCAAATATCGCTTTAAGGTCTGCTTGTATATCTCACATTTTATTGTTTTTTTAAGTACAAAAAAGTTAGTTTCCTGCATCAAATGATTTGTTATTGGAAAAGTAACATTTTTTTTACTCAAAACTCTTCTTCCTGCAAAACTGTGGTAGATGGAAAATATTTTCCAGCTTTCAGAGTTTATTTGATTTTGAACAGTTTTGGTTATGTAAGTTTTAATAAGTAGCTTTGGTGTACCCCTAAAGGCACACCCCACACACTTATGTTGTGTGACCTAGGGTCACAAGTAATGGCTGCAAGCTAATTGATTGAGAAAGGCTTGTCTGACTGGGCCCCTTTGAGTCCTCCCTTTACATTCCTAAATTTCTGTAAAGGAGGCACTGGCAGCTTTGCCTGGTGAGAGGAGGGGTTGGGGGAAAGGGAGGAAGTTTCTCAGTTTCTGATTATGCGCAGAGTTTCCTTGTACTGAGCTTATGTTCTCCACCCACTACTTAGTAAGAACTCCTTAACAACTTAAAGCTTTATCCCTGTGAGTACCAGAAAAGTGATCTGAGTATTTATTGAGCAGGGAGGACAAACTGCTTGTTCCAGGCAGGGAGAAGGCTTATGGAAATGATATTAGACCTTCAGCAAAGTGCACAGCTGCATCATACAGAAGCTGAGACTCAAACTGACAGGCAAATAAGCCAGATCACGGAAGGGGCCTCTGTGTGGCAGCTCTGAGCTACCAAGTGTTGGACAACTAGGCAAAAAGTGCAATGGAACAGGGCAGAAAATAACACACTAACTTCAGGCAACTGTTCCTTTTTCATGGTGAGTCCAGATTTGAAATGTTGTTTGAAATGTAGCTATTTTTGTTGTTTCTAAAAACCCTTCCGTTTTACCACAGCAATCCTTTTGCAAATCTCATTGTGTTATTTGTCCGGATGTGCACTTCAGTTCTGTACGATACAGAAATGTACAGGGATAGTCCTTTCCTTGCTGCTTGCTCTCTCTTTTTCTTTTGCTTGCTTCACGAGACAGGTCCCATTTCTAAAAGCATGCTGCATGGCTTCCAATTTGGAAATAAATAGTTTTGCAGCTAGCACTTGGTATGCAGCTGCTTATAGGTGAGTAAGTAAACATAATTTCTATGCACAGTTTTCTGCAGTTTGAGCTTTGTGGCACCTCTCCATTGCTCCTTATTTCTCTGCCTTATCTTGAGAATGTATGGCACGGTCACTATGAAAAGAGCTTTGTGTTTGAATTCCTGGTGAGTCGAAGGGTCAGGGCCTATGAGTTATCTGCCTGCCAGCAAGACTCATTGCTGTGTCCCTTTATTTTTCAAGTTGAAATAGAAAAAACATGTGTCCTTATCCCTTTTTTATAAACGTATTTTGAATTCAGGTTTTACATGCTGTTTGTGTGTGCTTTGTTCTTTTGACAAACTCGGGTTTTGGGGGGAAACCACTTTTATTCTATCCACATTTATTTTATTTACTCAAGCTTTCCTGCAGCTTTTTTGCATTCCTTTGTTGTGATGCGCATAATTTTTTCTTAAAACAACATTCAGTGATTTTTATTTCTCTAAGAGAAAAAGGATTTATACTTGGATACATATTTACAAAAATACCAGGGAGCTATTTAAATTTTAGGTAAATTGCAAAATTATACAAATGATAAGGCTTTTGTAACTTTTGTTTCAGTTAAGGAGAGAAACACAATACTTCTGGCTAGGTTCTTGAACAGATTGTGTTAGATACACTAGACATCTAGTGTAATGGTAATAAATATGATCCGAGTTAGTTTGAAAAAGCTGCTTTATTAATAAGCACAGCAACAGAATTAAACACTGCATGTTGATGGTAACATTAGAAATATGTTTGAAAAAACTGCTGAGCAGATGAATTTTAGAGCAATAAATCATCAAGGCATGTCAAAGTTACTCTGTATATGATGTTTAAGATGTCTGTGATTTAGAGAAGAAATGAGTCTGGTTTTCCTCCAGTAGAAGTATGATTCTGTACAAAATGATCTTCCCTGTATCTTTCTTTAAATAGTTTTATTTTCAAATAATAAATAACCAAAGTTAGAAGGTGCAAGAAAAAATCTCAGAATTATATAGTGGTTATTTTGAGCTGACGGGAACGTGTTCATTTGATAGAGTAATTCTAATATGTAAAGTAAGAAGTTGGTCAGTTGAACTCTATACAGAGACTACTTGTTTCTTGACCTGTCTTTCTAAGTTTGAATGCTCATGTGAAAGTTACTAACAATTAGCAGGATGCTTGTTTTAAAAAATAATATGATGCTTCAGATCTGGGTTCATGTGATGTTGCAGTCCCTTTCAAGTGCAGAAGTTCATGCTGTTCACCTGATGTGTCCATTCTTATTTCCCAGTTTGAATTCTTGAGTTTGCCTGTAAGTTTTGAAAATGATTTTTAAAAGAAAAGCGGGGGTGAAAGACTGTTTCAAAGAAATGCTAACAAATACAGATTTGAAGATGATCCAAATAGACTTCATACTTCTTGTTTTCTTATTGTGATATGAATTCATATCTATTTTGACTTGGGCTAAACCTTAGACTTTCTACAGGAAAATTCTTGTCTGTGCTTTTAAGAGTTTCAAGATTTACTTTGAGGGAAAGAAGTGTGTCCACTTATGTAATATAAATGTATGATTTTCTTCCTAGCTATGCTGTGATGGAGGAATACCTGCTGAAGTGCCCTTTAGACCCTGAAAAACTGAAAGTAAAAGAAACTTTGAGGAGGTGGTGTCCTCCCAGCTTTGGTGGCTTGCACTGCTGGGGAGTCAGCCACCTCCCAGTGGTCGCAAGGCACCTGGGGAGCAGAGGATGGTGGGCGCTCACCTGTGGCCACCTCCTCCATGGGCACACAAGCAGAAGACCAGCTCTTTCGATGCTGTAGGGTTTCTATTGGCAAAATAAGGCACCAGTGGTGTTGTGACACCAGATTAGAGGATTATGAAACATTTTTTCATGCTCTGATAACCAGCCTGATGAAGGGGAAAAGGCTTAGTGAGGAGGAGAATTTTCTGGGGATTTTATGCCTATATCTGTCATTAAAAGGAGAATACCTTCTCCCAGTAGCTGTGTTCTGTGACTCATGGAAACCCCTACAATAATGATGCGAATGATGATTGAATGTGGTGTTCTTACTGACCATCTGAAGACTGACACAATATAATGTGACTGGCAGGAAGTTTAAATATCAGTAGTATATCTCCAAATACTACTATTTTCTCCGAGAGAAAGTCAAAGACTCATGAGCTCAGACTAGAATAATTATACTGGCTTTTTACATTCTCTCTGACACCAGTTATTGAAAAAAAATAGTTTGTAAAGGTTAGAACACAATTGCTTTATAGCTTTCATTTCTTTGAAAGATTTGTATTTACCTTCTTTAATGTTTAGTCAAGGAGGAACTAGATTTGTTTTACAAATTACAAGAAAAGTGATTTTGGAGGTTCACTTTTATGTTTGTTCTGTTGTTCCGTATGGAAGAAGGAAAAATTTTATTTACTAGACATGTTCTTTTTATCGACGTCTGTACATTACAGAAACAGGTCTCCATGGTACCTATGGATATCTTTACTTTCACATGAAAAAGGATGGAAATTCAAGACTAAAACTTGATTTTTCTGTCAGAGGAACTAGTTTGTGCTGTCACGACAAGGTGATATCTATACTGAAAGATGAAGGAAAATTGACAGGAAGAGGTGAATTATAGCACTCATGGTGTCAGTGAATCACAGTGTTGGTAAGACAAATTAAAAAGAAAAAGCCCACCTATGTTATATCCTAGCAATTTTGAAAGAGTTTATTTTTAAAAGAATTTTTAAAAAAGGAAGACAATGAAAAATTTCTTTCATCTTAGCTACAACTTTAAAGTTCTTTTTCAGCTATAATTACTTGGGCCTTAACTTCTTTGATCTCCGAGTTTTATGGATCCAGGAACCATAGAATTATTAAAAAAAAAAAAAATTTAAAAAGTGACAATTGCCAACATTGGAGTTTTGGACTTCAGTAAATAGTTGAGGGAGCAAGAAACAGAAGATGTACACATACTTGTCCATGAAAAACAGAGAAACAGAGCAGAGACCTGATCTTTGGAATACCACAGTGGACTTTCAATTGACTTTTTTTACTTTCCTGCAGCATATTCAAACCATCAGCAGAAGACTGTTCCGAAAGGTGATGATGAAGGTGACAGAAAAACACATCAAAGGAGAAACATTTGGCTCATGAAGTGATTTAAGTGATTATAATATGCGGGTAAAAACAAATGGACACAGAGAACAAGCAGAAGTAATCGGATATGAGATAGGAGCAGTGATTAGAGAGGCAGGACCTTAAAGAGCAAAACAGAGGAGATCTAAAAGTAGAAGCAGCACGTCATGAGAAAGGAAACCCACCCTATCTAAAATGGCCTGTCAGTCACTGATATGATCCTGTGCCTTGGGATTTGTCAACTGATGTGCAGTCATCTGGCTTCAGTAAAGCAAGAGGCAAAATACTGAGGAAAAAATGTAGGACAGACAAAGGCAAAATTGATGTCTCCTGGTTTGTTCAGAAGCATTTCCACTGCTGACATTCACTTTCATACCTGAAATAATAAACTCACCCAAGAAAAACGCTGTTCCTTCCAAAATTATGGTCACAGCTCTCAGAGAGGGAGGATGTGGGAGGGAGCCTCTCTTTTCCACCTAACATGCTCTTACATTTACTTTGCTCTGTCTGGCAGCAAAGGTAGAGGTGAGGACAGATGGTTACATCTGTTGTGATAGGTTTTTTGAGCAAGGTTAAGTTTCTTTTTTTTCAGCTCCAACAGTATTCCAGTAACTTTTAAAAAATTCTTGTAGAACTCTTTGGAAGGTCTTTTGGCAATTCTGATTCTTGAGTCTGGGAAAGATGCAAGACATATGCAGCATGAAACATGAGACAATAGAAAACAGGAAACCGGTAGAGTGAAGGACAAGATAAATGGCAATGGATTTTCTTCTACCTCTCCTATGAGCAGACCATCTATGTCTATATTTTTTCATCACCCAGGACTTTATCCAGGACTCCATCAAAGAGCCTGCTGACTTTGATAGCAATTGGGTGAGGCCTTATATTCAGATCATTCATCCATCAGTTCAAAACAGTATTCACAGTGATTTGCAGTATATGTATGTGGCAGTCATAATGGTTTAAGATTCCTCAGTGTTCCACTGGAAATGACACCCATACTACATGACCAAGGTAGTACACTGTAGTGCTGCCTCCAGTTACTGACATACCTACCTCTCATTTAGCAAAATGTTCAGTGATTCGAACAACTAGATGAATTTTCCAATTCCAGTGTTATCTTTAAAGCTCAAAGATGATATTTTAGTGTTAATTATGTAATCCCAGTTTATTTAGCAATATGATAGAACTAGGTAAGAAATACAGCTTCAAGTACTGCGAAAAGCACCTTCATCTCCCTCTTTTAAGTTATTTTGACTGAAAGTATTCCATTTATATCACCAGCTTTCCACATCTCCTCTTAACCTGAAAAATGTCCTATGGACCGTAAATGTCCCATGGAAGATGTACAGGCCCTTTATTCAGTCCTGTTTTGAACAGTGCACACTTAAGGGTGTTAAATGTTAAAGAAAAATATAAATTAAAGAGAAGGTCCTACCCTGAAGTACATGTTCTATTGCTGTTGGTAATTTTCATTATTTCTGAAAAGCAGCACCAGCTAAAGACATCCTTCCAAGAATAGTCCTTTGTGGCAGATCTGGTCAAAGGTACCCCAGTGCTCTTTCTCTGCCTCTTCTCCCACTTCTCTGCTGCCCCTGTAATGATATACATCCTTAGAAGGCTACTCGGAGAAGTGGATTGGAATTGACCCTCACTAAAAATAATGCTGAAAAAGAAGATGGTTTTAAACTGGTTGATCTGATTCACCATATACCCCACTGACATTTTTACTAGATCCAGGACTGTGCAAGCAGAAGAGTAAAGCTGCAGGGAGGGAGACACATTAATTTCCTTCACTGCTAACCAAAAATATCTACGTTATTACAGGCAGGCTAGTGGAAATGCTTTCAAATAGCTATGTTTCCTAAGGTAACTTGACTTTGCTGTGCCTACAGTGTGAGGATCAGTGTCCTCTTAAAATATCAGCTCGGGTTTTGGTGCATATTTGATAAGACACTCATGATTAGGACCTGGTTGTCACTGAGCATCTGTTATTTCAGCCTGCGTATAATAAATTCCTGAAATAAAAATATGTGCCCCTACTAGGGGAGAGTAAGTTATAAAGAATAAATGAGGAAAATGCAGGAGAAAGTGATCAACAAGGAGCTTTATTCATAAAATACACAAAATGTGACACAGCAGAGTGACAGAATCTGTCTGTGTTGAAAATACTGTTGTATTTATCCTGGGGAAATCAGACTGCACTCTGTATTGGCCCCATAAAAGCTCTGGCTGGAAATTCACAAGGAAAGTTTGTCCAGAAGTACCCAGTGTAGGCCCAGCTATCCTTCCACTGAAATCAATGAGAATTACATCAGTATAAAGCAAAAACTGTAAAAATTGATTGTGCTAAAGAAAAAGTAGAACTCTTCAAATTCTTTCCTTTGTAATTTTTTCCTCTTCATTTACAATCTACTGCCAGCCTCTGGAAAAAAAAAATAAAATAAAAAAAAAATGTGCAGAATCTGGTAACTTAATCATGGTTTAAGTTATATTAAACTACTTTCTATCACTTTGTCATTTTTAAATTGTATTTTTTGGCCTGAAATTTTCCATTGTGTAGTCCCTAACCACAAGTGATTCTTCATTTTTTCTCTTTTCTGTTTTTGGATTTTTTTTTGGGGGGGGGGGGTTGTTGTTAAAACAAATGTGTTAAAATTATTTTAAGCAGCAGAAGTGGGAATAAATTACTCTTCTGTTTAAAGGAAAGTAAACAAAATAAACTCAATAAAAGTCTTTGAACATCAGTTTCTGAAACAATGTGATCAGCAGGTGGATTGTGGACTATTTTTAAAGGGCTGAGGTAAAAGAACATCTAAATTTGTATATGCCAGAGATGTTAAATTATAGCTATTTATTACATGTCTTTTGGCAGTAAGTATTAGGGTACACACTGATATTTTTTTATCTGCTATGAGAATCGTATGATAAATTCCATATGTATAGAACTGAGTATCCTGTCCTTAGAGAGCATGATGCTGAAAGAGCTTGGTGTGAGCATGTATCCAAGGTTAACTTAGCTGGGAGAAGTAAAAGCACTGGAAGCAAGATTGCCATCTTGGGGCATCTCACATGGAGAAGGAATGAACCTTCTCTCCATCTTCCAGGTTTTTCAAGTATTATTAATACTCAGTGTTGATGTAGATTATTCATTTTAATGCTGCTGTTGGTTCTGTTTCCCAGAATTGTTTTGCTTTCATTACTGAACCAGAAGTTAAGAATTGCAATCAATTTTTATGGGAGTTTTTTTAACAAAAAGAAGGAATGCCACTGTGAGGCATTCTGAGTGAATAGGGCTCGTTCCAGTTTCATACTGATGTTGCTACATATATTCATATGGCTAATAATACAAGGAGATGCTTTTTTTTTTTTTTTTTTTTAATTAAGCTTTCCTAGACTATAATTTGAGCAGAAGTAGGCTGCATTAATTCAAAATCTACAGATGTGTTGGGTTTTTTCCCGTCTTTATCTCATGCCCTATATACATCTTTGCAGTAATTCAGCAACTTCTGCATCTCTCTTGACATTACCACCAGGCAATTGACAGCAGTGCTGTCACTAGTTGGTAGACACAACTCGGCTAATTGGCTGTCTGGCTGCTCTCTGGCAGGACAGGCAGTGGCCACCTCCCTCATCTTACCTCAAAGCTAGTGCTATTTTAAGTTTCTTTCTTTTATTCAGTGACTTCTATTCAAAAACCTGTTATTTATTAAATAGCATCATGCCATATACTACTAGGTTATTTTTGGCGTATTGGCAGGTCATGGCAAATATAGCTTTTGAATTGTTTTTTAAGTAGAAATATAGCAAATTTCACAGAATACCACAGAAGCAGTCTTTAATCATTCTAGTTAATATTTAAGTATCAGGGAACAGTGTAATTTTGACACACAGAATCTTGACTTTATTCCATCTATTCCATCTTTTATATTATTAAGACTTCAGTCATATTACATATATTTTTAATTGTGAGCTTAATTTCATGTACTGAATCTACAACACTTTTGTCTAAAATTTGGCCAAAACTGCCAGTCTGTAGGGAAATACATGTTTTTAGGGAAAAGGGGATTTAACTACACTTACCTTATGTTATATTTAGTAATTATCTATTAAACCAAATGATACTATTACCGTAAACATAATTTCTTTGTGCCTCTGTCTTCTCAGTGACAATTTGAAAATAGTAAAATGTTTCATACATGGCCTGATATTGTGACTACAAAGAACTCTTCAGTCATTGCAGATTGACTCCAAAAGAGAAAATCTGACAGAAGGTTTTCTGTCCTGGTCAAAACTGAAAGGTCAAAACTTTAGATGGAAATTGGACTCTTTTACTTGAATTGAGTAATATATAATATCTATGTATAGTTGCCCATCAGCCTGATTTTCAGGTGGGGAGATTTGTTATTAAGACAGTCCAGTTATGAACGGTTGGAAAGAAGTTCTAACTTCAGACATTGGCTTGGTTGAACACCTTGATTTCAGTTTAAATATTTGAAAAGGTAACCATTTTATGGGGTTTTAGAAACAGAAATCTAGTAAACCGTGCCATTGACACTGTGTCCATCTCTGCCATTCTGGGTTTACTCTGAGTTTACTACAGCATTAAGAAGTTCTGAAAGTTCTACATTTAGGAATCTCAAGGTGTCATCTAACTTCTTTGTACCTTTCGGCAAATAACTTTAAACATGTAATTTCTTACTGGTAAAATATTTCTAGTATTTCTATTTTATAAATTAACGTGTTCCTTTTTAGCTCCAAGTACATTAATTTGATAATATCTATATAGGGTTTTGTTTTTAATTTTGCAGGTCTAATTTTCTGTGTTCTGTGTGTAATTATTTGCATCTGGTCGGATGTGTTTATAGGTGTTCATTGGTATGTCTAAAGTCACGAAGTGTATTTTAAAGTGCTAAGTATGGCGCACATCACACTTAAAGTAAGATGCTCGTTTCCTGCCATATTGAAAGTAGGGTCACTCATCACAGTTCCTGAAAGTGGATTTAAGAGCCTAATCTTAGAATCTATTAAAAAACCCCAAACAACTCAAACCATGGCATGGCATTTCACAGAGCTAGTAAACTGTCACATTATCAACACTGTTATTCTTAAATATTTGTTATTACTGTCACTTTCTAAGAAAGTGAGACTTCTACTGAGGTTTGCCTGTTCCTCTTTTTTTCTTTCCCTCCTCCATGGGTTTTGAACCCTTTTGTCTCTCTCAGTTAAATCTGAAAGGTGAAGTTCTCAATGAATATCATGTTTTAAGAAAATCTGTGACTGTATGGAGGCAGGAAACGCAGATCAGTGCCAATTTTGAGGAAAAGGCAGGCAGAACATAGCTGTTATACATTCTGTTTGGCAGTGGCTCAGTGGCCAAACAAAGTGTGTGCAGTCCCAGGCTAGTCACAGCACAGTTTCTCCTGCCAGGTGATAGTGTAATAAGCAATGCAGAGAGATCTGGCCATTTGCAGTGAGAAAAAAGTATGTGGAGTTATAGACCAAAGAGCATAAATCTGTAGGAAAGCAGGTTTCATTCAATCTGGTGATTATAGGACACCTTGGGTTTGCTATTGCAAAAGAATAAAGGACCAAATGCCAGAAGATCTTAAAAGGATGTAAATTGCTTGCTATAGGCAAACAAGAACATCTTGTTTGCTGTTTTTTTTCTATTTACTGAGCATTTTCTCCTGTATGGAAAAAAATCACATACTATTTCAGTCATCACAAGCTGCACTAACACATGATATTTGTACTAATCTTTCATATGAGATCCCCAACTGCAGTTAAGTTCTGTACAATAATAAGATAGGGATGCTGAGATACTGAATAGGCTAATAAAAGTTAAGTTAGAGGAAACCTACTTTTTCCAACTGGGAATTTAGCCAGAACTTGGTTCTTTTCTTGGCTCTGTTAAAGTCAGCATAGACATGTTTAGATGAGGATAAAAGCTTGATTTTAAAGCAGTTCAGTATTTTCTGTTTGTTTACATTTAAAATGCTTATGTATCCCATCTTACCTTGGACAATTTACCTACTTCTGTAGACTTGAGATTATCTTCCTAAAGATGAGAATGGTAATACTGAAAATGCTAATGCTTACCTATTCCTTTTATTTAAATAATATTTATAAAGAGCATTTTAATTCTTGGACAAACAGGCTGCGTCAATGGAAATTAATCACCTCTGTCTTTTATGATTCCATTGATTACATGGATACAGTTTTCTAAAATGTTGGAGCTAGTGTCTAAGATAATTTTCCTTCTCCTAAAGTAATTCAAGATAAAGGAAAGCACCAACTGATTTTTGTTAGTATGCTTTTGTTTTATAAGCTGAATGAGTGCCAGATGATGATCGTCAGCAATCACTGCTTTATTTATTAGAGGAAAGTAGAATCCTGTGACATTTGAGTATCAGTTGTCTTTTATGGACTATTTTATAAGGACACTACTTCTAAATATTCTCCTGGGTATTTTTCAGGATAGGAATGTTACCACTAGCAACAGGAAATTGTAATGATTCAGGTCACTGCAGACAGAAGTCCATTCAGGAACAAGTTTTGGATGGAATTTGTAGCTGAATTAAAAAAGTTATTAGAAATCAGGATGTACTCTGCACAATACTGAATAACAGAGGGAACACTATATATATGCTTTTTAAAGGGAAAAAAAAAAGTTGAAATGTTAAAATTCTGCATTTCAGCAATATTGCAGGTTTGTGTGTGTTTAATATAGTAAGTAGTTTATCCTGGACCCCTTTTCACCCCAGTAGTCCTCCTCTGATTCATTTTAAATGATCTTGCATGCAGTTACTATCCTGAAGGTTGTCTAAAGACTTAGTGTTTAAGGAACCGTACTTCTAAGTTGGTGTGAGTTCTTTGTGATGGGCATAATAGACATGAAAGTTCATGGTTCTGTGTGATAAACAGAGATTAAAGCAAACAAAAACAATTCAGCTGATCACGCTAAAGATATTTTGAATTAGTGATAAACTGACAGAACAGTAATGTGAGAACCAAATGTAAAGTTCTGTTTAGAAGATGGAAAATTTGATTTAATTCTTTTGAAGTAAGATTTAATTAGATGTTTAGTTAGATTGCACAAGATGGAAGCATGTGCAAATAAGGATAGATTTTCCGAACAGTACAGTGTGATGGTAGTCACTAAGGCAAGTAGTCAGATTTTAAAAAGCACGTGGTCCTCTTTAGTATACAGATAAATAATATATATGTTTTACAGTAGCTCTTACATGTCTTCATGGGAAGTGTTGAGGGCACAGTGCTTCCAAAAATGTCTTTTGTGGAGGTGTCTGAGATTGCTGTTTGGCAATTCATCTGCAAACTCTTATGCATCTGAACCAAACTGCCAGCAAGAAAGTTCTCTGGCATTTAGGCACCATGGCCATTCTCTGATACCTGCTGTGCATACAAGTTCAGTGCTCAGGATACCAGTCTTCACTGTTCTTCAGGGCATTTACAGTTTGAGGGACTTCCTTAGAGCAATCTTCCATTCTTACAGCTAGTAAAGCAGAGCATAAAGGCTACTGTGAAAGTGGCACATGAAGGTCTTTTTGTTGCTTCTTTTTGTGTATTTCTGAACACCTTTTTTGGTGGGTAAACCATGGGAATTCTCTGAAGGAAAAGATTCTTCAATACATGCAATATCAAATTATTGCTTCCAAGCAAGTGGGTTTTTTCCCCTTCAGGGCTCTCCCATTTCATGTCCATTCAGTAACCAGGGACTAGACCAGTAGTGTGCTTTTCCTTTAGCAGCATGTTGTGATGTTAGAATTTCCTGCAAATCATGTGTTTCATATGGTTTTTATATTTTAATCACATTTTTTTAAAGTGCTTCCAGATGTAAGCATATATTTGGTTACAGTTTACTGCACATGCTTATGCTCTGATAAACTGGGAAGGTCTGTATCCTTTAGCCTTTAAATCAATATGTGGCTTTCTATTGACTTTCAAAAGCTCTGGTTTGGGCTGTTGGACTCGTTGGCACAGTCAATTGATTCAGGTTGCCAGTTTTCTCAGAGATGTTCAGTAACATTTAGCACAATAGTTACAATTACAGTAGCTTAGTAATGTGAAGAGGCCTACTGCAAGAAGTGCTTTTCCTTTTCCTTCCTCCTCCATGAATCAGACATCTATTCATGCTTCAGTTGGCTCTTGCCAAAGATGGGTGAAGCACGCAGTCAAACAGAGAGGCTGGGTATCTGCTTAGGACTCCCATATATCTGTGCAGGAAATGCTAATGCATGCACAGCAAGACTAACGTGTTCTGGACTTCGGAAATCCTCGTGAAAATGCACTGTATTTGTTAGTATAGAAGGTAAAATGACTTTACTGATTTTAATTTTTTTCCCCTTCTCTGTGAAATTCATGTCTGTTCATGGCATCCCTTCACCAGAGGCTCTTGCTGTTTTCCCACCAGACAGTCCTTCTGGGCACAGGGAGTGCCCCTAAGGGAAACAGGCCACAGGAAAAGGATGAGATGAGTGTCCTACGTAATGCAATAAGTGACTGGGAGTGCATGAGGAGTAAGTGAAGCACATGTTGGCTTTGTGGAAGGCTCAGTCCTACTTGTGCTTCACCCATTTTTCCTTTCCAAGCAGGAGTCATAAGCAAAATTAAACATCAGCAGGCCCCTTGTTGCTAAATCAGGAGATCAAGCAGGCATGTACGGAAAGCTAAAAAACATAAAGCAGCTCTATGTAGTGCCCTTTAAGTATGGGTGGTAGGAGGTAGATGAAGCTGCTTATTTCATTGCACAGAACCCCTCCTGAAATTCTCCTGGCTTGGAGCAGGGGTGGTCCCTTGAGAATCCACTGTCCTAAAAAAGAGGAAAGCCATGGTATAGGTGCCTAATGGCCGTGGAAGAGGTTTCCTGGAAGAACTGGGGCTTTGGGACAGGTTGAAGTTCTCAGCTCATAGGTAGAAGAATCAAGAACTTTGAAGCTTGTCACAAAGATAAAATTGGAGTATTTTGTAAATGCTCAATGAGTGAAAGCTGAGAAAAAGAAACTTTACTTGATATATTCATAGTCAACAATAAAATGGGAAAATTAAGAAGAGATTGATGCTGAAGTCTTTTCAGGTCATGCCGTGCAGGGGCATGTGGTGGTAGCTTGAGAAGAATCTTCAAAAAAAAAGATTGTGTGAAAGAGACACAGAAATGTTCATAATTTATCTGAATTTCTTCAAATGTAGTAAGGTGAACTTAGTCTTGGCTTAGAAGCTGCATGCTGCTGAAGTTTTACAAAAAGCAGATTTTATTTGGTTGACTTGGGACGTCCCAAATGTTGATAAACTGGAAAGGACTGTGCTAGTACTTCTGTCGTATGGTGACAGAGAAAAACATGTACAACAGAAGCATACTGTGCAATGAATCAAGTAACACAGTTTCTATTCAGATCATAACCCTGCGGGTAGATTATATATAGAGTCATTTTAGCCCTCTTAGAAGTGTGTTGCTAGAATTGCTCTATAAAGAGGAGAAATAACAGAAGCCTGGTAATTAAACATGCTGAATTAAAAAAATTTGGAGGGAAAATATTTATTGCGATAAGACTGAAACACTTAAAATCTTTTCAGTTAGCATCTCACATTAGCCTGTGTGCACCAGTGGCATTTAAATTAAAACCAGTATGTTTCCATAAGTAGAAAAGTTGGTTTTGATGAAGGGAGAATTTTTGATGAAAACAGCTTCCATTTGAAATCCCTGATTGCATCTATAAAGCAAGTCCTTTGAACAGTATCCTGCTGGCATACTGTTGATGACAATAAAGCTAAATATAAGTACAGAGATCTGCAAATGTGTGCATGCATTTATATATTTACATATATAACTGAAAATTGGAACTAATTGGGAAACATGGCTTATCTAATTCAAATACAGATGCGATCTTATGATCCCTTTCCCCAGATCTGGTCAAACAGATATATTTACAGTTCTTTGACAGTGTAGAGAATAAACAGTGCCCACTGTACCACATCAATTATGATCAGATTATAAATGCAACCCTGCCACAGTACTTAATGAAGACCTACACACAATTGCTGAGAATGGACATCTTGGATGATATGTAGTGCTAGCATAGGTTCGAAACCATGGGGTAGAAATCTAAAATGTTCACAGTTTTTTGCTGTTTCCTCTAAGAAGTATGTCTTGGAGTAATTGCTTCACGATATCTGCCTTTAAAAAACTGCTGCTACTTTATGTTTATTCCCTACTTTTTATTATACAATTATTCATATAACTAAGTTTAGGATGGTTTTGCTACTGCTGTATCTTGGTTTTCAAATTCTATGCAAGGAAGTAAGTTTGATTTGCTTACATGTGTATTTAAAATGAAAGCTGAGGTAATCTTCCATCAAATTACTTGTATACAAGGAAGGAACCATTGCTGTATGACACTTCATATTTTTTGAAGGTGAATTGTGGTAAAATAACAAAGACAAACATAAACTGCAAGTCTGAATCCATCACTGATGTTGCCTACTTTTTTAGAATGCATTCAGAGAAACCTGTAAGGCCTCTCTTTTAATGCTTTCAGTCAGTTATAGTTGATGGCAAGATCCATTAGAGGCTTTATTTTGGGATTTTTTTTCTCATCATTCTGTTTTCATTATCTTGTACTTATGAACATATCTTACTGTGTATTCATGAGGATTAGGAATTTTAGTCCAGTGTATGATGTCTTTGATAGAATCCATAGAGCATCCACTATTCTATAAAGGGGCTATATCTATACTGAGGTATTTACTATTGCTCATCTTGTATATTTTTAAGCATGTTAATATTATCTATGATTCTGAACTTGGAAGAAAAATGTAACTTGGGACCAAGAAGTTTTGCTTACCTTCTATTTTCTTTACCTTTTAATCCAAATAGTAATAAATTCTAAATCCTAAATACTTTTGTTTATTAAGCAGTATAATTTTTTTCTAAGTGATTTACTCATTGTAGCAAATGGCTAAGTGCTCTCCTGCATCGACACTACTGCAAGTATACAGCATGTGGGGAAAAAGTCCTGAAAGACCAGTGCTAGGAATCACTGGATCATTTAATGCAGATCTCTCTAATGCAGGGAACTTATAAGGGTAACATTGGTCACTTGGAGTGCGCATTGAGGTTTTAAAGTCCTAAGGTCATGAGATTAGGTAAAAATCATTACGTTCAGTAAAAAAAGGAGAAAGATACATAGTCCAAATTGTTAGAGAAAGAACTATAAAACGTGACTTTAGCATGAATTCAAGTCATCAGTAGAAGGTAAAGTTTAAAAGTCTATCATGCATTTTAATTTAATTTTAATTTTTAATATCACAATCCTTTTAAGTCTTACTCTCAGTTTGTACATGCCTGAGTTTTAGTTTCTGTCGAGGCATACAATATGTATGTGTGTATATATAGAGAAAAGCAAGAGATCACCTCAAAATGTCATCTGATTTGTCTGGTCCTTGCTACCTGAAGGTAGCTGAACACATGATAAATGGAGCAGAAATCAGAGAGCAGAAAATGGTAACTGGAAATTTAATCAATAAATAGATAGACCACGGTGTAAATATCTGTTGACGTTTGTAGTATCTGTGATAACAGAGAAAGGGTTCAGTGCTTCTTCTGCTTTGTAATGCTTTAACAACGGTTGTAGCCATAAACCTGCCTAAAAACACCAATTAAACAGGGTTTATGACTGCTTTGTGTTACTGAAGTAGTGCAACAGATCAACATGTATCAACAAAATTAGCCTATGGTTTTGCCTTTTTTTTAAAAAAAACAAACAAACATGAATAACATAAAGTAATCTGAGCCCTTGTGTCTAAAAGTGACATCCCACATGTTCCCTGAGTATCTGCATCATATATCTGATCTGAACTTGTCTGCTGGAGCTTGTTTGTAGTGTTACCTGTAAGAGCCTCCTGTCAAAACTCTTTGTGACAAAGATCAAGTCAGACATAATTTTCATAGGATAAATAGAGCCGCATTAAAGAGTTTCTTCTCCTTATTTACAAGGCTCTTTAGTGAGTTTCTTGAATTGTATACACCAGACATCAATACAGCCTTCCAACACTAGATGCTTGAGTGCCAAGTATACAGTTAATCCAAGTTCTCCAGTCCTGTTCAGGCTTCTTCCACAGAGGCCTCTGGGGATACATTTTTCCCTTCAGCCCTGACAGCACATCAGGAGCTCATGTTCAACGGAGTCATGTCCACTCTTAGTGCCAAGTCTTTTTAAGAATTGTTGCCCCCAGCATAAACTCTCTCGCTCTGCCAAGAGGATCCTACTCTCTTGTTTAATTTATAGATATATAAATTGTTTCTGAGAGTGAAGTGACTTGCCCAGAGGCTCACAGTGGCAGAGGCTGGGAGGAACAATCAAACTCCTAAATATCATACTATGTCCTTGCCAATGGACTATTAATTTACTTGTTTCTTCCCCTATACTTTGTTCTGTATGACTGAATATTTTCCTGGTTTCCCTGCATGGCTGAGGCCGTACATGCTCCTTCTGTTAGATTTGGTCTAGTTGCATCTGATGAACAGAGTATACTTTAGGAGTTACAAGGTGATAATTTCCAATTATGTTTGCTATTACTACTATAAAATATTATATGTATGGCTAATTGTTTCCTGTGGTTGTGTGACAAATAAAATATTAATCTCAATTAAGTTATGAAATGCCCCACATCTCATTTAACTCAGGTTTAAATTTCTTTCATTCCTGCTGGTCCCTGTTCAGGGTGGTACTCTTCCCCTGCTTCCTCTGGAAGGCTGATATCATGCTAGTTTGTATTTTTATTCATTAGCAGCCCAACCCTTTTTCCAGGGGTAACCTCTGGTTATGCCCATTTCAAATGCTTCTGCTTTTTAAAAATGAATCAAGAAATGAATTATTTCAAGAAAAAGGAGCTTGAACCTGAAATCTACTTCATGGGCTGAATACAGAGGAGGAAGAGGGAGCCCCAGTCTTCTTGCAATGGATTAACATTAACAGCATGGCACCCTTGCACCAAGGGCAGAAGCTATCATTTCCCTTCTCAGATGGTAGAAGACTATTCCCTGGTGCTAGGTAGAAGAGTAAGACTACCTTTTTAGGAATACTCTATCTTTAAATGCTTCTATTTTAATGGATCAAGTGCTTTATCGGAAAAAAAACCTCAAACAAACAAAACCCTTGCTTCCTTAGGTTATCAAACTGTATGTGAAAATAAAAATGAATCTCATGAAAAGCTGAACCAATTTGAAGTTAGTAATTCTTAAAGTTTCTTGAAAGTTGTTCATCTTCCTTGCAATGAAGGAGGCCTCTTCTTTTGTTTCTGTTATCACTTTCCCTTGAAATCCTTTGCTGAAGCTGTAAGTTATACAGATCATTTGTAGGTCTTCAGTCAAGCACAGCCATGCTGGGTCCTACCAAAGGCCCAGATAGTACAGCAAGCTGCCTCCTTTGTGATAGGGACCACTGTGGTTGATATGATTTGGGTGGAGATGGCAGTGGCTCCCTGTGTCTGGTCACCTGGCATCTGTGATGAACTTTAACATCTCCTGCAGAAGGGGCCCACGTTGCTGCTTGTAGTTACACACTGTGGCAGCAGGAGGGTTGAAACGTCACCAGGGCTACTAGCTTTCACCAGGAAGAATATCAGCACAGACAGGGAGAGCTCTTGAGAGGAAGAGACATTACAGACAAGTCTTCAGGGGGTGAGACTCCTGAGCCCATCACACAGTTCACTGAAGCACTGTGGCATGGATGCCCATCACCCAGAGTTGAGCTCATTCATTATGTGTCCTTCAGGTGGTGACTGACAGGGCCAGTGGAGAGATGACAGTGCTCTCCTAGGACTAAGGCACATGCCATGCTGGGTCTGGGGCCAGGCCCAGCACAAGCTGCTGCACCCCTGTGCCACATCCCCTCCATGGGTGCCAGGCCTAGGGGGATGAGAAGGTGCTTCTCAGCCTTTGTGATCAGCATCAGGCCTGCAGCACTGTGGACGAGACCATAAGCAGCTTCAGACGTCTCAGTGGTGGCCATAGGTGGTCACAGCACGTGCCAGCTCTGCTTGGCCACATCATGGAGAGCAAGAAGGGAAAGGGTCTCCCTCTCCCCCTGCAATGCAGGGGGTCAAGCCCCCCATGTCCTTCCCCCTGCTCTGACCTGGACCACTCTCAGAGGGGTACACAGTGATCAGCACAAGATATTTTAGGAAGAGCAAGACTAGCCGACAGACTCTTTCTCTTGTAAAATCTCTGTTTGTGGGCTGGCTGGTGTGAAATGCTTTCTTGTGGCAGTTCTTGAGTTAAAAAGCAGATGGTATCTATGTGCTACGATGTAAGTACATCAGAAGCACTTGGAGGATTAAAATGACAACTCATTGGAGCAAAGCAGGACAGGGAGATGAACAACCAAAAGAGACTTTAGTCAAAACAAAGTCATTGGCTTCTTGGAGGCACGTAGAAATGTATTTTACACTACTCAAAGTACTAAGTTTTCAAAGTTGTAAATGTGCTCTCCAGTTTATATTTTAAGCTAAATAAAAGACAACCTTCAATTATTTTTATACTTTAGCTTTTTGTTTTCTTTTTTACCCACCAGGTAATAAGTCCTTATGAAATTAGGAAAGCAATCCTTGTCTGGCTTGGTTAAATAGAAAGATTGGCTTGTCCTTAAGTGATTGATTACTTTTAAATTACTGTGAAAGCTCCTTTTAAATAGGTCAATGTAAGTGACAAAGTAAGCAAAGATACTCTTTTTCCACTCTTTGTTAGGGGTAGCTTTAAAATTTTCAGCATATACTCATGGTGTGGAACTTAACATAACACACCTCTAACAGGCTTCTTAACTGATACACAGTTACTGTGAATGGAGTAGAGGTGATATATATAATGAAGTTTAAAAAACTTTCCAGTTTTTCTTTTAGATACATTTTTGGGTGGTTGTAACCTCTCTGAATCTCAGAAGGTGAAGAAAACTGCTTTAGAAAGTGATTTGTTTTCTTTTAAACATTTATTTATTTATTTATTTATTTTATACTTGCTTTTTTTAAAATTCTGCAGCTAAAATATCTGGGAAGAGATGAACCAATTTTCACAGGGAATTCTGTAACAGTTCACAAAGAGGCTGAGTTTGATTTTAGTTCATTATAAACTGTTAAGCATGGACAGTACAGTTTAATAATAAGCATTCAGACTGCTAAGCTAAAAAGTCTGCTGAGCATGCTCATAGACTAAGTTAGCTGCATGTTGGAAAGTCAGAATTTGTCATATCACCAGGAATTAGATAACTGGAAGGAGGCATCTGCAGATAATGTAAAGCATACCAGGGCTCAGGTAAGGATTTTGCTTTTTAAAACTCAGCATTGGTCTCCTTACAGTTTATCATAGACGTAGGTAGTTATGTTACGCTGCCTATCGGCAATGTCGTAGCTCTGCAGGACAAGCTATGTAGTGACTTGATTTATGAAGCCAGTATTTAATAGAAGAGTCAAGTATATCTCTTCATACAACCTAAAGTTTCTTCACTATTTGACTATGTACTGTTCACATTTTGCAACTGAGATTTGCTGCTGTGGAATAATTTACACTGCTTAATCTGTATAGTAATCTGTTCTTACATCTAAGGACAGCACAAAATTATTGTTTTAAAACTAAGGAAAAGTGCTTTATTGAATGAGTGTTCTGAGGTCTGTTTTCTGAGCCTGTCATAACACCAATGAAGTAGGGGAGCTAGGCCCACCCTTATTGCTCATCACATGAAAGCAAATTTTACTTTGCTGGTGTACCATAAAAGTTTTATATCTTTGGAGAATAAGTGTCTGACAAGTCTAATGTAATAGAAAATATACATATACTGCCAATAATCAGAAATGTGAGGGGAGATAAAGCCACTGAGACTGAGATAAAAATCAATACAGTTGGTTAACCTCACGGTAGGATCAGAAACCTTGTTTCTTTGCTGTGTATTTCTTCTAACTAAATCCTAACACAGCTTCCTCCCTAGTCTCCCACCAAGTTTCTCTGTTGTTCCTGTCCATCCTGTCTTGTGGCATTTCTTCAGAACTGCCTCTTTGGTCATTGGTGCTTCTTCTCCAGAGCAACATCTGCTGAGCCCCAAGTCACCCAGTATCTTTCCAGAAGAGAGGTACCACAACAGAGGGAATTTGTACAGTTTGCATCTTCACTTGTTGCTGCAGAGGAGAGCTTTAATCTGTGCTGTGTAAGCACTTACAAAGAACATGGACTGGGACAACTCAGCCCAAAAGTCTGAAGGGAGTTTATCAGGACAAAAAAAAAAAAAAAAAAAAGATAAAAGCAGCTGCAGCTCATGCGGGCCTCCCAAAGGCAGCTGAGGCTTGACGTCTTTGGACTTGGAGCTTGCCAAAGAGCAATTGGATGCAGAATGAGGATTTAGGAGAATGAATAAATATTTGGGGAGTTCAGGAGTGGAATGAAACTACTTTACTGTGTAACTTGTTTAAAGGACACAGTTTGGCAGCCAGAAATGTTTGCAGGTTAGTCAGAATCCCAGTGGGGAATCTAGGGTACCTGTCAATGCATTTAGAGGTTCTCTAACTGTCTGAAATCCTACATTTGTTACAGATGATTGGGATTCAGATATCTTTACAAATTACTTATATAAAGTTCAAGCTGTAATGCTTGCGAGCAGAAAAGAAACACTTTAAAAAATATGTTTGTAAAAAGCAAGGAAACCACTGAATATATTTCTAATAATCTCATATCTGTACAATTTGACTTACACAGATGATGGTCCCAGGTGTTCTGTTCATATTCATGTGGCTGGTGTTGCAGTGGGCTATGCCAGAAACATGATGACTGCCCACACCAAGAAGTACCACTGGATCCTGCTGATGGTTCAAGTCAAATCACCCTTGAGTAAACAGTAGTAAAGGTCCATTTGTTTGAACCTCTTAACTGTGCTTTGTATGTCTGAAACCAAACTAAAGATTTGGCACTACAGTTTCCTTACATCGCTATGAGAACAGCTGCACTATGCTGAAAGCTTATCAAGATCTAAAACTTTAAATGTAGCTCTTCAGAGTTAATCATACTTAGAATTTAATGCATCAGTTTGCTTGCTTACATTAGCAAATATTAGAGTGCAATAGAAGCAAACTGCAAAGCAAAACATTTGGTGCTGAGGACCTGATGTCCACACCTGGGGACGCTTTTGGGGGTTTTACTTCAGAATAGGTCCAGTCTGGTTTTGTGGACTGAGTATTCATTTATGATCAGAGACCATATTGTTCATAAACAAGGAGGCCTACTCTTTTTTTACTCTTATTTTTATTTAACATGTGGGTTTATTCTCCGTCAGGAGATGCATATGATGTTCTGATATAGGTTTGGGTTATCTGCCTGACATATAGTAAGTAGCACAATGAAATGCAAATTAAACTTATGTTGATTCAAGAGGGTTTTAAAATGAGATCCTATTTTACAAATACCACACATTTTGATGAGGTTTCGCTACATATTTTACTGAAATTAATGTTTTAGGGCCATGGAGATTGCAAGCTGAAACAGGTTGCAGGCCATCTGCTCAATATGTTTTCTGTGATGGCAGCCAGTTCCAGGTGCTTTGGAGTTTAGAAGTCCCTGTATTAGATGGCTGTGGAATAAAATAGCCCCAGGGCAATGTCTTTGAGGTCCGTATCATGTTCTCTGTTTGTTATATTACCTTAAGCAAAATATTTTGAAAACATTTTAGATTGAAAACAAATACGGTTTACTTCATACATATCAAGACATTGGCAATACAAAGGACCTCTCTATGTCTGAGCTTTAGGTACAGACAACTTACAAGCTTCACTACAGTATCTTCAAATGGCTTATTGCATGCTCTGCAGAGATGATCTGCAAGTTATAGGTTTACTGAAACTGATTCATAATTTCTGTAGATCAGTTGAATCAATTTGGAAGCCACCTTGTCTCATTAAAATACTTGTATTTTGTTAAAGATGAAACAAGTTTCTATTCATCTATATTTTTTCATTTTTCAGGTAGATGTGTCCCTTAGCAAGTTATTTGAGCTGTTGGGTCCAAACCAGCTATGGAAACATAGTATCAATCCTCTACCTCCCAAAAGGATTTGTAGATATTAGGAAGATAAAGATTTGTGCTCTATGCCTAGCTAGAATTTTTGTAACTTTTTGCAGTCCTTCTGCATCAGTAGCTATCTTGAACCTTTTGGATTATGCTTTCTGAAGTTGCAGCTAGGACTTTTGAAAAACATATTTAAATACTTGAGGAAGAAAATCTCCCGTGAGATGGGCTTGTAAACAACTGCAGTGTTATTTTTTTTTTCTAATTTTTTAATTATATATATTATTTCGCAATCCACTGAGACTTTCTGTATTTAAACATTATTTGTATACCTTCCTTTGCCACTGGCAACATTTTTTCCTCTTATTCACTTCAGCATCCATTTATGAACAAGCATATTTCATTAGATTTCTCTTTGTCATTTGTATATTTTTTAAAAACTGGAAATGCAGTAACTTGTCACTCATACCCTTGTAGAAGACCTGGTTTTGCTCCATCTGGTCCTGATAGGGAAGGGGAGGCTGGCTGGCTGCAGGGATTGCTTATGTAACCCAAGCTGGCACTCAAAAAAAATGATGCCCAAGATAGTAGTGAAACTTTCCAGTTGGAGCACAGGGGTGTAATTTTTCCTTTCTCCTCCGTCCCCTGCCTTGTGAAAGTATTGGAGAGCATTCACAGCTGGCTTAGCTGTTGACAGGGAAGAGCTGTGGAAAACTAAAGCAGCTGGTTTTTTGGAAGCCATTTTTTTTTTGTGAAAATAGGGCTGAATGCAAAGAGTTTATATGGTGTTGTGAGGATGGTATATAAACCAGAATGAAGCTGAAAGCTGTGTGTATGGCAGAACTGCCTGCATCTCTGCGTATCTTCTCCTTCCTATTCTCCAGTCTCGACATGAGAACAACCTGGCAAAACCCAGTTCTACCCAAACCTGACACTTTTGTATTCTCTTTGAGTCTAGTTGGTGTTTGTGCCCTCAGTGAAATACTCTGCAGGTCATCTAGCTGGGCCATTTGTTTCCTTGATCTGTATTCCTTCCCACTCTTCTCCCAGTAAGTACCCTCAGACTCTCCTCAAACTCTTAAACTTTTGCTTGCTCAGAAAAGCACTCCAGTGGTTCTTATTTCAATAATATTAGCAAAGCTGTCTTTGAAGAAAGGCAAAGTCTTTAATAAGGAGCAATGTCAGGAATCTTTCTAGTTCCAGTACTGAAAGCAATATGAAAATGAAATTACTTTTCACTTTACTTTGGGACAAGATGGAAGAATAAGTTTTTGCATTGGCAATACTTAAGTAAAATGTGCAGGAGGTAATAACATTTAATTCAGTTGAATAACTACATCAAAAAGCTCCACCATTTTGTTAAGTGACTCATCCAACTAACACTTTGAAAGTCAAGACAGTGGATGTTTATTCATGTGTCTCTTACTAAGCATGTATATTTTGAATTCTCAAAAGCAATAATATAAAGGTGAGAAATTAATAGCTTGCTTTGGGACCTTTGCTGTGGGTTTCTTGCAGAGGATCTTGATTTCTTTTTGATGTATTCAGGAACTGTACCTCAGGCAGGAACTGGTAGAGAGACACCCGAGCAGAGACAAGAGGACCTCTCCTTCCCTTCCAGAAACTTTTAGACTGCTTCTCTTTGGGAGCAGATAGTTCATTCATGCACATGTCGTGCACTGTCTAAAGCTGAGCTGATGACCCTTACTGCCTCTACATGCTCCCTTTTAAGGAGACCGCACTTCTTAAGGCCAGCGTTGAATTGGAAGCAACTTTATGGACTTGCTTTTTGTTATGCGAATTAACTGTTTGAATTACTTGTCTTTCTACTGTGTTTATGGACTTGTCTGTTACTTATATGAACCAGTTTAATTAGTTGTGTCAGTTCCAGTGCTTGCAGAAAGATTTACAATGGTTGATCTTTGCTGATATTTTCACTCTGCAGTCTCCAATATACATAGTGCTAGCACTCCACAAGGGAACATATCTAAGTAGAGATCATGTTGTGATGATTTCTTAAGGACTCTGGCATTTGTGTGCATGTGTGATGGTGTGTGCGTCTTCCTTTTCCTTATAAGTAAATGCTATCCGTAAGTACTATAGCTACATAAGAAGTACTATATTGGAAGTGATGCTATTTCTGATTAAGTCTCCTTCAGTTTATTTGGCTTTAGTTATTGGTTATACACAGCTTCTTGTTTAGTGGGAATAACATTTGGTGAATATCATAAGTAAAATGCTGATTTAAGAAATACATAGACTTTTTTGAAATATTATTTTGAAGGCACTTGAGGAAAAATCAGGTGGCCAAGAAGGCCAATGGCATCCTGGCTTGTGTCAGCAATAGCGTGGCCAGCAGGGACGGGGAAGTGATTTTGCCCCTGTACTTGGCGCTGGTGAGGCCGCACCTTGATTACTGTGTTCAGTTTTGGGCCCCTCACTACAAAAAGGACATTGAATGACTCGAGCGTGTCCAGAGAAAGGCTACAAAGCTGGTCAGGGGTCTGGAACACATGTCCTATGAGGAGCGGCTGAGGGAACTGGGGGTGTTTAGTCTGGAGGAGGCTGAGGGGAGACCTCATCGCCCTCTACAGCTACCTGAAAGGAGGCTGCAGAGAGCTGGGTTTGAGCCTCTTTAGCCCAGTAGAAAGCGACAGGACAAGAAGGAATGGCCTCAAGTTGCACCAGGGAAAGTTCAGACTAGGTATTAGGAAGCATTTCTTTCCAGAAGGGGTTGTTAGGCGTTGGAATGGGCTGCCCAGGGAGGTGGTGGAGTCCCCACCCCTGGAGGTGTTCAGGAGTCGGGTCGATTTAGAGCTTAAGGATATGCTGTAGGTGGGAACTGTGCTAGGAGAACGGTTGGGCTAGATGATCTCCAGGGTCCTTTCCAACCTAGATGATTCTGTAATTCTGTGAAAAATGGTTATATGGTAGCTTCTTATTCTGGAGTCTGATTTCTCTGCATTCTAAAAGACTTCTTAGCCTAGACTGATGTGGTTGAAAGGGATGTTCTCATATGTTATAGAAAGATTGTAGGCCATTTTATTTATCCTATAACTAAAAATATTTCATAATCAGAATCTGTAATGGAGACAACCTTAATTGTTATTTCAAGTGATACTGTAAGTATCGTTCTCCTTAGTGTAAAGTAGTAAGTTAGGGAAATTTTCAATATTATATTAGGCAGTACCTTAAATAACATGGACTTCTTAAAATATTTTTTTTTTCACTGAGAAGAATGTTGCTTTTTTTTCTGACCTATCATAACATGACTTCTATTAATTTTGTGTAGCACATCACACCTACTTTGACATGTAAGTTTACGAAAGAAATATGAGTTTGCCTGTTAATTGACTGAATAGATATGAGATATTTTAATATTCAAATTAACTGTGCTCTAGTAGCCTTAGACCTATCTGTGGCATAAGATGTAAATAAATGCAAAGGAGTATTATCAGTGTCTTCTTGATGCAATGTGGAAATGCCTCATTCCTAAACAATGTGGTCAGGTGTGTTCAGCTCAAGGACTTGAAGGTAGCTATGAACACAACATTTAGCATGTGACTTAACGATTTAATGTTGCCAAGTTAACCTTTATCGGCACAATAGTTTTGAAAACTCAGATGGCCTCAATTCCGGCATCATTTAGATTAGCCTCCCACTGATGTGTTCAGCTAGATCTCAAAACAGAAATCATACAAAATTAACAGACCTCCAGTCAAACTTAGTAAAACACATGCTTTTCTAACTGCCTTTTATTGCCTTCCTTTTCTAGGTCTTTAGGGATTTTACACTGCATATCTGGAAAAGCAAGTCACCGTTTAAACACTAAGTCAACAGCTTGAATGGTAAGGGGTAGGTGCATTACCGTGTTGTTATTACTCAATTAGTGTAAAGCTGATGACTTGGATGAAGGAAGTGCAATTCTAGTTTCTTTGCTTGGAACTTTCATGCTTTAAGTCAATATACACCTGAAAGAACTATTTTTTTAAAGTGTCAAATAAAGAAAAGCACAGTTTTTAAACACTTCCACACTTTATGCGCTTGCTGCTAAAAGCTGTAGAGATTCTTTTGACCTCACTGCTATTCATTGGACTTTGTATGTAGGCATTCTCTTGTATAGATTTCTATTATTTAGCATATTTAATGTTTTAAAATATTCAGTATATGGTTGCAACACAGAACTCCTGTTCTGTGTTGTCTAGGTTTACAGTGGTGTTGCCTTCAGGCTGGCAAGTGTTGTCTATGAATGGTGCCTAGCATTTTCCACTCTAAGATCCTGCTTTCAATCAATTTCTGGCAAACCGTAGTTTTTAAAGTTAAAATTAACCATCTTTGCTCTTCCCTTTCACTTTCTGCCAAAAGAATTCAGAAATTTAGAGGAAACCATTCCACTAATATTCAGGCAACCTCTTACAGAAAGTGCCTTCTGCCCTTCAGTTAACATAGCAGGGCAGAAGGGAGGGTAGCTTTTATAGTACTACAAAAATTGCTCAAATTTGGCCAGGCTGCAAGCTTTCAAAATGCTTCAGTTTATATAGGTTCAGTGGAGATCTCTAGACCTTCACAGATTAAGAGTTTGTATTCTTTCCACATTGAATAAACACTAGTTTAGGACTGAGAAGAATATTATTTGCTGCTTCATTGAGGAGCTGCTTCAGGCAAATTTTGATTTTTGGTATAGAAGCCCCAAACCAAAAGTGGGTTTACTGTGTCTTTCCTAGGCTCTCAGTGACTGTGGTTCTGGATCTGACTTGAGTGCAAACTAGACACAGAAGGAGGTTAATTAGGTTGATAACCTTCAGGAGAGATATGTACATGGAAAGCGGGACCAGGGCTGGAGGTGTGTTTGAGAACTTGACGGTACAAGAGTGCATTAAATTAAGGGTGCCCTTAGAAAGAGAAATTTGTATTTATTACTGTTACTCTGAACCAAAGATCAGATTGTTTCTACAGAATTAATTGTAATTATCTGTAGCACACACTGAGTGTATGTTTTTGTTTTGGGGTGGTGATAATTAATTACAACATTGGAATAAAATATTACAGATTCCATACACTGAAGTTTGAAAAACTAAAACGCAGTAATGCCCATGAGGAGTGAGTACAGATCGTTCCTCACTGTGTTTGGAATTCACTGAAGGAAATATAGTCCCTGGATTTCCAACGGGGTCTGCTCCAGTGCTTTGTAAAAGTGCTCTAGGCTTTTTTATTTCATATTTCAGTAGGTCTCACAAGGGCTCAGTTGGTCTTTTTTAGGTTTCAGTGGGTTTCTGAAGACTTCAGAGAAACTGGTGGTTTTCGTGTCCACCTTTTGGCCTGAGCATACTAATGGTGATCTCTGACACCAGTTCTACAATCTGTAGTGTATCCAGTATACCAGTCAGGGGAAAACTGAAGAAATGAGGTTCAGAACCTTCAGCTGTCTGTTGAACTTATGACTAACTGAAAGGATGAGCAAAAGATAGAATAGAAAGGGTAGCAGAGATAGGCAATGGCAAATTGGTTGTATAAGTGATTACAGTTGATTTATTCACATCTATTACTGCAAAATTTAGTAGTATGAGTAAGGGACCATATTAGAAGTCTAGAGTGAAATGAAACAAATGAGAAAACTTCACAAAAGTATCCTAAAAATATTATTAAACAACCATGGATAGTAGATGCTTTAAATAGATTTTTAAGATTAAAAATCTGACCTTCTCCCTTGGGTGCTTGTACATGAAGCCTCTGGCTACCCAATTTATCTTTGGATCCTGTTTCAGGAACAAGCTGGACCTTTCAAAGCAGGCTTCTGAGATATTAAAGATAGTCTGAAACACACAGTTTCCCAGAGAAGTAGCCTGGGAATACGAGCCCAACAGAAAGCAAACAAGGAAGGCTGGAAATTAATATTTTGGAGGAAAAGCCCAGTAGGAAAGAATGAAGATGCCCATCTTAAGTCCCTAGCAAAAGATGTGCAGGATGATGCCTGCAAGGGATTGTTAGGCAGAGGAAAGCACATGGATGACATTTGGAATGTATTTCTCTCAAACAAAAAATGTAACCTAAAACTCATGCCCTGAAGAAAATTAACTTAACTCCTATAGCTCATAGGAACTCTCTGAAACACTAGCTAGTGAATTAAACCACTGATTTAGAGGTTTCTTGGGTAGCTAAAAAATATATGAGGTCTTCAGGGCAAGGAAGTCTTTTCTGATACATTTGTATGTCATCAAGCACAGTGCCAAGAAGTGCTGGTTCCATTTATGCCAGTAAGAGTGTAGTATGAAAACTACTTTGGAAGTCTGTAGTTTAATTTCCTTTTAAGGCTATTTCTACCAAATTAGTTTTTTTTGGTTTTTATGTGGTTTTGGCCCTTGAGTTTGTTGGAGAAAGTGCATGATGGTAACACCAAAGTAACAGTTAATATAGCATCTACGATCCAATGTAAAGAGATACAGCACTTCTGGCATCTAGAGCAGAAAGGATCAGTAAACAGCTAAAAATCCCTTTTCTGTGTGGGAGTGTTCATTGCCAATATTTGTCTAGGGAAAGGACCTGAACAGACAAGGGATCCATAAGAGGATTCCAGGAATGGTGGACTTCAAGGAAAAATAGGGAAGCATGTGAATCTATTTTTAAACCTGTTCCAATTTTTTTCCCCTGTGAACAAATAACAGAGCACTCAGAGGGGTTTCTTCTGGCCACTGATTGCTCTGTCATCAGTCCCAGTGGAAGAAAACCTGACCCTAAGTGGAACCAGTTGATGCGCTTATGGAGACAGTGACCCCAGGTCTGGTCTGAGGGGAGGAGGTCCAAGCATGTCCAGCCAGAGTTAGATGTCAATTTGAGGTCTAAATCCTGGGATTGCAGGGCATGTCTGTACTGTGGAATTGGTTAAGGGCAAAGGAGGTACAGCTGCCAGTATATTATCCACCCAGCACCAGTGCCATGCAGGCTTCCAAGCATGCTTGTGGGAGAAGGGAAGCTCTGTTTATATATGCCAAGGCTGAAGGGAGGAAGGCTTTTTTAACATTGGCATTATATGTATGAACAGAGCCATGGCATATCAACGACTGAGCTGATTTCAAATGTCTGCCCAGCACGTCCCCTCACCCACTGAGTTCTGCCATTAGGGATGATGGCCAGAATGGAGCTGTACCTGATAGCGTTGTTGTGCTTACTGAGAACAAGTGCAGCGACCAGCTCCATCTGCCTTCCCCCATGCCACTGCCACACACATATGTATGCTTGCTAAATATTTTAAGGATTCTTCTCTGGCATCAATACTTTATTTGTTTTGGTTTGGTCTCTTTTGTTGGTGCTAATAGTTAATATTACTCATGTATCTTGTAGTACATGCCAGAACCTTCACTAGGAGTTAGATAACTCTTGTTTCTGTATAAATATCTGTGAGAAAAAAAACCCCAAACCACACTGTCTTGACAGGGTAACAATCAAAGGTATAAATGATAAGTGACTTCAGAAGTTAAAAGCTTGCCGTCATATTAGTGTGATTTGTTATGTACTTAATAAATATAAAGTAAGTGTCAGTTATGTAAATCTTCTAAACTAGTCTTTGATGACACAGGTAACTTCTTGCTGATAGTTTTGCAGAGATGATTTTCAGTAACCAGTTTGAAAGAGGAGAGGTTCTTCATCTTTTATGACATGTATTTTTTTATTCTTTTAAGTTTTATCAAGAACAAAGCAGTTAAAAGTTCCTATGTGTACTCCACGTACTTATGTTTGGAAAGTTGCCTACGAGTTTCTGCAATCATGGTGATAAGATCATCACAGTATAAAATGAGGCTGGAAGGGACCTCCAGAGGTCTCCAGTCCAATGCCCTACTCAAAACAGATCTAATTAGATCTGGTTGCTCAGAGCTGTGTCCAGTCATGTCTTGAATTTCTCCATGAGGATATTCTACAGCCTGTCTGGACACCCTGTGCCAGTGTTTGACCACTCTCATGGTCAAACAAGCAAGCAAATAAATACAAATCCTTATATCTAATCAGAATTTCCCATGTTCCAACTTATGTCCTGTATTTTCACTTGTGCTCGTTGTCTCTCATCCTGTCAAGAAGATTCTGGCTCCGTCTTCTTTACTTCCCCTGTCAGGTGTTTATACATGTTGATAAGATGGCCCTGAGCCTTCTCTGCTCCAGGCTGAACAGTCCCAGCTCTCTCAGCATCTGCTCGTATGACAGATGCTCCAGTCCCTTAATCATCTTTGTAGTCTTTTCCTGGACTCACTCCAGTATGTCTCTGTCTCTCCTATACTGGGGAGCCCATCTTGGGACTCAGAACTCCAGATGTTTCTCACCAGGGCTTTGTTGAGGGCAATGATCATCTCTCTCGACCTGCTAGCAATGCTTATCCTAACGCAACCCAGGATGTCAGCGTGTTGGAAGGGTGTGTTGCTGGCTCATGATCAGCTTGGTGTCCATCAGAACCCAAGGTCCTTTTATGCGGAGCTGATTTCAAGCTGACCAGCCCCCACCGTGTATTGGTGCCTGTGATTATTCCTCCCCAGCTTCGGGACTTTGCATTTCCTATTGTCAAACTTCATGAGTTTCCTGTTGGCCCATTTCTCTGCCCTGTTGGAGTCTCTCTGAAAGGCACAACTCTTTGGCATATCAGCCTTTCCTCCCAGTTCTGCACTATCAGCAAACTTGCTGAGTGTGCATTCTGTCCCATCACCTGTGTTATTGAGGAAGATGATTAAAAAATATTATCCTTGGTATCAAACCCAGGGGTAGACTACTAGGGTCTGGCCTCCAGCTGGACTTTGTGTTGGTCACAACCCTTTGAGTCTGGTGGTTCAACCAGTTTTCAGTCCACCTTGCTTTCCATTTACCTAGTCCATATTTCATTACTTTGTCTATGAGGATGTTATGGGAGACCATGTCAAATGTCTAAAATCAGGATAAACGTACAGAGTTCATTTCATCATAGAAAGCTCTTGGGTTGGTCCAGCATGATTTTCCCTTTGCAGTCCATATGCTGACTACTCCTATAATTTCCATCCATGTTTTTAACATGTTTGGAATGTTTTTCTGGAGGATTTGTCCCAACACTTTCCCAGGGACTGAGGTGAGGCTGACTGACCTGTAGTTCCCTGGATCCTCCTTCTGGCCCTTCTTGAAGATGGGGGTGACATTCGCTTTGTTCCAGTCCTCAGGAACCCATTCCAATCACCACAACATTTCAGAGACTATTGAGAGTGGCCTTGCAGGGACAACACCACTCATGTATATATCCTATCAGGACCTGATACTCCTTCACTGAGTCTAAGACTTCCTTGCTCCAGATTTCCCCTCATGTCTCAGGCTTGGGATTCCTATCTTACCAGGAAATACAGAGGTGAAGAAGGCACTGAGCACATTTTCCACATCCCCTGTCACCATGTCCCCTGCTCCATTTCCATTGGAGGCTCACATTTTCTCTTGTCTTTTGCTGCTGAAGTATCTGTGAAAGCCCTTCTTGTTGCCCTTCACATTCCTCACCAGATTCAACTCCAGGTGGGTTTTGGCTTTCCCAACCCTGTCTCTGCACATCCATTTTCTCTGTGTATACTTCAGTCAGAAGATGTAAGCTTGAACTGTTGGGAATACATGATGTGAACAGCATGTATGCAGGAATATATGATGTGAACAGATGACTTAGGTTAAAACTAAGCACCCCAACCCCCTCAATAACATAAATATGCAATACAACAAACATAACAGTAATGACGGTGATATAGAAACTAAAGGTTTTTTCCTAGGAAAAACTTTATATAAATATTTTTTTTCTGTTCTGTATGGAACATGCCTAACCTGCCAATGATAGGCAGCATGTTTTGTTTGTTATGTATTTGTCTTTGTTTCTTTCTTTGTCCTACTGAGTTGATAAAGATTAACTTATGATCCATAACTCCTTAAGTAAAGTTTCGAGCTTTCCGTGATTATTAACAGTTAATGTTTTTTAGTCACGTGCTATTTAAACAATGGCCAGATACTGGAGTAGGTACTTAGTGCACTTCCTTATTTCTTAATTATATTTGAATCACTTAGAACTTCGTCCCAACACTTCTTGTTTGATAAATAAAAACATCTCTTTTCTGGCCCTGGACTTTGTAGGCAAAAATATAACCCAGATCAGACTTTAGCTCACTTTTCTAGAATATAAGTATATGCTAAGAAGGGTATTCCTGGCATACTGAAGTATCCTTTTCTGTCCTGCTTATATAAACAAAAGTTGAAACATAGGTAGGTCTCTTGGTGGTCCTTCTGTAAGTGACAAAAGCTTTTAATCTTTGTCTTAGTTTGATTTGTGTTCAGTATTCTACATGATTCTTTGATATTGTCAGCTGAATGCTGACGTTGAAGTTAGGTAATTCCTACTTACTCATTATCCTCTTGAATGCTTTTAAGTGAATGTGGTTTCACTGTATTTATGGAGAGGATCAATTAAAATAATCTTGGATTAATCCCATTACACTCTTTGGTCTTGTTTATGGCTTTCTTTATCTTCAGATTCACACAGACTTTGAAAGGACAGTATTCTGTTTGTGGTACTGGCATTAATTTATTATAGAATTTCCTTCCCTATAAAAATTTAAATGTATCCTCCATTGCATCCTAATGCTCACAGATAAACAAAACAGAGACATAACAAAGATTTTGCATTATGTTACTTCAAAAATACTGTCTTTTAGGTACTGTTCTTAAACATATTAATATGTATAGAGTCACCTTGATACGCTCCTGTCAAATTTGTGGTGCTACTAAAAAAACTAACTTCCGTTTCACACTTAAGTTTTAGGAAGTTCAAGACTTCTGGAGAGGCATCTATTTCAAACCATTTCACTACCAGTGAAGGTTAAAAAAATGGGGCTCATCATGTACTAGAGAACTTATGAAATAAGTCTATGCACAGCAGCCTAACATAAGGTGCATTTACCTTTCTCAGTTCAAAACTATTAGCACAGCATTTATGGGATCATAAAAAATACTTTTTGTTGAAAGAGTGCTTTGATGAGCAAACCTGCTAAGAGCATAGAGGTGTATGGTAGGTACTGTAATTTCGGGGTGAGCTGTAATCATATTTTTTGATGTGTCAAGATGTAGGGGAGTAATCTGTTTCATCTAAAGGAAAAGTGAATCTGATTCATTTTCACTGGGTCAATTGCTGTTGCTAATCCAGAGTCTTTGTCAGCTTCCAGGCTGTGTGTTGTGTTTTTTACACTTTTGCTTAAAAAGCAGGTAAGATGATACTGGTAGCACTTTCTGCTCATTTTTTTTACTTGGAACAATGATGTGATAAACTTTTAAAATAGCTGCTTTTAGCAAATTCTATTTTTTGCATGTGTATTTATGAGGAGACAGATGGCTGGAGAATGATAGAGTGACTTTGATTTATTTACATTAACCTTTTTTTTTTTTTTTTCTGTTTATGCTGTTGTCTTTAGTGTTAAACAATGAATAAGTCTTGAAATTCATTCATGAAATAAAAACTTCGATATTCCTGGAGAAAAAAATGTCTTACTTCTGAAACATGGTACAAATGTTAAAGAAATGCAGTTTATTGTGCTAAGGTCTGAAGGAAAAAAAATGTGACTTTGTTCTTTCTGAACATTTAACCAAAGGAAAAATCTCTAAGGACTGTGTTGTGTCCACAGTATGAGCTCATCTCCTGTGTTTTATTTTTGGATTGTAAGAATTATTCTCTTTCCCAGTTTTGTGCATATTTCCTAGTGGAGTATCTTTGCTGTATTTCTTCTTACTCATATCATGTTTTAACTTCTGCATTCTAATTGTCACTATTTCAGACTAGTATTTTTGTTGATATTTCTTAGCAAAATTTCATAGAGAGTGAACTAGGTTGTGAGTGGGTGTGTTGTCCTGAGGTATACAGAGAGGTAACTCTATTGAGTGGCTTAGGCTTGCAGTGCATCCACATTTCACAATACCGTTATAAGTACCTGGCGCACAGGAATATTTCTGGATTGGGTCTTGCAGGCAGTCAACGTGATAAAGAGCATTAATTCCAGCAAACGAACATACACATGAGGACTAAGAGCTTTGGAAGTTGTGTACCGTGTGTGTGTGTATAACACATTACAGTGATTTTATTTTCTAGATTTTCTTTTCAGTATTTCAGCCTTCTACAGCAGTGGGAACTATTTTGTGAATTCTATCTCTAGTATATAAGATAGGTGAAGTCCTCAGAGAACGAATGTTGCAGAGGCTGTAGAGTCTGGCACAGCTTTTTTGCAGACAGAATATTTTAAAAAGTAACTAGGGTTGCTGTTTCTTTGTTTTGGTGAGAATGTTTTGATCTTTTCCGTGAAGCTTGAATTTTGACAAAGAGGCAAAACCCAAATCGTACATTACTTTTAAAACTGTTTTTTTTAAAAAAACCAACAAGTGTAGTGCGGAGGGTCTAACCCCACGGAAAAACAAACAAACGAACAAACAAAGACCCAACAACCCCCTAACAAAATGTTTTTTCCCCCTCGTCATTCGCCAGCCAAAGCAGCCGGCAGCGTCCCCTCCCAGGGCTTCACCGGCAGCGGCGGCCGATACGGCAGCTCCCGGGGCTCCAGGGCCGCCGGGGCCTGAGGGGCGAGGCGGGGCGAGGCGGCTCGGCTCGGCCCGGCCCGGCCCGGCTCGGCCCGGCCCCTCGGCCCCCGGCGGGTCCCTCCTGGGCTGGCCCCGCGGGAGAGGCCCGTCCCCCCGGCCCGCCCCTGCCCGGCCCGGCCCGCCCCGCCTGGCCCCGCTCCGCCGGCGGGGCCGCGCTCCCCGGCCCGGCGGCCCCAGGGCGCCCCCGGGCCCCTCCTCGCAGCCGGCGGGGCCGGGGTTTCTCCTCTTTCGCTCGTCTTTTTCCTCAGCGCACGGGGGGCTCGAAAATCGGAAATGATCTTAATTAAACGTTTTCTATAGAGAAACAAGCGGGCCTTTTTTGTGTGAAGCGAAGGCAGCAGACCTTATCACAAAAGACAAAGGCAAATATTTATCAGGGAACAAAAGATGTCCACGGTTGCTTGCAACGGGGGGAGATTTTTCTCTCTCTCCCGGTGAAGATGTTTAACAGTGTAAGATGTTTATCGGGACTCCTTGTTGAAATTCTTTGTTTCCCTGTAAGATCGACAAATGAAACTGTTTTTCTTTCTGTGAAGCACACAATGAAATCCATGAGTTAAACGGCAGAGAATGCAAACACCTGCTTGTCCCTCTGTTGACTTTGCGTTTCAAGAAGATCTTTTCTGTTTCATATGATAATGTTTTGGGGGCTGGGTTTTGTCTGGGTTTTTTTTATTCTGTGAGGAGAGAAATGGTCATCTTGTCTGTCTTCCCTTTATGTCGCTTCTGATGCAGCGTTTGTCTCCGGTAAAGGAACACCAGGTTGTTAAATAAAAGTATTCCTTCTCCCACAGAATCGTATGTGTCAGCGGGTGAATAAGCTATTCGATTTTACCGCTTTGCCTATCTGGTCGCTGCTTATTTTTATGTGCTTTTTTTTTTTTTTTTTTTTTTAATGCTCTGCCAGATAAGCTGCATGTCTGACAACTTTACATTTTAAGCTGTGAATGGGAGGGAGGGAACATTAGAATCTCTGTAACTCTTTACAGCATTTTTGCTTGTTCCCCTTAACTATTTCATACATGGAAACACAGTATTTCAGATGTACTTGAACGCTGATCAGCCAGTGATTTCACATACGTGTATCCTTAATATAAAATTATTTCAGGTAGTATCCGAAATGTACAAACTCTTAATTGTATGAGTATTCATCCTCAAAAGCAAGAGCATCAGTTATCTACAAAAACTCGTATAAACATTTTATAATATGAAAACCCACTTTGTCCAAGTTGCAGAGGGACTAGTTGTGATTAAATGTATTCACATAGCAAATGTTCAGCCTCGTAATAAGTATTATAAACTGATGTTATTGCACAGACTTCTGGCACTGAACAACATAATACATAGCAGTGCTTGTGATCCAGTATTTAGGATTTTATACTTCACAGGATTTGAGGAACACTTTAAAGTATTTTTCCATGGAAATTTACAATAGAGCTTTACAATGACGTAGGCTTTTAAGTACAATGCTGTAAACGTACTGCGTCATAACAGAAGTGTTATACCCAGTCAGGGGTTGTCTGCTGTTTTAATATAGTTCATAAATATTTAGGGTGGGGCATGGGGAGGTGGGTGTCAGGTTCTTCAAATTACTATACTTGTAGATAGTCACGTTTATGTGAGAAAACGTATTGAAGCTGGGGGGACTCCTGGGAGCAAGCGCTTGCAGAATCAACACCTATCTATTTCATATACATCATTAAATGTTAAATTAATAATTGTAATGTGACACAGATTAAAGTATTGTTTGTTGTTTCTTCATTCATGACAGTAATATTTTTCTCAGATTTCTACATCTGAAACATCACTGAACTGTCTGCTTTGAGGAACACTTCCTGGGTGTGTTTGTAAATTATTTAAATTTGTACATAACTTAAAGGTATCTATTTTAATGAAATCAAATTATTTTAGTTCAAATTTAACAGAAGAGTTCTAAGATAAAAATGCTGGTGGTTCTTTGTTTTCATATATCTATTATGATTATAAAGTATGCACTCTGTTCTTGAGTTACTGAGTCCAAGTAGTTTGATACAATTTATCTTTCCTTAAAGTTCTATAGAGCAGCAGTAAATTTGATGGTCTCAGGATGTTCTTAAAACAGATAGAATTACCCTTTTTTATTTTTGCTTGGTTTTCTCAATTCAGTTTTTTCTTTGCTTTCCCCACAAGTGAAACTTGTTCTGTGATAACTTGCAAAATTTCTCTGCTTTTTGTATTTCTGATAATAGAGCGTGTGTCTGGAAACTAACACATAACAAAATATATAACATTATGATTTTTCTATTTAACTGAATAGAGTGATTATCTAGGCTACCTTGGCTTGAACTACTATCATTTTCTCAGGCTCTGTGACAAGACACAAGTACTCTAGTAGAGAGACATTTATTCTTCAGAAACAGAGTATATTCTGTAGAAATACATTCTGTAAATTATTAAGTGGAATATACTTTTGGACTGCATTTGCCCTCAAGATAAATTTTCTTCTTAAAAAATAAACTGGGGCTGCTTCAGCTTTCTTTTCTAGCAGTATACACATTATTTCAGGATTTAATTATTTTGAGTTTCATAAGTAGTGTACTGAATTAGTGCCACCACAGAAGCAGGAGAGTAAAAAAGAAGGGGGAAAAAAGCAAGAGGCAAAAACTCTGAGAATATGCCCGAGTTCCTAGAAAAAACTCATCTTTTAAGATAACTTACCTTCCTGCTTATTTCTATCCGATAGTGTATTCATAATATTTCTTTTACCTATATATAAAAAAAAATCATAATGGTTAATATGGTCAGCAACTCAAAAATAATGAACAGTATACTGCTGTTGAAATGAATTCACTGACATTAGGAAGTAGTTTGTATTCCGTTAATGCATTGTTGCTTGTAATAGCAATGCTGGCCATTCGGTAGGGTGGTTGGTGGTGAAGAACCAGCTTTTTTAATCTATTTTTTAATGTGAGCAAAGTATTTAGAGATGAAAGGGATAGATATTAAAATATGAGTATTTTTGCTACAATTTTGTACAGATGGAACTGTAATTGGTGACATGGGAATAGTATATATACTGAAATATTTGAAATGCTAATTCATTTTTACTTCAGTTTTCCAACTGCCTGCTGTAATTATGGATCTCATTTAACAGATGCTAACACAGGGAGTAGCTTCACTCCTGGAGTAATCCCACTGAGACATGGGAGTAAAGTTAGGGCTCAGGTACTTAGGAATTGGTGTAGGTACAGTTCTAGGAATTTGCTGGATGATGCTATTAATGACTTTCTCGTACTTAGGTTGTAAACCATCTGTATTTTTTTCATTTTTAATATATTTTCTCATATGTAAGCTAGGTTATTCACTAATTTTCTTTATCAAGATTAATGGAAGCCTTTAGATTTATATTTACCATTATTTACAGTCCCTAAAATGTCATTATTTTTTGAGAGAGGAAGATGAATCTAAAATCTTTCTAGGTCCACAGAGCTCTTGTAAAATTTGAGACATGTATGTGAAATGGTTTATGAAACTATTTCAATTATTTTAAAATTATTTTTCAGTGGGATGTATTATATACATAAGTGTCCTAATAACAGTAATAATGACTCTAAAATCTACTTTTTGCATTTTTTAAGATGTCTGAATAATGCATCTGTTTAAAATAGGTTCTATACAAACAAGGGTTCAATTGGCAGAATGAACAGAAATAAGGCTTCTGTCAGCATCTTCTTTCTGTGAAAATGATACAAACCCATTAAAAAGGCAATATGGTTTAGCCTATCTTTATTGTTAAAATATAAAATCAACTAGACACATAAAGGTTTTTGTTTTGGTTTGGTTTTCTTTAATGAATACTGAAATATATGTACCATTTCTAGTTCCATTTTTGTTTAATAGAAAAATTGCATTTTGCTTCACTGAGAAACCCTATATTTTTCCATCCAGTTTAGAAACTTAATGTTGAACTTTCAGGTCAACTGGAATGTCTTTGTAATTGTAAAATAAAATATTATTAATATCCTGAATGACTTTTTCAGTCCCATAGGACTTTTCTGCAAGGATGTAGTAGAAATGGATCAAAAAATGTTCTGTATAATATTAATGGAAATTACTTTAAATTTTTTGTCATGTAGCACTTTGTGACTCTTGAACAATTCTATAAGATTTTGTAACAGAGATACAATTTTGTTTTAGCTTCATAAATTCTAGGACAGGGTAATATTCCCCCCCTGTAAGGACAGAAAATCCTTACAGGGCAAATAAATAAAGGCATGAAGGAATGAACTACACAATTAGAACAAATTCTCCTCAATTCCTGAAAAGGTAACTGAGCTTATTATCTTGGGATGTGTGTGTATTTCTTATTATCAGTGTTAAATAATAATAATAATAATAATAATAATTATTATTATTATTATTATTTTATTTTTCCCCCAGGTGATTTTAAGATGCTTTAAAACTTAATGAAAAAACAGAAAGTACATTTGGAAGCAACTTCTGAATGTTTCAGAATAAATGAAAGAATGGCCTGATTCTATGCTTCCTTTTGAAACTTAGACAAAAATATTTTTGCCTTTCTTCAGATGCCTTTTCTTCTCCTTGATTTGAAAGCAGTGTAATTGAGTAGTGATTTGTTTTGATAAGAACTAATATGTGTAATTATAAAAGGGTGAGTAGATAGGACAAAAGATGGTATTGTTTCAGATTTTCTAAAATATTGAATCATTGTTTTCTTTACATTTATGCTGTGCTTATGTCAACATAAAAAATGAGGATATGATTAATGCAGTACTTAAAAGGTTAAGGTGAAGTTTCAGGCTGGATTCAAAAGCAATAAAAAGTGTAACGGGAAACTTCATAGTGCTTTGCATTAATGTTCAGGGCCAGATCATAACTACTGGAAGGATAAAAGTAATGTCAAGTCATTTGCTGTTTGGGTTTACATGGGTTTTTTGAAAGTACCATGAGGGAAACAACATTCTATTTTTTATGAGTTAATAGGGATTGATTTAAAAAAAATATTTAGGCTTCTTGTTTTGCAAACCAGTACAGTTTATTTGCTTTATGTTTTGATACATTTTTCAAGATTGTTCCTGTTCAAATTCAGAGATGGAGACTGGAACTGAGGTGGCTAATTATTCACACAATTTTATGGAACATAAAAGACCCTAATCTTCAACCTTTTGCCCCTTATATCTCTTACTATTTCATGTTTGTATTTTGATACTTAGTTATTAGAGCCAAACAAATACATGAGAGGTCTCCATCTTGTCACAAATGTGCTGTGCTTTATACAGTCATGTTTGTTTTCTTGATGTGAGTGGAAGGTGGCAGCAGTTTAATCAAGTCATTGTATGATGGGTTCTGAGAGGTTTTGACCTTTCACTCACTCCTTGAAAAGAGGTACCATTCCCATCCCTGTGTGATGCATGAAGTGGTTAATGCAATACCTGCACTGAGTATGCTGTGCCGACATCTGGAGGTTTGCTGGAGTGAATTTTTTGTCAGGCTTATCATTAAGTTAATGGGATAAAACAAGAGTAATGGCTATATGTACACAGCATGTATGTGGTGGAGCATGGTAACGTTTAAAAACAATGACGTGAGACATTAATAAAGCATGTATGTGTGTGTATGTATGCATACATGTGCCCATTGCTAGCTTAAAAAGCTGTTAAAAATCAGACTGTAATTCTGTTTTCCATTACAATTAATGCCTAAAGAACCAGGCTGTGTTGAACAATTTTGCTTAGTGATGGGCAGCATAGCTGCCTTTTCTAATGGCAAAGTTCACATTCTGAGCTATGCGACCTTCCAGCAGAGGAATAGTAGATATTTCCCTATAGCATAATATTATAGTGCTGGGTGTGCTAGGGTGCGCTTGGTCGTTTGTTGGGGTAGTAGGAACAAATATAAAAATGTCTAGAAAGCAGCTCTTCTGGGACACAGAGTAAAACATGTCTTTTACGTGAAAGGAGAAGGTGAGTGAGATGTGCCCTGTGTCTCCCTCCTGGGCTGCCTCACAGCTACCATCAGTCACTTCCAACCGCTCTCTGACTCCCTCTTCCTTCCCATTCCATATCTCCACAAGCATCTGGATACAAAATGCAATAGAATGCGCTTTTTTGGTGAGATTTCACACCAGTCTTGACCTATTTAGGCCAGAAGGGAAGAGACTCTGTGTGCGGAGCCTTGGTGTAACCTTAAAACTGCAGGTGAGAGAGAGGATGGTTTTGATGACTAGGCAAGAAACCAGGGCAGGAGAAATTCCAGTGTGCTTGCCTAGCTGTGAGGTGGACTTTTTTTTTTAATGATGGGAATGAGACAACAAAAGAGGAAGAATTCAGGCATTCATTTTCTCTATAGTACCAGCAGTAGTACCAGAAAGGTGTTCACATTTTGTATGCAACATCAGGAACAGAATAATATCAGGTATAAGGATGTTGCTAGTATCTGTGTTGTAGTGAAAGATTGTTGCTAAAAAATTGTGTGTTGTGGATAAAATTAGTTTTAAATTGATTTGTTTTCAAATTGGGTTAGTCATTCAGATTCAATTTTATCTAAGGCATTGAGAGGTTTCTAGATAGCTCTTCCCTGAATATCACTACGGAGCTTTTTGGCATTATACCCAAATTAACAGCATGCTGCGTCATTAAAAAATAAAAGAGCTGCAATTTTTTCTTGGCGTGGATTTCTGCAAAGTGATAAAAGACTCCCTGTGTTGATTACAAATATTGTAAAATATTTACTTTGCTCTATAAACTTGGGGCATTCCATGCTTGGATATATTATATGTGTCCTCTTGAGACCTTCTTCATTTTTCTGCTTGTTTCAGTTCTCATGTACAAGAGAGATTTTTGAAGGACAAAACCAATGTGCCTTCAGAGAAAGCAAAGGCAATGAAGGTGGTTGTAGGCAGGATACACATTAGTTAGGAAACCTGGATTTAGTTAATGCCTACTCTTCTACTGATTTAAATTTGTAGTTTCCCAGTGCCCTCTTTTGTCCATATTTAAAACAGGAATAAAATTGATCTGGCATACGAACAGGTAATGCTCTTCTTTATTTTTGCATTGAGATACTAGAATTTCTTTGCCGTTTGATATTTGTTCATTGTTAGACCAAACGGAGATTTCTCTTTCTCCAGTTCTAGTGCTTGTACAGAGAAATCTCCAAGTGTCGTACATCGTAGATGTTCCAAACTCTTGAAAGTAGAACCACATGCAACTTGCCAGTGAGGTCTATGCATCCCAAATCTCTTCATGCATAATCCCATACGAGCACAAAACCTCCCCAACCAAAAAGTGCAGTCTTCAGCTGGCAAAACGCTTCTCAGAAGTGTTGATAAAATTGCTTTTTGCTGTTCCTGTGTTAAAGATTCAAGGATGGGCTACTTCTGCCTTGGTCAGAAGAGGAGCTGGCATTGGACTTATTCGTGGGAAAGCACAGGGACTCATTTCTCAAGTATTAGACTTTAGCTACTCATGTGATTGCAGGTCATATCCTAACCCATAGAGCTGGCTGAAAGCCAAGAATTTAGTTTCGTAAAATAGTTTTATGTTGTTTAATTGTATTTTTGCATTTCTTTGCAGCAGAAGCGTGGCTCTTCATGCCTTTTAGTGTTGCACATGGGTAAAGGGTGTAGCACGTGGGAATAGGAGAACCCATCCTGGAATAACTGGTGGACTGGAATCTGGGATGCCTCTTGCTGTGTTTGAACAGAACAGGGATGTGAATCTGAATCCCCAACCTTGTTTTCCTTTCTGAAAATGAAAGAGTTCTACTTTATAAAATATGTTCTTATGAAAGTTTCATATTTTTACTTGTTTAGATAAAGTTTTTGCTGGTTCATTGTAGGTATCATTCAGTGGATAGCTTTTATGCTGTAGCCTACTGCTATGCAGGATTATTTTCCAGATATCTTTCATGTTGAATAACACACAATATCAGATGGAATTTATATTTGTGAAAAATAGAAATATGAGTGCTAATGTTCCTACTGTGAAATTCTGGAGGCAGTTAGTAAGAAATTTTAATCAGCCATTAAATAATCAATAGTTACTAATTCACAAAAGGTTTTTCAAAATTTTGATTTCTTTGGTTTCAGGATATTGGAAGTTATAGATATCATTTTCAACAGGCCTTTGGGAGTATGAAGTCTGACTCCCATTGAATTTAAGAGCAATTTGAACATTTTATTACCTCAGGCTTCCTTGAAAATCACAGCATGCATGGATTGAATCAATTGTTCCTTTACTACTGAAAGCAATGAATTGTGGATTCTAAATTTCTAGTCCTTCAGAAATGTATGGATCTGGATAAGGCAAAATGAAACATCATCAGTTAAACTTTGAATTCTTAGAAGACTTTGTAGAGGGACTTTTAAATACCTCATAATGAGTAAATTCACTTTAATTTTTCTTCTTGTTCCCCTTTAGGGTCCATCAAATTATGTGAAAAAGTCCATGTGTTCCTAAAGATTTCATAACCTTTTTGTTAGTTGCGTAATTTAAATGAGAGGTCCTCTGTACTGGGAAAGGTTTGTGGTGTGAAGACTGTTTTGTTTATTGAAAAGCACTTTTATTTTTTTCTATTCATAGTGCCAACAGAAAAAAAGTACTTGCCATCTCTGTCTCTCTCTAGATATCTAAATTTAGCTTTGAGCTGTTATCTTGAATTGCTCTGGAAAATATTCAGACTAGCTTACTAGCCAGTTACGCTTTAGTTTATATTTATAATTTTGAGTTAATCAGTCTAAATTTTCTTGGGGAAATGTTTTCAGTGAATAAGCTTTTCCTAGTATACGCGTTACCTTCTCTTTTAGTAGCATCAATAATTCAGCCACCCATGTCAACTCCTTGGCTCATACTGCTTCTAGGTTATATATAGTCTCTATTAACTTCAGAAGCAGTTCATATGGATGCATATGAAACAGACTTGCAGAAAAAATCATCTCTATTTATTGTGCATTGGGTCTTGAAGCACGTGAAACAGTTTAATTTCAGATGAAGCTAATGTGGGAGATGCTCTCCAGTCAGGCATTCAAACCGCAGAAACAAACTAGAGTCGAAATGTTCATAGCGTGGGTGGCAGGTGCTCAGTACCAAGATGTAGCCCGAATCACCTGTAGCCTGGCAGTTAGGGCATTTTCTTGAAAGGGGGCTTCTGTGAATTCACCCTTTTATGCTCAACTTTCATACTGTCTGAGCAGGTGGTCTGATAATTACATTTCTGTATTTAAAATAAGAAAAGAGAGTCAACTAACTAACAGTGTTGACTTTCCTCTTCCATGGTTGGCATGACTTTTAAAGAAAAAAGGCAAGCTAGAAGGTAATGCTGCTGAAATCTACCTTCAGAAGAGGTCTCTCTCTACAGGCACCATCTCACTGATAAAGGTGTCCTCCTACAGTTCTGAATAAAACATATGAGAAGTGGGATTAAGTCCTGTCTTTAGTATTTCCTATTGTCTGATGAGATAGTGGTCTGATAAGCATGCCAAGGACTTTTGTACTGTCTTCCCTCCCTCCCTCCCTCCCTCCCTCCCTCCCTCCCTCCCTCCCTCCCTCCCTCCCATCCAGCCTTCAGTTTATGGCAGAGCTGAAGGACAGGAAGGAGAAGGAGGTTGAGTCCTCCTCCTTTTCCCTGAGCTAATACAATCTTTTCCATCCCTGGACTTGGGAGCGTTTGAGGTAGTGGTTACCACTTGCTGTACAGCAACCTCTCAGCTCTGGCTTGCTTGGCCTTCTGTGAGTCCAAGTGACAGGCATTATTAGCCCAGCCTACTGTGACCAGAGGAGATCTGAGATTTCAGGATGTTTGTGCTGGGTGGCTCCTACAGATGGAGCAGGAGATGAGTTGAAGGTCAATCTCCAGGTTTAGAAATGCATATTCCTAGTCTGGACATACCCTTGGTCTCTGTAGGGTGTAGAGGTTCCTGACTGGTGGGAGCAGCCCATTATTACCGGGCAGTAGGACGAGATCTGGGGTGGGGGGAAGTTTTCCTCACTTCAGAAGCATGGGATGTGTTTAGCATGGTTAGGGAACAGTTGTCAGACTTTCAATCTGTTGTGGTAAACCACAAGTTCCCTCCCCAGATTTTATCATGTAGCCTCTTAAAAAGTTATTGAATGTCCCTCTTTTTGTTCTGCTCCACAGTTCAAGCTAAAACATGATGCAGAAAGCTGTCCATATTGTCAGAAGTTGGCATTTTTAAAAGTAAAATCTGGTAACGTAAGAGTGATTCATCTCTGAAGACGCATTTCCTTTTGATAGTTAGGTAACAGTAGAATACTGGAGAGCTTTCAAAGTATTTATGCAAAGCAGCATATTATTAAGCCACAAATATAGTCTAAATTCAAAAGGCAAAATTAGGGTGCTTTTACTTCCTGTTTTTGTAGTCTGTTTTGTATATCGCAAGAAGACAGCTGTAGATCAGAAGACAGACATGCTCCTGGCAAATGATGGGTATATGTGAGCAAGAACTTCCTGTGAGATATTGACCGGGTCATGGTCAGCTGCTCTGAAATTTGTTAAGTAATCTATCTAATATGTCTAAGGAGTAGCATATCAGAATCAATCCATCCAAATGCCTCAGGAAGATCAATGAAAGGATAATAAATTCAATAATTCTCTGTGATCTGCTCCAGTGTGAAGCTACTGGGGAAGCCTTGTACAGTATGAAGATTAATTCAAGTACACATTTGTTAGGGTAACAAATGCTCTGCACCAGAACTGTGACTGGTGAAAACTTCATTTCAAATTAATTTTCAAACTTTATTTTCTGCAGTGATCTGGTGTCATGAAACTGAATGTCAACAAATGGCAATTGCTGAAGACATTTTCAAAAGGGAAATACATGCAAAGTTTACAGAAGGAGCTTTCCAGCCTTTTTTTTTTTTTGTCTTTGTGAATCTCCCACTTAATTTGTTTTCAGCAAAAGAAACATCTCTGTCTTTGATACTGTTCTATTTTTTAAACCACAGTAATTATAACAATAAACAATTCTTTAAGTATAATACAGTAAATACAAAGGCTGGAAGGGGTAATAAGTGTATTTTGATAGTTAATATCCTTACCAGATTAGGAACATTACTTATCAGTCCTTTATGAGAAGGGAAGAAACCCCCTGCTGTTCAGGCACAGTCCTGGGAGTCAATAATTTTTTTTGTTTCATTAGACTGATAGGTATGGAATCAAGTATATAATCTGGAAAAGATGCCACATATAGTTTGTTTATTATTTTTCCAGTTGTTACACTGGATTAAACACTTTTAGGAAGGAATCCTAGCGCTTCTGCTTCTTACTGAATGAAGCAAGAGAGTTGACCTTTCGCAGGGCAAATCAGCACATTTAGAAAATATTTTCAAATGTTTGAAAACCTCAGAATTCAATTTTTGAGCTCCATTCTAAAAATGTTCAGATTTGGTGACTAGCTGCATCTTTTCACATCAACTCCAGAGGCTTTGAAGTTCATGAATAGTACTTTAGCCATCTACATCTTGGTCAGTGAAAGAAATTGGTATTTATTTTTAAAAATAACAGAAAGGAGGAGTTGAAGCTTCAATTTGCAAAAATAAAAGCAGAGCAACTATTAATTTACATAAACCACCATTTTCACAGAGTCTGCTAAATTGCAGCATTTGGATTATAGATTTTTTAAAACTGTGTACATTGTGATTTTTTTTTTTTCACATTCCTAAATTGCTGCTGCACCATGCCTTAAAATCAAACAGAATATTCTTTGTCCTCTTTGTTCATGTTGCCATACTATCATAGTACCTGCCTTCCATGAATCTAGATAAGGAAAAACATATTTTGAAAACAAAATAGATGATGGAATCCAAGCACCCCCTACCCCCAGCCAGTGAAGTCTTGTTCCTCAAAAATGCAGGCTCTGCTGATGCCAGCTCAGAGGGCTTGTTTTATCATTACACATTCAAGTCAATGATGTCTTATCCTGATGGGTGCCAGTTCTGGAATGCATCTCTGAAGAGGAGAATTCAATCCTACTTTAAATGTCATCTTTAACTATAGATACTTAGTGTTGCACCCTTTCTGCTCCAACTAGTGATATTTCAGTGAAGGTAATCAGTATAATTTCATTAAGCCTTTGCCTGCAGGCTGCTTTGTGTCTAATGGAAGCCAGCTCAAAAGTTTAGGTGGCTATTTTTAATAAGTACAATTATCCTTAAGCAAATTCAGCAATATAACACATTCTGGATTAAACCAAAATGGTTTTCAGGCAGTAATATTGGTGAAATAAGGAAGTAAAGAAGTCTTCATGATCTTAGTGACTTACTTATTGGGTTAGTCAGTAGTTATATTGTGAGAGTTGTCTTCAGAAACACCAAAATGGCACTACCCAAGTAATTTTGGAGATTGTATTGGAGCACTGTAATTGTTTTTAGTACTAAAATGTCAGGATTAGGGATGAAGTGTTTCATGTTGTGTTTTCTAGTGTTTCTTTTGGGAAAGAAAAAAAAAAGACAATGGGAAAATAATATAAGATCAAGAGAAGTTAGGACTTAACTGACTGTCATTTGAAATGAGAGGGGAGGAGAAAACACCTTGGTTCAATTTCTATATTTCATAAGCTCTCAGCTCTTGTTTGTTCCTTTACTTTCATCACCAGACTGTAAATTATCTGCTGTCAAGGCATTGAATTCTGAAGAGTATTTTAGCAAAATGATAGATCAAGAAAGATGCAATGGTGGCACAAAAGCAAGGATAGGAACATTTCCTTTTATCCAATGAAAAGATACTGGTTTAAGATGTTCAAACTACTGACATAGCTACTTTGAGGAGTAACCAGAGATGCCTCATAAAATATTTTCTTAGTTTATCAATAGCCAATTCAGGTGTGTGTGTTAGCACGTGGACAAAGCTAGGATAAAACCATGTTCAGACTAGTGCAGTAGGAACTTTTTTTGCCTGCTGTGCTTTTATTATGCTACAGATTCGTCCAGGTCATTAAAGTTCAATTTATCTATACAAATCTCAGAATAAGGTGAGAGAGCAGTAATGCAAATTAGAATCATCCATTTATAGCAGTGTAGAAATGCAAGTTATTTCTGATTAGTGGCAGAGTGTTTCATTTCTGCCCATCCACTCTCTGTGAGGGTTATTTCCTAACTAGAACAGACAAATTCAGCTGCTGGGTTGCCTCATATGAAAAGTGGTGCAACATGGAGATGATACATTTGATGGCTCATGCTTGTAGTCAATATGTTTTTAATGTTCATAGGAAACCAATAGATAAATAATGAGGCCAAAAGGAAGGATGGTGCTTTCCATAACAAATTGATATTCCGAAGAACCACCCCAAGTTAAAGACCAGAGATCAAGCAGACTAAATGAATGTTGTCATTTTCTGTTAACTCATTCTGAAGCTGGAATAGGAACACATTGCAATGTGATGGAGTATTGAAAGTCCAAAGTGCATTAATAGCACATAAACTTCCAGATTGTGTATGAAGAAAAAGCTCACTTCTAATTTAACATTATTTTTCTTATTTTCTGAGTAAGCTCTCCTCTGTTGAATTTTAGTACCAAATTATTTATAATTAATAGTCATGAAAGACTGCAGTTTGTACTCTCATTTGATGTATTCTGAGACAATAATCAAAGTGACAAACAATGTTCTTAGTTGTAAATATCATAAAATCAGTCAACTTGGCTCAAGTAGTTTTGAATGTTAGCATTCTTCATAGTTACTTGTTGGGTCTGTCACACCAGTTCTTGGAAAAGGGGAAGAGCACTATAATGTCTGTTCAGCCAATGACGACTGTTCAGCACTGTACAAAATGTATTTCAGAATATCCACTCTTCCTATTTATACGAAATTTTTTGGACAGACCTGTGATCTTCCTTTCTTTTCTGTACACGTTGGAAAAAGACCAGCCTTCAGTTCCTTTGGTGCTGCTCTGGTGATTGGCTGAGAAGATGCAGCCCTGAGAGCATGGTGTTGATGTTTCACTTCTGGAAGAGAATAATACAGGACTGGCCACTAGCTTGTTTGAAATTAGGGCTTGGTTGTGTTAAGAAATTTACTGCATCTTTCCTTTAGGAAAAGGTTCAATCCATAGAATTCTTAGGTAGGGCTTGAAGATTTTATTTAACTGTTATGTTTTACTCCTTTGCCTAAATGTGGAAGGCATCAGGATATGGATATTTCATGGCAATTTGTTCCTATTGTACTTACCTTAAATAAATCTCATTCCCTATCCAAGAGAAGAACTGTGATAATGTTTAGCATGTGAAGTCTCAGTATCATAAGATTTTGGTTTGGTACTTTTTCCCCCTCCCATAGGTTCTGTTGTCTCTCACAGAGTTTGGTTTTGTTTTGCTTTAGGAACAAAAATTTTTGTTTCCATTGTAGCTCTACTTCTGACCATGCACAAGAGGTTGATTTGAGATAGGTGTGCTATAGTCCCTGGTAGCATACCTTACACTTGATAATTTTGAACATTATAATTTATTATTCTATGGACTTTCATATTTTGTTTTCATCATTTATATATTAAATGCCAGATTTGCTCAGCTATGAAGTAAAGAGTGATGATGGGACCCCGTTTCAGCATATTTAAAGTAGATCAGAGTTCCTTGACAGAGAGGAATTTGTATCAAACATTGTGCATAAACGTTTATTCCCTGAAAGCTCTCATTGTTTTTAGGGCAGTAATACACGTTTCAGGCTATTCTCCTGTGCCTGTTCCTAAGATTGACTATCACTGTGAAAGTGAATAGGGACATTGTGTTATGCAAAGTAGTTGTAGAGATATTAATTATGTGGGTTTTTTTCTTTATGGTACATAGTTATATACCCTTTCCTAACAAGGTTAAAGCTGTGTGGACTGAAGGAGAATGTAATACTGTGGTACAACTACTGAGTTTTGTATTGAATAGCTACAAGTTGAGGGACTGACTTATCAATTTATTCCATAAACTGCATAACAAAACCAGTGCCAGCTCCTGATTGCATTAAAATCTGTATTTCAGGGGTTAACAATGTTATGCAAAAAGTAGTCGAAACCAAATAATTTTATCTGTGCTTTGCCTGTGGGGATTTCTGTGTATGCTAATGAAAAACTATTAGAAGCATGCCAGGCTCATTTTCTTGTTTGGACCTACTCATCTACAGTATGTGCATCACTGACATTTTGAACTATGGGTCTCTTGAGGTTTTGTCTTGTAATCATATATGTATCCATACAAGTAGATACCCCGACATGATAAACATATACAGACATAATTCAACACTGGAGGTTAATGGAAGGGATGTATACTATATTGAGATCAATTGCTTTGTATTTTTGTGTGCCTAAAATATGTATTACTTTCAATCGAAAAAGACATTTGCCTTGGAAAAATAATTAATTAATTATTGGACAAATCAATTATAACGAAAAGATTTTATTTGTGTTCTGCAGGTAAGCACTTGCTTCACAAACTTCTTAGAACAATATACTGAAAGTACTTATTTTCTGTCTTCAGTCCCTAAAAGAACTTCGAACTCAGAAAAACACTTTTTTGCAAGATATTTTTTTCTTGCCTTAAAATGATATACTTTACCCATGTTGCATACCTTTAGTTAAGAGAGTGTGCTAGTGAGGTTCTGCTACTCCAAACAAAGAGGGTAAGGGATATATGAAGTCATCAGTACTTTATATAATAAAGGATTAAATTAGTCTCTTGTAAGCTTGATTGTCACTCTATTGAAGTTATGCGTGTTTACAAACTATCTTGAATTTGGCTCAAGATCTGCTGATGACTGTGAGAAGAGAATGCCTGGAAATAATGTTTATAAATTTTATATATTTTTTTAATGGGGTTTGTATTCCTTATGGTCTCTGCTTGTTCTTTAATAATCAACTCCTCTTTCTCCACTTCCCTTTTCTGTGTGTGTTAATATTAGCTGTATACAAGTCCATGTGGATTTAGGAGCAGAAGTCAGTTTCCACTTTGGTTAATGCATTATCAGAAAAATTAATGACATTCCCATAATTTGACCTTCAATTTGACATACATAGACCTCTTTAGTTCACTTATGTCTAATTCCACAATGCTTATCTTCACACTTCTATGATAGCTGCATATTTTGAAATTGTTACCATGGTATTCAACATTCTACTGTATACTGTAAACTTTGCAAATACAGGAAAGCTTATAAACCAAAGTAACCATGTCTTCTAAATGGCAAAAATCGTTTTTTCAAAGAAAGGCACTTTATTATACTAGATCGAGTTTATTGATAATGATACATAAGCCATAAAAACATGGCTTGAACTCTAGATGTCAAGTTTTCCAGGTTGAGGAGATTTTTTTATTTTTTTTGTTTGTTTTTTGTTTGTTTTTTTGTTTGTTTTTCCTTCTAAAACATCAGACTTTCACAGGAATGAATTGAACAAAAATAATCTTGGAATTACAAAGTTCAGTGTTTTTACAGTCATTGTTTCTGAAAGAACTGTGCATTGTCTTTATGTTACAGGCTTGGAAAGTAGCAATTTCTGTAGATGTCAGCTTCTATCTTGTGTGATGCCTCATTCTTCTGGTGATGCCACATGCAGCACTTAGTACTGGCAAATGAAAGAGGTCTCTTGCAATAAGGTAGGTTTCTTTCTTTTTCACAAGGCAGGGCTTGATGACGTTCTTCATAATTGCTTTTTTATTTAATATAAATGAAGTCAAATAGGTATTTTAAGTCTTCTAAATTTTGGAGAAATGTCATTGATCTCACAGCTGTTGCTGCTGTTACTTGGTTTTACCTCTAAAATTCTCAGCATAAGTTACTTTCAAGGTATCACCGTTGCATTGCAGCAAAACCCAGCATTCATGATCAGCAACAGAAACTAGGAAATAAAAGGATGTATTTTAATTCTTATCATTAATGGTGAGGACAAAATAATGTCTATAATATCAATGATTTCTATAATGGACAAAATTCATAGCTTGTAGTTTTAAAGACTATTGAAATATCAGCAGAAGAATTAAGTGCATACAGTCTTTCTTCAACATGATGTTGCAAAAAAATGGGTTAGAGCAAATTGGAGCTAGGAAAGCAAAAAAGAATATATATGAAAATCTTAGAACTGGAGAAACTGGGAAAAAGACTTTTGCTTGGAGAGGACCCTTTGATTAGCAAACCCTGAAAGAAGTGCTAGAGGGTAATTGTAGAAGTATGACAATGGAGAGGGACAGCTGTGAAAATAGGGTATTGTCCTGGGTCCATGTTTCACTTCACCTTGACTTGTCATTGCTTTTGGTGGCTTCCTCTGTGTTGGTATCTACCAAACAGAGCTATTAATGCATCCAGGTGTTATACTGGGCTACAGTGTTCTGTAAGCTTTCATTAGTCTCATAGTTTTGTTCCAAATCATTCTTGGGATGTTGTGACTATTACTTGTGACTACAAGTATACTCTGTAGTCCCTGTGCATGTGTTGTCAGAAATAGCATATCTTAATTAGTGTTCTATAGCCAACATTATTTCCTAATAGGATACTTTAATGAGAGTGATTTTGAGAAACGCTTGCATATTAGTTATGTACATCATCTTCGGTCAAAGTTCAGTGCAATGAATAGATACTGCCTAAAGACATTGGTTTCAGTTTACTATTTTTTCACTAGTAAGAGGCATATTGAGGTGAGAGTTTGTTACTTAAACATGGGACTGGTAAATATGACACAAAACCTGCAATAGACCCACAACCATCTGGAATGGCAGCTGAGCCCTTGGCAGGATACCATAGGGTATGCAAAATGCACTAGTTGCCTATGCTTAGCCATCCTATCCTATATATTAGATTTCTGTTGCAAGGAACAATACAACCAGACCTGATTCGGTTTGGATTGTGACAGATTGTAATCCCAGATTCAGAGATGATGTTGTAAGTGGGGGTACCCTCGAGAACTGCAAAGAAAGAAGGGTTGAAATGAAGCAAGTAAGGCAACCACTAGGAAGATGTAAGACACTAGGGGGGCTTAATTTATTTATTTTCCATTGATTATTTTTCCTACTTCTGTTCTTCATGGACTACCAACTCACCACTTTCAAGTGAGCGACATCTTTTCTGAATTGTTCTGTCATGCATTATTTCACAAAAAGAAATGTATTAATTGCTCTATGCTGTACTGTATCCCCTCATTGTGTACCAAGTGTAAGGGAAAATATTACAGTTGGTATCTGACATGCGGAACTAATTTGCCTCCGTTGGAGTTCAGGGAGAGGTCTTGGCTATTACAGTAGAAGAAAACATGAATTATAGGCACCTTGCCTCATGATGCTTCATTTGTAGTTACCATTTGTGATGATATTCTATGAATAAAATATGGGGATGATATCCTGTCCCCATTGAAATCAGTAGGAATTTTTCTCTTAACTTCAGCTAGGCCATGACCCTGGGAATCTCTGCTGGCTCCTAGTGAAGGATTTGTTCTATTCATGCCTCTAACTAGACCTCCTCTGAGGACTTAGTTTTCAATATTACTACCAAATCTGCTTCTTAGGTAATAATTCTCTCTTATTGAAGTTTATTTGGACTTGATTTGGGGGATCCTATGTTCAAAGAAAAACAGGTTTCTATACCCGTATTTTTCTATCCTTAAATATGACAGTATTGTTAGGGGTAATTATAAACTGACTCTCAGGAAATACTGCCTGATAAAAGGAAAGAAAGGACTTCAGAATAATTTCCCAAAGGATGGGGTGGCAGTCCTACAGGTAAGATACAATATAAAACTATTCTGCTTGTTGAAGGCTATAAAATGGACTGCAAGAAACAAGGCTTAACTCTGAGAGGAAAGACTAGATCACTTAATAGTTCTTTAATATTGCCAGTTTCTACAATCACAAACTCTTTCCTTGAGCGTGTTGTGGATTTTCCTTTACCAACTGTTTTTTTGATTTGAGTTTATTTTTGTCCATGGGTAAAAAGTTGTTCTTAAGTATTATTCTTGCTTTAGTAATAGAGTCTTTCATACTCCTACAGTTGGAGCATGTATCACCCACAGGTCATTCATAAATTACAAAATCTTCTACTAAAGAGCATCAGAATTCTTATTTTGTACATAATTTTTTTTCTCTATCGACTGATGTGCTGTTTAACTGCTCTTTGCTCTACTGTATTCCACTCGTATAGAGCAAGCGTACGAGTATACTGAAATTGGTGTGTGATATATGGAGCTAAATTTTGATTGTTGAAAACATGAATGCTACATCAAAGCTTTTTGTGATTCTGGGATGTTTTCTTAATGCAAATATTAACTGCTTTGGAAAAATGGACAGATGTTTACATGCTGACTGTGCTCTCATCTGATATTTGATTTCTCTGTTTCAGTATCTCAGGTTCATTAAGCTCATTCATCAGCTCCTACTGAAAGTTCCATTCTAGTGGTAGACCTTGTTTTAGGAAACTTACAATGTTTTTCATTAAAAATCCCTCCCAGTTTGGGCTGGGTTTTTAGAATTACAGCGGTAAAAAGTTTGGGCAGTGTATGTATGCGTATGCATATGTATGCAGATATGTCTATTGATGTTGGGGGTTTGAAGCTGAGTGGTAGAGGTATTTAAAAAAATCTTCTCTTCTAAAGATTCAGGCCAAAGTGTCCATAAGAATGGTCTTGTTATGCTTTGTTATAAAAAGTTATGCCAGAATGAAAGGCCATGAAGGGATTAAGCCATTTATTGCCTAGTCCTATGGTGATAATTTACCAATTTATTCTCCCTGCATTTTGCTTCATTCCTTTACAACTATGTATAAGCATACTTTCCAGCTTGAAATCCATTGCTGAGACATTACCCCATAAATAAGTATCCTTGCATTAGCACTTCCTCTTGTTTAAGATGGTTAGCATTGCAAAGAGGGTGGGGGGTAAGATTATTTTCAGCAGGGAGGAAACATGATGTCTGTTTGCCATGGGTATTGCTGCATTTCATTCTGCATGTTCTTCCTGGTGTCATAGTTTTGTTACCTTCTCTATGGAGTTGCTGGAAGTGTTTATTGCAGTGATATTGTATGCATGTGTATTATATGACATAAACAAAAATATTTAATTTTGGTAGTTCCTGTTACTTTTTGATCAACTCACTGAATCAGTATTAAGGCTTTGCATTGTTAATTAATTTGCCAAAGCATACCACTTGCCCAACTGGAATACAAGAAAACAAGACCCTAGTGTTCTCATCACAGTTGCCCTAGACTTTCAAAGTATTTGAAGTACCCCAGAGATAGATAATCTTAAACTAATTTGTAAAGGAGCCAATATAAATAAATCTATTTTTATGCATGATTTCATAGTGATAAGAATGTTTGATGGAGGGAAAATGATTCAGTACAATTTGTAACTTGGAGAACATAATACATTTGACTCTTTTTTCTGTATAACACAAAGAGTTCATATGTTGCACAATGTTCATTTTTAATTAAACATTTTATCATCGCACAGCCTTTTATTGACATTCCTCATAATAGAGCTGATAAGATCTTGACCTACTCTTCAATAAAGCAATGTATAACTCAATATTCTGGCACACGCTGTTCCCTTCAGAATTAAACACATGATTTTCTGATTTAATTTAAAAATCTTATGTACTTTTATTCACATTTATTTACTTTAACTTCTTTGATTTATGCCCTTGTTTGACTTATGCAATTTGGATGCAGCCATTTCTTGGACTATTACTCCTGTTTGCTTGAGCTTTTAGCTAGCTGGACAATTTTATTGAATTTTTCCTTCTTTCTTTCTTTTCCTTTTACAAATTTGCAATAAAAAGTGATTTATCACCTAATCTTGTTTCCTACTGTACCTTTTGAGTCCAATTCTGATTAGGTGCACTAACTTCACTCATTGCTGCCTTACTCATAGGTTTATAGAGTTTCTGCTATCACAGAAATTCCTTCAAATAATTCATTAGAAGAGATTCCCAAGGACATCCCTAAAGAAGAATGGCAAAGTTGATCCCTGTCAGTAACCTTAAAAAGCTTTGTGATACAGAGCTTCCCAGGATCATGCATTTAGCTATTTTGATAAGCATCCCTGTAGCTTGGCACAATTTTCTCACCACCAGAGGAACTGCAGCAAGGGAGCGGGAATTGATCACTTCAATTGGTAGTGGCTGCTGTGGTTGCTGGCTGACCCAGGAGACATCTGGAGACAAACCAGTAGTTGACTGTAGAGCAGCATCCAGAGGGGATAAGCCTAAATTTCTTTTCCAGAGTGTGCTGTCTCCTATGTTAGGTTTATGATGTCAGAAACCTAGGTGTAAACCATCATTCTCTAACATTTTGCTTGCAGCAAGTCACCCCTTATGAGTTGAGCACCCACCATTCTCACCTAATTAGGAGTTATGTGTAGAATAGATGTTATAGATGTATGACATCTGCCTGCTTGTTGACCATCAGGTATTGCAGGACCCACTTTCTCAGTAATCTCCTATTCTCTTGCAGTACTAGTTGTCTCAGATGATAACCACACAACTAACCTACACTTCTCTTTCATACTTTGGAAAACCAGCTCTAACCATTTGCTGTTTGTTCTTATCCTTGTATCCAGATCTGTCACTGTTCACTGTAAATGTATATTGATTTTAGCTGATAATTTTAAAATAATTTAATGAATTAATTTGAAAATACTTTCTGTAATATATCACAGAAAATGCAGAACTGCCTTGCACTTTGGAGTTTTAAAAACTAGGGAACACTAAGCTCGACTATAGAGAATGTATTCCTTACACCCCTCACAGATGTCCAATTTTGCTTTGTCAGCATAGCAGAAATTAAAAATCACATAGGGCCTCCTAGAGTAGGAAGTTACATGTGCCAGATACGTATCTTTCAAAATTAAACCTTTTTTGTCTTCAACAAGGTCCAAATCCTCAAGGATAAATAGGTATGTAATATATTGAACTAACTAGTTATTAGATGCTTGAACTAAACCTAGATTTCAAATTTTGTGCTGATTTTTTTTTTTTTCTTTGGGATCTTCTCCCCACAAAAGCTCCAGGAAAATATACTCCATGTTATTGGAAACGTAGAGTTTTGTATTCAGATTCTTTATGTGTTGGGAGACAGAAGTATTGGAGAGCCTGTAAAGTATGAAAGTGTGTGACCTGAAAGAAACAGTGCATTATGTTTTGTTAATTGCTCTAGAAGGTAATTGTTTAGGAAAAATTAGTAAATCTAACAGCATATGTAGCAGATTCATGGCTAGTTACGCCTAGTCAAGTTGGAGAATAGTATCAAGGGAAACACAATCAGGGTGTTCCTGGAGTACCCAGGAAGCTGTCAGCACAGGTGCCAAAAGCAACGCCTCTGTCTTTTCTGCCGCTGCCATCCACACTTGCTAGATTAAGCTAAATCAGGTAAATGTCAGCAGAAGCTTATTCCCTTTTTTTGCTGTGCAAGCATGATTGATACATTAAAGGTGTAGTGCCTCACCATCCCCTATGGAGAAGGGGGAAGGATATGTGAGAAAATGAAAAAGCTGATAAAGTTGTTAGTCATATCCATCTCTGAAAGTTTATTTGTTAAACGAGTTTTAAGTAGTATCAGATGAAGCTGCCCATGAAATTAGAGATACTAGACATCACCACTGAAATAAAGATACCCAATTTTGATCAGACTGTTGAAGCAGAGAGACTCAGTTCATGCATAGGAGGACCGTGCTCTTCAGAGGCAGTGATGAGAGTGCTCATTAACAGGCTTGTTTGCTCTCCCTTTCTCCTTTCATCCTGGGCAATCCTGTGGCTAAGATAGAATCACAGAATGGTTTGGGTTGGAAGGGACCTTAAAGATCATCTAGTTCCACCCCCCCACAATGGGCAGGGACACCTTCCACTAGCCCAGGTTGCTCAAAGCCCCGTCCAGCCTGGCCTGGAACACTGCCAGGGAGGGGGCAGCCACAGCTGCTGTGGGCAACCTGTGCCAGTGTCTCACTAACCTCACAGTAAAGAATTTCTTCCTTATAGCTAATCTAAATCTACCCTCTTTCAGTTTAAAACTGTTACCCTTTTCCCTATCACTACACTTCCTGATAACCAGTCCCTCCCCATCTTTCCTGTAGCCCCTTTAAATACTGGAAGGCCGCTGAAAGATCTCCCCAGAGCTTTCTCTTCTCCAGGCCGAACAACTCCAACTCTCTCAGCCTGTCCTCATAAGGGAGGTGTTCTGGTCCCCTGATCATCCTCATGGCCTTCCCTGGACCCGCTTGAGCACGTCCATGTCCTTCTTATGTTGGGGGCCCCAGAACTGGACACAGCACTGCAGGTGGAGTCTCATGAGAGCAGAGTAGAGGGGGAGAATCACCTTCCTTGACCTGCTGGCCACACTGCTCTTGATGCAGCCCAGCATACAGTTACCTCTGTGGGCTGTAAGTGCCTGTTGCTAGCTCATAGTCAGTTTTCCATCCACTAATATCCCAGAGTCTTTCTTCTCAGGGCTACTGTCAATACACTCATTGCTCAGCCTGTATTTGTACTTGAGATTGCCTTGACCCATGTGAAGGACCTTGCACTTGGCCTTGTTGAACTTTTGAATGTCATCCCTTCCCCCCAGTGTGTCGACTGCACCACACAGCTTGGTGTCGTCAGCAAACTTGCTGAGGGTACACTCAATCCCACTGTTCATGTCACCAACAAAGATGTTAAACAGCAATACCGACACCTGAGGAATGCCACTCATCACCGGTCTCCACTTGAACATCGAGCCGTAGAACGTATCTCCTTGAATGTGACCATCCAACCAATTCCTTATCCACTGAGTGTCCCATCCATCAAATCCATGTCTCTCCAATTGAGAGACAAGGATGTGGTGTGGGACAGTGTCAAATGCTTTGCACAAGTCCAGATAGGTGATGTCAGTTCCCCTTCCCTTATCCAGTAGTGCTGCAACGCCCTCGTAGAAGGTCACCAAATTTGTCAGGCACGTTTTGCCCTTAGTGAATCGATGTTGGCTGTTGCCAATCACTTCCTTATTTTCCATGTGCCCTAGCATAGTTTCCAGGAGGATCCACTCCATGATCTTGTTGGGCACAGAGGTGAGACTGACTGATCTGTAGTTCCCTGGGTCTTCTTTTTTCCCCTTTTTAAACATGTGGGTTATGTTTCTCCTTTTCCAGTCAGCGGGAACTTTACCAGCATGTCATGAGTCATCAAGACGGACAGTTGCTTAGCCACTTCATCCACCAGTTCCCTCAGGACTCTTGGATGCATCTCATAAGGTTCTATGGACTTTTGCACCTTCAGGTTCCTTAGATGCTCTCAAACTTGTTCTTCTACAGTGGGTGATATTCATTCTCCCAGCCCCTGCCTTTGCTTTCTGCAAAACTGGAGCCCTTACTATTGAAGACTGTGACAAAAAAGTAATTGAGAACCTCAGCCTTCTCCATATCCCATGTAATCAGGTCTCCCATTTCCCTTTCCCTGTGGAGAGGGCCCACATTTTCCTTACTCTTCCTTTTATCACCAATGTACCTGTAGAAGCTTTTCTTGTTGCCCTTCATGTCCCCGGCCAGCTTTAATTCTGTCAGGCCTTTGCCTTCCTAACCCAATACCTGACTGCTCAGACAGTTTCTCTGTATTCCTCCCAGTCTACCTGTCCTTGTTTCCACCCTCTGTAGGCTTCTTGTTTGTTTTTGAGTTTGTCCAGAAGCAACTTGTTTATCCATGCAAACATCCTGTCATTCTTACCTGACTTCCACTTTGTCAAAATGCATTTCTCCTGAGCTTGAAGGAGGTGATTCTTGAATATTAACCAGCTTTTTTGGGCTCCTCTTCCCTCCAGGGATTTATCCCATGGTACTCTGCCCAAGCAGATAGATCCCTGAAAAGGAAAAAGTCTGCTCTCCTTAAGCTACCTTGACCTAATCATCTTGAAGTCCGCCATCTCATGGTCACCGCAGCCAAGGCTGCCCTTGTGTTTCACACTCCCCACCAGCCCCTCCTTGTTGGTAAGAACAAGCTCCAGCATAGCATCTCTTCTCATTGGCTCCTCCATCACTTGGAGAAGGAAGTTAGCATCATCGCATTCCAGCAACCTCCTGGATTGCTTATGCCCTACTGTGCTGTCCTTTCAACAGATATCAGGGTGGTTGAAGTCCCCCATGAGGACCAGGGCTTGTGAATGTGAGGCTGCTCCTATCTGTTTATAGAGGGCCTCATCCTCTTGGTCTTCTTGGTTGGGTGGCCTGTAGCAGACCCCCACTATAACGTCTCCTGTTCCTGTCCTCCCTTTAATCCAGACACTCCGAAGCTCTCGGTTGGCTCCTCATCCATCCCCAGGCAGAGCTCCATACACTCTAGCTGGTCACTGACGTAGAGGGCTCCTTTTCTCCCCTGCCTGAAAACATGAAGAATAGGAAGGAGTAACATGGGTATTTTGATTTCTTCCTTTGTTTTTTTGGGGGGTTTCTTGCTTTATACCTCTGCAACTTTGGGCTGGCACTGCTTGAGCTAGCTGAAGAGACTGTGCAAGCTAAGATGGTGACTGGCCTCTTCACGGATGCATTGATACTGGTTTTCTCCCAGCTTTTCACCACATGGTGACCTCTAGGTATTTAAAAGGTCTTCTGGAATTAATAAAATAAGATCCTGGGTTTTAAAATTACTTGAAACAGGTTAGAAAAAAAACCCAATCTGTTTTTTTTTTTTTTCTGTTGATGTCCCCTTGTATGTAGGGGACTAGTAGGAAGATCATTTTTTCCATCCTGAAACAGAAAGTAGAACATTTATAGAAGAATGAAAAATCTTAAAATTTAATCCTGATGTCATCAACATAAATTTTGATAAGGGAAATATTTTAATATGCACCGTGTAGTATGTAAAAGTTTTTTTTTCATGAGCACTACTTTAAAAGCAAAAGTTAGACTGTGTTTTTTAGTGACAGAACTGGAAGAAATGCAGATGTTATTCTCCATTGAGAAATATTTTATATTGGTTAATTAAATTTAAAAAAACCCTCATGTAACTGTGGTTCTGGTATTCAAAGATACACCCTTGCCAGAGGGAAGGTGGAAGTGTGTTTTAACTAAGTCTGTAATCTCGTTTCAAGAGATCTGTGTTCAAATTTTATGTAAATTAGTATTTTAAATCCACTTCCTCAATCACATTGTTTACATTATATGTACAGCGTATAATCTGGCAGAGTTAGCAAACCAGTGTAAGTATAAATCAGCAATGGGCCACACCACTTAAGATCAGGATGATCTTCATAGGTAGTTCTGGCTTTGTTTCATGCTGAATTATCAGCTTTCTAAAACTCATGAAAATTCACAAGCACTTCATGTAAAGTCTAATCTGCTTCTGTATACACTTGAGACAGGAAAAAAGTGTGCTTTAAGAAGAGAGGAGTTATGTAGCATTGTTGTTTCTGTGTATATTTGTTTAGTGCTTTAGATTTTGTTGAAAAGGAAGTCTGTTGACTGTGTGCTTTTGTTACATTCAGTTCCTTAAGAATGGATGTTTTTGTTTATCAGCTTATTACCTGGCAAAATAGCAGTTAATGTTAAGTTTAGAGAATATTATTGGAATATTATAAGTGCATTATTTAAAATGAGTGAATAAACCTTTTTTTGTTCATGTTTTATTGGGGTATACCCATTGTAAATCTCACTGTTTTATAGAAAACAGCTTAATGATTCATGAAGTATCAAAGTTAATATACTGATGTCAAACTCATAAAGTTATAAGAAAAAATCTATTAACTCTAATAATTAATTCTATTAACATTAATATGGACATTTAGGGTCCCATACATTAATATGGACATTTAGGGTCCAACAAAAGCACCTCAGTATTTGTGTATCTTTTTAAGTTCACAGACTGTCATGTAGAGAATACATACTGTACCTACAGCATGTATATATAAGGTAAGGTAGTAAATAGGTAGGTATTGAGGAAAGCTGGCTGTTTAGTTAAGGCATTTAGGTAGAAATTCTCCTCCCCCCTGTACCCCACATGCAGACTGATTTGCAGTTCTGGTCTGGGTTTAATGACAGGACATTCTTCTGCTCTAAAGTTGCTCTCAGTTGTTGTATTTAGTGCTCTGATATGGCAGCTTTCACTGTATCCATAAAATATGAGCATCAATAAGCTATCCAAGAGAAAGGAGTTTTTAAGGAGGTATTTGAATGAGGAAAGGATGACCGTACAAAAAAGGAAGAGGAGTTCTCTGAGTTTATACTCAGGCACCGGGGAGAAAAGAAGTTCATTTGGGCAAGAAAGCCTGTAAGCATCTTGTCATAGAATTAGATGGTATGTTTAAACTATAAATTCCACGTGGCAATTGGTGTGTTCTGTGAGTGTGCACATATTGGTGTAATGAAGCTATCTACTCATCCTCTGCTCCCTCTGTAGCTGTCCAGGTATTTATAGCATGAAGTCAAAGCTGTGTTCACCAGTCACAGATTCTGTGGGTAAAAAACAACCTGCAACAAGTATTTTTGCAAGAACAGTTGCACTGAAATTCCAGTTTGAACAAAGCATTTCAGCTGATGTGAAAGCAGATTTCTTAAGCAGTTGGAAGCATTTGTGGGAATTTAGCAAACAGAAGAGGTCTTGTTTACATGGCTTGTGCTACCCAATCAGAAAAAGAGCACAAATTTATGAATTAAGTGACCAGTCACACATCGTGCATAACAAATAATGAGTGCTCGTATTGGTCAGTTAAAAATTGTGTCATGGGGTCAATTATGTTTGCATACACTGCTCAAGGACTCGTGACTAGCAGAGTAATTAATAACACCCATGACCTATTTGCAGACACCTGGTGAACAGATTTAAGTGTTCAGTCCATTGGTTAAGTTTCCCAAGGAGCAATTCCATCAGCTCTAGATAAAAATGTGTAAAATAAAGACTAGAACAGAAACCGTTTCGTCATGTACTAGCAACAACTGCTGTGATATATCCTTTATTGGTATGAATATAACGTATGATGGATTCTGTGTCCAGCAGTGTGACCACCCTCAGTTCAAACCAGAAGGCCCCCAGGCCTCCAGAACCTTCAAATAAATACCCGTATTATTTTTTAATTATCTTTTGAGTATGAGATACTGTCATAATAATGATATTCTTCTACTAATGGTATTCAGCCAAGCCCTGTTCAGAGACAGGCAGAGTTCTAATCTGCTTTTCCAGGAGTTTGTATTTACTGCAAGGAGCAGGTCCTTTGAGATCACCAGGCAGAAGAGGAGGTCTTGGTGAGTGAGGTGCTGGGCAGAATGAAGTGCTGGACAGGATTGTAACATTGTAAGCTGCAAACACAAACATTTTCCCAATCGAGGAGAAGGAGGAGGAGGAAGAAGTGGAGGCCAGGGCGCATGCAAAATTCAGAGCCACAAAATTTTAAATTCCATTGTATATTTAGTGCAGTTACTGTTCATCTGAGGCAGATGTGCTACTCAAGAACACCAGTCTCTCTGAGTCGTTGCATTTCACACACGTTTTACTTGGATACTGCATTATACTTTGTCCCTACAGGAAAAAAAAAAATGTTTTTGAGGAAGGAGTAAAGGGGGGTGCTTTGGTTGGAAAACAGAATGTAAACTTTAAGACGTCTAGTTTGTAAAATCTTTAGTCTCTCTTTTGCTTTTGTTCTGTAATTGATTACTAGCACCCCCTTTAACCCACCTTAAAGGGCAAGCAGGAAATTCATGTTTTCGTTCATCAGCCCATCCCTCTGAAAAGCGTTCAATATTAAAACAGTTTGCGAGGAGCAAAGGCAGAAGAAACAAGAGGCCCAGTTAGACCGTGGCAAGGTTAGGAGATGCATGTCTGATGCCTGCAGCAAATATCGGCTCTTGTTCCTGTACAATTTTTGCATGGGGAGACCAAGTTAATTGGGGTATGGCTCTGTTCTTTCCTTTATGTGTGACCTTTTATTATCTCTGTGGCCCTGTAGTTCATGCAGCTTCATAAAGCTGTGGGAAAGTCTTGCAGCTAGTGTTATCAGCTGTTGGAAATTAACTTTAAAAAATGAAATATCTGTGTTTCCTTTTGCCTGAAGGTGTCTGGGAGTCTGTAAACTGCTACGAAGGTGCAATTACTGTGGTTGTAATTTTACTGTGGCTGAGTGTAGCTTGTGCATCTTTTTTCCTTCTTTCTCTCCCCTTCTTTCCCCCCTGCTTTCTAGTGCAAGCTGTGGGCTGGCAGTCAGGTGTTGTGCTGGAGGAGGGGGTTACTTTAGGAGGGGGGTTACATGGCATAATTCCCACGAATGTAGGAGGAGGATGAAAAAGATAAAGAAATTTTGTTTTTTGGAGCTAGAGGATTCTCTGCATGACTTCCCCACTGATGGGATCATGTGCTTTCAGACTGAGATTTTATTAACAATTCAAATGGAAATTGAGGGCACAGGAGGAGCAGATTCTCACATAAACTTGATCTGTCCATGAATGCAGTTCTCTGTTTGCCCTGACCCTGCATGGCTTAAGACACTGCCTGTGAGGCCTGAGTGCCAGACACAAAGACCGAAATGAAAAGCAAGCACATTCCAGTAGTCTGCACAAAGGCAATGGAGCAGTTTCTAGCCGTCTCCCCAGGGAGAGATCTTATCTCCTTGCAGCTAAAACCCTTTAGAGTGTTTATTTGTACTCTAGCACCCGAGGTTTATGAATTGATATAGATGCTGATTAAATGCCAAGTTTCCTCAGCGAGTCTTTTTGGGAGGCACGGAGGTGTTCTGCATGTATTTTCTTTCCCAAATACGTAGCGATATCTATCAAAAGGTTGCTCTGGTTTCCTGACGAGTGAAGGCAGATGAGTGCCGAGGGACAAGGCACTCCAGAAAGCACATTTGTTAATAAAAGTCATCACCAGCCTTAAGAGAGTTTTGCAAAACTTCGGCTTTAGGACACATCTCCTGTTTTTAATGTTTAAAACATCAGCGCAGACTGTTGCCGATGTTGGACGCTTGTGCTTGCCAGCACTCGGGAAGGTTTCTCCTGAGTAGCTGTACCGATGAAATGTTGTGTATACTTGGTTGACCTTGTGCTATGAAGCCAGCAGCGTGCAGCACTGGGGCAGAGGAAGGCTGCATGAGGCAAGGCTGCTGTGGCCACATCTGCACAGCCATTGCTTTCCACCAATGGCAGTTGGTGGGTGATGCTGCCTGTCAGGGAAATGCTGTTGGGGATGAGAACTGGGAGTGAATGACAGGAGTTTGATGGCATTTTTTGTCATTTTCTCGAGATTGGAGGTGGGAAAGGCTAAGAACGTATCCCAGTGAAAAAATACAATTCATATTCCTTGTCGCTGCCTGATGTTAATATTGGCAGTGTCAGTAAATGCTGGAGATTCCTTAATCAAACTATTCCTGGCTCTCCTAATCAGGCTTCCTTTTATGAAAGCTCTCTAAAACAGTAGGAAAAATGTAAGTAAACAAATGTTTTGACTGTGGTAATTCCAAAGAGTCACAATTTTAATTGTCCTCGTTTTCCATATTTTCGGCTAAAAAAAAGAGGAAAAAAAGCCCCAAACCAAAAGCCAGCAACTTTTAGGTAGGAAATCATAACCATATGTTTTTCCATTATTGTTAAGGCATTTAAAGGTTTCAAAACTTTTGATACTCCTTAAAGTAGTTAAATCAGTGGAAAGAGACTAGCAAATGATATTGATTCAAATAGTTTTGTTTCCTTAATTTTATGGGGGTTATATTATCCAAAATTAATGGTTATACTTAGGCAAATTGTCAGTAATTGGTGACAAAATTGCTTTATTGCTTTTCTTTCATTTGATGCTAATTAATGGCTCTACATTATTAAGTTCAAGCCTCTTCTGCATTTCTCATTCTCCATAAATATTCGTAGTGGTTATGTGTCAGAGTAAACTTTTTTCTTCAGCGTATGCAATAATTGCTTTATAGAAATGTGATAACAAACAGATTTCTGGCATAATTTATAAAGATGTGATAACAAACAGATTTGTGGCATAATTTTTCCTGAAATAATGTAGATGTTATTTGTTCAAGAGCTTGAAGTCATTTTGATATGAAGGAATACATTAGTAACATAATTTGTTAATTGATTCATGTGGTAAAACATTAGTTTTTCATATCAAAGTACTCCTTAGCACTTTACCCAGCAGTTAGTTTACAAAATCTAGCCTTTATTTTGTTTTACCAGTTTAAATCCTGCTACCTTCTCTCCTACTGTTTTACAGTGGGTTCAACAAAACAGTTCTATTTCAGTGAACTAGAATAACACCACAGAATTTGTCATCGTATTTTCTACCTGTTAATGAAACTGGTATTTGGTACACAGCAGTGTTTAACCGTGTTTTCCAAATTAAATTATCTTAATGCTATGTAAATACTTTAAAGTCTAGAGTAAATGCAGTAAGTAAAAGCCACATCTAGGTTTTCATACAAGCACTATGAAAAAAACAGCTTGTGTTGTGTATTTGGTTGCTTTTTCAGAATTAAAAAAAGAGTAGTGAATATATGTAACAAAATTTGATATATTGATTGTCATATACCAAATCAGAATGGAGAAGGAAGAAGCAAAATATTACATGATTATTAAAAGGAAGTTTTGATGGCCTTGTAAGAATAAATTAGTAAAACTAAAATGATTTGAAGCCAAAAATACTTCAAAATATAGGAGGAAATATTTTATAAGCTTTTATAGTTTCACAAATTAGACTTATTTTCTCTGTTAACTAATCCTGTAGTACAAAATTGAGAGTGGTGTATCTTTCATTTCACTGGTAGAGGATTGCACCAATGATGAATATTGTCTATGTGATTGTTGCCAAAGTCCTATTTATCTTTAGTCTTAGAAATTTTTCAAAATTATGATTTATTATTCCTTGAAGGGCTTGTTTTAATCTTTTATTATGAGTTACGTTTAAAAATTAATTTTAAAATAAGGTGTATAAATTTATAAACATTTCAATCATTATAAGGTGATATGTTATTTAGATAAAACTTTAGAATTACTAAATTTTCTAAGCAAATTCATACCACTTTTTGACATGATTTTTTTTTTTTTTTTTTACTTTGTTCACCCCTAAAAGCAGTTTTTGAGAAAGACAGAGGGAAAATTGACATTTGGATTTAGAAATTTTTACTGTTATGTAAGTGCTGTTTCTTGGACTAAAGAAAATAGTGAAGTAAGCTTCCTGGCAAGTTATTTTAAATTTCTTGAATGAATTTTCTATTTTATTGTAAATTTCTTGAAGGAATTTTATTTTATTTTTTTAAAGCGTGCTTCAGTTATGTAGCAGAGTCACAATGCACCAGTAATTCTGAACTCTGTCCTTCCCCCAATTCCACTGAGGGCCCTGTAGCTCCATGTGTTTGGAATGAAATATTTGTAAATGTCTGTATTTCAAAGGCAACGAAGAGAATCTGTAGCTCTTTAGTGTACCAGCAGAGAATGATATTTTGCAAAGCAGCTTGAGCTAGTTGTAGTGAAGTATTTGTAGGTGAAAGCTGCCCCTGCAAAAACCAGAAGGTTAGCGCTTTCCTATGTTTCCCCCTGCAACCCTTAGCTGGTATAGTTGTGCATAGCTTATTCCTTTGTGCTTCTTGCACCTTTGGGTACTTTAAGACCTTTGCTCTGACTGTAACTATAACTTAGAGTGTATATGAGGTGTTCAGACTTTAGTAAGACATCTATACTTGTTCACATATCATTGCAGGCTGTGCTGCATGCTACTCTTAACCTGTAGAGGTACAGCTACAGCATCTCAGATTGCAGAGTGCAAAGGCTCTTGGCTTGAGCCTTGCCTAGTTTCAGGCGTGGCAAAGCTCTGTGCTGTCACAGGCCTGGGGGTGGTGGTGGTGTGTGTGACTGTGATAGAGGAGCATTAAAACACTACCACAACTCGAATTCACATGGTTCAGTGTGGGATAGGTCAGAGCTGGTCCTGCACCTTGTCAGCTGTGCCAGCTGCTCCCTACAATGCAGTCCCCATGTGATGGTCTTGCAGAGGATGGGGTTGGAGCAGTGGCATTCTGCCAAATTGTCATCTCCTGGATACCTGTTGAACTTCATGGCTCTTACCTTACAGTGATGTAACTGAAAGATGGTAACCCATAGCTTCATGCTGTATACACTTGAAATTCACTTCACCAGTGTGTGTGTGTGTGTGAAAAGTCTGAAGTCTCTTTCATACCGTAGCACAGATCACTTACCTTGATTTCTGCATTTGCGAAGAGATTAGAGATGAGTAATTTCCCCGTAGGGCTGAGTGTTTGTTGCCACTTTAAATGTGGGAGGTTTCCACTGTGAAGAAGTCTGTGGACCTGGGGAGATTCCTTTCACCTGGACAATGCGGGACACCCACTGTCCAGGCAGTCCTGCTTTTGCTGCTCATAATGTCCCTTGGTATTTACACAGGTCTGAGGAAGAACTTGATGCCTATGTCTGGCAGGTTTTCTCACTTGCATGTGTGTGTCTATGTTTTAGTTTTGTTTGAATGTGAGGATGATGGTATTGCTGGACTTCAAACATCTATCTAGTTTATGTGCTCTGAATTTGACCTCTGGATGCAGAGAATTTAGGTCTTAAACTTAGGTATTTTGGATTTCATCATAGATACATAAGTTAACCTTACCTAGTATGATCTTCTCTCACAAGTAAAGGAAATGAAAGGAGAATAACTAGAATCATTAGAATTAGGCAAATAAGTGGCAGTCTGTTTTGTAAAAATGTGACTTTAATCTTGACAGAGAATCTGAGTCCGCAACATTGACTTTTCAGTGCCTGAAGTGGAAAAGCCTGTCTCAGGCCACTGTTCCATCAGCCATTTATGATGCTTTGCAGAATTAAACACAGTGAAAACCAACCAAGAGGAAGGGATAGTTGATTAAGGAGAGGGATGGTCTGTAAGATCAGCTTTCCCTGACAAAGATGACCTTGGAATGACAGAGTTGGGAACTGTGTTTCTTCAGCTTTTGTCTGTAGTTTCTCATCCACTGGTGTGAGCAAGGGAAGAGGAGGGGAAGAAGCCTCTTGCTTTCAACTCCCAGCTTGCACTGTCCCTTTCGTACATGGAAAATATTGTGTTTTCCCTAGCTTCAGAGAGTGGGCACCAGAATAAAATCTGTGCTGTCAGCTCTGTTTGCCCTTTGTAGCAATGCAAGCATTTCCAGAGGGGCATTCACACCATCCCCCGGCAGTTACCCAAATTGGTTAGCCTCTGTATGCTTACTCTGTTGTTGATAGAGAAGCTTTTCCTAAAGACAGTTTGAGCACCCTTCTTTCAACTCTCCGTTTTAGAGCTGTCTCTTTTTCTTATTGATTGTGTAGGCACCCTGAAGTCATGGTATTATGACTTTCCTGAAACTGTGGCAATAAGACCTTCACAGCTTACCTTGCATCAGTGACTGTTGCCAGCTTTCCTGCCAAGTGATATGATGGTAATGTCTAGTATTTAATATTTGCCATATTTTAATAAGGCATTATCTGCAGTAAGTGTAAGATATTTAATCTCTGATTTCTGTATTTGGAAGGTTTTTAATGATACCCTAGTTATTGTCTTATTTTCATCAGTAATTCTATAAGAGAAATGTATTTATCTTAACAAGTTCTGACTGGTCCGAGTGAGTCTTACATGAGGAGATAGTCATTAAACTAGAAACCCTCTTTATTTTAATTTTTCTATTGATAACTCAGGATTAGATACAGTTTTGAAAGATGAGGAGAATATACAAAAAATTGTCATAATACTTTCAATAATACTGCCCATTTGGTGATCATTAGAGTAATGTAATTTTGCATACTTGCTGTAACAATAATATGAAAACTACTTCCTTTTGGGTCTGCTGTGTATACTTTGTAAAAAAAGCACTATCAACAGAAACTAAATTTGTTACATGCTTAAATTTCCTAAATAGTGATGAATTGAGGAATCTTTCTGCTTTAGGAAGTCATGAGTGTAAGTCATGAGTGTCTCAGCCTTGTACCTCCAGTCAAGTTGTATTTGATTGTTGGTACAGGAAAAAAAGATAAGAAAAAATATCTGCTCTAAGACTAAGCATGAACATAATAATGAAGAAACAATGTAATGTAGTCAACCAGGCATGAAGAATTATCTATTGAAGCTAAGAGGCCAAGTGTCTCATCAGTTAGATTTTAATAATACCTGGCAGAAGTGCATGTACTTGTACAGCAATTGTTTTAATATCTAATTGAGTTTCAAGCTGAAATATGACAGTCTGTCTTGAAGCATGAAGAGAACATTTCCTGTGATGCAATGTCTAAGCATTTCTTTACATACTAAACTGAGATAGAATATTGGTAATACTTGTGTCTTCAGATTCCAGGAGTCTTCTAATTATGCATAACTAAAGCTGTATCCTGTTCAGTTTTACTATTGTTAACTCTTTCCTCTTCCTGTCTTTATACTTCATTTTGTTTACCACTTGATGCAGCTTGTTCCTTTTTTCTTTTTTTTCTTTTTTTTTTTTTTTTTTTAAAATACTGTTAGGTGTTTGCACTGGGCAGTTTTATTTCCTTTGTGGTTACCAGAATACCTAGTAGGATGTGCCCTAGTTCTGCTTGGGGAGTCTAGCTACAACAGCAATGTAGACTTCAAACATAAATGTGACTCCAAAGCTGACATACTAATTATGCTCCCAATAATCTAGCATTACCCTTACATGGTCAGGAGTACAAGATCATCATAACTGAAGGTTAGGAAAAAGGAGTTGTTTGAAAAAAGCTTAAATTTTTACTTAGCATGCATACTGAAATGGATGCAATACACAAAATGTAGCCTTGTTTTGAAATGGGCTTTCCTCCATTTTATTTCTCGTAATCGATCCCTATGTGAAGCTAGAGATTTTCAGGAAAAGTCTGGGATTATGAGTGCGTCAGCCTCTGCTTTTAGCACAGCAATGAGGTTATCAATAATGCATTGAAGATCTCAGAATCCTTGAACATAGGGAAATCACAGCTGGTCCAGGTTTATTGTTGAAATTGCAGATTTGCACCAAGAGGTCACGACAACTGCATGTCAGATGGTCACACACGCACGCACACAGACATGTCTTGGGGGAATGAGGGGAATAATATCTGAAGAACTGCCACTGCCCATGTTATTTAGAAACTCTTCATATGTTTCTATAGTACAGCTTTGAAACCAGCATATTTAATGCTGCTTGCAGCGGCCTTTTGGCATTTTGGCCTTTCTCAGTATTATAAGTTTTATTGTTTTCCTGACAAGTTTATTCATATACTAACAGCTAGCTTGGCAGCAATGTTCAAACTCAGTACTTAGGCTTTCTGGTCACGGTGATGGCTGGCAGTAATAGAGAGGGAGAATAAGTGAGTGTGGAAATGCAAAGCTGTCTCTTGTTACATTTTATCGATCTCATTCTGGTGTCATTCAATTAAGACAGAAATGTGATGGATAGTGTCTGCATAGATTCCTACTTTGCTTTCCAGCCACTCTATATAAAGCTTTTTGGGGGAGGGAGGAGGGAAGGGAGGGCAAGAGCAGGAGGGGGTAGCAAATCAAAGATATAGTGTGATTTGAATTACAGATCGAACTTATCTTTTAAAAAAATCATTATTCTAAAGCTACGCTGAAAAGCAATATTAGCAGAGCTAGCATTCTGTGTTGTCTTGCTAATAAGTATCCATAAATGTCCAGGCCATTGTTCATTGTAGTAATGTTTTTTTGGTCCAGATCTTGTCTGTGATTTATGAATAAACACTTGATTCTTCTGAGTTTAGTAAACAGATAGAAAGGGCCCAAGAAATGAAAGGACTTACTTGCCTATGAGACTTGCCAGCATGCTGTAGGGCAGTAATTCCAGATAAACATCTGAAGATAAGAGTTGTTCATTTCAGTCCATTGTTTACTTTAAATATGAAAAAAAAAAATAATAATCATTGAGCAGTTCTGTCAATGCAATACAAAAAATGCAGAGATTAGCTCCATAGGCTTAAGTAGACCTACATAATTCACAACAACTGAGCCTCTTGCCCAGTCTTCAGACTGTGGAAATTTCAGAACTAATAAATTACGTTCAATCTAATTCATAGTTTTCTGCCTAAAATGAGAGACAGTCCTAGAATGCATTGGTGATTTCCAGAAGAGTTTTTGTCCTGGGGCAAGCTCCTTAGTCAAACAGAAGCCTTAGTCTCCCCTGGGAGAAAAACCTTGGTAATTCTCACCTCCTGGTCCTTCCTGTCTTCTGGGCTTAGTGGCAGCAGGGCTGTATGTCCAGAGCTCCTCTGTTCCCAGAGAATTTACGGGGGAATGGTTTCAACTCAAAAGGCAATATTCAGGGGCAATTTTGGGGTTCTCTTCTGAAATGAGGATACCTGGGAAAAAGCCAATTCACCAGAATCAAAGTAATTCACAGATGTACGTTGGCTATTACAATTATCATAAACAAAAAAACAACCAACCAAACAAAAAAAGCAAAACAAATAGATTCCCACCAGCTGGCTTGACAAGGTTCTGGGAAACCTGGATTTCCAAGGTCTGCAGCTGTGCCACATGCAGTATGAAGGGTTGGTACTCTCGACTTTCCAGGCTCTTAACTTTGTGGCTGGTCACCATGTTCCACCCTTTGTGGCTTGGCTGTGTTTTCCAAAGTCCCTTTTCCTGCACTGGGGAGCACAGGAGTCCCAGGAGCCACATTTTAACTAAGAGCCTTGGGAATTTGATGTTTGGGACTATTTTCCTTGCAACTGCCATTATTGAACCCACAGATACAGCTGTGGGAGACTTTAATTACTCTGAGAGACAATTACGTTTTAAGATTTTAAAATTTTAAGGTAATTAAGTTTTAAGTCACATTTTAAATGTGATGAGGCTAAGATTTTACAAACTAAAAAGCACATTTCTAGCATTGTTACTCGTTCAGATAAGTATTCTGAGTGCTTGTTTGTGATTGCTGCATGTCTCAGGTAAGCAATAGTTCCTTGGTTCTCTGTAGAGCCTACAGCAGAGTTATGGGTCCAAGTACCAGAGTCATGAACATGAAAATCAAATGTCATCTGGGATTTGAGTTTTCAGAATTACAGAATTTCAGATGAGACATTGGGACTGAGAGGAACCGAGGTTTCTCAGAATGGTTTGATCTTGTGCTATTAATTAGATGCTTCTGCTAATTCAGTTGGCAATGTTTATATTGCCATGACTATAAAGCACCTTCCCTTTGTGCAGGAGCTCTGGAAGGGATGTGAAACATCTTCTGAGGACTCTTATGAAAGGAATGAACAAGGTATGGCCTCCCAGGCATGAGGATACAAGAAAGACCTCGGTCAGTTCCAGTTATTTCTGGTTTTTTACCTAGTAGCAAAACTAGGTACGTTCAGGTCACTTCGAATTATCGTTGGAGCTGCACTTTGTGGACTGGTCTAGAATGGGGAGGCTGCTTAGATGAATCATAGCTATTTAGTTCCCACTCCCTTATATACAGTTCTTGAAGTCTCAGAGGTACTGAATATATACAGCTTGAACACTTGTTCCATTCCCAGTACCTTTGGAAATAACTTTTAATAAAAGACAGTGAAGCAGACTCTTCTTAGGTTCTTATCCCCCCAAAGTGACATTGTCTTTATTGTTAAAGTTATGTCATAGTTTGTGCAATGTCCCCTCTTTGTTGAGGAGACTTTCAGTGCTGCACCATTTGATAAATCCTTCTGCATTTGCCACTCAGGTATGAAATCAAAAATGTTAATATGTATATAAGGCAAACAGTGTCCCACAGATTTTATGGGCAGTCACACAGCAAGTGATTTGGGTGCCAGTGCTGTTGGTATAGCTTTTTAACATAAAGCAGTTAAAGTGATTTCCTCATTTAAGATCCAGAATAGGCTTAGGTTTCTGGTTTTGTTTGCACTCCAAATAGAAGGCTTGCATTGCATCTTCGTAGCAGGCTCACATAATGCAACATACAGAATCATTCTGCATTTTTAAATAGTGTTCATTTTGCTGCAGGAAGGAAAACATTTGTGGTATTAAAAAGAAGAAAATATTTTATGAAATAATGTGACTTTAAGGGAGGAGAATAAGGGGCCTTGCTGTGTCCATGTGAAAAGTATATAACCAACGTAAAAGTTGATCATGTTTTGTTCTGGATTTTTTTTTCAATGGCACATTTAGGTATAGCAGGTTCCAATAGCCCTACATAAACTAATGTTAGCAAAAAGAAAGCCAACCAGTCTTCAAATTCAGTACTACTTAATAAGCTCTACAAGGTGGCTTTTAATATAATTTCTCTACCACAAACTTCTGTTTTCCCTGACCTGATAAAAGGTCATTGAGGTGTACTTTCGACTAAATCCAGCTCACCTACAGTTAACCCTTGAGCTGAAACTGAACAGACATTTGGTTTAGTTAGATGGTTTTGTGTTAAGTTCACACTTTTTGTAGATGTCTTCATTTCATAGTGCCAGAAGTAGTACCACAAGTACAAGTTGTTTTATATGGTATTTTAATCTCAGAAGGGAACAGCTATAACAACACAATACAAACTTGCTGCCTTAAGATGTCCACTTGAATTTCCAGTTTTGTTTCTAGATTTTAGAAATTCACAGAAGGTTGGGGGGAGGAGGGAGGGAGGGAGGGAGGAAGAGTTTCCTAAGCATAAGCACATAAGTCGTTATGGCCTATTGTACTTTTTTTAGAATTGAAATATTTCAATAGCTTGAAAATGAGCCAGACAGCCTGTGTATTATGAACAGGGGAAAAAAAAATAAAAAATAAAAAGATAAAAATAAATAAAGAGCAGCTGCAGTTCTGTTAGCAGTGCAACAGAGTTAAAAGGGACCTGAAAAATTATAGCCAACATTATGTTTACAAATCTAGCAGAAAAGAACCTTAAAGTATATCAAATTCTGTTCTGTTCTGAAGACACAGGGTTCAGTGTTTAATTTATGAGCAACAATTTTTTTCCTCTTTCAAGTGCTTATGGAGAATTAGGATTAAATATGTAAGGCAAACAACAAGGCAGAGCTTTTAACAGCTTTGCCTTAAAACAGAAAAAAATAAGTCTCTCAATATCTGAGTTAGTTATGTTTCTGACTATGAGCAGCTGTAGCGAGAATTTACCAGTTACCCAGGAACTGTCTAGCAAAATTAGGGTAGAAAATAATAGTGTTGCTTAAGAAAGTTACTTTTGCTTTTGGCATTATTTTTGGGCTTCTCAAATTTTTGGGTTTTACTAATTTTTGCTACTTCACTGTAGGTGGATTCATAGACACATTTTTCCCATGCAGAATTCACATTTATTACTTCAGTGTGTAAAGAACATCTAAAATATTTTCACATTATTTGGTAATTTGAGCTCTTTTAGTGAGAAAAAGAGAAAAGTGGTCAATATCTGCTTTAATTTTAGAGATATTTGGTTCCAGAGTATGGGGAACATTCATTCAATCTCTGTGTGAAGGTGAAAGGATAAATGCTAATTTTCTTCATTGCACTTTTTCCAATAAACTAAACCTAGTAGAGTAGCCCTGTTTCTGAATTTGATTTTTCAGTATTAAGTGTTCTTCCCCATGAATCAGAAACTGGACAGTCTTTCATAGAGAGTGTTCCAACTGAAGTGGAATCAATGGTGTTTATACTTTCATTCCACCTGAGTTTAGTATTTAACTCATGTACTAATTCTGGTTGTCAGCAAATGTCACATGGTAGATATAAAAAGAAGCATATGCTAGAGAAGAGTAAACTGAGTTTAATCTAGGAAAGCATCAATAAATAAAAGTGGAATACATTATGAATTTAGTCATAATAATGGTTAGAGGTAGTAATAGCTATTACCAACACTTTTGAAGTAAAGTCAGGAATACAGTTGTGTTAACCTATAGCAAGACAAACAAAGACCTCCTCTTCATTGCATTATCTATTTCTGGGTTGAACTAGTTGAACAAAACCCATCATACCTGATTTTGTATGTACAATTTTAAAAATTGGTTCTCATAATGCTAAGTAATGGGAAATAGAAAGGAGTAAGTAAGGCAAGTCATGTTAGCAATGTGGACATTGATAGTGGTTTTGAGAAATATAGCCGTTATCAGTTTACACATTCTGTATCTTTATATTTTAAAAAGGAAAATTTCCTTTTTATTTGTATTTTCATATGGCGTCTCTAATTATCAATGATCAGTGTGTGTTTCTACACTGTGCTCCAAGTGTTGGTAAACAAAAGGAGGTGGGAGTCTATGTGGTGGTGCCTTTGACCTGCAAAATGGTAGTTTTCCGCTCCTGCAGGTGCTGCTGTGATAAACAAACAGACTTGCAGGAAGGCAAGTAACTCCCAGTTTTGCAGGATAGCAGCTCCAGTTGCTGCCTGCCTCACCTCACTTGCTGGGGCACCCCTAAACAATGAGCATGCTGCTGATGCACCTAAGCTGGAAAATAGCAGTGTTTTGTCTCTGTGCAAGGTTCCCTTCTTACCTGTGGTTTGCAGATTTGTAACATTAGTCCACAAACACAGCAGCGTGGCACTATTGATTAAAAGTGGTGTCTGCTTCCGAAATTACAGTTTCTTTTAAAAAGGCAGAATAAACTTCTTTAGGACCTCTCTTTTGTTGGCAGCTCTCTCCTAGAACTAGGGATTCCCAAAAAACCTGAATCATATCTTCCCAAGAAATGTCAGAGGCAGCCAGTGAATTTGAAAATAAGATAAACGAAGTCTAGCTTCTCTTAAAATAGATAAGAATTTTCCTGTCAAGGTCCTTTTTATTGATGGAAAGGAAAGACTTTCAAGGCTACTTGCTACTTGCCTGGAATATGTATCACTACATGTATTTCTTCTTATGTTATATGGAAGCTCTTGAACCTCTTTACAACCTGTGTACTTTAGGATGGCTTCTAGTGATTAGTTTCCTGTATGCTTCCCAGAAAAAAAGAACTTCTGAATTTCAGTTTTGTAAGGCAGTTCTTTAAGCATTACTTTTAAGTGGGGTTAGTGGGCAGCTGACTAGTGATTGTATATATTGAAATCACTTGTAGAGGGACCACAAATAAAAAACCCCAAACTTAAAAAAAGAGTAAAAATTAAAACATTTCTCTGACCAGCAAACATCTTGTTTGTTCTTGGAGAAGACAAAGAGATGAAGGCTTATTTGTCCTGTTGGAGGAAGACCAAATATTCCTTTAATTTTCTTCCGGAGAAAAGAAATTTTGATTGACTTTTTCTGAATTCATAACAGCCTTTAAAGAATGTTACATGATGTTCTTGAATGAACCCTGCTTGGTGTACTTAATCTTCCTTGAGATGCTGCATTCTCAAGTAACGTTAACGTGTAACATTAGTCCCTTAGGAACACAGGATAACTTTGTGAGTAGAAGAATAGTATTACATAGTTCTGGAGAGGTGTCCAAAACTATCGGGAAGTTTTGTCCGTGCCTTTTATGATTGTCTGATTCACAGCAATGCAGATGCTTTAGAATAAAAGTGTGGACAACATTAATGGCTGTTGCTCGGGGGGATTGCATTTCATTTTCCCAAAAGCACTGCTGTCTCTTAAATAACTTCATGACTTTCCCTGCCCCCCTAAGTTCTTTAGCAGTGCAGCCAGACTGCATTCTCCTGCATATTTACCATTTCAGAGTATAGAGAATATACAGCCAACAGAAGGGCAACTGGAACCTCACCAACTCCTGCTGAAATGAAAGAGTATTATCTGTGGGCAGGAGTTGGGGATAAGTGCTGGAAGGAAACTACAGCTGTTTCCTAGCTGTTGTCAAGAATGAGATGTTTAGTCAGAGGCTTCTCTGAGGAGGAGATGATACAGGGATTTTTCTTCTGTTTAAATTAATTTTTTGCTACTCTGGCCTGGGTTTTGTCACTGCCTTCTAGGTGGCCTGTACATAAACTGGTGTGATGCTTCTGTCATTTCTAATGTGTTTTGGTATGCTCTTCTTAATTGGTTTGCTTTCAGGCTGTGTTTTGAAGATTTTGTCTCCATGAATGGTGTCATCTTCCTACAATGAAATAAGTTATTCTTGCTAGTTTCGTAGTGGTAAGAAAAAAAAATAATCAATGGCCTTTTACTTATCTTGCTTTCCAGTTTGGCTATGCTACAAGCAATGTCCAAGGAATCCAAGATCATCATCTGAGAATTAAAAAGAAAAAAAACATTGTGTTTTTATTATCCATCTCATATTTGGAACACTTTCCTTGAAATTGCTGAAAGTAGAGATTTGAGTTACTTTTAAAAATAAAATTCTGTCAAATTGCTAAGCTAGGTAGCCAAATATATTATCATAGAATCATAGAGTCATTTACGTTGGAAAAGACCTTTAAGATCAAGTCCAAATGTTAAACTAACACTGCCAGCCTCACTACTAAACCATGTATAAGTGCCACATCTACATGTCTTTTAAAGACCTCCAGGGATGGTGACTCAGCCACTTCCCTGGTCAGCCTGTTCCAATGCTTGACAACCCTTTTGGTGAAGAAATTTTTCCTAATATTCATCTAAACCTCCCCTGGTGCAACTTGAGGCCACTTCCTCTTGTCCTATCACTTGTTACTTGGGAAAAGAGACCAACACCCACCTCGCTAAAACCTTCTTTCAGGTAATTGTAGAGAGTGAATAGGTACCCCCTCAGCCTCTTCTTCTCCAGACTAAACAATCCCTGTTCCTTCAGCCGCTCCTCATGAGACGTGTTCTTTAGACCCTTCACCAGGTTCATTGCCCTTCTCTGGACACGCTCCAGCACCTCAATTTCTTTCTTGTAGTGAGGGGCCCAAAAGTAAACACAGTAATCGAGGTGCGACCTCACCAGTGCCGAGTACAGGGGTAAGATCCCTTCCCTGTCCCTGCTGGCCACACTATTTCTGATAAAAGCCAGGATGCCATTGGCCTTCTTGGCCACCTGGACACACTGCCAGCTCATATTCAGGTGGTTGTCAACCAGTACCCTTAGGTCCTTTTCTGCCAGACAGCTCTCCAGCCACTCTTCCCCAAGCCTGTAGTGCTGCTGGGGGTTGTTGTGACCCAAGTGCAGGATCCAGCATTTGGCCTTATTGAAACTCATATAATTGGCCTCAGCCCATCGCTCCAGCCTATCTGGATCCCTCTGTAGAGCCTTTCTGCCCTCAAGAAGATCAACATTCCCGTCAACTTGGTGTCATCTGCAAACTTACTGAGGGTGCACTTGATCCCCTCATCCATTTAATCAATAAAGATGTTAAACAGAACTGGCCCCAATACTGAGCCCTGGGGGACACCACTTGTGATCATCTGCCAACTGAATTTAACTCCGTTCACCACAACTCTTTGGGCCTGGCCATCCAGTCAGTTTTTTACCTGGCAAAGATACAACCATCCAAGCCATGAGCAGCCAGTTACTCCAGGAGAATGCTGTGGGAAACAGTGTCAAAGGCCTTACTAAAGTCCAGGTAAACAATGTCCATAGCTCTCCTTATCCACTAAGCTGGTCACCTTGTCATAGGAGGACATCAAGTCAATCAAGCAGGACCTGCCTTTCATAAACCCATGCTGACTGGGCCTGATCACCTGCTTGTCCTGTACATGCTGTGTGATGGCAATCATTACTGAAAATCTCCCATTTTGGTCCTGGACTGGATGAAGTTTTCCTATCTCTGAGTATATATTCTAAATACTTCTAAGGAAACATGGACAGCATACCAAAGTACTAAGGACTGTGCCTTTTCAAAGAAAGGAAAGCATGAAATGAAAGTAATAGTTATTTGTGTTCCCTTAATTTACACGTTGCTTGGACTGTGTACACTAGGTTTCTTTCAAATATCTTGGATTGGCGGATGGATGAATAGATGAATGGATATATGGGTGTACCTGTGGATACAAAAATGTATTTATAGGATCGTAGTCAATATTTATGGTCAAGATCATAATACTATTTCACATTTGTATGTTATCTATATCTGTTTCTATTTTATGCAGATACAAAAAATTAATATGCAAAACTATTAGAAAAGCACCCATAAGTTTGTCTCTTTATGTATATGAGAATAAATTAATTCCCTCAAATTAATGAAATACTTGAAATCTGTTTGACAGTAAAATTCATGTTGGTAAAGCTACAGGGATGACAAAGATTCTGTGGAGCATCTCCAGATAAAGGAGATCTTGGGTGAATTAATTTCTATCATTACAGGTACCAAGATTCAGACTTCTTAAGCCTATCCTCCTCTTTGCTCTATTTTCATTATATACTTAATTGATGGTTGACCTTCTTCATTGTCAAACTGGAAAATCCTGAACTACTTATGTTTAGAAGTAAAATGATGAGATGAATAATCTATTACAGAATGGGTGATCTATTACAGTCAGACTCAAAACCTGTTAATTCTAGTCCTTGGGAAAAGAGGAGTTTGGAGTTCTACACAGCAATGAAATAAAATTCCTGACTGTTCCTGGAAGATTCATAGTAGAATGATAATACAGATGCTGACATCATCAGGTGCTCCAAGTGACATGGATATCAGACTTCAGGTCCCCTGATCCAGTGAAGGCAAATTTAAATCTGAGATCCTTAAGTCTTGCTCCATGTTGTTTCTTTTGTGGATTCTTTCTCTTTTCTTGATTAATTTTATGTATGAAATAGATCTTGGCTCCCAGTATAAGTCCAAAAAATATGAATGAAAAGGGAGTGGGTAGGAGTTTTCTTGATTGTCATGACCTAATATAAATTAATATTTGTGGTCCAGGAATGTAATACCTTATCATTGAGTTTAATCACATGAATGTTAATTTCCTCAAAAAAAATTTCCCCCCTTGCATGGAGTTTTGAAATGGCTGTGTTCAATCAAAGAACATAAATGTATCTATAAGAAACAAAATAATCCAATGAATACATAGATCAGGACAGTAGTTTAAAGGCCCGGGATTCTAGCAAGTGATTTTATCTGTGTGGATTTCTACCTGAATTCATAGTTGGCTGAATGAATGTCAAAATATGCAGATACTGCTCTACAGCTGCTCTGTTTAGGGGACCCAAGAGCATGTCTTTTCTGACTTTAAGTGGGCAGTAAATTATTTTCAATAATTCTGTCTCCAGTTGTTTCCATAGGCAGCAGAGAAGAAATTTGTAGTTGTTTGATCAATTTTTACCTGCTTATGTAAGCCATTGATCACTGACCTCTACTACATGACTTTTCATCAAATATAAAAGTGGACTTTAACATCTTTGTGGTGGTAGTGTTTGGACATCTGTGAATTCTCAGATAAACAGAAATGTCTCTTGACCAAGGAGGCACACTTTTCAGTTTTTGGATGTGATAGAGGTCAGAGAAGCAGATTTCTTCTACTTAGTCATAGTTTTGTGCCTGCTACAAGCTCTTTTCTGCAAGTCTCCAGTTGCACATGCATGCTTATACTACTGGTTTTGTTCTGGAGTATTTTAACAAACTTATTGACATTAAGGGTATAATGGCAAGAAAAGTCAATTTCTTAGAAGGGACTTTTGGACTGTTTCTATAATGTTGAGACATCAAAATGAAGTAGAAAATTAGAAAATTATAATTATTTACTTTGACCAGTGATTAATATATATCAATCTTGCTGCCTGTTGATATGTGCTTTGTGGTCTTACCTCAACAAGCTTTCCTAAAATATGGACTGTATTCTGATACAAATTAGTTACTTGGTATGTATAAAGAGAAAAGGCTATGATGATTTGAACATGGTTTCTAACCTGAAAGGATAATTAATGGATGTAGAATAGAATGGAACTTGCTTTCACATTTATTTTTAAAATACTTTAGAGTGCATTAGAATAATGAGCTAGTTACTGATAATGGAATGAGACTAAACAAGGTCGTTTGTATGGTATGGCAAATTAGACATCAATTATGTGGCAAAGCAACACTGAAGGATGTAGTAGACTGGGAATTAAGCTGTAGTGTTAATTGGTTATGAAATCTTTTGATAGCCTTTGGTTTTATTGAAGTGATTCTGAGAGTGCATCATAAACTTAAAATCCATTATAGGAGAAGCACAACGTTCTGTACTGAGGGTAACCTCAGTAGTGGGCCAACCTCTGACAACAGTGAAAAACTTAGTTCAGTTTTTGCAGCTATTTTGCATAAAGCAATTAGAGGACTGTTCATCTTTCTGACCATAACTATGAGTACAATTTGGACCTACATCCTTTAGCTTTGCAACATGAATATCTGTTTCAGCTGTTGGTACAACTAGTTAAATGACAAACGTGCTTTTAATCTTTATGGGTATATATTTTTCCTCTCTAAATTAGAGGCAAGTGTGCCAAGTGCTTCTACTTGAAAAGGCAAGATGCTACAGTGTTAGCTGATTAATATTGTCTTCTGTGCAAGGTGACAGCTCCCAATTTCTTTTGAATTTGGAGAACACTGTAGTTTTGGTCTGTTTTTATATTCTTCCCAAGGTTTTTGCCCTTGGTCTCTGTGGGAGAGCACCAGATGGCAAGATGGGCCACTGGCAACCTACTGTACCTTGGGATGTTTTAAAATCTGTACTTGTGCCAAATTTGATGTCTGCCTCACCAGGCTGCCCACTCCTTTTTGGTGGGTCTCGCTTTGTTCTCTGCTCCATTTCAGCCTCCTAAACTAGCTTCACCTTTTTCATTTCAGAGATAGAGCAATTGCCATAAATTCATAACACTTAGTTTCTAAGTGGTTTATAACCTTCTAACAGCTTTCTCTGTTGCTGCTCTTAGTGCAGGACACCCTGCCTTTTGTTAAGAGAAGGTCTAGGCAGTTTGGCAGCCATACTCATTTTGACTGCCTCACTTCTGCCTGGGACATGATCTTTTTGCTGCTTCCCACTTTCTTCTTCTAAGGGCAGGGGATCCATGTCTTTGGAGAAGCCAGAATGTAAAGATAAAAGGAAGATGAAACGGGAAACAGAGTAGTATGAAGTACAAAAAGCATAAAGGGGCAGACTATAAATCTGCGACGCAGGTTAGGGAAGACATAGGTGTATTATGTGGCCATTCAGGATAGCTGCACATTTGTGCTCTGTGCAGTCAGAGTTTTGCTCTCCCTGGTGACCTTTGACATTCAATTTTATTTCTTTTTGAGAACAAGTGTTGTCCTAGACACTAGGGATAACCTCCATTTTGCTGGGATGTATCAAGAGGTTTTAAGTTCTGCTCAGACAGCTGCTAGGGATTGGCAGAATGGATCTCATTTTAATGACTAACTTAAAGAAAAGAAAGAAAGAAACCCTAGCAAAAAACCCACCACTAGAAACTTTTGTCCCCCGCAATTCCACTGAATAATATTACCTTTGCATATGAACTTGTACTAAGTAATAAGACTCCTGGGTATGGGATGAGATGGAAGGCAATTGAGCCAGTCTAACATTATTTGGTTACTAGTGCATATAAATACTGTTCTAGTGCCACTTATACATAGGTACCCTACATATCTTTAATGGTATTTAATTGAGATTAAAGAAGCTGTTGGAGTGGATGCTGTGAATGCATATTAGGAATATTACTTAAAACCATAGGCCTTGATATGATAAACCATAACAAGTCTGAAGGACTCATAATGGCTTATCATGTCAATAAAATGCACTTAAAAATCCCCAAGTGATTAGAAGGAGCCATTTCAGTCTATTATATCAACTGTTATATGCTGAGAGCATGAGAGATTTATTTTTCTTTTCCATCCGCTGTTTAAAAAAAAGAAAGGAGGAAATTAAATCATAATAAGCTATGTTCAAATAGAATCAAGGTACTAAAATAAACCCTTAGAAAGAGATTTACAAATTAAGGAAGGCAGTGAAAAGTTCTCTCCAAGCAGACAATTCTTTCATGTTACAGATGGTCTCTCATTCCTGAGCATTGCAGGATGGTTAAAGGGTGGAGTGTGTGCTTGCACCAATGCTGTTCCTGTTGAACTGTCAAGAAGCATGAATTTAACATTTTGTGTCAAGAAATCAGAATAATTTTGGCCCTTGTACCAGTGATGAGCTCCAAGCACTTGCACACGGGAAAAATTGAATTGCCTTTACTACCCCATGTGTAGGAGATGATCAGCAAGGACTGTAGCAGAAGAGGGTGGTGATGTTTCTCTGTCTCAGTACTTTTCCTGAGAGATTTTTCCAGTCATATTCTTCAAGGGACAGTCAAAGGGTAAGGAAGTAGCACCCAAGCTCTTGGGAGCATCAGGGATTCTGATGTTCATTGGTATCACACTGACAGAGCTTCAACCACAGGCAACTGCTCTAAAGCAGTTGTTTGATGGTACATTTCTACACTGGAGACGGTCTGTTGGCCTGTGTTTTCTCTATGTGTTACTCTGCCTGTTGTCCATTTGCTTTTTGTCACCTTGACTGTCCTGTGAGGCTCATGCAGATCCAGCCGGCTTTAGGAGATGGCAGGAGGGGCTGCCATAAAAAGCGTCCTTTGGTGTGAGGGAAGAGCTAACTTTGGAGGTGATTACTGCCCTGGTCCAGGGTTCATTTTAGCCAGGGGAGAACCTGCTTTGTTCATTTACATAGCTGAGTCGGGAAAATTTGGAATTATTTTCTGCTAATAATAAATAAAGATATTATGTTTTCTTGCCACAAGGAAAGATAACTGTCCTCTAAAAAGTGGACTTTACTCTTTCCCAGTAAACCGTACTGTACTGGCATCCCACATTTTTGGGTTCCTTGCTGCCACCAAAATTCATGCAGGGATGTGGATCTCTTATATCGCTTATTTGCAGGCTGTGAACTGGATTACACGGCCGGTCTGTAGCACTTCAAACAAACTTGAGCTGGCTCTCTGGGGCCAGCTTTGCAGATGGGTCTAGTACAGTCTTAAAATAGCCCCTGGGGGCAAGTTGCTGATAAAATTGGTGTCGTGGCTCCCCAGGCTGGTGCGGTAGTTAGAGGGAGAGGCGATGGCTGCTGAGTATCTCAGTGTCCTGCTCTCAGCTGGCAAGCTTAACCTCTGTGGCGCCCACGTTTCAGCTGTTTAATGTCTGAATAGATGGAGAGTATTCTGGGAAAGTGAATTTTTCGCTCTCAACAGTATCCCTGCTATCTCACTTGCAGATATTATGACTTACATTTAATGCAATCCTTCCAGATAGTCCAGCTTCATCTTCTCAAGGCCTGAGTCATGCCTACTCCTGCCCATGTAGAATTAACCTGTTAATTCCTGTGCCTTGTTCACGTGCTCAGGGTGCTCCTGGGATAGGGATACATGGGGCTGCAGCTATTGGGGGATTCTTCATTGCCGCTGCTGGCAGACAGAGAGGAGAGAGAAAATAAACAGGTTCAGGAGGTGGGGAAAAATGAGCTGGTGGAAGCCAGAGGAGGGAAGCGGTGGCAAGTAAACACAGCTGAACAAGAGGAAAAAGATGTTTATGTATGCTTATTTAAAGTTTGCAGTGGGGATAAATGCAAGTCTGTCAGACCAGTCTCTCTCCTCACAGTGCTGTGAACCTTTTGTCTATTTACATGCTGTTATATGTGAGTAAGAAATCTGGCATTATGCAGTTTTCTTTATGACTGGAATTCATACAGAGAGGTTTGGCAGAGGTAAATTTAACTGGTGCGTGATAGCCCCAGTTTGAAACTCAGCTGAAATAATAAGCCAGAATGCACACATTCACATACATACGTATACATATGTGTATATGCATGTATGCAAGCCGTCTTGTTACTCAAGAGATGATGCTGCCGATTGGTCAACCACTTGGCAAAAAGAATAATTGAAGAGTGGCTTAGAAACATGCACTGGATTAAAAAGGAGATGTCACCCTAAGAGACAACCAGAGATTTCATATCAGTGCCATTTCAAATTATCAGAGCTGGGGAAACCAGGGACATCAAAACACAGCCTCAGCACTGTTAGCAGACAACTGACTGCACATTCTGGAGCAGTATTCCAGGATTCATTTTTCATTTTCTCTGATATGTTATTGAACAAAGTGATCAATAAAAGAACAAATAAGGAACGAATGCTAAGAATATACAAGATAAAGTTTTTCCTTGAAAATCACAGGCAGCTTTATTCTGCAGAAACCTCTGAACTGAACATTTTTTAGTCTATTCTGTTCATTTACAGCATTATTCATTTGACAGGCTTATGTTTCAGGCAGGCAGAAAGAAAAAATAATATTAAAAAACCAAATACTAAGATGCAGGAGAAAATAAGTTGAGAAAATAGGTTGGGGACAAAACCCAGCAAAATAAATCTGCAAAAATGTACTGTAAATAAAATTACTATTTGGAGTTTTACAGTTTTAAAATCTGATATTATGCCTAGACTTTAATATGTTGAACTAGGACTGTAAAAGTAATTTTGAACATCTAAAACATTTATAAAAATGGCTAAATTGCATCTTTCCAAATGATCATACCAAATTCTTTGAGTGTGCAGGGAGAGACATTGATAATATTTCTCACTTTTTAAATATCTAGGCTTTGTGTCCTTTAGGAAACTCAGAATAGCATTATGAGGAACAGAAAAATGAGACAGGGATATGTACAAATATTTGTACATCAATAAAATATAGCCTTTTAAGACAGACTGCTTAAACACATTATCTACATGTATCATGTGTGTCTGCATGTATGTATGTTATAGGGTTTATCTAGCATGTAGTCCTATCTTATTACAGTTGTAGAAAAAATTGTGACTCAGTGTGACTTAGATACTTTCCTCCATAAAATTGTTCTTTCATAGATGATTTGTGATATTTACTGAAGAGCAATACTTATGCATAGGTGCTAGTATCAGAAAATTATTGTATGCTTTTTTTTGTTTGTTTATGCTTTAAACTAAAAACAGGCGAAGCTGGGATAAGTTTGTGAAAGCTTGTTGCATACTAATGAGAAGAAAAATCATCCCAGTCGTACTGAATAAATTCTGTAGATAGTATGAAGGATTTTCAGCAATCCATATTGTCCTTGGACTTGGCTGTTGCATTGTACTTTAAATGGAATTGATTGTGTGGTTGTAATGAAAGTAACAGATTGATTTCTATACAGAGTTACACAGAGTAAATAGAAAAATGTTCTTGTCTTGACCTGCATTCATAAACTAAAAATCAGTGGCTTTTGACCTAATCCTTAATAAAAAATGTAAATGTAATATAGGAAATCTGAAAGTTTCTTTAATTCTTAGAAAATGTACTATTTATTGGATTTTGTGGCCTGCTTCCTTGGATTTAAATGGATTTTTGTTTAGGAATTCTAGTAACTGCACTGAATTTCCTCTTCAAGGAAGTTGTACTTTTTGCTATTTGCCTCTTTTGGGAAAAATATATTTAACTGTTTTCTTTCTTATTGTTCCTTGTACCTTGAATCATAACATTTTCTTTTATCTAGGTAGAATATTTATGATTTTCAGTACCTCTGCTGTTAATCATTGTTAGTATAGCATCTTTCTGAGTGTATGACCCATACATTTTTGTGTTGCTACCGCACACTTTCATAGATTATTTCTAAATGATAGTGTTATCTGAAGTGAATATCCAGATTCATAGCTTTATGTTGTAATAAAAGGAGGAAAGTTGTTGACTGAAATAAGGTGCAACATTCTTTCTATTTACATAACCCCCAACAAATGTTTATATTATTGCAGCTATTATCTCAGTAAAAGGCCACGGAGATATTTATGAGCAACGATTATTACTCTGTTTTTTGTATGTGTGAGATTGTGGTTCAGGCCCCGGTAAAATGAACAATCTAGCTGGTAAATTCTCTCATTGAGTTGTAAACTAGGACTACAATAAGAAAGATCAGAGTTACTGCATTCATCAGTTTCTCAGTGAATTTTGTGACTTTATTTTTGGTGCTTAGAGTTTAATTTCTCGCTGAAGTAAAGCAGCGCATTGTAACGATGCATAAACAAGAAGACCAAAACAATAGAAACCCTAACGCACTGACGGCCACCGCTACTCCATTGTAGCTTCCAAAGGCGCTCTATTCTTCCCAGCCCACTTGATATCCTGCAGGTTGTGGCAGTACAATTCACAGGAAAAGCTTAGACATTGAGCTTGCACGCTTCTTGACTCCATTTTAAACCCTTTGTTCACACCAGGGTGGCATTTTTTCACACCACATGTGGCAGCTTTGACTCCTATCCAGCTTGTCGTATAGAATCAAAGTCTGTGGTTTCTTACATTCCCAGTGTTGTCTCCTGAGCCGCTGTATTCTTTGTAGCTCCCAAAATATTACAAATCTTAATTTCATTCACAGTTTTTTAAAGCTTTATAGGGTATGGGATGAGACGAGTATACCTGCACACTAAGATTTGGTTAAAATCAAAGCTGTTTGCAGCGGAGAGGAAGAGGTCTTTTTTACTTCTCTTTTAAATAAACCTCAACACTGGCTATTTAAAACAATACAGTGAACCTGATGTATATTCAGTCAGTCTGATGAATATTTTACAGAAAAGGATGAAAATAATGTGTAATGTTAATATTTTAAGTTGTAAAATATATGAGTGCTAATAGTTTCATTCAGTATTGAAACATTTTTTGTTCATCTTAAGAGATGTGTACTTTTCTTGTTGCATGCAGGCATGATCTGAGATTCTCTCTTTTCCCTGCCTTTCCAAAGACAACCTTCATCTGCAGTTTTGCTGGAAGTTTTATGCTTCATAACATTAATAATAAATTCTACTTCAAGCTAATTTTAAAGAGAACAAAAACAGTCTACCAATATGAATACCCCTAAAATATACATTGTTTGAAAGTTTATTAGTAGAAGATACATTGCTTAAATCAGTGTCATTCAGTATAGCTAAAATGTCACTTGTCTCCTTAAACAAATGCTTAAATATATATTTCTTACTAAGAAACTTTACAATGGATGGCAAGTGCAGTGTGACATGGCAACAATAACATTTTGATAAAAATTGTCACAGGAATTAAAGTAACTTGTATTTTACAGTTTTTGATATATTTCTAAATGATCAATGAAGATGAAATGGCTGTATGATTTGAAAGAAACATTATCTGTTCTATATATATTTATAAATCTTTATGTTCATTGTTACTACTTCACTCAGCTGAAGATAATAGAATAATGTCTCCTTAGCACATATGCTAGCCTGTACATTGACATGCCACCCTAATAAATATTTTGACTCGAGAGCTGTTGTTTGTTGCTATTTGTCAGGTGGTTAGAACGGTCTTTTGGCTGCTGCTCCCTTTGCGAACTAAAATATTAAAATGTATGCTTTCGATCTAGCAGTTTTCTTATTGTATTTTGATACGTTTTCTGACTGTTCATTCTTTCTTTAAGAGAATAGCACTGAGGTGTGCTTAATGCATACTGCTTATTCACCAAAATCTAACTAATTGCTTATGATGTTTATGAAATACTTACATTGGCTTGATGCTTGCTTTTAAGAATGACATGAAATCATATTATATAAGAGGATAGCTCAGTAACACAGCCTATAGGAAGACAAAATTTCAGTGTTCATTTCTGGTTTAGAAAATATAATTAATAATAATTTCACATGCATATTTTTATGCTGTTTCCTTGCCATTTATTTATGTAAGATTTGGTGTTAAGTTGTTGAATCATCTTAGCTGGTCTGACACATAGCAGCATTTGAATAACAGAAAGTCTGGTCCAATTAATCTTTATTTTATATTTCAGTCCAAAATCTGAAAGGTATGAACTAACCCCTAGTAATAATTTACTTTCAATTAGCAGCACAGTTTTATTAGCTCTGACTGCTAAACAGTTTTTGTATAATTAAAATTACAAAATATATGAAAGCAAGCATTTAACTCATGGTTGTTTGGGGTTTTTTTGTCTGTGATTTTCAAACAAGATCAAGACTTGAAAAACACATTTAGAATCTGTATCTAAAAATGGTTTTATTTTGCATACTAAATTATACAAAATTTATAGAGACATTCTTCGAGAAGATCAATGATAACTTTATTAAAACTTGTATTGAAATAGATTTTTTAAAAGTTATCTATTACTTTAAAAAGTAATTAATCTAAATTAACATTTCTATAGACAAAATGAGACCTTTTGCCAAGTACCTTAGCAGTCTTTTCAATAGACAAAATGACTCCTTTTGCCAAGTACCTTAGCAGTTTCTGCAGTTCAACTAGCTACATGTCTAGATATTCTGAATGCAATTTGAGATCATAAGAAAATAGTTGTTATATGAAAACTGAAACAGTAAAAGATAAATCCTTTCAGAATGTAATACAGTAATTTATGCTAAGCAAGTCTTTTCCGAAGCACACTATAAGGAAACAATCATATAAAATACACATGCAAGCTTACCTATTTACTGATTAAATATTAAAACAGTGACTCAGAAAAGCAATGTACACATGTTTAGCAGAAAGTTATTTTACTGTCACAGTTATCTACATCTAAACTTGATATCACACAGCATTTTTAGAAGACTCAAGTATGAATTTCTCTGAAGCAATACATGCTCAGTAAGTGTATCAAAATTAGTTTACCTACTTTCACAGCGAATATTTACTGAAGAAATGGCATGATCTTATTTAAGTGTCATGAAGCAGAAATATAGAATAAGCATTTATCAATATCCAATCCAGGAAATCCCAACTTTTATTTCTCGGCATTTCTTACTTTTCCCCATGTTTCTTCAGACCCTCTTCACGTTAACATTTCTTCTACTTCCAGAAAAGAGGGGGGGGGGGAAACCCCAACAATAAAACCCCAAACAATCAGCAAAAGCATAATTGGTTTACATTGCCTTTCAGCTTGTGGCCTGTCCTCATATTATTAAATCAGATCATACATACTCCCCTAAAATTCAGCTTGGAGTAATCCTCTGCTACTTAAGGCTGGATGAAAAGAGTACTCATTGTGAATTATGTTTCATCTGTCACAATAACCTTCTTTATTCTTTAGTGCACCTCCCCTTTGCCTGCGGCAATTAGAGAAAATAGGTATGCCTTGAAGTATGAGATAGTGGTATCTCAAAAATATATATACTGATGTCATATACAGACAACGTTGGGTAAGCAACACCCTGAAGAATATATAAGCCCTTTTTCGTGCGATCTGAATTTTATTAGAACAGAGTAGAGGCAGGCGTATTTTTACAATGAGTAGGTGCTGATGGCTGTCACTAGGTTATTGTTTTTTTGACAGGCAGTGGTCAGAGAGTTTGCTGTTCTGTTAAAAGAAGAGTAAAAACTTGCTTACCGACTGATTTCATGAATGAATCATTTTCCATGTTAGCTACAATTCTGCCTTTTATTCAAAGGCGTTAGAGCATTTTTTTTTCTTCACGCCACCCCTGAAATTCCTAGAGTTCTGTTGCACTCTTCGATTGAACACTTCAGCTACATTTTCTCAGTGGCTTAGCATAATTTTAATAATTTCTTGCTATCATTCAGACCTTTATCTATATGTTTTTTAAAGAAAATGCATCTTAAAAAAAGTGAATATCAAAAATGTTTGTGAATAGCACAAAAGAATAAAGAGTATTTTAGAGCTCCCATGCCATCAGATGTTAAATTTCCAACTTACTTGTCTTGGTATATTGAGGAGAAAAAGAGGATAGGATTCTTTTAGGTTTTAGCCACCACTGTCGGGTTATTTTATCTATTACAACATCTGTCTTTCCTTACTGCTGTGTTCTTTATTTGTATTTAACAAAAAAACCCCAAAAGGTGCTGTATTTGCTGGATTTTTTACTTTTTTAATTTACCCTGGAAGCTTTCCAACTTCACTTTTTTTTCTCCTGTGATATTTTTAAAGCCTTATGGTAGCAGACGTTCCAGTCAGTATCTTGTTTTGAAACCGTTCATGATTCTGGGCTGTTCATACCGATTCAAAATCAGCCTCCCTTGCACTTTAAGAGGGCTGATGTTCAACTGGGAATGACTAAAAGAGAAAGCACCTTTAAAAAAAAATAAAAAAAATAAAGTGCTAAATCAAGCAGATTGCAACAAAGAGATTCTGTTGTGAAGCTAGTCTAACATTAGGACACCGTTATTAAAGTACCTAAGAAATTACTGTGCTACAAAAACCAATAATACTTGTGAATAAAGGAAGAGAGTTTGGCCCACTGCACAGGTTTGGGCACAAAAGTGCTTGCTAAGCTATCTATTTCACACATGCAACGACAGAAGGTTCGATATTCATTCGATCGATGACTGAAAAGGCACAATGGCAAAATCGGACGGACTTCTTTTCAAATACAGATCTCCGATGTCCCCCTACAGTCTGCAGTCGCACGGCTGGTGGTGTGGCACAGACGGAGCAAGGGTTACATCAAGGCTGTTCTCTGGACCGTGCAAACAGTCTAGACCAATGACCTGCAGCATCATGCCCTTTGAAGAAGAGGCAAGTTCGGTCACGACGAAGAAAAATCAAGGCGTACCCCTTTTAACAATAGGGAGCAGCTCGTGGCTGCAAAGAGGTAAGCAGGGGTAAGCAAAAAAGGCATCTGCTTCCATGGTTACAGGCCAAGCATGGGAACCTTGCTTTTGAAGAGGGACGGTTCTCAGGCTCCCTCACAGGCTATGTCATGCATTATAAGCAAAGGCAGGTTGAGCTGAAATCCGCAGAGTTATTTCAGAGTAAAATGATACGCGAGCACATGGCTGTTAGCAAAAAAAAAGTCACATGACTGTTTAGAAGCAGGCTTGCACTGTTTCCGAATCGAGCCTTTCGTTTGGGGCATTTTCTTCTTCTTTTCTTTTTTTTTTTTTTTCTTCCTCCGCTCTTGCAGCAGACTAAGAAAATTGGGAGAATGTTTATACAAAAAAACCAGTTGTTTGATACACACGATTCTGGCTGTTCTCCTTCTTTAAACTGAAAAAAGGTCAAGGGTCAATGTTTTTTCGTGACAGGGCCACAAATCCTTTTGTTAGTGTAGCTTTAGCAAATGCCATTTAAAATAAGATTTTGCTTTTCTTTCTAAGTGCATATTATTATAAGTTTGATAGAGCATGAAAGTAATGAATTTCTGTCTCTTTGCAGTAACTTTTTTGTTCCAATATTTTGGCAGTTATTTTTCTTCCTTTTTTGGCTCTACAATACTTATTTTTGAGATTTGCACACCTAGGCAAGACAATTAAAAATGCACACAAAAGTCAGCACATAATAGTCTTACCTTCTTCAGGGAAAAAAATATCTGCAGGCTATAGGTAGTAAAAATGTGATCCGTGAATATAAGCCTGTGGTGTAACCATTACCCTTTGAGAATCGTTATGTTTGCACTTTGTTTCTTTTTGCTTTGTTATTCCTTTAGCTGCAGCATATTACATTTCCTCCTGAAAAATCAAAGTGTGTAGTGTATTTGCTCCAGCATAAGTGTGCCTGTTTTATTAATTGTATTTATTAAATCTGTTCTGTGAAATTTTAACTGTTTGTGGTAGTTTGTAAATTTTGATTACTTACTATCTGTATTAGAATTTTATTGTTAAAATGTTTGCTTTAGGACCAGTAGCTTCTGTTACGTATTTACTAGATGTTCTGTTTTATTACAAGCTACAGCACTTGTGTTCTCCTTATCAGTGCGAGATTAATTTTATTCCAACTATTCTTATCAAAATTGGGGGGGGGGGGGGGCGCGCAAATATCTGGTGAACTGTTGAACAGTTTGAAGTTTCAGGGACACTAATAATTACTCCAGTCATTTCTGTCAGTATTTTTTGCTGCTCTTTAATAACTGAAGGGTCCTGTGGTACTTGGTAGAATTTGTATTGCTATCCTATAAATGTAATTAATATTTATGAGTGTATCAAGGGGAGTAGTTTCTCAGGGTGTATTCTGAAGTTCCGTTGATCTGTAGGATGGTTTGATTTAACTTTAGACTGGGGACTGCATATTCAAAATGAAAGTATGTATGTGAACCAACTGTAAGTTGCCTCTAAATAGCGATAGGCTTTTTTGAAAAAAAGTCTTTGGCCTACCTTGTACATTCATGGGCCAAAATTATCTAAGAAAACAACAAAAAATGCATAGCACAATATAAACATGCAATATAAGCAATTAAATATTAATAGCAAAAGTAGGAAGCCCATTATCTTAAAATGGTCGTGATCCGGATTCACTGGATTTGTTCTGGATAATTTATATCCTGCATATTAATTCATTTTTCAGATAGTCTTTGACATGATTGCAAACTGTACCTTTTCTCCAGAAGGTCCATTAACTAGTCCCATTAGCTTAAAAGAAAAATCTATTTGCTGGTCTTTTGTGTAGGCTGTTACACGTAATAGGACATTTCGGTATTCCTGCTGAACTATAGATGCATGTTAATGATGACAAACATGTTCATAGACTGACTGCAGTTTAGAAATTCATACACCATGTGGAAGTGTTGTACCTTAAGCTTTATTTAGACTATGTGAGATTCTCTTAATTTTTGTTACCTTCAGCAATAAATTAAAAGATTAAATACTCTTTCTTACATGTATGGCATAAACAGTGCAAAGACAGTGCTGTTGTACTTGGTCTCGAAATACTGCTCGAATTCAGCAATGCAGTGGCAGCAATCACTTTATCTCATGCTACTAGCACTTTAAGTCAATAAAAAAATAAAAAAGGCGAGGGGGAAAGAGAGATTTGCTCCTGGAAGGAAGATTTTTAAAATAAAAGGCTTCCCTCTTGTTCATTTTAATGTAATTGATAAGAAAGTCATCTCTAGATTCACAGCATTCTGTACAGTGTACCAAGGAGAAGGTCTGATCTTAATTATATTCATGATCATTTATTGAAATAAATAGTCGTCTCTTGTAAGTAGCTGAGGATAAAGCATTGCAATGAAAGATGTATAAGACTTTATGTTGAAAGGGAAAAGGTGCATCTCTATTAGCAATGAAAATATGATTGTGAAACTATTAAGTTTTATTTCTCTTGTTCTTGTTTAGGGTGGATTTTACCATGTGTTGATGTGTTGCCCCAAAGTACATACACTCCTGGCCCTCTTCTGTTGTTGACACTGAAGTTCTGAAAAAACATTGGCTTATACCGGGCTGTTGCTTGAGTGATGTGCCAGCTTTGCACCTAGTTAGTTCAAGCTAAAGTTCAGGCTGCCAGTTGAAGGCATTTTACTCTGTTAAAGCCAGTGATGACTATTAGACTAATGCTTCTCTTTACTTTTCCCTTTTAAGCCATTCATTTAGATGAAGGAGCAAATAATCTAAACATTTTATTCCACTTCTTGAATACAAGGACTCTAAGGTCCTCAAGAAGCAACACTGGTTTCTAACCTCCATTGCAATATAGAAACCAATTCAGCTTCTCTGGAGAAAGGGAGTGTATCCCTTGTTCTGAGAACAGGTAAGAGGAGGGACATTTTTATACTGGAGGGGCCTTCTGGATCTTGTGAAGTTTTGTGGTTTGCATAGCAATGATTATCAGATGCAATTTCCTTCATAGTCAATGCAGTTCATGCCCTGTTGTCTTCAGAACTAATTTGTTTGTTTCCACAAGAGAGGTGGATAAAGATTTAACACAGTATGCTGTAGACAATGTTCGCTGTGTCATAAATTTATTTTAGAGGAATTTTAGACTGAATTTCTCACTTGAATTAAGGGAGGTTTATATACCCTTTCTTCCCTCTATTTTTCTTCCCTGAAGAATTGCAAAATTTATGGAAATCTGTTAAGATACCTGAACCAATGTGGAATCATCTAGCCTATGAAAACCAGCTATTGAGAAATAAATTTTATAACAGTTATTTATTTTACCAAAAGTCTCTTAATCTGAGTCACCCAGGTAAGCCTCTTTGAAAAAAAAAGTGTGAGCTCTATCATAGGATACTGAACCAAAATGAAGCAAATACTCTGAAGAGACCATGATCCTTTTGCTCAGTGAAGATAAGGAATTTGGTACCATCTTTAAGCAATTTGTACACTGACACTTTATTATCGTATTCAACAATTTGTAAATCATCATTTCAAGGACAGGAGTTTATCATGTTGCACATCCTAATAATCTACTGGATAAATTAAAGGCAGCAAAAACCAGAAGAGAGCCCAGGTTATACTCTGTTGATACAAGAAGAGTTATAGTTATCTGAATTTTGAACTAAAAGATACCTTTTTAATTCAAGTTTGCTGCCAGCTTTAATCCCCACCAAAAATCTGTTGGTTTGCTAGGGACCTTGGTCCTTGGGATCTAGGATCATCCATTTCTATATTTCCTTAATGATAGAGAATATTCAAGCCTGACTGTGGACTTGCTAAGAGCAAGGACTTGGAGAAGACCATTTAACAAGGAGTCATCAAAGCTAAAAACCATGTTGTTTGAATTTTAGTACTATGTGAAAAATCTCTGGGATTTTCCCCTCAAAACCAAGGTACTTGATAGATAGATGAGTTAAGCCAGTAACAGTTATAGTTATTTGCTTTAGGTACTATATGTGGATTTACTTTTTTGTAAACTTTGGAATGATTAACTGCCTCAGCTTCAATTTAACATACAAACCAAATTAAGTCTCTCATGCTCTTGAGAATTCTTCTTGGTCTGTAATCACCACCACAAAAAGCCTTAGAAAGTCTACTTAAGTCCTTGTTCCTTATTTGAGTCTCCTTCCAAATGCTTTGAATATGAATAACTGATGTAGGATGAACTCTGAGTCAAATGACCAGAAAGACGTATTTTTTCACTCAATGAGAAATGATGATGTTTTGAGCTTGAAATTAAAGTTAGTCTTATTCCAGGAGCATCTGAGGTATATGAAGTTCATTTTAGTACTGTCATTTTCTGAGCCTCTGATATTGATAAGCAGAAATCCCTTTAATGCTTATGTTCTCTTTATAGAAATGGAAGCTTTAGCATTACTGAAATAATGTTAATCTGAAATAACCTGGTATTTCTTGTAGCTTTTTAACAGAGACATGCAGAGCAATAGCAGTAACAGCTTCCTTCTTGTGTAGATCCTGACTAATTTAAGATCACAATCTTTGTGATATGCTTCCGTGGCAAAAATACTTCCTGCAAAGAGCTGGTCATGCCAAACGATCATAGAATCATAGAATGGTTTGGGTTGGAAGGGACCTTTAAAGTTCATCTTGTTCCGACCCTCCTGCCATGGGCAGGGACACCTTCCACTAGACCAGGCTGCTCCAAGCCCCGTCCAACCTGGCCTTGAACACTGCCAGGGAGGGGGCAGCCACAACTTCCATGGGCAACCTGCTCCAGTGTTTCACCACCCTCATTGTAAAAAAATTCTTTTTATATCTAATATAAATCTACCCTTGTTCAGCTTAAAACCATTACCCCTTGTCCTGTCACTACAGGTCCATGTAAAAAGTCTTCCTCCATCTTTCTTACAAACCCCTTCAAGTACTGAAAGGCCACAATAAGGTGTGTCCAGAGCCTTCTCTTCTCCAGGCTGAACAATCACACAATCTCAGTCTTTCTTCACAGGAGAAGTGTTGCAGCACTCTGATAATTTCTGTGGTTCTCCTCTGGACCCGCTCTAACAGGTCCATGTCTTCCTTGTGCCAAGGAGCCCAGAGCTGAACACAGGACTCCAGGTGGGGTCTCGTGAGAGTGGAGTAGAGGGAAAGAGCCGCCTCTCTCAACCTGCTAGCCGCAGTTCTTTTTATTCAGCGCAGGAAATAATTAGCTTTCTGGGCTTCAAGAAGATGCATCATCCTAATGTGGGAGACAAGTTCTTCTAAAAAATGGTTGCTTTTGCCTTTCTAATATTTTCAGAAGAGATTGTAGAGATCCTTCTTACGCAAATCATGCCACCTTCTCACCATTTGCCTCCTCCTGTGTGCTATATAATGACTTTATGGAAAATGCAGACAGGACTTATGAGGAACCAGAGTGTGTCTAAGCTACTGTTGGTCTTGGTTTTAAAATGTTGTGTTATCTGGGGAGTGACTACATTTTTTTTCTTAATTGATTTCTTCCAAAGAGATAGTCATGAAAGAAGGAATTCTCAGGATAAATATTGGCTATTTTATATACAGGTATGCCTTTGGTAGAATTATTTCATCCTGTTTCAGAAACAGGAGTAGAAATTTACCTTGTGCTTGTATCTGTTGAAGAGCTCTGGAAGTTTTACATAACTGACAAGAAAGAATTCTAAAGAAATCTTGTAATACTTGTGTACATTCATGAGTAAAGAACCTTGCAAACTAGGGCAACCATACAAAGTTTGCACTTAGCAGTGTGTGAAAGAATACACAGCAGAATGCAAAACGAGAACAGTCATTTCAAAAAAGAGAAACTTTGAAAAGGTCAGCATATATGCTTAACAAATGCCACTGTCAAGGACATGTTTATGAGAGCTCTGGCATAAGAAAATAAAATTTTTATAGAGAATGGAAAATCTGATGATTTTTCATTTATGAGGGGCATGATGGCTGATAGTTTGACATTAAAAAATATTTGAAATTACATCTTGAAAAAAAATCTTTCATATTTCTGTGAAAAGACATACCTTTGATCCTGCTATGACTGGGATTTTGAGTCTGAATGTGTGTTGTGTGCAAACCCTCATGGTATTTCTTCATTCATTAGTTCTGACTAGGTGATCTCACTTTTAAGCTGCAATGTTTAACAGTTTTAAGCAAACATCTTTTTCCCACAAGGTGATACTGAAGTCTGTCTGTTTGTTATTCATGGAACAAGATAATTCAAGAAATGCTCTTGTGGGCCAAACTAATTGTCCATTTATCCTGGTACTTATTCTATGACAGTGGCAACAAGGCATGCAATTTAGGGAGAGCACATGCCCCTCTCTGCTTTCTGTGGTCCATTTCCCTTGGGAAACCCCCTCCATTGGGTTTGGATTTGTGATGTTAGAGGGAACATCCCTACCTACACACTTCAGCATCTGTTTATGGAATCCTAACCTTGAGTTTTTACTTGAGCTTGAATTATCTGGAAATTAATCCTTTTGGTATTGTGGTTCAGGGAATGAAGTTAGGTGTTTGCATTTCTGGGAGTTATCCTGAGTTCTGGTTTCTGAGCACCAAGTAGGATGAAAAGTATTAATCAATCTGCTATGGTAAATAACTCATTTTTGAAATGTTCATGCTTGTAATCTTCCAAATATTCTGCAATTTGTATTTACCTTAAGATTGACAGTGGTTTGGATGAAAACTTTCCCCAGTTATCCCCTGTCATAAGGAATGTTGTCCAAACGCGTCACACGAAGAATGCTTGTATGTAAACAGGATTGGCGAAGAAAACCTTCATGAGTATGTATTGGCCTAAACCAAAATTCATGAGATACTCAGTCTACCCTGTTACTTGCTGCAAAATGTCTAGGATAAACCTATTTATCTGTACTAGCACTTCCCTCACAAAGCAAAAAACCACTGCTGTGGCGGTAACATTTTTTCCATTGTATAGCTCATATTTGGGGGATTTAAAGAAAATTCTTAAGATTCAGCAGCAGTCAGTTTTTAAATGTTAATCCACTGTGAGACCGTACAGTATGGTAACTGCATTGATTTGTCTATGGAACTGAGGGAGAGTATTGACTTCTTTCTGATTTTAATTTGGTTTTGTGAAGCAATATTCTGTAGCTGTTCCATTGGAGAAGAAGATGATATAAATATGTATTTGTGTTTGGTTATTTGATTTTAATGTTTATCTTTTACTATTCAAATGTTTCAAGCTTCTTGCTTAGAAGGTGTAGTTAAGGAGCTTTGATAGATATGGATTGCCAAAAAGTATCCTACCTACTTCCCCAGGTCTATATCCTTTTATTTATGATTGGTCAAAGTTCAGCATCTTGTTTTCACTTCTGAATATTACAACTGATCTGATTTCCTAAAATACCTGTGGCTCTTTCTCATGTTCTGTTCTGGAATATTTATTGTCAGACTGTAATCCTGTCAAATCATTACCCTAGCGCTTGATTTTTGAGGGGGAAATTGTGCTACCTCTAGTTACTGTGGGTTTCAAAGATGTACTAGAAGAGCCATTTTCAATATGCAGTTGAAAAGTATGGTCAGTTTGGTATAATCCAGAGAAAACTTCACAGCTCTGAGATGGTGAGTAGTAGAAGCAGCATGGAGGTCTGAAAGCATAAAGTTATACCTGTGGTTATGATTACTTCTGCTATTATCTGATACATTGTGATTTTAAAAAAGAAAAGGAAGAAGCTGATTATATTAATAAACCACAAAATAAGGTGTTCAGTTGTTCCAGTAAGATCTCTCCAACTGAGGTATTTGTTTAGACATAGTCAGTGAAGAGTATTTCTAGGGCACAACAGATTTCATCCAGTCAAAAATCTCTAAAAATAGATCGGATGAATCATGTTGTAATGTGTCTCTCTAATTATAATAGGGGCCTGCGGTGACTAGCTTGGAGATGCTGCTAAAAACTAGGCAAGATGAATTTCATCCAAAATGACTGAGACACCAATGTGATATGTCCATAAATGAGGTCCATGCCATTTTAAAATGTATTGAGTTATATCTTTCAGGTAGTGAAATAAACTTACTAATGCCTCCATTGTTGCACTGCAGCAACCTCCCCAGCCTAGCATGCAGAGCACCCAGGTGTAGGAAGCATGAATTTAGTTGTAATAAACAGAGAAAGGCTAGTAAAATGAATAGTGGGAAGGGAGAGACTATTGTAAGGATACTAAAAGCTTTATTTTTTCTTCAATAAAATAAAGGCCAAGAGAAAAGATAGGCTGTGGGGAGAGGAAAATTGCAAGCAAAGAACAGTCATTTAATCTGAAGAACAGAGCTGGAAAAGAAATAACTGGGAGAAAATCAGACTGAAAATTACAAGATTTCTAGCCATCAAAGCAGTAGTGTTCTGGAGAAGCCTCCCAGTAAGGTGGTCAGGTTTTGTTTTTCCACACATGTCTGTTTGCAAGGTGGAAAATGATACATTTATGAAAGGGAATGTGAAACATGGTTGCCTCTGATAGCAGGAGCCTGGACTCTATATGCCACCACTTTGATCCTAGAAGGGGATGTGTATGCATGAGTGCACTTATTGAAGTGACAGTAATTATGCTGTAGATATGCCTATACTATCAATGTGAATATGTTGTGGTGCTTCTTTAAACCTGTAATTAATACTAATTGAGCTCTCAGAAACTAAAGGGTTCCTCATTTAAAAATCATGTGCGTTTGCTGAATGTAACAACAAGTTTACTAACTGATCCCACATCTTTAAAAACTCCTTGTTAATAAAGGAAGGTGCTATATGCAATCTGTTGATAACAAAGAGCTCAATGGATTTCCATCTTTTGCCAGAACAGTGCTTCTACTACAGGTGTTTTCCCTGGGTATTATATTTATTGTTCTAGAAATGTGATTATAGATTAATACTTTTCCTAATAAATTTTATTAAACACAACTTTGTGTTTGCTGTGAAGATGTTAGTACAAATGAGAAAAATTACAGGTTTTGTGCAAAAATTCAAGCTATACATTTTCTAACAAAGACAAAAAAGAATTTTCAGGTGCTAAAATTCGGTCTAAAAAATGGAGTTGATTGCCACTTTATAAAATAAAATCGTGACTTTATTTGCATAGATAGCTCAGCACACAATTGAATGTGCAGCCAGCAAGAGAGTGCCCCACTTTGTAACGTGATGAAAGGCTGTGGGGCCTACAAGACAGAAGATGGCAGAGGACTAAAATAATTTACCTTCTTTGTACCCTACTCTCAGCCCTCGGAAAAGCATGCTCTGAGGGCAGACCCCGTGCTGGTCCACTGTTTGGATGGTTCGAATCAGGTGAGCTAGGGGGTCAGGCACTCTCCCTTGTGGTACTGGCTTATTTTGTTGATGGTATATGACAATTCCCATAAATTTGCTAACCTGATGAAGTTCATCAAGCCCTGAAAAAAACGGTTCCTCTTTTTTTGTCTGTATATTTTGTAGTTATGGGATGTGACAGTATGCCTTTCTTTGAAATGGGATTAATTTTAAAATAACGAGGTGAAACTGAGACTCAGTTTATGACGCAAGTCCTGTATCCTTGTTCTGATGCGCTGCATCTCTTCCAGGTGTACTTCCAGGTGTCTTTCCGTTTTGCAGCAGTACCGTGTTTGCTGCTTTACAAGCCACAGGTAAGCCCTGAGACGGTTACCCAAAGTTTCAGTTGCCAAGTCACCACCAACAACCCCTGGCACATGGTACCGTGGGCAGCGCTGCTGCGCTCCATCCCACAGTGGCTTTCCTGGGATAGAGTTAGGACACACTCCCTTTGCATTTGAAATGGCTCCCAAGGAGTGCAGTCGTGGCGCTCATCCCCACAGCAGAGGGCTGCTGGGTGTGGGGCCGGCCGTGGGCGACAGCTGGGACAGCCCCCGCCCCTGCGCTGGGCCAGACGCTGGGCCCTGCAGGAAGGCCAGGCTGGACCCTGCTGTGAGGGAGGCAGGGTCAGGCCCTCTGTGGTGGCAAACACCCACAGCCCCAGCCTGGCTGGCATGGTGCAGCAGGCTCACTCTGGTGGGGATGTCGCTCAGCACTGGCAGCACCAGCACTGAGTCTAAAATCTTAGTGCCATTAAATTTGATGGGAGTTTTGTCACTGTTGTCTTCACTTGGATGAAAATTTCCTCATGAGTTTCTAAGGGAGGTTAAACGGCAACTCTGTCACTTATGGGAAGGCTGGGATCACCTTGATGTGATTCAAAATATTTTTCCTTACAGATGTGGCTAATTACTTCATGCCTTTCATGGAAAGTGATAGTGTTTCAGATCAGAATGTGCCATTGGACCATGTAGTACTCTTTTAAGTTTTTATATTTTGTGTGGTTGCTCCTTTGTATTTTGTCTCTGAAGCAGGAAGGATTTATTTTTTATTTAATCGACAATTTATCTTCATAGCAAGAGTGATTAATTCCTAAAACAATCTATGAAAAATTGTGCCATTTACCTGATATAAATTTGACTAGCTTCAGCTTGGAGCCATTGTTTTCTGCTGCCACTTATAGATGGTAGTTGTTTTCCTATAATCACTACTACATATGTGTTCAAATCAGCTACAATAGATCGGAGATCTCTTAAGACTTTCACTGTAACAAATTTCTCCAGTATTCAGTTTTTGTTGCCTTCCTTCACCTCTGTCTATTTTTCCCATATCCTTTTCAAAACATACAGGAATTCCTAAACATTACTGTAGGATTACTACTGATACTGCAGCTGGAGGAAAAGGCAGTTGTCTAACTCCTACTTTACTGGTGCTTTGAACGTCACAGGGTTGTGCTAACCTCTATGCTGGGACCTTATGTTGAACGGTGAATTCCTGTGCTTACTCTGTCCACTTCAACAATGACTCATTCCGTTTGTCTCTCTGATCTAAGGATGGGTTTTCAGTGTGTGGGGAATTCACACAGGTTTGCATTTGCCACTGAAAACCATTTTGGCTAGTTTCGTCCTAAAAATTCCTTGCTACCTTTACTTTTCCTCTTCCTTCAGATGTTAGGAATAACTTACTTTTATGGTGGATTCTACTCATACTTCCAGCTGATGTGAATGTACAATCTCAGAAGAATACCAAGTCATAATAAAAAGTTTATGAAAAGGTTTTTTGAATTATACTATATCTAGAGATTGTCTTCAATTCAAATTACATTGATTTGGGATGCAGAGCATCTAATACACATCCATGTAAATTGGACTTAAAATTTTTCATTTATGTAGAGGAGCTGGTTATGAAAAGTTAAATGTTCAGGAATATTAGCCGTAAGTGTGAAGGACAAGTGTGGCTGGCTGCTTAATGTTGAATTAGTAGAAAGTAGTCATATAACTGTTTTCTTGAAAAGCAGTAATTCACCAGTTTATTGCAACTGGAGCAGGTAAGAGAGGCCTACTTTTCTATGGCATAAATTGATCTTCGTTGCAATGGAACTCCTGAAGCCAGGCTTGATGGCAAGACTCTTTGGCTCCCCTTCTCTCTCCTCCCAAAGGCTTCACAGTCATAATTTGTTTCCCTCCTGCTTACATTTTCTCCTTTTACTGTGAATCTTTTTTAGGTCTTGGTTCCTTTCTTTCATTTTTTTAATGTGTTTAAGATCAGTTTCTTTTTCACTGTCCTTGTTTTCCCTCAGAATTCTGATTGTCCATAAAGTCCAGGTAATCTTTTTTGCTTTATTGTTGTGGTTGTTTCTTCCCATCACTGTACTTGTTTTGTGTATCTGGAGAAAATTTTGCTCTATTTTGTCTTTCAACCTACAAACTAAAAATAATGAAAAAAAAAAAAAAATCTGAATCTGTGCTTGTAGGGTAGTGGAAGCCAGCTGTCCAAACAGACTGTGTATTTGGTCATAAATTTATTGAAAGATGAGTGTGTTTTATTAACAAGAATATGCATTTTTGATATTTTCTTTGCAGTTGGCATACTGCTGAATATAAGCCCACTTAATCATTCTGAATACTAATATTAGTAGAATAGCAGTAAAGTCCTCCTTTTATAATAGGTGACATTTTCTTCTGGAAAATTTATTTCAAAAATAAGGAGAAATTAAAGAAATAAAAGGTGAACTATAATCTTTTGGCTGGAATCTGTGGATGAGTCACTTGTAAAACTGGATATTCTACAGAGCAGTCCCTATCCACCAGATTACTTTATTTTTACAGTGCCTGGACTATACTGACAAAAACTTTCCTACTATTACCAGTAGAAGAAATTTTTAGCTCCCACATTGAAGGCAACTTAGCCTACATGTAATATAGTATGTGCTGCCTTCAATACTTTTGCTGTAGGTGATACTCTAAATTTTTCATATGAAGTCTGCACACTGTATATTTTTGTCAATTATGCACAAGATGTTTTCCGTTTTTCCCTCTTCTTTGGAGTCCTTTAATCATTTTAATTATTAGCATATATTGTAAAAGTTTATTATGCAATTGAATGTTACCCAGTCATTTCTGCTCGGGAATCGTTCTTGGAAAAAAGACAATGACTGGAAATAACATCCATATTTCTTAAATTTGATGAAATTATAGTATACTGAAAAAATAACAACATGGGATGATACATGTTTTTAAAAAAATCTTGGAGGATACACTGATCAAAGTTGAGCTTAACTGTTAGTAGCAAACTTTATCCTTCAATTTGTCGTTAAATAGACGGAAACTGGAATAGCTCTACATGTTGAAAAAACAGCATTTCCCTCTTACGGAAAAACCCAAATATAAAGAATGCCATTGTTTGCTGTACATGTGGCAACCAGTCTGGTTTATATTAAGTTGAAGTTACTGCCATCTGGTGGGGAAAACAGTATTATATCACTACAGTTGGAAGCAATTCTGTTAGGGTTATTTCTCTGTATGTATGCGAATATGGTGTGTGCCTCTGTGTGTGTGTGTGTATGTACACACCTCGATAGAGATAGATATATCTATCTCTAATAGCAGCATTTTAGGCTGATTTTAAAAGAATTTGAAAATGATACGGAATGGCCTGCTGAATCAGAGTTTAGTCAAGGGTATAAAAATGCGTGAAAGAAGATAAGGAAGATGTAAGAGTAGAGCAGGCAGACATGCAAAATGTATGCTGTAGTACTTCCAGTGCACCCACACTTCTATCCTAGATTAACATAGATAATAATGTACAAAACTTGTCCCCAGAATATTTTTTGTGCTTCGCACAGCTGGAGATTTCACATTTTGTGCAGTGTTTTGTGTAGCACTTCCTATGTTAGAGATGACCACTGATTATTGCTGCAAAAACATCCAGGCTAGCTCTGCCTTAGTGCTCCATTCTTTAATTAGATTTTCTCTTTGGTGCAGCAAGTTTGCTCCTCCTCAAGTCTTGACATATACTTGTGATAACTGTTGTCTGACTTGAAGGATCAACCCAGTAGGAATGGATTTGTGTGAGGATTGCATCAGGGGAGTCTGTGGGGCATCTTACACATATAAAATTAATTATGTTGTTTTCTGAAAGAAACTAACACTCTTATGTTGGATGTAACAGTGCAGTGAATGACAGGCAAAGTGGTAATAAAAGAAGAGAGATTCAGTTGTGGCAGACAGAGTCAGATACCTATCTTTAATAATAAATTGCATGGTAACCACATGAAAATAATAACTAGTATCCAGAACATGTTCTTATTTAATTTTTATAGTGTTTGAAGACTCCAAACAAGATTAGGTCTGCTTTATGTACAAATATTAAATAGGCTTTGTCCTTGTTGTATGCTGTGTTTTCTTCTGGTAGAGAACAGTAGAAGTGGTCCTTTGCTCTTAATCTGCACAATAAATGGCTGTTTTCTCTACTAAGGAGGCATGTCTATCCAAAGTTTAACCATCATCTTCTCATGCTAAGAGTCAAAGAAAAGTTAGGGGGATCCAAGTGTTATGGGGTACATAGTGGTGTGGTTAAGTTCCCAGTACTGCTGTGTTGTCTGAAGCCCCCTCTGGCTGCATGCTTAGCCTCCGATGGCAGCCCGCATTTTATCAGTGTGCAAGTGCTGAGACGGGCTGAGGTAAAGCTAGAGGAGGCATACGTGGCTTCAGCATTGCTCAGGCTTGACTGTCTCCATGCCCTCAGTGGCACATGGTTAATGATGAACACTAGGCACAGGACCTGAGTGGAGCTGAGGCCCCTGGACTTGGAGTCCTGCTAATTTTGGGTCACTGAGGAGGCTCACTTCAGGCTCTTGTGAACATCATGCCTTATGCTGAGCTAGACAAGCAGAAGTCAGTGGCAGAGTAATATTAGATTCCTCTTTGGAGGGATAACTAAATGCTGTCATCCAGTACTTTCTTATAAGAGGTATATTATTCTGATGACATTCTGTCCACTGTTTTGTTGTTTGGTTTTGTTTTTTTTTTGGGGGGGGGGGGGGCAGGAGAAACATTTTTCTGCCATGGAAATCTTGCTTTGGTGGTATTTCTAATGCTGTAGTCTACAACATTTTGTTTCTTTAGCTGCTTACTGCTCTCAACAGTGACATCTCAAAGAGGCCTGCCTTGTCTGATTGCATGTTACATTCCTGTAGACCAGCTAGCTTGAATTGCAGGAGCTCACTTCGTTGGTAGGATTTGAGGTTCTGCTTCCTATATATAGGTGGAATTTCCATTCCTGTACTATACACAGCAGTTTTTGAGATTCTTGGTTTATACCTTTGCTTGGTCAAGTCTGGTTTGTGTGGAAGACATACTTTTCTTGGTCTCATAGTCTTGAAAAGTTTGTTTTCAACTCAACAGGTGAAGGGACCCTACAATTTTATGAATCCTGACGTCTTTGAATCTAATTAAGCAAAAAACTAATGATACTGACTTTCTGTACATCTCTTAGATGTTGCTGAATGGGTTAAGCATGGTTGCAGAAAAAGATATTTCTCATCTCTCATCATTCTTGTTTATTTTGTTTAAAATTCTTTTTCACTTGGTTGGTTTTTGCTGCCTGTTGTAGTTTTTTGTTTGTATTTTGTCTTTTTCCTTTTTCTGAACTCTCTAGGAGTCAGAATCCTGCCCAGATAACATCTTTCAAAAGGAAAACCATTGACCTTGTAATCCTGTCGTTCTGCTTTTAAGACTACATTGCACATGCAGGTGTCTGATTTCTTCATAGGTTTTAGAGGAAGCACTTTTTCATGACTTTGCAATGTAATTGCCTAATTGTTTTTCAAGGAGACAGACACTTTTCTCACAGTATAAGACTCTTAATGGAAAGGTTTAACAGTAAGAGTTAGCGCACTGGGTGACCACATATTAAGGAAGTGCTTCAAACTCAAGCCCAAAGCTTGAATCATACAGCGCAAAGAGCTCTCTGGCTCAGTCTAATCCACAGAAGACAGAAAAGCAAAACAGCTTTCAGAAGGAAAATAATCCCTGGTTCCCTCTTCCAGTCTTCAACTCTCAATATAAAGTTTACTTTGTGCTGTATGACAGAAGTGCCTAAACTGATTAGCTCTTGATTACAAAACTGGCTGCTTATTTTTTTCACTACTGCTGATAAAATGACCAGCTGTTAACGGTTCTTTGAAATCCTGGTGGCACTGAGATGCACGCTTTCTGGAATACCTTTTCCTTTTTGCCTGTCTGTGTGTCTTTTTTTTCCCCTCATTTTCACTGCTCTTCCCCCTACCCCCCATATAGCTTCACATATTTATTTATAATCCTCTGGGATTAATAAACAGTTTGATAGCTACAAGGTAATTGCTCTCTGTGCTTAGGATAACTGAACTGTAAGAGAAGTTTTTGTGGTGGAAGATGACGTAATGCAAGACAAGGTTAGAAGGATGTATCTTCTGAAACAAAAATGACCATCTTCTAGACATTCTGTTAAGGTGAGGTAGAGTTTAATGTGACATGATATGATTTATACGTTAGAGTGTGGGATGCATTGAAGTCTCAAATTTCAACTCTTTAAATCAAAATTGATTATAGACATGTCCTTACTCAATGAGAAGTTGATGACACAGAAGTAAATGAGTCCAGTGCTTTGACTTCATTATGCAGGAAATCAGAACAGAGCACCATAGTAATCCCAGCTAGCTGTGAAAACCTGTGAGGATGTGGATGCTCCTCTCCAGGAACAATCTGCTAGATATGATATTTGTGTGTGATATATGAATGTCCATCCTTGGAAGTGTTCAGGACTTGACTGGACAAGCTGCTGAGGAACTTGCTCTTAGACTTGCTTTGAGCAGGGGATCAGATTAGATAATTTCTTGACATCCCTTCCAAGCTCATTTATTCAGTGATTCCATTACATGAAAGCTAGGTTTCTAATGACAAGATGTTCCCAAAGAATTTCAGTACAAGATCCCACTTCTTATCTTGAAGGTGATGAGTGGCTGAAGTTACTTTAAAAATACTGCCTTAACTGTGAGGTAGAAAAATCACTGTAACGAATTCAGCTTATGTACACTGGAACCTTTTATCACATCTATAAAGTTTGCCTCCTCAGCCTTTCTAAGAACTGTTCAGGCGGGTGGGAGCCACTTCCTATGGAAATTCAAGTGCAAGGAACAATTCTTTTATGTATCTTTGCCTGATACAAACATACAAGTATGTATATGCTTTTATTAAAACAATAAAATAAAAGAAACCTTATCAAACCATTATATTTTACCCTTAATTTCCCCCTTAAGGAAAGAGAAAATGAACCAACTATGACAGACACTACTTCCAGCTCTTAATGGACTACTGAGGGTACTTTGGTAACCTGGTGATAACAACAGTAAAAAGACTATACCTCTTATAGAATACTAAATATTTTTAATGGTGCTTTATTTGCTTTTTAAAGCAAAATAAATATTTTATAACTTTCAGACTGACAGTACTGTAACTTAAAATCCTGTGTGTTAGTAATCTGAAGACCAGTAAAATGCAAACAATACTTTCTGAAATTCTTGTACCGTCATCTCTGGTTTAGAGGGAACACCCTCTCTCTGGGGTAGAAAAGTAATTTAGTCTAGGACACTAAGCAATTTTGGCTGCTCTTGAACAAATATCTCAAGTAAAACAAACTTTTATGAACTCCATGCTGTCCTTATTCCTATATACTGGAGGAACTTAATAACTCAAGTTATTCAGAAGTATTGGTTAAGCTGAATTAAAGGAACATTTTGTAAGTTGACATCATGTTTGCTACAGATGTGGTTAGATTACATTTTGGGAAAAATCAGTTTCAATAATCTGCCACCGTGTTGACATTCTTTTTCCTGGTGTGGTGTCCTGTTTACAGAGGGATGCACAACTGATCCACAAGAAAGCTGATCTATCGTACCTTTGAATTTATTCTTGACTGATAATAAGCAAAGAAATGCCAATGAGCTGTGTAGTGCTTAATTTTTGTATAATATAATTTGATCAGCTACAATACGAATATACTTTGCAGTGAATAGCTAAGATAGGCAGCTGAGCTACAGTTATCATTCAGTATTTTGTTTTGGTTTTTGGATTAATTATGCCACAAATGCAGAGTCAGTTTGGGTTCATGTTTTTATAGCTCAGATCTCAGTGCTGTATTAATGTGGTTATATCAATTACAAAACTAGCTTAAGTCTACAAACAGATTAGCTACTTTCATGCTGCATAGAGCTCTTACTAGTAAGCTCTGTCCAACAGGGTCCATGCAGAACTAACTTGAATGTCCCTACATCACTTTTCCTGGATGAGGAGCCCAGAAAATGTATGCAGAGGCAAGTCGCAACAGATATTAACAGTTTGGACTCAATGTCAACTGTGCCAAATCCACAGTAAATCTATCTGCAGTTGCTGTTACTTCTTCCTGCTCCATTTCCAAAAGGTCTTATTAGATGAGGTGTGGCAAACATGCAAGCACTGAAAGGCAGCACTGGGCTAGAGCTGGTAAACTCCAAGAGACCAGACTTGACTGCAGTGCCTTTTCTCTGCACTCCCCAAATGGCACAAGAGCGCTCAATAACTCGAGCTCAGCACTGAACCCATGCTGGCAGAGTCTGTTTGAACTGCATGGTGCCTGGCTCTCCAGGAAGCAAAGGCTCAGAGCACCACTGTACTGTGACAGATGCAGAGCTTTGCCGAGTCACAGCCAGCTGTGCAGAGCTACATCTTGGTCTTGGCGTTCTCTCTAAAATTATTTGTATTACCTTTCCACCATTCCCCTTCCCTCCTGTCCCTCTCCAGCCTCCCAGTCTCTCCAGTTTCTGGGGAATCCAGGCTCTTGTTACCTTGGACAACAAAGAAATGATGCTGCTTCAGTAGGAGGTAACTGACTGTCTATAGTAATGCAGCATAATAATAAAATCCCTGTATTTTTAGTATTGATTATTGTTAAAGGATTGACTTTAATTTTGCCTGATTTTTAGTTTTGTATCTTAGTCCAGAATGGTCTTTATGCTTCATATCAGTATTTCATTTATGTACTGCTTTAAAATTGCTGAACAGAAGATACAGGATTGCTTATAACATCTTTTAGGCAGGTTATATTATGGCAGGGCCTGCACTCTCATTTTTCTGGGATCTTACATCCCTTCAGATTACTTAACTGCTTAATGGTGTTCAGAATGAGAATTGCCTTGAGGAACATTTAAAATATGCAAGCTTTACTTTCCATTATTTTGTGTTGTTTTGTTAAGGAGTTTTAGATCCTCTGCTCCCATGTTGGAGCAAATGTAGTAGTCCTGTGGAATGGAATTTCAAAAAAATCAAAAGGAGTTAGACACCTTGTTTGGAGTGTGTCTGATGTGTTGGATTCACAACTGCATGTGCATCTACTCAGGAAGGGTCTGGGGGCAGGGGAAGGGCTTGGATCCCTCAACATCAGCTACCGATTCACAGCTGAGACCCCCATGTCATGTCAGCCCATCTCCATCGTTTGGATCAGCCCTGTACTTATTCCCCAGGAAGAAAGTAATCCATATTTAGAACAGGTGACTGGCGCCCTGGCGAGCTGAGTTCTCCTCCTGTGCCTGCCACACCACTCAGGTCACATATATACTGTATATACATACTCCTGCTCAGACAGTCTTTGTTCCTTATTTCCAGACTACTTAGAGGAGGTACTCATGGCTTCCAGTGCAGCACCTGGGATCTCTCACAACTCCAGCAAAAGACAACAGGGAAGATGTGTTTTGAATGTACAGAAAGAGGTACCCTGAAAGACATCAGTCTATAAGAAGTCTGGTTTGGGTACCCAAAATAAATTGACCTTCATAATTTTCTGCCTGTTAAACCTGAATAATTCTAATGGCACTTTTCCACACCATGGTCTCATGTATGTATGAGCAGTGTTCTTTTAGCTAAAGTAGCAAAGGTTTGTGGAGTCCTTGGATAGTATAGTATCTGCCAAAGAAACAACCTTTCATAAATGTTAAGTTTTAGGTGATCTGAGAGGTACCATCATTAAAGGAGATAAAACACTGAGTAATGAGACCAAAAAGATGTGCTGAAGGGATACTTAGACAATGATAATTGTCCTTTCTGGGCATGAGTGATGTCTGTTCAGATCGTAAATTATGTATTGTCATATGAAGACTGGTTTTTTATGAGAATATAAACCAAGATTTACCATTCAGGATTGGGTTTTTTGGTTTTAATGTGCTTTCATAGTAAAATATATGTATATATTAAATATAGATTAATATGTATACTTTCCAGATAACAAAACCTCCTATTTTGAAGCTCCTCTGAGGTTACAAAGTTGAGCACCAGAAGATAGCCTATAAATATATGTATATGCACATCTGGAAATTAATATGTAATATATATTTTAATTTTTATAATATATTGAATGTTTCAATGCACAATGATTTTTCTTCTCATGGGTACTATATTAGCACTCAAACTTGGTTACACTTTCTAAATGATCTGTGTATATATTGTTCCAAGATCCTCTGGAGTCAGTGGTTTTGATCAACTTTGCTAAGCAGGCTTCATTTTGAGAATCTTTTTAGAGAAATGATGATTGGATATGATGTCAGATGAAAACCTGGGAGAAAACAAGTCTGTTTGTGAGTTTTTTTAGAGCTATAAAGTCTTCCAGGAAGGTTGTTCTTTACTGAAAGGTTTAGTATTTTGATTTCTGAATAATCTTTAAAATTTTGTGACTTAATTCAGCTCAGCATAGTTGTAGTGCAATAGACATCAGTAGAACGGCATAGTGAAAGGCATTATTTAATTTTGAAGTGGTGTTTTCAAAGTCAGCATGATTATGCATATATATGCTGTAACATCAGCACACTATTAAATCTACAAATAAATGCCTCATCGCTTTTTACTGTGTGTTATGCCTCATCCACTGGTATATATCAGAGATACGATTGTCTTATTTGAGAATGATCTCTGTAATTGTTATTGACATGGCATTCCAACTTTACAAAAACCAAAACTAAGACTAACACACCAAACAGGTCATGAAGAAAAGTGACGAACCATTAACAGAGTTGGATATTAGATGAAAAATTGAGAAATGTTATAACCAAAGTAAGGTGAAAATTGCTAACTGGATGTGTAATTGATGTGCCAAAGTGTGTGAATTACTGCTCTTTTCCTCCATTTCATTCACAAAAAGGTCACAGTGCAGGAAGAATGGGACATTTTGATTATTTTTTTTGTTTTGCTGAAGAGCTGTTTTCATGGAAAACAACTGAATTTACAAATCTGAAGGCATACAGGCTTAAATGTGATCTAAATAAGAACTAAATGTAGATGGAAGAGGACATATAGCTGACCCTGGGTTAGTGTTATGAGCAGTCTGAGCACCCTGCTGGTGCAGCTGTTCTCACATTTTTTGTAGTTGTGGTCGATAAAAATTTTGAAGAAAAACAGCCATTTAGCTGAGAGAGGCTGTGGTGGGAGACTGAGAAAGTGATAGCAGACCAAACCATCACATAGTTAAAGGCACTTTTACACTCGTTACTCCCTAGCACATTGGGAAACATGGGAAGTAACTCAGTAATGCTTGTTCCAAAGTGTGCCAATGCAGACTGTCAGCATAGACCACTCTGGAGATCCACATCAGTGAGAGTTTACCCTAGGGGGTGACCAGGGAGCTGAAAAGGACAGGATGAACTCTTGGGCTAGAAATATTATCTTTGCAGCAAAAATCTTGGGTGGATTTGAGCATATAGGTTTGTCAAAGCCAGAGAAGAATGTCTTGACATAATCAAGAAGTGATATTTTGGGAACATGGGAGAGGCATTTGATTGAGGATGTATATGGGAAAGGCCATATATACGGCTGATGACATAAAGAAAGAGTATCCTGCCTATGAAGACATAAAAGGAAATTCATGGGTCCTGTCAGTGAAGGCCAGATGTTGAAGGTTTTAGAAAGATTGAAATGCATTTTGTGGAAGGGACTTTTGTGAGGCAAAGTCTCAAAATTTAGTTGTAGCCATACCCAGCTTGAGTTGATGGCCAGATGTTCATAGATAGATAACAAAGGTAGTATGAGTTTAATTTGGATAACAGGAATGCTACTTCTAAAAGGTTAAATAAAACGCAGGATGGCATGAGTATGTGAGTTGGGCTGTCTCCATGAAGTGTTGTGTATGTTTGCTTTTTCACTGATGTGAGTGACATCTAGTTTGTTTTTGATTGATCTGCTTGGAAGCCAGGTGGAGTTTGAGAGACATCTAATAAAAATGGATTCATCAGTACTTGTATAAGCTAAGAAGTATTTACACTGACTCAGAAAAAATTTCCACCTTGATGTTAGGAAGACTAGACAAGACCATTGGAGTATAACTGTCTCCTTGAAGAGTAGATGCTATTACAAAATAAATTCTGAATAACTTCTAATAAGATAGTTTGTTTTTAAACCATATGATATTTTCCGATTTCACTTTGCAATCATCTTCATTCAGAGTTGTGGGGCGTGGTACAGACAGTGAGATGTGGGTTAGTACTCACTGGAAGTTTGAAGGAAGAACAGAGCAAGTAAGTAGCAATCTGATTTACAAGTCATTTTGTGTTTTTATGGAGATAGCCAGTCCTGGTCAGAATGGGAAAATTGTCTGGTACTGACATTTATTCAACCCTTTGAAATGAAGTACAAAAGATTGCTGTTTTTTTTTCCGGACGATGTTAGTGTAAATGTTAGAGAAGAGTTGCTTGTCTATTTTCAGCAAAACTAATTTTCCAGATATGAGCTCTGTTGGCTTCAGTTATTGGAAGTGCATACCAGATAACCACAAAAAGCACAAGAATTCGGTGTTTTATAAGAAATCAGTTAGTACTCATTTAACTGCATTTGGTTTCGTTTAACTATATTTGAAAACTTTGAAGCTGAGGCTGATAGACCAGTACCAAACTTGGAATCTAGTTCATCTGTATTAAACATATATAAACTATATACAAACAATTGGGCTCACCTTTTTTTTTTTTTTCCCTTCCTCCCTCTCCCCCCCAGCCCCCAATAATGATGGCAAAATATCCAGTCCTGGCAAGAATGGGAAGATTACTTTGTTCCTTGTTACTTCTTGGCTATCCAGTTAATTTTCAACATCTAACCAAGTATGATATTCCACTGTAGCAAAGCAAATAACAGTCTCAGCTGCTTCATTGATGTTTTTTGTGTTCCTTACATTTAAACAGATTTTCAGTATAGTACCTTAGAAATAACTAGAGTTAATTTATGCATGTATCCTCATGTGACTGTTCAGAAAGTAATTGAAGTAGCTAAGGCCATGAATTGCTTTTATAGTCTCCGTTTGGTTTATAGGGGTCTGTTTAAAGCACTGGGCAGTGCCAGCCAGGATTCTGTCTGGACTCAGTAATTATGGGGAGGTTGGCTCTCTAAGGGAAGTAGTATAGAGACCATGTTGAAGACAATACAAACTGTGAGGAGGCAATATAATATGTCAATTTTATGTAAAGTGTTTTTTCATTTGTTGTGTCACTGTACTGTGATGTGATATAAAATTTAGTGGTGTCATCCAACATCCTAGAGGCTGGCGTTGGCATTGGTTATTGCAGGAGTCGGCCAGCTGCAGTCAGCTGCAGTAAGAAAGAGGAAAAGACTCATGGCTGTTTTGCATGTGGGCATTAAGGAGATAAATGCAGAGTCTGATTGACTGAGTGGCAGATACATTCTGGATCACTGCACTTTAGGAATATTATATTGTTCCAGTTTTAGTTTTCATCTGTTCCTCATTCCCTTGTCTTCTCAACATTTTTTGTATATGTAGATGACAAATATTGTCCAGAGAGGCTTTGGAAACATATCTCATCTTTGAACTCTTTGTTGAGTATGAGATGGTCATCTGAAGCTGAGTGTATTAAAGCTTTGAGAATATAGTGTTTAAAAAGGGTAGGTAGGAGGAATGTTGAAGAGGCAGAACTAAACCAGAAAATAGGATGCTTCGCTCAAATTAAAGATAGTGAAAACTTGAAACAGCAATAATGGCAATCATGGGAGAACCACTGTTTAGAAATGAACAACATAACATCAACCTGGATAACCATGAGCAGAAATTAAAATGTAGAAACTGCCTAAGATTTGGAACAAAAAAAGAACCTTTTTCCTTTTTTTATTTTTGAGTCTTGGTATATTATTGATGGGATAAAGCTAGAGAACAGACAGAAAACTGGTGGTTGCCAAGACAATTCTTGAGGAAAAAGGTAGACCTGAAGCAGAAATTCATTGTATGAGGGAAATAAAAGAGACAGACTTTCAACTCTTGATACAAATGTTTTTAAAAGCTTTTAAAAGCTTCTCAGAGCATTCTGGCACTCAGTGCAGGCCAGGGGTTGCCTATTTTGCATTATTTAAGCTATTTGTGTGTGTGTGTGTGTGTTGTGATTATTTACACTAATCTATAGGACAGAATTACTAGTCCCATTTGATCAATGTAGAGAAAAAGCAGAGAAAGAGAGAGACCAAGGCCAAAATTTTCAGAAGTTCCCAACTTTCATCAGAAAAGTTTTTGGTACTTTGCTGTTTTTGTGGATCTGTGGCACAGGGGGTCAGCTCATAGTCGATAAAGCGATCTGGGCTGGAATGAAGGAGTCAGTCTGCCTCTGCCATTTCAAGGCTGGTACCCTAACTATTAAGACCTCTTTTTGAGTTTTTGTTGTGCTGATCATAAATGCTTCCTATAAAAAAGTGTTGTAATTGGTGTGCCATAATTGTAGCCATCTGATTTGGCAATTTTATTCTAATTTTGCTAACATATATAGTAGAAATTTTCACCTAAAGAATTAATTCAAGAATATGTCCAGACATGAATACAGAAAAAATTCCAAAATGGTGAGAATCAGTTTTTCAAAAGCAGACTCTGTTGCACCAGAAACTGTCCACCTCAAATTAATTATTATTTTTTTACAAGACAGGTAATTTTGTTCATGATGAAACAGGTGGAACTACCTGACTTTTCAATAAAAAGTTGTATAATGTGGACAGCTTTTTTTTATTGCTTTGTGGAATAAAGAGCAACTTTGCCACATCTTTATTGTCTGTGCAAAACACATTGTTAAACTGTTAGATTAACACCTGCATCCACTTTAAATTCAGCATGGGCCCCTTTACAATAATGATGCCTTAATATTTTAAGTTTCCTAGGGCAATTTCTCCTGAGGTTTGATCATTATGGATAATGGTGATAATTACAAAATTTGTTACATTTGAAGCACTAAGTTATTGTACATAATGGTTATTAAAATGTCTTCTGTAGTATTCATGAATTGTAAGGATGAGTGACATAACACACCTAATAGTTATTTAGTTGCATTTCCTAAGAAGAGATGTAACCATTTGAAGAACTGCAAAATTCTAGTTTACTTTGTTCATAAAGTTTGTTTCCTAGAGCAACATAGCAGAATTACTACAGCTGTATTGATGCCGTACTACATACCAGTTAGTCTGTCTTTAATGAGGAGAGAAGGAAGGATTGAGGCAGTGTGACGAGACTTGCTGTGTAGCAGACACTATTGACTTCTGAGGCCTTTATCTAACACTTTTATCTTCATTCTCCAGCCCAAAGCCTGCATAGCCATCTCTGGTATGCAGTGTTTCAACCAGATATCCGAACTGCAAGCCTTCATCCAAACATTTTAGTGCAGAGCCAAAACCAGGTGGAATTAAATCAAATGCATACTTTAAATTAAAATGTACATTTCTGAAACTGTGCGGCACAGACTGTGGCAAGTGTACATACTTTACAATGGAGCATCTATAATAAAATATAACGTCTGTATGTCTGCACTGTGCAGAAGATAGTATTTTGTTTTCAGATGTGTGCATTTGGCTTTTCTAATGCAAGAAAACATCTTCTCAAGACAAATATGCTGCTGCTTGCATTTTGAAGAATACTCATTGAAGGCATAAAACTGTACAGAGAATGTTTTCCCAGCACAAACAAATTTCTCATTACATAACTTCTTTGGCTTAAAAAATCAAGAAAACTATTTGGTTCTATACTGGTATTTTGAACCTGCCAACTCTGACAGCTTCACATAATCATTTAACTGTTGTTTGGTAGTATTACAGCAAACCTCTCTGCTTAGTTTACTTTAACCTTGTCCTTCAGGTGAGATTCAAACAATGCCTCTCTTCAAAGGTGTATCTGTCAGAAGTTAATGTGAAAGTCAGATTGTCTATGCTCCAGTAGTAGTAAAATATATTTTTTTGCTACAAATGAGAAGTAGGTAAGTTCTGAGATTGTGAGTAAAGAGATCAAAAGGAAATGAGCATTTCAACCTCTTCTGGGTAGAGATTTGTGAGGTTTTGTTTTGTCAGTATAAAATATAAAAATATTACTGAAATCTGCATAAACTTTTAATAATTATTTGTAAGTGAATTCAAATATTTTTCTGCTGATTAATCTAAATATTTTAGTCTGTATTCTGAAGAATGCAGGTACTATCCTTTCATAATCAGAGCTTCATTGAAATACTTGTGTAATTAAAATTACAATGTGTACCATTGGGTGGGTGAAGGAGGGATGTTTTATCTTGTAACAAAATTTCCTTTTGTTGTATTTTTTTTCTTTTTTATTTGAAAGGTGCTATAAACAGGATTTTATTTGCAACTGTGTTATATATATTCATAAAAATATTCTAGGCATCCTGCTATAGATTTCAAATATGCTTCCTTATTTATATATATTTCACAACACTCTGAAGTGTGATTTACTTTCAGCTCTTTTGAACACTAAAGAAATGAGCATGCCAGTCATAAATCTCAATGTCATTGTTTTAACTTTTCCCATTTTTAGTTAACATATTTAAGTTCTTCTCCATGATTTTACTTCTAGATAATTTTATAAAACTGTTGGTCAGTATTGTCATCAGCACTGTTTAGCATCTCTGATATGTAAAACAATTAGAGATCAAGCCTTTAGACTTTACAATAAACACAGGGAGAAATCCTCATCAGCCAAAAGTTTTTTGTTTTGGTTTGGGGTTTTTTTTCAGTTTTAAAATGAACAGGCTCTTCCCACATGGGTGTGCCTCTAAATTCCTTACAAATTAAACACAGAGATATAAAAACAGTATGCAAACAATAGCAATAAAAGTGCATCTTACTTATCCCTCCTTGCTTTTTTACTCATGAGAATCCTTAAGTGTGGCCTTCAAATCTATGAGAAAGAAATGTGCTCAGATGCACAGCCTGCTTTCTGAAGTGACCTCAATTGATTACAGTTTTAACTGTAATCTTTTAACAATAGAACACTGGTTCCTAATCTTCCTTGAAGATGTCATCTGTGGTGGGAGCCTGATTAGAAACATATTTTATTTCAGTTTGTTCCCTCAGTTCTGAGGAAAAAATGTGAATTGCAATTCAACCTGCTTTTAGAACTTTTGATCTCTAAACACATGTAGCTTTTTCCCAAGCTCCAAACTGGTCCTTTAAAACCTGTTCCTCAGTTCCCATCCAGTGACTATGTTGCTTACCCTATAATTATGTTTTTACATAAAAGTAATTATCTCATAATCATGACAGAAATGAAAATAAGACTCAAAGCTCATCCATGGAATTGTTAATTAAATTTTGGAATATTTGTTTAATCTAACTGTAATTTCTCATTGCAGATGACATCAAAGATATGAATTTGGTTGTAGTATTTCCATGATATATATACATGTGTGTATTTGTGTGTAGGCATACCTACATGGCAAGTGAAGGTTTCCAGAGCTTGAATTACTGTTGTTTGGGTTTTTCCTTCTCAAATGTGATATGATCAGATCCTGTAATACTGAAGAACAGCAGCGAGAAACAGAAGCCTTAGAAAATGTTGTTGACCATGTAGCAGAATGAGCAAGATTGACTTTAGTACTGTGTCCACAATAATTTCCCAGGCTAGTATGTACATGGAGTTTTGGAAAACGGTTGTACAGTTGCCACTAGAATAAAATCACTCAAGATGCAGAATAGTCTCAAATATTATTCTGAACCCTTTGGATGATATACCACTAGCCACAGGATGCTGCAAGGATAAGGTGAATGTGCATTATATTATTGTGGTTTTTTAACAGAAAGTGCCTAGAGCTGACAAAGCAGATTGGTGTTTTTTAATGAAAGTGAATACAGTTAATCTGTGTATACTTTCATTGACAAGGTTCTGCACTTAGGAGTACAGCACAGATGGTATAAGCAATGAGTACTTATGTCTGACTGTAATTGATCCTATCAACAATGACATACCTTTAACTGGGTTGTATCACTTTACGTCACATATGGTTAATTAAGTAAGAAGGACCCAAGTACACTGAGGAGATTTTTATGTTTATACTTAGGAAAACAGTCTAGACAGGTGTTAATGTAAATGAAGTTAGTACTTGTCAAAGGTGAAATTCTCCATATGTAGCCCTGCTTCAGTCTTCAAATAAATATAGTTGGGCTATGTCTACATTAGCAAGTAATGAGGAGCAATAGGACCTGATCTGCAGAGTGAAACAGTTGGTGCTGAGGATCTCACCCACCATTGGGATCTGGAGGAAGCAGGGAGGTGGCTTCAGACAGGCTGTGTTCTGGTTCCACTGTGAATGCCCAGAAGAGACTGGAGGACGCTACTAGGCACAATCTTGGAGGGGCATCATTTGGTTTAGCTTCATTCCTTAACATTTAGTACCTTGCTGTGTATTTGAGGGAGCTACTCTTTTTTATCTGTAAAACAAAGCTTGCTCTTAATTTCCAACATCCTTCAGCCTCAATTACAAGAGATTTGCCTCCTTTGATAATCTCTCTTAGCATGCTTCCTGATTAACCATCACAGTCATTAATTGTCTTTTACTCTATGTAGATGTCTGCCCCATGATGGTGTAGTAAAGTATCACGTAGTTTGTATTAATTTTTTTTTTTTTTTTTTTTGCTTATGCATGTATTGGGATTTGCCTTTAGTTGGGGAGTCAGGCTCTTGTAGAAATACTGTTGGAAAATTACATGCCTTACATTCTTTCCTTTTATGGACTGTAGTTTCCATTGCAAAACACACTTTCCCAATATGAAAAACAATGTGACAGATCAGAACTTGATGATTTTAAAACTTCCTGCAATAGTTTTATCTTCAAGTCGATGAATGTGTTCTACATCAGAACCCAGTGGCCACCAGTGGATGTCCCAGAAGCCATTTTCAACCATTTTCTGAGATGCACCTGCAATAAATGCTCTTGGGGGTTAAACAACTGCTCGACTACATATTCCTCTTGGATGATGGTTCTTCCAGAACAAGTACTCCTACAAAGATTCTTTTCTTTTTTTAAAAAACGAAAATTATTCAGGCCCTTTCAGACTTCACATGCTACTGTTCTAGAACGAAGAAAGTTTCAAGCTACCCAGCCTTCCTCTTCCACAAGGTGGGGTTTTGTTTTCTTTTTTTTTTTTTTTTTTTTTCTGATGGACAGCTTTTTTTTTTTTTCCCAAATCTTGTTCCTGTCTCTCTTTATCCTTAGCCCAATTGTATATTCTGAAAGAGATTTGTTTCACTTCGTGTGATTCTTATCAGCTTCTCCCACTTGAAAACATTGCAGCTGCTTGAAAGCTTTAATTTGTCACTGCTGAAGCACATACTTCGTGGATGTCACGCCTAAACTTTCCCAACCATCCCAGGTGGCTGTGTAATTTCCACATTTTGATTAGCATCATCAGTTTTGGAAGCAGAAATGTTGATGCATCCTTAAGTTAACATCATCTTAGTTGTGATAACCATCAGCCTGCTGCCAACATTTGACTGGTCCAATATTTCTTTGAACGTTATCAACTTTATAAATTGATATGAAAAAGGTGTCATAAAAATTATTTTACTAACACCTTGAATTTAACAGTCTGCTTATTTATAAAGTGAAAACACACATAGTTCTTTGATATGGAACTGGTTAGGATTGTGTTCAGTTTTTAAATATATAATATCAGAAGCATTATAATTTAGGACACACAAGACTATTGTGTAACGTGGGATTTTGTGTATACTAGACAGCATCAAACAGTAACTGAATAAAAACCCCAAACTCCTCCCACACGGTAAGAAACTGACATTAAGTCATTATGATAATTAGTCTTGTAATGGAAGGTTTTTTCCCTAAGATAATTTATTTTAAAAATTAATTTCATGTGTTGAAAAGTAGTGGGATGTGTATTTCTCTTTATCTTAAAGACTAATTTAAACATCACAGAACATTGGTGTGTGATTTAAAAATAAAGTGAGCCAACAAATGGAATAGACACCTAAAGGCACATTTAGTCTTCTGCTTATTTTAGACTGCTTTAGATTTAACTCTCTTATTTTCATTTGTGCTTTTTGTGCTTAAAATTGATGCAAAAGTTATATTTTTCTATTTCTCTGTAAAAGTATCTGGCATTTTGTAAAATCTTGTTGTAATGTTGATTTGACATAATAAAAGAATAGCAAGTGTAGCAACCTAAAAAAATGGACTGAAGTAAATATACTAACAGCATTTGATGAGTTTAATAGGATATTTTGATATGATGTTCAGATTTTTTTCAGATAGCTTCTAATCAGTTCTTAATTGGACTACTCACTATAAAGAATGTACTAAAGTATCTTGCTAAATCAGAGTTTAAATTAAAAGGTTTGAGAAGCCTGTTGGTAAGTCATGACCTCTAAGTATTTCAAAACAACAACAACAGAAATCCTATATTCTAGAAAACACCTCCTTTATGTTGTGTTACTGTAGGGCAAATCCTGCTGTGCTTTGTTTCCATTCAATTAGTGTGTCTCTACTGTATGTTTCCAAACAACTTAAGCAGTGACATCAGCCAGTACCCTCAGTATAGTATAACATGATTTCTGAAGGAAAGCTTTTATGTATATACATAAGAGGTGGGAAAAAAAAAAAAATAAAAGAGAGAGAGGAAAAAAAGGAAAGAGAGAGAGAAAATTGATCTGGTATAATTTTTTATTCCCTGGGAAGTACTTTTTTTTTTTTTTTCCTCTCCTTAAAGATGACCGCTTTGTTTACAAATTCTTGGGAGTTATGATCTTCGGTACAAGAAATTAGTTTGTAGATAGAGCAACAAAGACACATGGGACAAGTTTCACATGTATATTAAAAGATCACTATTCTGTAAAATATTTTGTTGTTCATGAGTAGTAAATTTTGTCTCTGTGCACATTTTATCAGATAGCACAAAGAAACTAAGAGAATGCTACCAAATTTGAAACCAGACATTACTGACACCAACCATACTACAAGAATTCCTTCACAGTGCTTCTGAAGATACAGACGGTGAAATACACTGCAAAAGGACAGTCTGGAACAAGAGCAACAGCTTCTAAGTGAAAAGCTAAGTCTGGGGAGGTCATTAACAAGTAGAAGAAAAACAACAAGCATATTTGTCTATTAAGCATATATTATGATTTATTTGATGCAATTTGATACTTGTGTTTCTTTGGTTCAAGTTAGAAAGAAGAGAAATCTGGGAATTACATCAGTTTTTAAAAGAAAAAGTAAGTTGGATCAAGCAGTCTGGCTAATCTTAAGTACTCTTCCATGTATCTGTTAAAGATGTGATTGATCTGAAATTTACAAACTAATTAATTTTGCTTTGTCATATTTTCTGGGTTTGCCCATTCTGTTCCAGTAAAGATAGAAATATTTTCCTAGTATTGTATGTATGTGTTAATAAGTAGATAACTGATGGCAAAATATGGGAAGATTTTTATACACTCTCATGACATTGCATATGCAGTTCACTTTTATATATTTTTGTATAAAAAAATCTCCCAATTATTATTCAGGGATTCATATTGATCAAAGTGAGAATATTCTTTAAATAACAGATAAAGAAAATAAATAAGTAAACGGAAACAACATTAACAAGAAATATCTAAAGGACGTCTAACATTTATAGTGATTGTTCATCAGTTCTGTCTAGAAATGAGAGAACTGATTGCATGTGGAAATATAAACAAGTTGATTAAGTATGAAATATTAACTGCTTAGTAGGCCAGGAGAAAGGCAATATAAAGCTTCAAAGCTGAAATAGTATTTGCAAGCATCTTATCCTTATTCCACCAACAAATATTTTTTAAGGTCATTTTAATGTCAATTTAAATGGAAAAAAAAAAAACCAACCCAAAACAAAAACAAAAATCCCAAACTCAAAATCTGATTAGCAGTAACTGGTTAGGTTAAAATAAGATTTTCTCAGACTTTTAACAGGACATTTTATCATTTTTATGGAAGAAATTTTTGTAGAAATTGACACCTTAACTCTCAGGCTCCTCATTCATAAGCTTCTTCACCATTCTGGCATATCTTCACCTTGAGTCATTGCACCTTGCTTACATTTCCCACCTTGTTGCTGGATATACCTATCATGGCACCTTTTTTGCTCTGCCACTGCATTCGACTCTGCATAACTCCCTTCCATTAACAAGAATGCTACTTCTGTGCAGCAAGAACCTACAATCTCTTATTTTAAATACTTTTAAACTCACCTATTGTGCAGCCCCCACCAAAATGCACAATCTCCTTGCAAACACTGAACTGACATTTACTGCAGTGTTTGACAAGTCTTTGAGCTATTAATTCTAAATGGTCAGTTTTACAGCTTTGTGATTCACTGGGAATAAAATTAAATTGCACAAGGAAACTGAAGAGCCAAACAAACAAAATTCTTCTGTTTCTCAGTTTCACTGCTAAAATTTGAAATTATTTGGGTTTATTGGTCTTATATTCTGTGACTTAATGATTATAATCAGCTATTGAGCCTACTTGACTGCAGTCTACAGCTATGGTCCTCCATGTTCTTCATTACTAGGCTTTCCAGGACAACTTCAGAGTGTCTGCCTCATGCTGAAAGAGTACATATTCTGATGAGTTATAAACTGTCAACCCCTTTTTATAAGACTTAGGAATCCATCAAAACTGGTAATGCTGCTTTTATATTTTCCAAACAGTGAAATAACAAAGTTTGGCCTATAGCAATGAAAAAGGAGTTATATAGAAATGGATACTGAGGTAGATGCTCCTTAAGAAATAAGCAAACCCCTCCTCCGCCAGCTGCTGTCTAGTTTGAGAAGGAACTGGTTCATGGACTCTAGCAGAAAAAAAGGAGCACATGAATCATATACAGATGACTAGATCACTAAGGTTGCTTTTTTTTTGGTATGAAGAGAAGTAATTTCTGCTATAATGTTAGTGTTTCAATTATCTGTGATTCTTATTCTTTAAGTTTACTTGAAATAACTTTTTTTCAGGCTATCATAGACTACTGTCCTTTTATTTAAATATAAAAATGAAGGCTAATTTATTTCACTATCAAAATGAAGACTAATATAATGCAGTAGTCAGTGTAGGAAAGAACACAGTAATGCTACATTTGGAAATTGAATTTACAGTTGTTTCTTTTTATCCAGTTCTCTTCCTTCCTATTCACTCCCCAGTCCCAGTTATAGTAAACTGTTTATAAAATAAAACAGTTAGTGTTTATGGCTTAAATATAAATTTGAGTGAGCTACAGCATCAATAAAAGTTTAGAAATTCACACTTAAATATATTAGGGTTTACATAAAACCTGAAAAATATCTTTTCAAGATACTATTGGAGGAATGGCCCCAGAAGTCTTTGGTATTGTTATCTTTATATCGTTGAATCCTGTTTGATAAAACCATCAGAGAACTCTTTTTTTTTTTTAATGCTGATTCTTTTCATGCAGTGGTTTAGGTGGAGGAAGGGCAGGAAATCCTTTTTTAATTTTAAGTTTTCTGGAAATTCCTAAGACATTTACCCAATTTTAAAACTTGAGTACAAATGAACCATTGAGATAGCTCCATATGAATTTTGTGGCTCACGAAAGTAATGAGAAGTGTAACCTTATTTTTAGAACTAAAACATTACTTCTGTTTGTGACTCTGCATTTAGTGGACTTTCTGTTTCAGCTTCCATTATAAAACGTATTTGCAGACATTTAAGAACTTGACTGAAAAAATTTGCTTTGCGTGAAAAACTAACATTAAATCTCTAGTGCTCGGAATGATGTTGCCTTTTCCCCCCCAGTGTGGACATTAATTCTGTATTAGCTCAGGACGTTATTTAGTGTTCCTATAACTCAAAAAGATATTTATGAACATTGATTTTTTTGTTTGTTTTACCACTTGAAGGATTTCTTCCTGTTTCACTCAGTATGTTGAATAATTATCAGTGGCAATGGACATTTCAGTCATAAATCAAGAGAATGACAGATTTTAGTCTTAAGGAATTGCCTAACTGTTAAAACACCGGAGTAACAGAGTTGTCTTTTCTTCACTAGATACATATTTGGTACTGCAAACAAATGTTTTCTAGAGATCCAAGGGTAGAATAAGATCCTCACAGAGCTGTCTTTGCAGTTGCATTATTGCCATATGTTATTGACCAATGGTCTTAATATGCTTAGCCCTCATTACAGTTGCGGATGATCTGTTTTTTTAAACCAGTGTAAAAATGCCCAAAGTTATGTTTGATCGTATTTGGACATCTTGGGAGGCAAAGGCAGATAGTAACTTGTTCACTTACAACACAGGAATCTAGTCCATTTAATTGTTCAGCTCAAACAGTTGGGATTTGCTCTCCAGGCTGCAAACAGATGAGTAAATCAGGAGAGGAAGAGAAAGGCAGCTTTTTAACTTGACCTGTATCCTTCCATGAACTACTTTCCCTCTTCTCCTAAGTTTATTTGGTTGTGCTTGGTGACCAAAGAATGTGGAGCATCCTGCTGGCAGGAAATATAAACCAGTCTCAAAGCTATCTGCTCTAATATCACAGAAATGATATTGTGCTGGTAACAGTAGAGTCATATATTTTTATTAAATCACTGCACAAGAACTCTTTCTTAATAAATCCTCCTGGAATTGTTTTACTTTGTTTCTTCCCAGAGAAATTAACCATGAGTTTCTGTTGGAGAGTTACATGCTAGAATGAATATCAAATTCATAACAGATATTAAAATATTTCATATATTGATTTTAAAGGAATAACCTTTATAGCAACATTTTTGAAGTTTAAAATTCATTATTGTTATAGGTTTACTTATTGATTTAGTTGCTGACCTTCAAAATATCATTAAAAAGAGTTCTATTTGGAGGGTAATATTCTGCAGTAATCAAGGTGTCATTTGGGTTGGCTTTTTAGGGTTGTTGAAGGTTTTTTTAAAAAAGTTTTAACTTCAGAGTCTAATCTTCTTATACATGACACTGCCATCAAGTGGCTATTGAGTAAAACCTCTGTGTTATCCATCTTTAATTTAAATATTAGTCTTGGTTTTAGTTAACGGCTTGATTTGGAAGGAGGAAATATCCTATACTTGCTAACTGAAAAATTCAGTTTACTGCTCTCTGGACCAGATTTGTAGAGGTAGATGCTGAACGAGGCTTTGAAAGTTGCTTTAAAAGAATGGGATGTCAGTGACAGCAAATTTTGTTGGCATTGGTTTTTACATCAGCTTCAAAAGGTGTTAGAAACCTCTCTGGTCACCTTGTGTAATATTGAGTGCCCACTTGCATTTTCAGGCACCTTAATATGCAGGTAGATCTTCCCTTTTAATGTCTCATTTTAATCCATTCTACCAGAAGTCTACAATACAGATGTAGTCTATAGACTTGGAAAAGGATTTTAAGTTGCTGAATTTAAGAGGCCAGAATTAACATAGATCCTAAACATTTCTGTCAAATCAAGAAGCTGATGAATAAATGAAACAATATATTTATGACAGCCCCAAAATTTTGTCTATTAAAGTAGACAAAACATTAAGATTTTCAGGTTTGGGGGAGTTAATGCCAACACCCCAGCGCCAAATGACCATTTGCAGTTCCTCACAACCCAAATATTGGCATTCATCTACAACTCTCAGTTCACTTCCAGCAGTATGGGGCTGTTAACCAATTTTAGGCAAATAATGATAAACATCCCCATTCTCCTGAAGATCATTTGCCTTCTTTCACCCTCTAGAAATGATAATAGAAAATCATGTGCACATTTGCATTTGTATTTACTGTGTTTGAATTAAAGCTGCAAACAGCCCTGATTCACTAATAACTGATGAAAGTGTCTCATTATTGAGCTACAAAACCTTCAACAAATTAATGGAAATTGCAAATCACCTTGAAAATTGTAGGCTTTTTAGTCCTATATTGAGTGCTGAGAAAACTGCATAAATAGATTTGTTGCTTAACTCTTTCTTTTGAAAAAATAGCTTTCTTATTACATTTTACAAAAAGCATGGCTTACTAATTAAGGCATGGCTAAGCAACACCTTCATTTTTTTGCTGTGTTTTGTTTTCTGTACATGAACATTAAACAGTATGTTACTATTTCTGTTTCCTTCCCTTTTATATAATATTTAGAACCATAGACTTGCCTCTGATGGCAAGCAAATATTTTGGGCATTTTTCTCTCATGCACCAAATTACAGTAAAAGATTTAGCATGTGCTGGTTCTTTTCTGTAGTGAGATAATGAATTTTTAATTATATACATCTGTGATGTTTTCCTCCAAAATTACAGCTTAATTAGAAGAAAATATTTCACGAAAAGGAAAAAAAAAAACCACACCATGTATTAGCTTGTTCACTATTGGTTTTTACTGTTTCTGTATAAGTCTGAATCCAAAACTAGTGCATGTCACTTATCATGAAAAAAGATGTTTGAGAGCTGACCTCCAGCTGGTATAAAATTTCGTAGCCTCATTGTCATGGAAATCCACTCTAGAAGAGTATCAGATGCATTTCTCTAAAAGGTAGAGTGATTTCTACAAAGTGCTAGATTCTCTTATATTCCACAATTCCACATTACAGCTGAATCTCTGAGGTAAACCTGATTGATTTAAAGGAACATATTTCAGCTTAACATAGATTCAAAATAAAAATCAATAGTTTGTAATTTTGTCCATTTTGCTAATGCTTGAGTCATTATTAAGCTTGTGATGAGTAATTTATTATAGTTTTCTGCATTCAACAGATTTAAAAAAAAAAAAAATTATAAGGCACAGCAGACAATCTTTTTACACATAAAGCTTCATATGGCATTTGTGCTAGTGCAGTGGAACTACAGAGGAACAGAATTTTCACTCAAAGACTTTTTTCTGCTCTATTTGAAGTCATTTTGCTTATAGGAATACTAAAAGCATTTATGGGCTGGCACACCCTCTAGGTGTTATTGCTAAGAGAAATTCCAAAATGTAATGAAATGACACAACTGCTGCTATGAGTTGGCAGGTGCCTTTTACTAGAAAAGCTTTTCTATGATTTTTCCAAAGTGGTTTCTTTCAGTGCTGAATAACCTGTGAGATGTTCATCATTAGTTCTGTCCAGCAGTGGAACTTGTAGTGAAGAATTTAAGTTCCTGTTTGCCCTGCCCCATGGTTACAGGCTTGATGAGTGAGGAAAAAAAAAAAAAAAAAGTCCCTTTCATTTTCTCTTCCTCTTTTTATTCCTTCTAATCCACCAACTTCTGTTTTTCCTTTCATATTTCCTTGGTATTATTATTAATGTATCCACAATTCTTGGTCATCATTTTCATTCCACTCCACCACTATGATTTAGGTCTTTTTACCAACCAGCACTGTATTGACAATTGCTAGCCTTTCATACCAAATGATGAAACATCAAGTATTACTCCATTTAATTTCAGGTTCTTCACCTCCAGACTATGCAGACTCATATAATCATCCCTCCCCCCCCAGCTTTGAAGACAGTAATATTCTTCTGTTTGAAGCCCACAAAACAGTTTTGTTTCCTTCAGTTTCTTTGTCCTCTCTCCTGACTGTGTGTGTCAGTTGAGCAGTGGATGCTTAATGCTTTCAAAATACTATTTAACTGAAGAAAATGAGTGGGCTCGCTATCCAGGTCTTTGCATGGATTTGTCAGTTTTGAAGTAGTGTTTGTTAAATATGATAAACATATGTAGAAATCACATGCGCCTGGAGGTACCATAATTTTCAGCAACAAGTTGAGTGCAGGTGAATTCAAACTGATCATAGTCTGCTGTCTGTCTTCTTTCTCAGTTTTTTTTAGAGAACACAATGTTTGAGAAAGTTTGGGAATATACTGAAGTATTTTGAACCCATTCCTCAAATGTCTACTGCTTAAATATTGTTTTGTAGTGATAATTTCATTCCAAGATTCTACATTACAAATATACACAGAATAATCAACAAAAACTATATATTTGATTGTTCATGATACTTGATTACTCATGAGACTAAGGTAATAAGCATGTGTTCACCATCAGTACTTGAATACAGGTCTCTAATACTAATGAAAACTATATGTATTAAGCAGATGTGACACACCATACTCCAGACTTGAAAACGGCTTCTGCTTTGCAAGGCCTTCTCCATAAGTGAATTCCAGTTTTCTGGGTTTCATGTTGGAATGGTTATTTAACTTCATATAGTGTAAATGTAAAGCAACTTGTGATGATGTGACTGACTGAAAATTACTTTTCATAGCTGCTACTTTTTCACCTGTGATGCAGAAGTTGCCTCAGATTAAACTTGAAACTTCTCCAGTGACAGTAAAGTGCTGTCAAAAATAACTAATAAAATGCAGCTGGCAGTGGAATAAAAGCTAGTTTTAGACATAAGAAGGCATTTTATCAGAAAGGTAGTCTCTATTCAGAGGTTAATCTTTGTATGAGTAACTGAAAGGTATTGAATAGGCCTAATTCAGTCTATGCAAGATAATTGTATTTCATGAAACTTTCACTTGACAGTTAAGTGTCAGTCATGAAAATGTAAACATCAAAATAGTATGACAAAACTTATTAAGTACATTTTCTAACATAGTATTTATTGATGAAAAAAACCTATCAAATATGTTGCTTTCCTCCACTTTGTGTTCCTGGAAAATCTACTCTGCTATATCACAGACCCCTAACCAAAACCATGTCATGTTATGATATTTACCTCATGTAGTCAAGAGGCTGTAGCTGATGGTATTTTCTCTTGGGCCTTCACAGATGTGGAATAACAGAAGATAATTACTAAACTTCTTTGTTTAGGTAGTTGTTTGATTGTCCAAGAATAAAGGATCCTAAAGGTGTTCCTTTTGTGTCTTGTATTGGGTTTAAAAGGAGAAAACTCTCAACAGCCAGTTTTGTGTGAGGAATACAATAATAGTATTGTATATGTTATTTCAGTTGCATGCTATGCTTCATCTACAGGCAACTTACAGGTGGATTTATAATATGCAAATAAAGGCTTTCATTTCCAAATCTTCTTGTGTGATAGTTTGGAAACTCATCTATTTTGGTGTAGGATGCACAAAGGTCTGAAGAATTTCTCCCCTATTGCCAGGTTTAGTTTTGGTTGTGTCTAAGTGCATAGCAGTGCAAATGGCTGCTGAGAAGAATTTTGAAATCATCAATGTATGCAAAGCCCACCTGCCTCATTTTTCCTCTTCAGAGCTTTGAACAGAACCCAAGGCACAGATTTTTAGTGTCCTGGTGTAGCTGGTAGGCTCTTCTGCTTGACATTAGTAGTCAATACCATCATGATTCCTAAATGAGGCGATTTCAACTGTAAGTCATTAAAAGGTTGGTAAACAGACTATCCCCCAGACAAGAGTAATGCATGCATCTGTGCTGTGTCAGCTGTACTTAAACAGGTGAGACGGAAAAAACAGAAAGTCGTAACTTCTCTCCATTTTGGTTGTATAGGGTCCTTGTTCTTGAAGAGAAATTTTTGTCTGAAAAGTTTATATTAAAAAGTGAAAATATTTAAAGAGTCAACACAGCGCTGACTTAAAGGCATATGCATTGGCAGAGTGATTGGTTATTTAAACCTTGCAGTGAAACAGGTAGTTTAAAACTCTAGACATTAGTGCTTAGGAGTATCTTTGTGAAGCATGCAGCGAAAAACTGAATCTGATGCCCTGTCTCTTCAATTTACATGAAAAGAGCACTTAAACCAACCACAAATTTATTCTGGATATGCAATAGAGACTTGTTTATTATTTATTTCTACGGTAGATGAACATTACAGGCAATCAGAAATTGTAGTTCAGTTTACATTAATTTACAATGAAATGGTTTCTTTCACCATTGCTGCAAAGGTGGATCTCAAACCATTTAGCAAAAATTAATAGTGTTCATATTAATATATTATTAATTACTTAAAAATTAATAGGGATATTATCTGCCATGCTTTTAGATAAACTAGGATATAGAGGACCAAAGGCTTGACTGTGCAAGTCCTTTCACATGCCTTTTGAGCTCTGTGAATTTATATCAGCTGAAATCTGGGACAGAGGAGGTTAAGTTAAATAGCCAAGGTTACTCACTGAGCTCGGAGCAGGGTCAGAAATAAACACCAAGCATCCTGATTTCTAGTCACCTTGAACTCCTGTATCACATTTCTTCCTAGACTTGCTAGCATTTTGATAGGATGCAATACTGTAAATAGGATTTGTTTGCTGTCCATCTCATTTTTATATTTAGTGCTAAGTATGAAACAGTTGTTAATGCTTGCTTAATGTTTGGAGAGATGAATTACAAACAATCTTCTTCATTTTTTTCATTGTATTGTTTTTTTCTTTCCTTATTCTCTTTAACCTCTTATTAAAGAAAATAATGGAAAGTAAATCCATAGAAGATATTTTCCCACAGAGGACAAACGGGACTATGTCTCTATTTTTCAGTAATCAAAACTACAAAAGAGATTATGGTGGTGAGAGAAGAGAGCTAACCTTGTGTGTGAGTTCAGGGAAGGGGTCTTACGTACCAAGGCTGCATTTGACTGACAAAATAGTAGGATGATGTTTGAGGCAAGAACTAACTTTTTGTTTGGCAACACAGTAGGATCCACTTCCTTGATGGATTCTCAGCACTACTTAGTATAATAACATGATAATTGGTCCCAAAGATGGAATGAGTAAGATTGGATGGTGGTCTTTGGGGGCCCAGTTGTGTTATATCTAATCTAATTATGTCTGATACTGACTTTTTAATACATATGGTAGCTATTTCCTTGGCTTGGAAGTAAGGCGTGTATGCAAGCTTGATGTTTGCTTCATCTCTGTTCTAAAAGCACACAAATTTATTCTTAGGAGAAACCCCAGCTATATCTGTCTCATGTCATGCCGTATTCTAATTCAAAACTAAAACTGATTTGTTCCAGAAGATGTCTTGAAACATAAATATGTTGTGGCTTGTGGAAATGTGGGAGGTGTGATGGAAAGAGCAAATGTCTATAGATTGTACTTCAAAAAAACACTGCAACTTGCTACAGAAAAGACATAGTAAGTTATTGTTGCCTTGGAGCAACAATCCACAGCAGGCATTCACCCCCTTGCATGGGACAATATAAACATTTTAGTGGATTTATGAGTATAAAGGAGCATCTGGAGATGATGAGATTGTGTAAGACTAATTTTAGAGTCTGAATTAAAGTAATTGCATAGCTACAAAAGTCACTGCCATGTTCTATGCTGTTGTTTAAAAGATTTCTGGGGACTATGGCAATACCAAATTTTCCCAAGCAAATGCAACAGAAAAGTGTAACACACTACTGTTGGTAGTGGTGTGGTAGGCACTGGCTTAGTCAGAGGGTTATGAAAATCCTTCATGAAAGATATTTATGCAATCAAGTTTCTGAGGCAAGTTGCTTCTCAGCTGTTAGCATCTGGGTTCTATTTCACCATGAATAGGTGACTGTCTCTTGAATTTATTTATGTTTCTCACTTTTTAATAGAAAGTCTAGCATGTATTCCTGGCTGGGGAGAGGGCAGGGGGAGTTGGTTTGTTTAGGGCTCTTTTCTTTTCTTTTCTTTTCTTTTCTTTTCTTTTCTTTTCTTTTCTTTTCTTTTCTTTTCTTTTCTTTTCTTTTCTTTTCTTTTCTTTTCTTTTCTTTTCTTTTCTTTTCTTTTCTTTTCTTTTCTTTTCTTTTCTTTTCTTTTCTTTTCTTTTCTTTTCTTTTCTTCCCTTTTCTTTTCTTCCCTTTTCTTTTCTTCCCTTTTCTTTTCTTCCCTTTTCTTCCCTTTTCTTCCCTTTTCTTCCCTTTTCTTCCCTTTTCTTCCCTTTTCTTCCCTTTTCTTCCCTTTTCTTCCCTTTTCTTCCCTTTTCTTCCCTTTTCTTCCCTTTTCTTCCCTTTTCTTCCCTTCCCTTCCCTTCCCTTCCCTTCCCTTCCCTTCCCTTCCCTTCCCTTCCCTTCCCTTCCCTTCCCTTCCCTTCCCTTCCCTTCCCTTCCCTTCCCTTCCCTTCCCTTCCCTTCCCTTCCCTTCCCTTCCCTTCCCTTCCCTTCCCTTCCCTTCCCTTCCCTTCCCTTCCCTTCCCTTCCCTCCCCTTCCCTCCCCTTCCCTCCTCTTCCCTCCCCTTCCCTCCTCTTCCCTCCCCTTCCCTTCGCTCCCCTTCCCCAATAAGCATATTAATAATTAAACATATTAATAAAATTAGTGATGTGTTGTGTACTAATGGACTAGGTAGGGTAATAAACTTCTTGGAAATCTAGCTTTCTCTCCTGAAGTATCTGACATACTGAAATGCAAATTTAGGTTTTTGTTTGTTTGTTCCCCCCCCCCCAGTGATTCTTAGGGGTGAAAAGTTTCCAGCCTAGCAGAGATTGTTACTGAAAGTTCAGACAGTAGAAGGCTCAATAGGTGAACAAATGTGCAGCTTTGTTAGAGCTCAGACTCTCCAATGCCAGAGTGGCATATATGACTTGCAATGTTATGTCATAATTTTGGCCATTGTCTCTTCCAGAAGTGCACAAGTGGAACCTGAAAGTTATTCATCACCCCACAGTGCTAGCTGCACAGTGGTCTATATGCATCATTTTCTGGGACCCTCTGGCAATATGCTTATGGCTTGGGGATGAAAAGGATGGAATCCTGATTCCTTTGAAACCAATTAGAGCTTTACAGTTGACTTGAAGTGAGGAATCATTTGGTCATAAAACACTGGCCAAAATTATGGTACTAAACAGAAGAAATGAGGGCAAAAAGAAGTCACTCTAGCTGAATACTTGAAACTAAAAAGCAGAAAAAACAAACCAACCCTTTGGATGATATATCCAAAATGCTTTCTACTGGCTCCCCAGCAAAAGACAGGTAGTTCATGACTAGTGAAGCCTACTTTACTATGGATTTATTTCTTGAGGTTAAATGAACTCTCATATTTGAAACAGTGTGTAGGTCTGATGGAAGTTTTACTTTTGAAGCAATGAAGCGGTTAAAAGGTCTTTTTCTTCTCCATATTTGTTCATGGGGATGCTGACAAAACTTCTCTCCTCTATTCATTTGACCTCTGTTTGGTATGGGATAAGATCTCAAAGCCACAGTTTCTCAAAAATACACCTGAAACCTCTGATCTTAAATTTGATCAATATTGGCCAATGATTTGAAGAGATTTTAGATGGCATAGATGCACACAGTGTAATCAAATATACAGTCATCTCCCTAACATCAAAATCAAGGTAAAAAGAATGACTGTGTTATTTCTAACCAAGAATACTTTTAGGAGCAACCAGAGATTTTCTACAACAGGAACTTCAAATGTGCTTAGCTGTACTTATACTTCATTTATAAGATAATAGGAATTCTAAACAGTTTTCTACAAGGAAAGAGTTTTGTATTTGTCAGCAAAGATCTACTAGTTACCTATTCCAGTGCTTCCCTATGTTTTTTCATGCATTGCTCAAGGCTGACAAAAGTTAGTTTAAAAGCGAAAGAAATGCCAGCTACCACCTCCCTCTCCGGCAGCTACCCTGGAGCAATTATGACAAGGGTATTTAACTTACAAATGAAAATTACACTAAGAGGACCTACCCTCACAAACCAAAACAGGAATAAATTTTCAATTAGCTTTCCAAGAAGGAGAAGGTGCATGAGTTTTTTGCTAATTATACTGTATTTGAATAAAAAGCCTTTGTGTTCCACCTTTAAGTGTGTAGTCTTGTCTTTTCTATGTCAATGTTTTAAGTGCCTATCCACCACGGTTTATCCGCATCCTGATCTTGTCCTGTCTTGGTTAAGTTCCTTGCTGGCTTCACTGAGAACAACATCATTCTCTTCCTGTCATTCTGAAACTTTGTTACTAAATTCTTTGTTGATTTGGCCATATTGCCTTCTTTTCTGCCTCAAGGAGCTGGCAAAGCTTCACTCCAACCTATATTTTGTTTCTTATCTTGTACTTCTGTTCTTTTCCAGCCATGCTAAGTTCAGTGCTGTTAATGTCTTTCTAGATCTATTGCGGCAGTATTGCCTTTCTTGTCTGGTGCAATGCGAGGTCTGAATTCCTGGGGTACACACTCTCCTTGCTGAGGAGCTGCAGTTTCTTTAGGGGGCCTGCAAATTTATCTCCTGATAAATACTTGCTGTGCTCCTTAGAGAGAGAAGAGAGAAACTGTAAAAACTGTTGGCTTCATCTCACCTGTCTGCCATTTTAAGATTTTAGACTTCTCAGGTGTAGGTAACTGCCTTTCTTGTAACTTCCTCGTTGGTGTAAATGTCATTGCACATTCTTTCTTGGCATTTCAGACATAATGCAGGTCTCCTCTTCCATTTCAGTTCTTATGTTAGAGAGGAACATTGGGCATTTTTGTGCTAACCATTACTCATTTAATTTGTAATTCTTATTCATTTTATGGTGGATTATTACTTAAGATATTTTCCAGGATCTTTTCTTAAACTGTTAATATACTTGAGGACCAGTGAGAGGGGCAGGTAGTTAGTGAGATTTGAGCTTGTACAATATCAATGACTTCCACTGGTTTCTAGTAGCAGTCTGTTGAACATCTCATGGAAATCAGTCAGTACACAACAGCCTAAGACAGAGCAACAGGCTTAACTTTCATGGTTTAGATTGGTTTTGTTTTGTTTTGTTTTCCATTTCTGTTTTGGGGTTTTTTCCCCATTATCTCTGTTGAGTATAAATACTTAATTTGAGCTGTGCTTACTGAAGGAATTTAGATGTCAGAAGCCAGACCTTCCCCTTGTCCTTTACTCTGTATCAAGATAAGTCACAGACTTTTAAAGGGTTGGATACCTTTATACCTTTTGATTTTAGATGGCAGTATTCTCCTGATTTTTTTACTGAACAAGGTAATTATCATGACATGGAGTTTTTGGGAATAGCCAGCAACCCTCCGTGGCAGGGTGAGAGGAAAGAAAGTTTTGGTTTAAGTACTGTGGCTGAGTTTTTAGGTTCAAATGCTGCAAAACTGTCAGTGCTGTGTTGCACTATGCTGCACGCCCAGTACATCAGAAGCCTCCACTGGATTTTAACACATGTATGTGCTTTGTTTCTGTTGCTGTAACTGTTTGACTTTTTTTGAATTAGAAAAGACATGCCAACCTCCATGCCATATGCCTATTACTAATAATGCTTTAATTTTTTCAGTCTCAGATACTTTCATATGTAAATTGGCTATCGAGTTCCACCCTCAGTTTTAACCTCTAATAACTTCATTGCTTGCAGTGCAATTTGCACTGGTGTAGTTTAGATCAGAATCTGGATGCACATGTAAATGTTTGCATGTATGTACAGATGTAATGCCTGCTTTTTTACATATATATATATATATATATATACAAACACACTTGCTTTTTACAGTTAAAAATTAGTGAGAGGGAGAATTTATTGATTATTTTTATGCTGAACAATTTTAGAGCAGCTGGCAAGAGGAAAATAAATAATTACAGGTTGTAGATGTTTTTTTGAGTCCTGCATGAACACGCACACCTTTAGAATGTATTCTGGTTCTTGTCAGTCCCAAGCAGTAACTTCTCTCCTTTCACCTGACTTCCAATGCTGAATTTTCTGCAAGCCTCGAATCTCATTTTTATTTTGCTTTTGGGAAGATGGAGGCAGAGGTGTTTAAAAAAATAAAGGGGGGGAAAGAAGAAAGCAACCCCCAAAACAGCAGCCCCCCAGCCCCCGCTTCTATACCACCAGTCCAAACATGGAACATATTTTAGCAGAAGCGCCCCAGCTCTATCATATGTGCTGTGCAGAGTCATCATGGCCATGGTGCATAGCTGAGAGCCGGAAAGCAAACAGCTGCTGTAGCCTGATTTGAGTTAAAATAGTGTCAGTGTTTAGTCTGGCGCAGTGCTTCAGGAGAGATTGGCAGCTGGGTCAAACAAAGTCATTCCATTGGCTCCCTTCCCAGTAAGCTTCTGCTAGTATTTAGGTACTAGTGCAGCCTAGGCCCCTTTTCTCAGGGATAGCCTAACATCTGACCGCACCCTCTTTGCTTTTTAAAAAATGCCTTTTCACTCTTTAAGATAAATCCTCTATTATACAATCTGCCACTAATTGTGTATTAAGACTGTTTTTCTCTCGAAAGCTGACGCATCCTGCTCTCAACGTGGTGTAGAAAGCAGGCTGTTACAGTACTGGATTAATAAAAGGGGCCTTTATGGTTTGTGAAAGAATATCTCTGTGCTTAGGCAGGAAACTTTTTGATCCACAGAAAAGCCAGACGACATCTAGGTAAGGCCATGTATCAAATCTGCTTTTATGGGATAGTGGTGCAGTGAGCGCTGTTAATTGCGATTGCTTAATGTTTGCATGCCCGTTTTGATAAGCTTTTTAGAAAGTTTAGGAAATAGCTGCTCCCGCGTATCGAGCTCTTTCTCTCCTCCCCACTCCTCCTCACTCCTCCTATGCCTTTAATGCTTGCAAAACCTTGTAATGATCTGCTTAGTTTTCGCTGAAATACACGCGGGCGCTTTGCTTCTTTTTGGAGAAGGGTTTCTTGCAGAGGCGCACGGCAGAAAGTTCTGCTGTTGGACCCAAACGCTGTTAAAAGTGGAGTGGCGGGGGAGAATTTACAGGGGAAGCTTTCAACTGTTACAGACTGCCTGTGCAATCATTTAAAAGTAGTTGAAAACTGCTTTGAACTAACAAGGGTTTAATTACGGAAAAGTTTAATGTGGCGATGGAAGGAATATTAAGTAAGTTGTCTTTGTCTCATACTTTTTAATTTTAGTTGTTGCTTTAGCCTGTTGGGTCACATTTTTTGTCAGCGCTGAAGGCTGCCATGAATTGGTAATGAGGGCCCCTTTTGCACATGATTTTGGCACTTGGCCAAAATCAACTTCCCAGCGGCAAGCTTTCTCTAAAAGAACCTGAAGCATTTTTTTGTGATTAGGAATCATGTCTAAAAGCTGCCACAACCAGTTGTGTAGGCATGTCAAAATGACTTTATACAGTATATCTGAAGCATTTGGAGGGAGGGGGGGTGTCTGTTTTTTTCTCGTGTACCAAATTGTTGCTATTATCATTCTAAATTTCCGCAGTTTACGCACCTCCAAAAACCAGGCTATAGGGAGCTAAGGCATAATGAGGATCGTTGGTACCTTTGTATTTTTCAACATGCCAAAGCAGCCCTAATTGTCACATTTAAGCAGGATACAGTATTAGGGATTTCTTAAAACACTTGTGGATGTAAAGCAGATGAATCTTTAAACTTTTAATCTCAATAAATTATGCCCAGTGAACAGTAAGTAATGACATTTTTGAGAAGTTTCTTTGTTTGAATTGTGCGAGTGAAGCTTTTTGATATAACTATTTAAAAAATACATGCCTAGATCCACTGGGGGGAAATTTGCAAGGAAAATATCGGATGTGCCTATGGACTTATCCCGATTCCTTGAAATCTGGGTATGGGTCTGATCTGTGAGACAGAGAGCAGGAGCTGGGTTGTCCTTTGTTATTAAAAGGGGAAAGGGAGTTAGTCTAAACATTAATAAGGAGCTGTGAAAGTTCACATTTCAAGTGTGCTCAGAGTTTTGAAACTTGTGGAGATCATCAGTGCAATAAATGGGTGATTATTCCTTGCTGATATTATATAAACAAATCTGGCACTGTAAGTGAATACATTATTATTGTACACTTGAACGTTTTGTGAATTTGATCCGTATTTAACAAAGCAACCCAGCAATTGGAAATTAAGGACCTCCTATTACATGCTGTGTATACGCTACCCCAGTGTCTTTTCCACGTGCATTCAATGTAAAGACAAAATCTGTTAGACAGCATTGTTGTTAGATAGTTTTATTTTACATAACAGCACTTGTGGCTATAGCTGAGGAGTTGCCTGTTCTTTCCTATATGCGATGTTTACTTATAAGCAATACCATACTTCAGCAGCAATATCGATGTGGAATAGCTTTTTTGCACCTTCCCCTGCCCCCTGCCCCTCCAGTCTTGATCCCTTTTGCAGTAGTCCTGCTGTTAAAATGGGCTTTACAGGTATTGTCTTTCTTCTCTTAAACTACGTTTTCTGTAAGGTGTTTGTGTGTGTGTGCGCGCGTGTGTTTCCTTTATTACATAATGCAAGTCATAGCTAGACTGGGAAAAAACTTGAGCTCTGTAGACTCTTCAGTATCTGTACTTTCATACAACTTGCCTGGGAGTTTGTTCATTGTTATGTTGCAGGAGACTGAGTTACAATACTCGAAAGTCTCCTACGAGTTTAACTATAGCATGTATTTACAATGAAAGAAAGCAGAGTAACATTTTGAGATAAACAGATGGAGAACATTAATAAAATACAATTAATGGGACTTAATAGCATTTTTCTGGGATTTTGAAGAAGTTTTGCAAAAGGAAAAGTACATCACAGTTGAATCATTTTAATGTAAAGCATTGCCAGAAAATTACCATACTGGGTGCAAAAGTAAATGTGGTAGTAGAATTTCTGCAAATCGTTATGGAATTTATTTGCTGGTGCATGGAAATAATTTCTCCCGAGTTACTAAATTAGGTGCAGTTAATTTAAAATATGCATATACACCTCTAGTTACTGCAAAACTAACTTTAAAATGTTTTACTGTGGTATTCCTAGTTTTTACCTAGAAGGTTTTACTGTGAAATAATGAACACATGCTAGTGGACTACTTCTAGAGGTTTTCATTTCTGTTTTGGTTGGTGAAGGGTTCTGTTATAAATCACAGCAAGTTATGCTCCAAAAACTTTGCAAGCAATTTCTAAATCCAGAGTCAAATTTTGTCTGATAGTGTGCCTGAAGTGTAAAATCTAATATATGAAGTAACAGAGAGTTTTGCTTAAAAACTTAAAGCATTATAAATTTGACTTTCGATTGCAGACACTGAAATAAAATTTTCCTTCATCAAGAAATCTTTTGTCTGTATGAACATGCAAATAAGTCATGTTTCCATCAGATAAATCAGCATTCTGTATTCGTAAGTATAGTTTAAAATGAGTAGATACTGTATTCTGTTTTTAAATACCAAACCGGAAGATTAATGTTTCTTCTTTATAGTTAGGTCAATAAATAACTGGTTAGTTACTTTTCCTGAGACTATAAAAGGTGAAGGATATTAAGTATTCTCCATTATGCCATTTTTATTTTAACCTCCCTCAGAAATAACCTGTCTCTAATCTTCCTACTTGGAGGGCTTTATGTTTTCTATTTGTTTGCAAACATATGACGAAAGAGTGCAATTATAAAGCTTAACTTTGTTGTAATTTTGTATCTTAGATTTTACTCCATAGAGCTGTTGAACTTCCAGTTACCCATTTTAGTGCAGTAAACCAATTTATTCTCCATTCAAAATACAAGTTCTTGCTTTGTAGTTGGCATTTTTAATGACCGTAAGACGTTAATATGTCATCTTTTAGTAGTGCAGTGTAAGTGGTACATATTGTTATATATTTGAATGAAATTTACAAATGTATTTATAAAATACTTTCACTTATATTAAAAAAACCCCTACACATATTGTAGAACACTTTCAGTTTATCAAGAAAACATGAGGTCTTGTAAAAATAGCTTTATTCTTCAATAGATTCTACTGCATGTTTTAAAACTTTAGAAATTAAACAGGGCTGTTTTGTTTTGTCTTGGTTTTTTGGTTGGTTTTATTTTTTTTTTAGCAAGCATTTCATTCATATAAACCAAGTACTTTGTTCTATATGTTCTAAATCCCAGCAATGAGATAAATAAATTGCTGCATTGGATGGAACATAATTATTGAATTTTGGCAGAACTTCAGTGAACTCTGCCATGAAAGATTAATGTGCACAGTGCGCTCTTAGATTCTAAAGTAACAGAGTAAGATAAGGGGAGTGCATAACAGGCTTCAACCTTTGTGGTTTAGAGAAAATACAAAACGATGGGCAAATGTTAACTTTTGGTATAAACTGCTAATGATAATGTTTTGTCATCTGGGTGATAAAAACTACAGGAGGAGACAAGAAAATCCAATTTAACACAAATTCTCTCCATTTCTTTCTTGTTCTGCTTCCTATTTTTCTGTATTAGAATAGCCACGATTGCTGTTTTCTTATGAAAAGGAGACCGTAGCAGGCAGGCTACTTGCACTATCCAGCCATGTGCTAATGAAATCCCTCCATATCAGCATGTCATATGTGGTTTTTCACTACAATTATGATTTTGGTTTGTGATTATGCTACAGTGATTTCAGAATACCAACTAAAATTGCATTGGCTGGGTGAAGGTTACATGTAGTCATAGTAGTGTTTGTTATTACTCCCTTTCTCTTATTTCTCTACCAAACCTTGATAGTTTAAAATATTTCTTCAATTGACAAATTGTGGTTACAATCACAAAATCATATTCCTCTTGGCTTTTAAATAATTACTGTGCCCAAATAATGTTTTTAATTGAGAGCAAAGATGCATTATCCTGCCAGTCAAGCTCCCTTGGCAGGACCAATAAGATTGCACAGACTTTTTAGTATTTTCAGTCGGTTCGTTGTAGGAGAGAACAGGCACAACATCAACCTTGCTCTGGGGAAAACGGCTGCAGCTTCGTCGGCAATACCCTGCTCACAGGACTAATCCCTCTGCCTGCTTGGCCTCCCTGGCACCCTGTACCTAAGCCCAGGTGTTTTCTATTCCATGGATGTGTGCAGACCCTAGCACCAGCCCCTGGTCCTGGAGCTGGTTTCCAGCAGGTCTCGGGGATGGCAGTGTGATGGACAGACTCCAATGTGACCACAGGCATGCAGACTGCTTGACTGGCTAGTTATAGGGGTACAGCTCCAGTGCACCCAAAAAGCCTGGAATCAGAGGGAGTTAAGCAGGGAGGATGCATCCATGGTGTTTTCTTTCTCTGTTTGCTCCTTGCTTCCAGACCGTTAACCTGCTGCTAAGGCGGGGTGCGTTCAGCTCGGTGTTTTAAAATGGCAGATATCCAGGATCGTGTATATATTTCATGACTTCAAAGACATTTCTGCTGTCCTTTCCAGTCACATCCTTAAGCTCATGATGACAGTGTTACGAGTGGGGTAGTTAAAGAGGTATAAAGGGAAGGGGCTGATCTAGGGCCCATTGCAATCCGCAGAGAGAATCGTGCTGACTGTGGCTCTTTGGATCCAGCACCCTTGACCTGGCTGCTCTGGGATGCCAAAAGCTGCCTCTTCTCCCTTAGTTCCTGATGGCATTAGTGTGACTGGCATTGCTAGCTTCCTCAAGCGGCTTCGTTGTCTTCATTGGCACTTCTTGAAGAGAAAAGTTTACTGCGTAAAAGGCTCGAACATGCTTCTTTGTGTTGTAAAACAGATGCCTGAGTGCTTATTCTGCCCATTTGCAGTCGTTTCCCTTGTTTGTCTTCCCTTCTAAAAATGACTCTTGTAGCTGACCCTGATTAAATCCAGTCGTATCACCATTTCAAGCAGAGTTCAGAAAGTGCAGCTACCTGTCTTCTAGTGTATACCTATTTCAATGCTGCATTAGGTAGCGTAGGTCCAAGATTAAATGAATTTACATTCTAAGTCTGTTAGTTTGATAATTAGACATAATTTTCTTTCAGTAAGATTGGGTTCAGGATACTTTCATCTTCAAACAAAAAAGTGTATTTTTATCTTTTCATAGAGTACCAATAGAGTGCTTCAGTCTTTCTTTGCCCTGTAAGTGTATTTAGTTAGAAAGCCTTTAACAAGTTATATTCAGAGTGTGCCTGTATTTTGAAGTAGACCATGATAATTTTTTCTTTTAATTTAAGCAATTCACAGAAAAAACCATCAGCAGTCTAAAATGGTTACCACAGCTAACAAAAGAATAGGAGGAGGAATATTATGCCTTCTTTGCATGGATAATAAATGTATTTGCAATATGAAATCAGTTTATGCTTTTATAGCAGCAGGGTTATGGACTGTTAACATATTCAATCTCCTAAAATATTATGAACATTTTTGCAGAAGTTATATACACGACCCAGTGAACACTCCCTATATTATTTTGAATATAGGGTGAAAGTTCAAATGCCTACCCGGTGTCACGTGGGAGGCTCTAAGATGACAGAAAAAAGGTGCATTAAAGCAAATCTTGCTGTTGCCTCTCTTCTGACCCGGAGAGTCCTGCCTGCTGCAGAAGCAGAGCTCTCCTGGGTGGTGTGAGGCAGCAGCACTGGGACGCTTCTGTGCCTCATTGTGGCTGTACGTATCAGCGGGGGGAGAGCGGTGGGAGGGCAGGAGTGAAGCCAAGGTACTTGCGACTGTACAGCTCAGTTGCTGTTCTGCCTGGCAGAGAGGGAGAGTAGCGGCTGTCTCGGGATCCCAGCCTGAGGTCTGCTTTGAGTCTTTCTCAAAGCTGGATGCGTTTGTTCCAGCTGCAATCCCAGAGCCCCTGGCAGCAATGTGGTGAAGTTACGGGGGCAGAGCAGGGGGATAGGTCTCAGTCCCGTGAGGGATCCTCTGTGGCTTCATGCATTACCGCAAAACTTAAGTCCCGAATTAAAGACAGAAAATATGAGACAGGTGAATGTGGTTTTTTAGATATCTAATAGTGTGGAAGCTTTTCTTTCAAGCATAGTAACTGATAAGCAGATTAAATTATGCTAAAGTGATGTTTGGAGTTTTTTTAGTTACCTGCACATTGTGCAGTTCAGCATAACAAATTATCCTAAAATATAGTCTGTAAAATTGTGTACTTTACATTTTGCAAAGTTACACATACTGGTGTCCATTTCTGATGAGTCTGTCCCTGGGCATGCTGGGTCTCCCAAGGGACGAGTATTACAAACGCTCAACCTTTCCCTTCCACTATGATATACAAAATTTTGTGTGTCAACATTACATTACACTCTTCCAAAATATTGAAAGAGTGTTGTAAAGAATAAAAGGGTTCTACAGACATCTGAAATGTCATTTTTTTTAAATCAGAAATGAGGAAGAGTGATGTAAAAAAAGCTGTTACATTTGGGTGGGGCAGGGGGGAGTAGGGGAGGAAGGTTAAGTTTAGAAAACACAACCTAGTCATGTAACTCACAGTTTGCAACCTATGAAAATATTTATGACAGAATTGAAATTCTGTTAGGCTGACAGATCACAGCTGAAATTGCTTTTTGTAATCTCAGAGCATGGCTGAAGAAGCAGAATATTTGACTATAATACTCCGGTATTAATAGTAGGAAAGAAACAAATATGGGAAAGGAATTCCAAATGCATACAGGTATCTCATTTGGGGGCATATATTTGTTTGCTAAATTCCAATTCCCATACTGCTAATCATGATTGTTAATGTATATCTTTTATGACTTTCAGAGCATGAGAAGCCAACTTCAGGAGCATGCATTTTGTGATATCCTCAGCGGTAAGTACCCTACCTGCAAGCAAGTTTATTACATTTTTGTAGAGTGGAGGACTTTTCAAGACCACACTTGCTGCAGCTTAGTCACACAACAGCTTCAAATGTCGTTCTGGAATAATAGGGTAGTAATGTGATATACTCTATAATGAAAATCAGTGTAAAGCACAGGTGGCTGCTAGCATTTGTGTGGTCAGATATAAAAGCTTCACTATGGGTCCAAGCTACTGCTTTCCCACTTGAGGAAAGTATAATTAAAAGTCGTTTCCAGATGTGCTGGCACACATCTGCCATTTTTTAAAGTAAATTTTGCAAATACAAACTGAACTGTGTTGCATTCGTCATTATAAAGCTGTTGATGGGTTTTCAGGTAATAAAAAGGTTGTAAGCGTCAACATGCCCGCTGTAAAACTGAGGTGTCTTTAGACAACAGACTGTAGCATTTTATGTTTGCATTGTGTTCTTAGGATTTTCTGTGAGTAGTTCATAGCTGAGCTGTGGCAAATATGCAAAGTCTATCTGGACAAAAATTAACATTTATTTCATGAAAACATGAGAGGTGGTTCCTTGCTAGCGATTTTATTTGCTATGAGATAGATGCAGGAAATTTGGTCTTGTTTGTTTGTTCTCAGCGCAGCAAAATAAATGCTACCCTAAAACGTTAGATTTTGGTTCCTTTATCCTAATTTTCAAGATGTGTAAATAGTCAGAGAACACAAAAAATATAATGTGCTGAAAATTGACCTATAATTTGTCTCAAAAGAGAAAACAGAAGAAACTGTACATGTAGGCTTACATAATGCCTCCTTAGTGGAACTACCTTGAAAAAAATAAAGTAGAGCAAAATTCAGAAAAGGCTTTAAAATATTGTTGAGAGAAGATTACAGATCTTTTGATTTAGCTAAATACAGATTTTTAGAACAAATTTTTTCCTAATATCTACTTAATTTTGTTAGAAGTAGTCTTTCTCCTGGAAATGTTGTTATTAAAATAAAATCCCTCTTTCTTAAGAAAGTTTTTTGCAACTCCAGAAGTTTTACTTATTGCTGCTACTTGGAACAAGCACAAGGGAAGAATGCTCTGCCTGCCATATTCTTAACAACACTTCTTCTAACACTGCACCAATTACTGATACCTATGTCTTCCAGTTAATTTTGGAAAAAATACAAGGCTGGGACATATTACCTCAAAGGTCTCAGACTATTGACTGGACTAAATAATAAGAGAAATTTTTTTTAGATCTTATGTGCAATATTGCCTGACCTTTGCATATATGTCCTTTACTTACTTACGCAAATGTGACTTGTAGCATTCCTTGACAAGTGAGTCTAATCCTTAACATTTTAGTTTAGGGAATTAGTGACACTGGGTAAATTAAATGTTTTCTGGATGTTTCCTCTTAGTTGCACTTTTCCACACAGAAGTTTCTTTTTCCATTTAAATCTCTCTTTCTTGACTAAGCAGAATTGAAGCCCTCTTTTGAAGTGTGTATATGTTGGAATACTTCGCAGAAGGTTGAGTTAGAAAAACATCTGCTCAGATCAAATAATTTCTAATATAAAACTTAACATGTAGTCTGTACTGAAATGTTTGGATTAACTTCTCTGTATGAAACATTGTAAGTTGTTACAAAGGCATTGACAGATTCAGCAAGGGATTCCAAATGCAGCCTTGGTAGTAAAGATAGCAAATTGTCCTATGTGTTATTTTCTGTAATAACATAATAATTCAGTACAGTAACAAAGATATGTAAATGAGAGCATTCTGGCTTGACCATTTTCACGTCTCTGAGGTAGAGGGTCCAGATCAGAACATGACATCTGATCAGTGTGTGGGACATCTTGAGGACACAATTAAACAGATGATAATCAATAAGCAGGATATTAATAACTTCATAGTTAAAATGCTGATTTCAGCAATATTGGCTGCTAGTACAGCAGACCATTTTTTTACACTGTAGTGACCGGGTGTATTGTAAATGTTCTATCTTGGTATAAAGGCTCCAAATCTGTGCTACCAGTGACTGTTTTACAAGTAGGTATTTGCTAACACATGCACATACATTTAATATTAAATCACATTTAAATCACTGTTTGCCCAGAAGGTAGGACTTTAGTACCCAACTGTTACAAGTTCTTTTTTTTCTTCCTGGCAAAATGCCATTTGACATCAAACTCAGAAATATCTAGAAAAATACAGACATTCAGATGTGAAAATATGCAAAATGAACACTACCTAGGCACTTTACTCACAGTCTGTTGCAATTAAGTCTTGTTAGTGGTCACTCCCCTGAACAGGCTATTCACGTCAGAGACCGGCCCTGACCAGACCCACAACATAGCTCGCAATTTTGTACATAACCTTTTTGTGTAAAGGGTCAATTTTCATAGAAGCTCGGATGAGTTAGACAAAATAAGTAGCTTACTGAAAAAATAGATTACTTAAATACTGGGAGTTTTACATCATTGGTAACTTCAGAATTTTGAGTGCTTGTTCATTAATTGTATTCTTATTAATTGAAAAGTAAAATGCTGACTTGATTGGGAAAGATGTTCAGAAATCTTTTGGGCTGTGCATCAAGGGGCATGAAGAATGCAGCTTACTGGATGGCAAATATCTTGCCTTGACCAATAGATGCAAGGACGTATATCCCCTCAAGTGCAACAAACCTATCCAGAGTACTTAAAACAACTGAGGCAATACTTTTCTGTGTTAGAAACCTCTACCAGACACTGAGTACAATTTTATAAGAGGCCAGTTGATGACTGTGAGTGGAGAAACGGTTATGTATATATGATACCATTGCTGCTATTTATTGCCAATTTTGAAAGGACAGCCCTTTCTGAACATCTATATCCTTGGCTTTGGTGTATTCCAGAGTTCAACAAGTGCAATGCACCCTATTTCATCCAGGAAAAAAAATTGAAAACTGCTGCTTTATATTGCATTTTATCTGTATTTAGAACTTTCTTTTTGCCTTTGGGATTCAGTTGCTGATTTTATTACTTTTTTGTAAATTACAATAATTTCCAGCATTTCTACATCTTCCAGACACCTATTCTTCACCTTATGTTAAAGATATCCTTCTATGGCTTCAAAATTAGTTGCTATAAGAAAATAGTCTATAATGTTGGAAATCATTGACTAAGACCTTGGGAAGATTAAGCCACGGAAAAGGAGGACTCTTTAATATTAAGACCATTTAAAAAAAAAATCCCTAATGATGGAAAAATTCAGGGAGGAGAAATATTCAAGATATTCTTCAAAAATTTTCATGAAATGACTTTACAGAACTTAAAGATCGATCAGAAATAATTATCATGTGTGTCAAATTTTTTGACGTTTAAGAACTTTCTCCTCTGAAATAGTAAAAAAAGATAACATATCAGTTATTTTATAAATAAAGGTGAGGGGGAAGGTGAATCAGATCAACTTAAATATTTCATATCATTAATTTTGAAATATTTCATCTTGGTTTTCTAGATATCTATATTAGTTTGGGGGAGAAGAAAAAAATGTAACTTTGAACTTTAAATCAGAACTTTTTCAACTTGAAAATATCTAAATAGAATATTTGAGCTATTTTAAAACACTCACTGCTTTTTTAAATGGCAAATGAATCAACACATTTCCTTGCAAATAACTTTGCTTTTAATGAACCAGCTTTTTCTGAGGGAAAATAGTCTGAAATTTTTCCTGCTAACTGTATCATGTGACAAACATATTTTCTGCTTGTGATTTAGTTCAATGTGAAATTTTAACCAATTATCAATTTAGGCCATGAGTTTTCTTGTTCCTTCTTAGAGAGAATGAAGTAGATGATAGCAGAAATACATGGAAAATCTAGTTCAAAGGCTTTGGCCTTTGATAAGCTTCATATACTCATGTAAATAAGACCAATGAAACCACCAAAAGTTGCGTGCTTAGTGATCTACTCAAGGTCAGCATGTGTTACATCATTATAATATACCTTATATGAGACCTGCATACAGGTTGTTACACTGAAAATAAGCTTGAACACAGCCACGCAGTAAGTTGCCACCCTGAGCTTTCATCTCCTTTAGGTTTTTCCCTGGCACCTGGGAAACCTGTGCAGTACAGGGCTGTAGCCAAAGCAGTGTTACCTGCTGCAACATGACTAGCAGCAAGACAGAGTTCTTGGGAAACCAAAGGTGGTCTCCATGGACGCCTCATATCCTATTCTCTGGCTGCGTGACTTGTAACTGGGCTGAAATCCCTTGGTATTTTGCTGTTTCCTAATATCATCCTGTTGAAATGTTTCAGCATTGATTAAGGAAGGTTTAGAGACATGACTCTTAATAAGGTTGTCATTCAAACTGACTATACCATTGCTTTTTAAATTTCTTTTACAGGAATATCTGCTCTCAGCCAGAAATGCAGGCACTGTGCCTTCTATTGTGCAGGGTTGTAAGCTGTGGCACTAGCACTGAAGATGAATATATCCCCTCCTCACCTGTTTTGCTGAGACCATTTCTGTATTTTTTGCTAATCGAACACTTCAGAACTGAGATTATTTCTGATCGTTGTTGATTCATCTACTAAGGAAACTGAAAAGCAAATATGTTCTAAATATTTACTATTTCCAATTTTCTGTGATGAAACTAAGGGAGCTTTTTCTTTTGAGCAGTCCTTTCTCTTGTTAGAACTGGCTTCCAAGTTCAGATGATTAAAGGGATATTCTATATCTCTGAGAAATGAGCTTTAGCCATTTAGGAACAGGGCATGAGTTCCTCTCTCTGTCAGTAGTTCAGTTTAAAAGCATTTCTGCACAGTGAGTGCAGTTGCTGTTGACAGACAGTCCCTGCTTAGTTGTGAGTATGTTGGTATTCTGGAGTGTGATAACCCACTTTGGGCACTGTATAGCAAGAATGAGGCAGAGCACAATGACAGTAATCAGAGGTCTTGAAGGTCTGATTTACAAGGAAAGTTTGATTCAAGTGGAGTTATTAGCCAAATGTGTTAGGAAAGACAAGACTAACTAGTGCTGCCTTGTGGAAGCATGGTAGACTAGATGATCCTTTGTGTCCTCTTCAACCTATCCTCCCATTCCTCCCATCATTTCCCCCATTTTCGTATTACTTAACTCCCACCCACCCCCAACACACACAGGTTTTTAACATTTCAAGAAGAATTTGTGCACAGAGCTTCTCATTATTAAGTTTGTAAAGAGTTGTTAAAAAAAAATTTAACTTATTTCATTTTGATAATATTTCTTGTCTAGCAAACTGATTTGTAAGGCAAGAGCTGCTTTAGTGGATGACATATGGGAAGTCTCTTCAGCCTTTTTTATGGCTCCTTTTTGCAGTTGCGTTTTCTGTTACAGTGCCTGAATACCTGTGTTGCTTTCTGAAGTGAGGAAGAACAACCCTCCTGGAGCTCTTGGTCCAGGAGCAAATTCACTGTCCTCTGGTTTTAATTCATCCAGAGGTCCATGGTTCTCAGAGGTATCTGAAGTGTGCCACTGAAAATTCAGTGGGAAAGCCCCACTTCATTAAAGCTTAAATAAAGGGGAATACTTACTAGTGGATTGTGGATAGATGAGAAAAAACCAAACCAAACAAACCCCGAAACCCAAAAGCCTAACAAATTATAAGTTATTTCTACTTCAGGATGGCAGCTTCCTAAATGGCTAAGAAAGTGCCTATGGGAAGATCCTGTGCTTATAGGATAGTTGAGAATAAATTGGCGTATGAGCATTGTGGTAGTTTTGTTTGGATTTTACTTTAGCCTTTTCTTACCACTAAAAGAAACAGAAGTCTGCAATGCTGAGAATGTGTGTCTAATGCTAAACAAATCCTTTTGCACGTACAAAAGATGAGTACATGGAGTCTGTGTTTTGCCAGTGGATTCAGTAACATACTATGAATAAGCTTGGAGAGCATGCAAATGGCAAATTCTTGACAAAAAATGGTAAACTGCAAAGTCTTGTTCTGCTAGCTAAAGCTGCAGTAGACTACCATATCTTCCTTTAAAAGGTGATGCATATTGGACACTGACAAATGCATCAAATACCATCAAAGTTAGGTAGGTAGATAGGTAATTTCCTGTCAAAAGTGTTCAAAGTAATGTTCAGATTCTCTCATTTGATGTGACCTGGGGAGTTTGTAGGGCAGAATGTGTCTCATAACATGGTGAAGAACAGCTGTTTGTTTTCTCCTGAGCAATCAGGTATTTTACTCATTAAGTGCTGACTGTTTGCCTCCATGTTCTACAAGGCAAACTTACAGCCCCTGTCTGCCAGGAGGTTCTCAAATTGGAACACAAACATAGGCTGCAGAGAAAATACACCAGGACATCCAAAACAAGTCTGTTAGAAAACATCAACAAAAATAGGTGGACTAAGGGAGCAGAAGGGGTGTTAGAGATGCTTGTGTCTTTGAAGAAATTAAGGAAATTAAATTTGTGGCATTCTGCATACAAGTAAAAAAAAAAAAAAATCCAACTGTGTGGAACACAGGAAAGAAGGTGGTGAAGTACAAGAATATCATTCATGATGGAGTAAAAACCATGTGGTCTGACAATATAGCAAGGATGTGGGCAAGGTAAGGATTCTAGAAGGCAAATTTAGGTAGAAGCAGGTTTCCATAATGCATCCAAAAATACTAGGAACTGAATGGAAGGTATGTACTAAAATCATACTTACTAATTAGTATTTTCAAAGCCATATGGAATTCTTTAGAAGTCTCTTCTAAACGTCTCTTTCTGCAGTGTTTATCCCATCCATATTTAAGTTGTAGAAGAGAATGTAGTTGCCTACTTCCTTCCATAAACTGTTAACCCCAGTCCTCCCATATTTTTCCAGGATGTACCTTCAGCTTTTTACTGCTAAATTCAACACACTTTTTTTTTGCAGGTTTTAGACAATGCATTTGATGTTGTCTTTAGCATGATCTTTTCTGGTGTGTGAATTGTCTGCTGAGGTGCTGAAGAATATCTATTTGAACACCTCTAAGATGATAAATGAGGTCAAAATAATGGTAGGGACAATGTAGGAATTAAGCAGTATCTGGCCTTTCTGCTGTCCTTCTGTGCTTGTATTTCACGCAAAGTGTTATTCCTCTTCTGATTCAAAACAACTGATTTTTCATGGTAAACATTTTTATAATTAAGAAACTGGTAAGAGGAATTTTTATTCCCCAAAATCCTACAGAGGATCAGTATCAGAGGAATCAGAATTTAGAAATCTGATCTTGCAGTGGGAATTGAAGGAAACTCTATAAGAATATCTCTACAATGGATTTTAGACTCGTGATAAGATTGTGGAAACTGAGGAGCAGAAAAGGAAACAAATAGGGGTGTATTGTGACCTGAAGTTATGAAAAAGGTAGGAGGAAGGGACACCACAAGGAGATGGATAATCTGGGTAAGATTTCAAAGTTTTCAGAGCATACCCAGATCAAATCTCAGTGATCTCTGACATTTTGCCTGTTACAAAAAAAGCGCAACATTCCAGATGAGAAGTGTATGTTGAAAAATTGGTTTTAAGCTCAAATAATTCACTAGAGTGTGTTCATGAGTAATGAGCCAGGAAGCAGTGAGGAATCTATGATGCAGTCTAGAAAGTGAAATCACGGTTTTATGGTAGCATGGGCGACTGCTGATGTACAGCTATCAGACCAGAATGACTGACAGATTAAATTTGAAGTGTGACCGCTGCTTTATTCCATCTGTGAGGTGGCATTTCCAGAAGACCATATCAAACAAGATTTTTGGTGCTAAGAACCCCAAATACTCTTTTTTTTTTCCCCCCCCAAGTCTCAAGTTAAGTGTCAATATTGCTTGAACATATATAATTTTGTTGGTAGCTGGTCACGAGTGGTGTCCCCCAGGGCTCGGTTTTGGGGCCACTCCTGTTTAACATCTTTATGGATGATCTAGACGAGGGGGTCGAGTGCACCCTCAGTCAGTTTGCAGATGACACCAGGTTGGGTGGGAGTGTTGATCTGCTCGAGGGTAGGGAGGCTCTGCAGAGAGACCTGGACAGGCTGGAGCCATGGGCTGAGGCCAACTGGAGGAGTTTCACTAAGGCCAAATGCCAGGGGCTGCCCTTGGGCCACAACAACCCCCAGCAGGGCTACAGGCTTGGGGAGGAGTGGCTGGAGAGCTGCCAGTCAGAGAGGGACCTGGGGGTGTTGATTGACAGCCGGCTGAACAGGAGCCAGCAGTGTGCCCAGGTGGCCAAGAAGGCCAATGGCATCCTGGCTTGTGTCAGCAAGAGCGTGGCCAGCAGGGACAGGGAAGGGATCTGACCCCTGGACTGGGCACTGCTGAGGCTGCACCTCGATTCCTGTGTTCGGTTTTGGGCCCCTCACTACAAAAAGGACATTGAATGACTCGAGCGTGTCCAGAGAAGGGCAACGAAGCTGGTGAAGGGTCTGGAGCACAGGTCGTACGGGGAGCGGCTGAGGGAACTGGGGGTCTTTAGTCTGGAGGAGGCTGAGGGGAGACCTCATCGCCCTCTACAGCTACCTGAAAGGAGGGTGCAGAGAGCTGGGGATGAGTCTCTTTAACCAAGTAGTAAGCGACGGGACAAGAGGTAATGGCCTCCAGATGCACCAGGGAAGGTTTAGACTAGATATTAGGAAGCATTTCTTTCCAGAAGGGGTTGTTGGGCATTGGAATGGGCTGCCCAGGGAGGTGGTGGAGTCCCCATCCCTGGAGGTGTTTTGCCTGGAGGTATTTTACTCCAGGGTGGAGTAGGATCGACTTAACGCTGAGGAATATGGTGTAGTTGGGAACTGTCAATGTTAGGTCAGTGGTTGGACTGAATGATCTTCAAGGTCCTTTCCAACCTAGCTGATTCTGTGAATTTTTAAAATGTTCTGGAATGAATCATGTCATCTCACAGAACATCTTCCAGCTAGACCAAAGTCACTTTCCTCCTTATACACAACATGAGTACTGACACATGACTGAGAACAGGAAAACCCATCTTTTACTGCTAAGTATAGGAAATACTTGAAAAAAGATTTACAAAACAGAAGAGGAAATGGCCTTTGAGAAGGGGAGGCATCAGGGCCAATTATCCTAGAATTACAGTACTAGTTCAGCAGTTTTCTGTTTATTTTCCAGTATGTACACTCTTTTCTGTTTTTCTTCTTGATGGCTATACATACTCAAAGCCTCACAGTTAAAATAAGAAAACAGACTCTGAATTTTTTGTTCTGTTGATGTTGTAACAACAGATCTCTTCTCAGCAGTTTAATCTGCTATCACAAACATTAGCAAAATGTACTATATAATACTGTGTGCACCATATGCTAGTGGAAAATATACCAGAATAAAGTTGAAAGGATTTATTTCCAACACATTATTTGAGAAGTTAGGAAAGAATTGTGGTCTTGTTATACAGATGTCTTTTTATTTATTTGGGTCCATTGATGGTGAAACACTTCAGTCTTTACCTCTGAGAACAGCAAAGTGGTGACAAAGTGATTTTCACCACCCTATTAACAGCAAGCAAACAAAAATCCTAACTGAAGTTCAGATGGACTTTGGCGTGAAATTAAGAATTCAGTTTTGAAATATAAGCTTTCTATGTGAGTTTCCCATGTTTTTTTCCTTGAGGGTTTTTTGTTTTGTTTTGTTTTTTTCCCCTCTGTCACTTAGCTACTGCACGTTCTTCTTTTATGTTTTTCCTTAGAGCTCTTTCTTCAAAATAACAGGGCGCTCAAAATGCTGCAATATAGGCCTGTTGTACTAGAAAGCTGCAGAGGCACCACACATGGGTTACTTCTATTGGCTTTCTCTTCATTTTGAAATCCAGTCAGCAAGTTGCATTTCTGGATTTTGAAACTCTACAGTGCTCACTGTAGTACCACTTTGGGGCATCTCAGTTTTGTCCCAGAGTTGCTTCTGCTTTCATCTTGGTCAGTTCTTGTCAGCCCCTTCCTATTGCTTATTCCCAGTGTTACTCCTGCCTCCTTTTCCTTGTTGGAAACATAGGGTAAGCTTTTCATCACGCATTCATTGTTACTTTTGTAAAGCTTTTGCTAATACTGGTTATGAGCTGTAGTGTCTAAAAAAAAAAAAAAAAAAAAAAAGGTGGCATCATGTCATAAGGTTCTTCTCTTCAATTAAGTTATTCCAAGTTTACATTTATGCAGGTGATTAAATGAGATTCTTGTGTGGGGTTTTTTCAGTGCAGTACTTCAGCTCAGCTGGGTATGCATTTACCCATGAAGCACAGTATTTCCTAACAGATTGCATTAATTCCTTATAGTTCAGTTGTAGCTTCGGAAGAATTTCCTATTGTTTCTAGTGTAGAGATAGAAACCATTTACTGTGTCCTCAGTGGAGGCAGACAGAAGTAGAATTTTGGAATTGTTCATTGGAATCCTTTGACTTTGTGATATAGTTCTCAGGCAACCATTCTTGGAGAGTTTGGGGGTTGTTTCCATCATCTAATGTAAAAAGACAGTTCAGAAAAAGAAGCAATTGGAATTTCCCTCTGGAAGAGCCCCTCTCTGTCCATTGATGGGCATGGAAATGTGTCTTCTTAACTGAGGTAAGTTAGATACCAAAAATCAAGCAACAGGAAAGTCGTTGCACTTTGTTTTCAGCTCTTGTAGTGCGGGTTATTAAGCTTGAGGAAAAGTAGAGGGGGATTCTTATAACTGGTCTGAAGTAAACTTCAAAATTCCACCTCACTCTCTTCTCCAAGGTTTGAAGTAGTGCGCAGTCTTCTTATGCTTTGAAATCTGCATCACTTTTTCATTATGGACAGTGCTATGTGCCTCTAAACAATAATCCTTCTGTATTTTAAGATGGGAAGAACAAGTTCTGTGTCAGAGACCATATTCACCTCTGATATTTGCTGAAAGTTTGTTCATTGCAAAACTCTCACTTATGTATCTGGAGTTACATTTTAGACAGTTTTATCCCTGAAGACCAACTGTTAAATCATCATATCTTTTATTATAAATTTAAGAAAATATTAATAACATATCTGAAGGATGAAGATAAATAGAGAAGTTGGCTTGTGCCTTTACATTTATACAGTGCTAATCATAAGAAGGATGTAAAAGCTGCCATTTTTGTGAGAGTTTGTCTCAAAAAATAATCTGAGCATATAAAATAAGGGACTTGAAAAGAGATTGTACTCAAAGGATTGTCCTTTGCTCCTCACACAGTACTTAAAGTTCATTCCTGCTTTTTTTCTGACCATTATGAATACACAAATGACATCCTGCAAAACCTACTGTAATGCAATGTTCTAAATGCCAGTCAGATAATATATGAAGAAATTTATTACATATCATAGGGTAGGACTGGAGGTGAAAAACAGACATGGTCTCAAATGCCCTTGTGTAGCTGAAGAATGGCATTTCATAGCAAGTTGGCCTCATCAGAAGATGTGAGCACAAGTATTCACAGTATCTTTAGAGTGCATCTCTCTCTAGGCACAGTGATTCTCCGTTTCTTTGAAACAAGCTGTCTTATTACTTAAAAAAAATTATCTAGTATTTCATTACTGTGATATGAAAAATTTCTTCAAAGAAGCAATTTTTCTCTAGGTCTGCGTGTGGAAAGTGAAGCTGAACAAAACTCTGACAGGTGCGGGTTGGGGTAAATAATGAATTATAAATTACAATTGCAGAATGATAAAGCAAACCATATAAAAATGTGGAAGTAGCAGGTAAACTATATTCTTGGAAAAGTATTGAGCCAGTGAGGTGTAGAAATATATTGCTTCAGCAGTGCTTCCTCGATTTTGTCTCATAAAAGTCAGTGGTTTTGAGTTAGTTTAAAATAATGGATATTCTGAGCGGATTAATGGACTGTCTGTTGGAAGTAAAATCAGCACACATTTTGGGAATTTGATAATGCCATGCTCTGTAAGATGACTTTCAAATTGTGCAGCACAGGTACAGTAACTGTGTGATAGGGCAGTAGGTAGAACTTGTTGCATCTGTACTACACTAGGTTTTAATAAATTCTATAGCAATAATGAAAACTGATCTGCTCCTTCATGGCTAAACATGGTTCTGGGATTTCAGTATGTGGAGAAGTATTGGCTTCACAAGCAGCCATGTGTTTTTAATTCAGCAGTCTTAATTACAGGAAATTTAATGATAATGAATAGTAACAAAGAATAAAATAAAAAGGAAGAAAAAAGACAAAAGAGAACTTAGTTTCCATCCAAAGGAAAGAAGCATTTTGGTAGTAAATCGGTGCCTTTACATTGGAAAATTAATTTGTTGTACTTAGAGCATATATGCTGTTACCAGTTGTCCTTTATGTTGTTTTTGCTTTCCTTTTTATTTCTTCTCTGGTTTCCCTTTTATGGCTACAAATATCTATTTAATAATTGGAAGAACATTATGTTAACGCATGATCCTAAGCAGGAAGGCATCTGGTGTCTTAAGAGTTTGGTAATAGAATATCAGATTTTGTCACTGCTATAAAGTCAGTAATAAACTTAGGCAAAATTTCAGCCCGGTTGAACAAAAGTTTTTCCATTGACTTCAGTAGAATCAGAATTTCATTGCTGGGGTGTGATAAGCAAAAGCCTGAGTCAGTCTGTGGCAAACAGAGGAAAGCTGCCTGTTTGATTTGCCTTGGTGGAGGCCTGAAGCTATCTCCTGACTTCTTGGTTGCCCATGTTTAGGCTGAAAAGGCCATAATCCCTTTGTCGGTATCATAGAGGTATCCATCCTCTGCAGCTTGTACCTTACTCTGTAGACTGTCTGATGGCTGAACAGGCAGAAAGGTATGTAGTGTTTTGTTTGTTGGGTTTTTTTTTTTTCAAAAGTGCTAGAAAGGCAGTTTGGAGGAGCTGTTGCTGCTGTGCCCTCTCTGCTTTGACTTTTAGTAATAAGACTTCAGTCTCCCAGTTTTGTAAGACATCAAAGAATGAAATAACCAAGAAACAAATGTTCAGCATTTGGCACCAAATTAAACATGATGATAAAGTGTAGGATCCTAAGCCTGGAAATCTGTCCAGTTAAAATACCAAATGATCCAATTACAAATAAGAGACTATTTCATACTATTCCTGGGGAACCATTGAGGTCATTTGCTCATGGTGATTCACTGAGTGAAGCACTGTAATGGCCAACAGCAGCAACAGCTTACGTTAGACAGATTTCATTCAAAATTATTTTTGATATAGGCTATAGTCAATTAACTATAGTGCTCCCCATGGTCAAATGTTATCGCTAAATTAATAGTTTTACCTAACTGTTGGTAGATTTATTTATGGGCTGCATATCACAGCAACATACATAGATTTATAACATTAACAAGGTGAACTGGTTAGTGACGCAGCTTGTCTGGTAACCATTTGTTTGCATATAGAATTAGTCACATTTCAAAAATACAAATTTGCAAAAGCCTGCAAATTCCAAGTAATGTCTCACAGTCACATTCTTAATTTTCCACACCTTTATTAAAAATATCTATTGAATTAATTTTGAAATTGACTGAAACTTCCTTTTAACTTCAGTGCAATTATGCTTTCAATTTAAGAGGTATTTTTTCATATCCCTTCTTATGGAAAGTTCAGTAGCAGCAAAGACGATGTTAGAAACTTAAAATGTTGAGTTAATTTTTACTCTCAATCCAGTAAAATTTTAAAACCTATTTTGTAGCACACGGCATTATTTAAAGAACAAACAAAAAACTAAGAGGGTTGCTTTTGACACCTGAAATGCCTTAGGTTTTAAAGTAATCTTACTGCTTAATTTCCTTTGGAACTTAAAAAAAGTCTAGTATTTTTAAACCCTGAGGAACTACACTGACTCTCACCCAGTCATTTCTGGTTTCTCTGTAGATACTTATGAGCAAAGATCAGGACACTAAGATAATAAGGATTTCTGCCATCTTTTCTTTAAGTTAGTACATCTTGATTAACTTTCCTTATTTTCTTGTTCTTGGTGGGTGTCATGCCCTCAACTACATGCTAAAAACTGAAAAGATGGGAAGGCATGTTTGTAAGCTAATGAACTTTAGCTATTTTAATTTCTTATGCTTAAACACAACACATTTTGTGCATGGTGTATATAAAAACCTGGTGTGATGCAGTACAAGAAGATGGAGCCAGACCGTTCTCAGTGGTATTCAGTGAAGAGATGAGGCGATTCCATTTAAAAATAATTTTTAAAACCACAACTTTTTACTGTGGGGTAGTCAACACCGATACAGGGTGCTCAGAGAGGCTGTGGAGTCTCCATCCTTGGAGATATTTAAAACCCCACTGGACATGGCCATGAGCAGCCTGCTCTGACTGTCCCTGCTCTGAGCAGAGTTGGCTCAGACAATCTCCAGAGATGCCTTCCTGCCTCTGTCTTCTGTGTGAGTCTTGGCCGATGTAAGAACTTTAAAAACTATAGGTTATTTTAAACTAATAATCTTATGGAGACACAAATTAACCAGATTCTGAAATTGTATTTGCACTTCATGATGTAAAATGTATAGCTAATATGTATTTAGGGTAGTATCTAAAACCATTCTTAAGATAGAAGTTGCTAACTCTGTTACTAAATTAAAAATCAAAGTGGTGGTGGTGGTGGTGGGTTTGTGTTTTTTTGTTTTTTGGTTTTTTTTTTTTTGTTTGTTTGTTTTTGTTTTGTTTTGTTTTGTTTTTGTTTTGTTTCTGTCATCATAAGCCAGAAGATTCTGAAGGGTAAAACCATAGAATTTGAAAAAACAGAAAATTCACAATGTTAATACTATGTTTAAAAACATGTCCTGGAGACAAACATTAACTAGCTGAAAAATAAGTAAATTAGGAGCTTTTAAAATGCTGAGTTGCACAAATCATTCATAATATCACTGTATGTTGACTTTCCATTCTTCTTTTGTCTTTACTTCTAATAAAAGTGTGTGTTCTCCCTGAAGCTGCCCTGGTATTTTAGGAGCTTTGCTCTGCCTCTAATTCTGAAAACTCTACAGTGCATATTTACATGCATCTTCGTCAGCTAAAGACTTCAGTGGGGTTTAGCATGCAATACAGTGATGTTTCCAACATGTTTATTTCTTGTACTGTGATGGTACTCACAGGCTGAGCCCAGAGCCCCTCACTGTGCTAGGTGCTGTGCAGCACACAGCAGGAGATGTTGCCTGCCCAAGGAGCCTCTCCTCAAGCACAGAGTCAGGATGAGCTCCACAATAGTCTCCACGTATGATATGAGTATCCTCCACCTTCCCCCAGCCTCCTAAGGGGCATTTTGGGGGGTATCTTTCCTTGTTTTAGTTACAATTTTGTAGTTCTTGAAAGTAAAAAGGACACATAAGAGAGGAAAATAAATTAAGGAAGTGGTGGTATGGCAACATTTGGAGCCTCAGAATGAGCAGGTGGAGAAGTATGTCTGGTGTCTGACATTTATACAGTGTATTTGCATGCCAAAAAATCTTGTAAAAAGGGTTAATAGTTGTTTTGTACTTGCAGTAGTGGATAATGCAAAAAGTACAGCTTCCTTTTTTTTTTTTTCCTTTTTTTTTTTTTTTTTAATTTGTAGGCAGTATATGCTAATAGTTGTGTGAAGAGATGTGGCTTCTAAAGTGGTGACCTTTTGGCTGCATCATTACCTAATGTCCTCTTCAGTAAACAAAAACCAAATTCATATGCAGTTCTTTTACCTTTAAATTAGCATTGCATTTTTAGTATTTGCTTGTCTACCTGTGGAATTTTTTTTTTTTTTTCCTGAATGATAGTTTAAAACAATAAAACAAAACTTTGAATAACATGCGTGGACATGCTTTAATATATTCATAAGTGATCAAAATACAGGACAGAAATCACATATGCTGCTCTGCTGCAACTTTCAAGGTTCAATCCATCATTTTGGAACCCAGGGGGCTGAGATTTGACATCCTGCCTAGAAACCATACTTCAGATTGGCTGGAACTGTGCCATCTTATGTTCAGGTTAAAAGAGCAGCAGTAATTTGTCTGGATAGCACTTTAACTATGCACAGCAAATCATAAAACCCATTTTCAGTAATAAACTTGAAGATAAAATGGGTCCATTTTCTTCATTTCCTGATCCATACAGGATTTTCATCATTTTGATGCAATACCATGGAGTTTGATGTTATAAAAATGTAGATTTCTGTAACAATCTTTAACAAATTAGCAGTTTTATTTAGCATATGTATACTATGTGGGAGATTTCTTTTTGGCATTTAGTGGAAGTATTTTCCTATTGTTCTTTGAAACTGAAAATATGAGAATAATTTCATAGTAGGAGTTAAGTTTATATGGTTGCCACAATAAATAAAGCCTGATTGTAGACTTTTTCAGCTGTAAATACCAGATGTGAAAATACTCTATCCTGTTATATTTCCCCCCCTTTATGTCTTAGTATAGCTTGCTTGCAAGGGAGTAGCAAATGCAAATATTTCCAGAAACTCAATTAAAATGTTTTAAGAATGTATATAAATATGATTTTTATTTATGGTTCTGGATTGTAATGATTTTAGATTTCAACCTTTTGTGTGCACCTTGTTTGCAAGTGTGACTCTACCTGAGCAGCAAGGTCCAACTTAACTTGAGAGAGTGTAGTTTTCTGTGTAACTTAGTAACCCAAGGGATGTCCTAGGGTGGACTTTCCTCAAGGAGATGTGCCAGTGAGCACAGCTGAGAGGGTGTCTGGTCAGAGGCAGCCACACTCACCTGTACATGGAGGCTGTTAGCTTCAATTCAACTCATTTTGGATGTTGCACAGTTTGGGTTCCAGCATTGGCTTCCTTCTGATACAAGTCTGCAGAAGCTTTGTGTGAAATCAGGCCCATCCACTGTAAAAAACAACCCAAAATGTCATGCTGTTCATTAGGCACCTTGTGGCTTGACAATTAAATGGACTATCCAGCCCCTCTGAATCCTTAGTGCATTTATGTCAGTAGCCTTCTGCCAAGTGCCAGATCTCTGATTTTTCTTTTTCACAGAGCCATTTCTCTCTCTATGTTTCTACTAGGACCTCTCTTTCAGCTCCCCAGGCCTCTCCCTTTTTTGATATGCTTTCAACTCTTAAAAGTTGCTAAGCCAAAAGGAAAACCCCATGTCACTCTTCCTAACTCCCATCCCCCATTTCTGAGTTGAGAAGTTACATTTGCAAGATACATCTTGCACCCCTGTGTGCTGCCTGTGCATCACCACTGTGGCTAGCACAAGGGAAGGTTCCTTCTCTTACCTTTTCTTCGGTACCATGGGGCTTTTTGACACTGTTGGCGAGACAGCTTGTCTGTGTTACTATATTGTTGTAGCCTAGCCTACCCTACTGAAAATACATTCTTTCAAGTTGTTTGTTTCCTTTAAATGATTTACCCCTTTGAAAATGCCTCTGGATTAAGAATTTATGGGAATATAGTATACTGGTATTATACATGTACTTTACTGGGGCAGCCTAACTAGGGGAAATGAAATGTGTTTCTGTATATTCCATCTTCCCCTATGGTAGTTAAGTGAGAGCAGACTGCAGGATAGCATTGTGCATCTTGGTGGCCACACAAGCACTTTGTATTCACTGGAGACTTGGAGGTACGACAGCTGCATATAAATATGCATAGTTGGAGAGATTCATGATTGTGTCTCATTCTAGGGCTGATTGGCTGTAGTGCTGCCACTGCAAATCAATGAGCGTTTTCCTCATCTATCAGCTGCTCGCTTGCTTGAAAGCAGACAAAATAGTTAAAACACCAACAGCCCACAGAGGGCTCCTGAGTGAGTGAGACTTGTTTGCCACAGCACTCAAAACATTACCCTGAATCTACAGTAGCTCTCAGTAGATGAATTTAGCACTCAGCAGATTAATTTAGCTCCCAGTGTGCTGGATTTAGAAAGAAAAACTAATATAGATGAATACATTCTGTTCAGCCAGCATATTTTGTTTTGCAACAATACACATGTCTTATTTGAACTGCAATCTGGTTGGAAAGCATTTTGCGAATGGTGCATTGGTCATAAAAATGAGTCATGCTTGCTCATTTTTTAAAAAGCTCTCATCTAGTGCAGATTAAGGAAAAAGGTATTGAGCAATTCACTGGAGAAAGTATTGGAATTTTAGCCATCTCTGCTGAGATTTGGGCAGTTTTTTAAGGTAGACTTTGACTTTGTGTTGCAAAAAAAGTAGCAACAGCTTTTCACAGTGTTACCTGCATAGTCTAGGTGATGTGTACCATGGTTACTCATGGTTACTTTGCTCATTTGCTTCATGGGCAGGATTCAGGAAGGGTTTTCTTGGAAGGATTTGCAGGCTGGAAGTTGAAACAATGTCTCATGGCATTGGGAAGAGCTCTCAAGGTGGTTAAATTCAGGATACAAAATCCATTGTTTTATGACTTCAGTACAAGCTTTAGCTTTCTTCCTTAACCTGGAAAATGTCACAAGGAAATTGAGACTAGATTGCTTATGCATGGTAGCAGAGTGACTAGCTTGCTTATGATAAGGGTAATGCTTATTATTTCAGGAGCTGGGAAACTCAATAAAAAGATAAAGATATAAAATCAAGCTATCAAACTCTCCAAGCTGAGGATATAATTTACCTGGCTTTATTTAAATATTAAATGGTCAGGGAAATTAGAAGAAAAATGATACAAAATGGCAAGCTGGATTTCTTAAGTAGTATTCACAGTAAATTAGTATCTCATATGAAAGACTAACTCCCAACGCATCTTCCAGAGCACTTCTTGATAAACAATTTCCACTACCAGCAGCAGAATGATTGTTATAAAGCATTCTTTCCGTATAACATTTTTTTTAAAAAAAAAACATTTCAGAATGGGTTGAAGAGCAAATAGCTCCTTTCTGTTGAGTCAGTGCCATACAGTGCAGATCTAATTTACTCGGGAGGATCTCAATTGCTACAGTGATGGGTGCTTTATAGTAGTGATTCCCAATTCTATTTAATCAAAGGACTACCAAACCTTTTGGAGAACACAAACCAAAGATCTTCCTCTTCAGTGACAGTGCCGTCATTTTCATTTATCAATAGATAAAAATTAAGCAAAACTTTGGATGCTCTTTTATGAGGTTTGTTTTCCCCATTTCTTTTTGTACTGGCTTGCATGGGTAGGGATGTGTGTATGTTGTCTTCTTGCTCAGTTTTCAAATCCTACAATATTTTTGGACATTGTCTTGTAATATCTTACAGGCTACCAGCAGCCTTTAGTCAATAGATTGAGGAGATGAGGACCAGAGGAGGCTGGAGGCCTGGTTCATATCTTTGCTAGGAGTCTTGCACATCAGACAGTAAAGTGGTCTGTGCACAGTTGTTCTCTTTCTTCTAGATGGTAAATGTTTTTAGTAAGAGCAGGTGAAGTGGAAGTCTCTCAGACATAATGTGGGATTTTATGGGTTCTCCTGTGTGGACGATGAGGCACAGTGGTGCGGCCAGAGGGGCACTGTGGCAAGGCAGTGACGCCTTACCATCCCTTCTGGCTCCTCTTTTCCAGGAGGAGTGTGAATTTGTTATGAGTAAATCCTCCTGCTGGAAAAGGGGAGTGAACCAGCACTGTTCCGCATGGACATGGCAAGGCTGGCCAGCGTGCAGGCAGTGAAGCTGCACTGTGTTTATTCTCTTCCTGCATACTCGGAAGAGCAGTAGTATGTGGTGCTTATGTACCTTTGTGTACAAATTATATGTGCCAGGGCCCTGAGCACATCCATTCCCCACCTCCACTTGATGTTTGGCTGCCTTGGCTTGGGACACAGGTGTCCAGTCTTGAAGAGAGCTGTGAGAAAATTCAGTGGGGCTCACCCTCCTCTTCAAAGCTGCATTTTGGCCCTGGCCCAACACACAACACCCCTTCCCAGCCCTTGGCCCTGCTGAGCCAGGCACCATCCCAACCCCAACCCCTTCCCATCCCATCTCAGGGGCTACCTCCCGAGCCAGGCCCAAGGCCTTCAGCAATGACTGGGTGTGGCTGGGCCGTTGCTGACCCTGGTCACCATCCCCAGCCTGGCTCAGCTCGCCTCGCTGGGTGCTGTGGGAAGGGGCTGGTCAGAGAGGAAGGGCACTGCACCGCCCTGGCAGCCCCATGGCCCCGGCCTCGCCTCTGCAATCTCATATCAGCAGTGGAGCAGGGACAGAGATGTAGAAGACGGTTCTTTGATGCAGCCCTGAGCAACATTTGAGCCATCCTGGAAGCAAGGCGAGGTTTCTGTTAACTGAGATCCAGCTTTTTATTGGTGCTAGTTTTAAGTCAGACAATCTTTTCTTTTCCTTGGTTATGTTAAGATGGTTTTATAGGTAGATAAAGTCTGGGAAAGCTAATGCTAACTCACAAAAAAGCAAGCTCTATTGCTAGAAGGCCTTTGTGAATGTTGCAAGATTGAGTACCCTAGAGTGTTAGCCTCCACAGATATGTTGGGTAATGGGAATTTTTGGTAGTTAAGCTTTACTTTTGGTAGTCTGAGCTTTTGACCTTGCAGAAGGAACCTCATCTTCAGTGTTTTCTCCACTGCCTTGGGAGGACACCTCAACATCCTGCTGCTGCAAATCCTTACCTTCCACAGTCTGCTTCATTCATCTCCTCCTCCTCTTTTCAAGGTTTCCTTGCGTTCTTGGCAACAGCTACAGAGGAAATTAAAGGCTTTATTTCTAGACTAGCTTCAGATGTCACAAATATGGAGGCCAGTCTCTGAAAATCCAGTTCTAAAAACTTCAGTGTTTATTGTTTTCTGTGCTTCCCTGCCAAGATCATCTCCCTGCTGTGGCAAAATACTGCCATCTGTAAGATGTATCAAGTTAAATGTTAGCGTGTTGGTACTTGTGAATGCCATACGCTCATTCATGGCCTTGTTATGGTTTAAGATTGTGCCAAACTTCATGGCATGCAGGGCCTTGTTTTGAATGTCTTTTTTTTTTTTTTTTTTTCCCCCCTTTTAATTCGGTCTGGCCTAGTTTAAAAGTTACAGCTTGTGACACATCCATAAGTTAGGGTGATTTCATCTAGATGTACTCTTACGCATAAATGGTCATTATGGCTCTAATGTGTATATGGAAACAGAGATAATATATGTTGGTAGAATTGACGTGCCTGTACATTGTAACATTATAACATGTCCCCAGCAGTGTAGCAGTAGCGCTCCTGTAACTTATCATGTAGAATATTTGCTTTTAGAAGATTTATAGACATTAATTAATCTCAAAACTTGTTTTTACTTAATAATTACAGTAACATTTATACATTTATACAAACATAGTTTCATGATCATATTAAATGAGTTAGAAACACAGTTGTCTGTTTCTTCCCAGCAGCACCATTGACCATTTTTTCCCATTTCTGTGACTTAATTTTAAGCTGCTATTGTCAACATTCTTGGTAGTGTTTAATTGTTTATAAATGATAAAGTGAACTAGATAACATGTTCAGATTTCCACCTGTATACAAACTATACTTTGTCAGAGGGACAGGACCAAACAAGAAATATAGGTGCAATCTAAGCTGTTTAAATGGACTTTGCATTGTCATGTGTTCTTTCCTTCTTCTCTTGAGAAACTTAAAGAAGATAAAAAATAGACTTAGGTTGACTTGATCAATCCATGGGTTATGGAAAGTATTCAGTTTGAAGCAGATAGAATAATTCTTCTGTTATTTAGAAATAATATTTTGTTTGTTTTCGAATTCACAGAAGGGTGCATCTAGAGTGGCACAGTTTTAGTCCTAGGAAACAATAATTTTCTTTAGTGAGGAACAAAAACATTTTAGTTCCAAAATTTCTACCTGTCCACTTGAAATAATTTTATTTATGATTTTTATCTACGTTAAGCATATGATTGACAATAGTATTGCTCTTCTTCACCTTTTCTTCTTCTTTCCCCTGTCCCTGCCCCCCACTTCAGCAGACTTACCTGTCTGATACAGATAAAAATTTGTAATAACTTTTTCTCTGAGGAGTTGTACTGGCAAAGTCACAGTGGCTACCTCTGTCTGCTATCTCTGTGTAGGCAGTATTTCTCCATGATATACTGGAGCTGTCTCTTCAAAATAGGTAACATACTCTAGAATTGTTTGGTGCATGGGCAAAATCCCAGTCTTCAGTAAAGTCTTAAGGTAGAAAAAGTGGATATCATTGTCCTGAATAGAATAATGATACTGGAGAATTTTGATCTTTTTTCTTCATATTTGATAAAAGCTTTGACAAATGGTGCAGAGCAGTATGATGTGATGGACCATACTTTCCTGAGGCAGATGTCTTTATATCAATGGTCTACTTTTTTTTTTTTTTTCCTCCCAGAAAAGAACTTCTAATAATCTGTAGCTGATCTTGAACCTTGAACTTGATTTTAGTTTTGCTCTACATGTTGGATATTCTCGAAGATTTCCAGTGGTAGATAAGTTAGATCATTGAAACCAAACCCCACAGCTTTGGTGTAACCTCCTTGACTGATTGACTTAGGTTACCAGCAAGGCACAGTGGTACAGCTTGTGCTGTTGTGCACACTGGCTTCTGCAGGGGGCTTGAGTGGTTACATCAGCTGCCAGGAGGAAGTCCAAAGATACAGCATGGGAAGGTTTGATGGAACATGGTGGAGGAAGGCTTTTGAAGAGAAACAAACATTTCTAGATACTCTAAAGTGTTGGTATATCATGGGTTCATTTTGACCTAAGTCCACTGCAGGATCTGTACTTCATTTAATGTAACTCTGCTAGCATAACCCAAATGTATGCTGGGTTTTTATAAATGCTGTTTGAGATGCCCCTTGGATCCACAGTAGACAGATCCACATTTCCACGTAAACATCTGAGTTCAGAGATGAGTATAATGTAAATATTTTAGTAAGTAAAATGTAAATGGAAAGACAGATGATAGAAAATTAATAATTTTTTTCTACATAAAAATAAGCCACACAGCTATAACCGGTACAAAAGGCATTCAGAATTAGAGGAAACAAGATGGTACTGGAAATAGCATAGATTTTGAAGTTGCTTCAGAATTCTGTACAGAAACCACACAACACATTCCTTTCTTTTCTCCCTTCTTCTGTTGTTTTTTCTTCAACTGCATCTGGTAATAGCTATAGGGACATCAATTATTATTTTATCAAAGACAAAAAATAGAAGTGCTGCACACAGCAAAATACCAATGACTCAACAGTTTCTGTCTAAAGGTATATAGGGAGAGGAAAAGACACTCCTTTTCTTTGCCCTGAAGCAAGACAAAATAGTTCATCTATGCATAGATCACTCCGAGGGCAGCAAGGGAAAAAGACTACATACATTAGAGTTGCTGAACTCTTATCATTCAGGAAGTGGGAGGAATAGTCTGTAGATTAGCATTCTAGTCTGAGTTATCAGGGATTTGGCCTTGGTTCCTGAGTTATCACAGATATCCCACGGTTAAGTAGCATAAGTAGTTTTCCTATGCCTCAGTTCCCCATTAGGTAAAAATAGGGATGTCTTAGAGCTGTTGTGGGGATAAATACCTAAAGCTTCTTAAGTACTTGGTTTATTCAGTAATTAAACTCGTCTAAGTACCTCGAAGCACTGTTTAGGCTGAGATGTGTATATGTTGTCTCCACACACCAAGGACTTTCTTAATAACTTCTGCACCTAGCTTGAAAGACAGAGGAATGTATGCACCTAAGAAGATGGAAAGATCAGGGTGTGATGAAGTGCACTTGTGTCAGAAACAAGAGACAGTTCTTGGTGGATGACAGTTCCTTGTGCTGTGGCCGGACATGACCTAAGTAGAAAACAATCGAGATGTTTGGTCCAAAGAGAACAAGCGAAAGCTGCCTTATCAAATTCTCCATTGAGAGAGGAGGCAGTGGAGGAGCAACACAAGCAAGTACTTTATAGGAGGGAATATTTCTAGAATTGAGACTTCACGGAGATCAGACATACAGAAACAAAAAATGGAAGAAAAATTAGTAGGAAATACCAACAGATTTTTTCTCTTGGTAGATTATCTAGCTCCAGACATAACTGAGGAGTTGGAAAAGCAGAAGGAGCACATGTTGAAGAAGTGAGGGAGAGTGACAGTTGCAGCTACTGGAATAGAGATGTCAATTTATTGTATTTGAATAGTGAAAGACTAGTGTTGTAGATGAAGTTGTGCAGACAGGAGAGATCACAGAAGGATCAAGAATCAGATCTATAGTTTTCACTAAGAAAAACATCTTGTGTGGAAATATTTCTGTATTAGAATAGTCTGAGGAATTATAGTTATTGAAATACTTCTGCTGAAAAACCTCTGAAAGGAATCTGTCTGTGTTACCAGAGAAATGAAGGGTGCTATAGAGATAACATAGCTTTTTCAAGGTTAAAGGCAGAGGTCACAGTGGTGCTGTAAATTCCACTAGCTTCAGTTGTCTGTGTCAGGCCCCAGGAGCAGACCACAGGAGGGCTGCAATGCAGTGAGCCAGGCTCTCACATGCACGATGAAACCACGGCTTTTTTCTTAGTCATGATAGTGAAAAGTGCATTGTAGGTAAGTGTTTGGCCATGTAGGCAACAGGTTCCCGATGTAAAAATAGTTATGGATGGGAAATGTGACTTATGTGGAAAAATACTTAAGGATGAGATAGTCAACAAAAGGGAAAGCAGTGGGAATACTGAAGCTGTACTGGGAAGGATGAACCAGAATTTATCTAGGAACAGATACCAAAATTTTAAGATAGAGAATAATCTTTAGGGTGAAGTGTGAGCACAGAGAGTTTCAGACTGTATTTGGAAGAGAAATATCCGTAGAAGACTATATTTGAGAATCTCATGAATTAGAGTTTTTACTGTTTTGTGATTTTATTTACTTTGTTAAGTCCATGCAGTTTCATAGGAAAAAACCAAAGAACAGAGTAACATGTCATGTCATCTCATCTCCTGTATAGCACTATATTTGGATAGGTTTGTTAGCTGAGGTTTTTATTTGGTTTGTTTGAGGGGGTGAACAGCAAACAGAATCTAATTTTCTCCTATTTAGTCACACTAGTAAAAAAAAAATAGAGCAGTTTGGTGTTTAGCTGTCAGGTCTATGTACCATTCCTGTACAAAACTTATTTATTTAATGAGAATTTAAGTAAACACAAATAAAGTATTGAAAGAATAAAGCATCTGGAAGATTTTAAAGATGCACTGAAATACAATGTGATTAATTTCTATTGTGCTAATTATACCTATTATGAGTTAAAACTGATTCCACTTTGCAGCCATTGTTATGTAACTTGTGGCTTTGCAGTTCTTTGAAATTCAGTTTTATATTCATGTGGTATATAAAAAAAAAATGTTGTGAGACAAATTACAAAGCTTAACTGAAATAGTGCCAAAAATCTCAAACAAGTTATACTACTAGATAAATAACTAGTGTAATGCTTACTGGTTTTTGGTTTTGTGTTGTTTGTTTTTTTAATCAAAAAGAAATGATAATATAATGAGCCAAGTCTGAGCGGGACGTGATTTTTTTCTGTTTTATGGTTTAATGGAGTTGCTCTGCACCTGTAGTGAGGTATCTAAGATCAGTTTTTGAGCTATTACTCCTGTGTAGTATTTTGTATCAACAATGCATTCAGCTTTATGCTGCATGGATTTTAAGTGTAGTATATCGGTGAGTTTGAATGCTCTGGCATATAAAACAGGTCATAACAGGGGTATGTGTCATGGTAAGTTTTTTACAAACAACAGCATTCACAGTCACTCAGCAAAACAGAATATGAATCACCACGTTGTACTTGTCCCTAAGGGTGGGTCTGGAAGAGGTATGTAGGATGTCTTTGACTATTGCAGACTTTTGGGTGTGAATGTGGGGTTTTACCTCTACAGGGAAACACTTTGGACCCTTGCAGCAAAGCTGCAGGGAGCAATAGGAAAGCAGAAATCTGCGGTTTGCCTACCGAAGGGGAATAAAGAGGCTTCTTGGGTGATTCCCAGGATGGTCGCCTGGCTGTAGATGTGTTCCAGGCACCCCACAAAATGGGGAGTGAGCTGCAGGGGACACTGGCTGTGTGGGACCTGTGGATGGGCCTTCTGATCCTCCTGCAGATGCAGTGGAACTTTTACTTCTTTCTCCACTATAATGGGCTCACAGTGCAATCCAACTCCTAGTAAGTATATGAAAATTAATCCTGTTTTAAGTACTTAAGAAGAAAAAATACTTGAATAACAGACTCTGTCTTTTAGTAGGGAGTGAAACTACTACTAACAAAATGATAATAGTTATGTAAGCTTTGTTTTGATAAATTGTTCACAGCTTGCATATTGTAGGAGTCTGACTGCAATATTTGAGTCTAATTTCACCCCACATTTGAGAACTGAAGTGAACTTGAAGCCTTACTAAGTAGGATAGATCTCACTGGGGAATTAAGTGTTCTTACCCCCAAATCAATCAACATTTGCAAAATCTTGAAGTTCAGTTCATTTAATATAGCGTTTGTCTCATTTTCTGTATTAAGTTTCTGAGACAGAACTGTCCACAAATAAAAATTATTAAAAAATTAAAAATCCATATCAAGAAAATCCATCTAAATTGGTTTTGTTCACATGAGGAAGGAAGAGATTTTGTTTCTAGTTGTACTTAATGTGCTTACTTTAATTGCAGAAATACCGTGAACACCTTTTTTCCCCTCAAAAATCTCCAGTTCAGATTTAGTGGTATCTGAGGTACTGGTAGATAACTTCTTCAGGGTTTTTTGCATTAAATATGACTTAGTCTTTTCAGATTAACCCTTTTCAGCCGGAAATATGCATTGCATAAAAGGGAATTTTTAAAATATTAAAGTTCAATGAACTTTTCGATAAAATTTAGAGGATTCTGAGGGCTATTTATGCATGCATTTATTACTCATCATCTCCAATATTAGTAGACTTTTCCTCCTGAAATACATAATTTTGGTTTTGAAAAATGCAAATAATTTTGAGTTAACACTTCTTTAGATTGCTTTATACTGTTGAATTCTGTGCCATGTAATATAACTTTAATTTTGTTTTAATTGCATAATGGGGTCAGAACCAGTCTTGTTTAACAAACATGCTGTCATTCAGTTGTGAGGGTAGGAGTGTGTCCTACTGAATAGAAGAGTGCAAGCTCTTGCATGTTTGTTGAATTACTTCTATTGTAAACAGTGTAAATAAGTCTACTAGAGCTTTGCCCATTGAGCAAAATGAACCCACTTAGATAGGACTTCAGTGTTGGGGGGGTGATGGTCTCTCCTAGGCACCCATGTGCTGCCACAGGGAGGGCTATCTCCACAGCCACCTCGCTGGAGTCTCCTCTCAATGTTGGTAGTGTTCAGCTCCAGCCCTACCCAAGTCTTTGCAAGGACTAAGCATCCTCCACTTTAATTAGCCATGTTTCTACTTCATGGGAGCATTAATTAGGACAGACAGTTTAAGGTCCATCTCAAACTGTGGATCTTTCCTTCAGTCTATACAGGCAGCTATCCCTTCCAAGAGGTCTGAATTGGAGAAATCAGTATCTCTGCCTAGTGTCACTGCTTGCTGAGTAGAGTCATCAGTGTCCTAGGAGCATTGGGGTTGCCCTGGGAAGCCTTGTTTGGCTCAACTGGTTGCTTTCTAGGAAAGCATTACAGATAAATGCTGAGAAAATAAACATCTCCACCCTGCCAGGAATGATGTATCATGATATATCTGAATTCACCTTGAAAACAAAAAACAGATCCCAAGCCAGAGAGCTCTGGGGAGCTGACATGGGTGTAAATGGTTGCATGCTGGAAGGTAAGAATTTGCATCTTTCAAAGTGCACTGGACACATTCATCATTTTGTTTGTAACAAGCCAAGTATTTTGCTGGTGTAAGAAAGTGTATGAAGTGCATTGCAGCTTTATACTTTAAAAGGCCATAAAAACACTGTGCAATCAAATGTATGCTGTCCTGAAATGCCTTGATGCTATCACAAAGCTATTCAACTGTGATTCTCCCTGTCTCCCCAACTTCTTCAGTGCCCCTTAGGCAAGCATCTAGACTGATAGATGCTTTTTATCTGTTGACTTTAGATTGTTAGCTGAAGAATTTACAGTGCCATTTTTAATGGAAAGACTTTAGTTTATAATTGTAAAATAAAACACTTTTACTTTAAAAAAGCCTTACTTTAATTAGCCAATGTCCATTTCTGTTGGCTCTCAGTTCTTATTTCTTTTCCTTTCTTCACACAAATGGGTGTAGAATAGGAAGGAAGAAGTTCAGGCATTAAAATGTACATTCCAGCATTATTTGTGCTGACCTGACTTTAACATCTACAAGACTAGGGTCAGAAAAGCCAGTTTACTCATATACAAACATCCAATAGCTATAGACAAGAACTCCAGTCTGTTGCTTTTAGCTATTGATAGGGCTAACCCCAGCACTCATGATAGTGTTGCAAAATAAAGATCCCACAGAAACCCAGTTAATGGCATCTTTGTTTTTAACCTGTGACTTTGCAGAAGTCGTAATACTTCGGGTTTTAAAAATTAATAATATAAATGTGAAAATAATACTTTGGGAGTGGGGATGAAAAACACTCCTCCCTTTTCATCTTTCTCCAATGATTTGCAGGCAAGCAGAACTCCAGGCAAGTTCCGAACTTCCATAATTGCATTGAATTACTTCTTAATTGGACTTCTCTCTTGCCATTGAGTTCTTTCTTGAATAATGCCTGCTTTATAATGATTTGTGTGCAGACAATAAATGTAGAGATTCAATAGGACTCCATATAAAGATATTTAGCCCTTACCTCCCATTGAAATCAATACCTTTGCAAATCTCATTATAAGTGACTTAAAATTAATACACATAAAATAGGATTACTATTAAATACTTAAAGGATAAAAAGAATAACAACTCTTCTCCTCTGAAAAGTGACTGTAAGAATTGTATCTTTATAGCTGCATGATAATTGTCTCAGTACCTTGATGGTTTTTATGCCATATGTGCTTGGTTTGAAAATAAGAAGTTGGTGACTGTGTCTGCAGACTGCAAACTAGAAGGGAAACTTGCTTCATTTCCTTCTTGGATTTAATCACAGGTAAAAAAGTCCTCCCCTATCAGACTTTTCATGATGCCTGTTCCTCTAGAGAGATTGGGGATAACTGTGATTCACTAGAAGGTAAAGATTCCAAGTTACTTTCTCTTAGCAATACAGAGATAAGTGGGCTAAGGAAGAGTGAGCAATATTTTTTGTTCTGAAAGACGCTGTGACATAATTAATGAAGGAAGCAGAGCTGCTCATGCAAATGTGCATTTTTTCCCCAGAGTGGAGTCATATGTTCAGAGCTTTTGGCTGGTAGAGGAGGGCTGGCAGCAATGCCTGTATCAGCAGGGATGGGTGTCCATCACAGCTTCGAGATGTGGCCAAGATAAGCAAATTGCATCCAGTCTGTCATTAACCCACTTACTCTTGCTAGTTTTCATACATATTATGTTGTTCCTGAAAGGCTACACAAAAGCCTAACAGGGAAAGATAGTTTGCTCTGCAGTGCTAAATAAATGTAATCATGAGTAAAACTCATTCCATTTAATTTCTGTATAGAAACTCAGAATAAAGGATTATGTTCAGCAAATCTTACAAAAGCACAGTGACCACTATTCAGTTTATACTTTATCCTATCAGTCATCTTTTCACTGTTTTTGCATTTGCTCAGACTCTCTTGCTGTTAACTGCTGAAAACATTCCTGCATTCCTGCTATTAGATCTGAGCAGAGAAACTGTTTTTTCTACAGTGACCTGCACAGTTGCATCAGTCCAGTGGTGCAAAGCCAGTAACAAGATTGTAGTTTGGACTAGGAGGATAAGTCCCATGGTAAGTCTTTCTGAAATGAGATAGTTATTCTCAAAAGTCACAAACAGGCAGGTGGCTAAGGAAATGGTGAGGATATGACCCCTTCAGCTCAAAGTTGCTTGACCCAAATCCCTGTTTTTAAATTAAAATAAACTAGTCTGGCTACATCAGAAGGATGCTATTGTAACCAATAGGAAATTATATTTCATTAGCAGCATACACTCTAGGATTTGCTGATAAACTGGACTGATCTGACAGGATTTGCAGTTTGTCTGTACCCTTCCTGGTTGCTGTTTATTGTTCCATTCTGAAATTCTCAGCATCATGGTCACTGCCTTCCCTTTTAGTGAAAAATGCAAGGCACGTTGGTCAATACTCATATATGGAATGATGTTCTGTATGCCAGAAACTACTGTCTCAGATGAATGGAAGGGAGGTGCTAGAACTGTCTTTCTCTGTTACCAGTCTTTTTTCAGGAGTCTTTTGTTGACATCACATGACACTTCCCATTATAAAACTTCATTTCCGGAGTCCAGGATTGAAACCATGTTTCTTTAGTCAGTTTCCTTGCAGTCAACAGGTATTTACTGCAATACTGCCAAAGGACCCTTCTGTCATACTGGTCTGCAAAAAGGATGGTATGCTGTCAGTTATTCCCTGACCTCAGGGAGCACCATCTACACATTCCAGCACTAGAGTTGGTGGTTGCGGCTGGCAGCTATCATGCTTCCTAACAGAATTTCTGAAGTTTTTATGCATTCCCAACACCCTGAATAGGCATTTACTTGTCAAGAAAACCTGTGTTATTATTGAAGTGGTAAAGTGATAAAGTCAAATAGTACTAGCGTGCCTTCTGCAGCTTTATGTAACCATTCTCTGCAAATGCTTTTTGGGAATCCTTCTTTACTTGGTAACACACTTCTTTTTCATACTGTCCTCGATCTAGACAACAAGTGGATGGGCCATCTCTGAGGGTTAATTTGGTCTGCAGTAAGGAAGACTCTTGTTCAGAAACAGAAAGAGGAAAGTGTCTGGTTACTGAGACATCTCAGGACAACAAAAAGGAGTCTCATAACAAAGTTGATTAAAGCCCTGGAGAATAAAATTCAGTCCTCTGATTTACCACAGAGTTCACACATCAAGGTGTGAAGTGCATTGCATCAAGTTGTAGAGATGGTCAGCAATTGCGTGTTCCTCATTTCTGTTTGTCACCTAATTTGCAATGTGGTTGGTATTTATGTCTCCAGATGAAATTGTTTTGAGCAGTACCTTGAATGTATGAAGTGCGAAATGCTGAGTCTTCTGAAAACACTGAGCCAATGTGACCCAAATTAAGTATTCACTTTGCAGCTTGATTTGTTAGCATGAAGGAACTCATCTGGGACAATGTTATTCCTCCAAAAGAATTTGCTGAACTTGAGTTGGCGTATTGTTTGCAACACAGTCAAAGCAGTCATGATTAGAGTGCATGGATCATAGCAAAATACTGCAGTTTTCATAGCAGGAGTTGAACACTATTGCACAGATGTCTCTCCAGTCCACCTGTTAAGCAATGAAATTAACACAAAACATCAGTGCTTGAACATTTGAATGTCGTTTTGTACAAGGAATGAAGAGGAGTTCCCATGGAAGAATGCTATGTGACTAAGAAATTAGCAACTGTAGCTTATTCCATACTCACTGAAGAAATAAAAGTTCCATAGGCAGGCTAACATTTGGCACTTTATGATATTTATATTCATCACAGTACAGTCTTAATAATGTTCTTTTCATACTATGTTTATGTGACATATTATAGAAAGTAAATGAACTTTGTGTATTCAAGTGTCCTGAAAAACATTTAATGAGAAACACATGGGTTTTTTTTTTTTGTTTTACCAAATGGACATATTATAAATCTGAGTATCCTTTAAGGAAATAATGATAGCTACATATTTGTATTTGAATAAAAATACACACAAGTTGATACCAACTGCATATCTGATACCTTTAATCCTTTTTGAATAGCAGGGTATAGTGTCTGTTGGTTTTAGTACTATTGTTTATAAATGTAATCCTAACACAGTCAGGACTCTTTTGGGAAAACAGTGACCTGATAGATTGTAAGAAGTTTTTTGTTTAGTATGATTTTGCTGATTGCAATTTCTATATAACAGTAAACACTCATTAATAATTCATCATAAAAATTATGAGAGAGAGAAATAAATAATAATTGAAATTTTTTCTTTTACAGTTTTCTTTTACAATGCATTCTGCTCAGGCCAGTGAATTTTGTTTAACTGACCAGGTAAGCAAATATGCATAGTCACAGTTTTTTCATTAAAATGTTTTCCAGACACTAGGCAACTAATTCTGAGAGACTGGTGTTCTGCAAAGTTGGAGAAAATTTTCAAAATCTATTATAAATATGTTCAAAATTCTGTTGTCAGTTTCTATTTTAAAAATCTGTTGAAATTCCCAGAGTTCTATAATTTTCAATTAGAAAATGAATTTATTTTCCAGATGTGCTTAATATTATTCTTTTTCTCCCTTCTTTTCTCTTGTCCTAGTTTTCTCATGCTTTACATTGATATTTGTGTTTTATCAATGCCTTACAAGTTGAGTTTTTTTTTCTGGGTGCTATCAGTCTCCCTCTACCTACCAGGATATCAGCGTTGCAAACAGGATTGTCTGATGAGGACTACAGATACAGTGTTTTAACATCACAGGAATAGCATAGCAACAGTAGAGTGGCAGTTGGCAAGTGGAGATGGCTTTGGAAATATATAAACACCATTTCTGTAGATCTGAAATGAATAAAATGAGATTATGAAATGAATAAAATTGCACTTAATGCTCTGGTTTGCTGGGTACCAGAAAATCAAGGTGAAACACCAACTTACAGTCTTACTTTGGATAGGTGGTAGGCTGGTTTGTATACTTTAGCTGTGGAATTCCAGTTTGATTGGCTGTAGGTACAGTTTGCAGAAAACACTTTTTTTGGCCATCTCTTTCATTGTTACAGATTTTAATGAGGGAGTTGGGCAATATAATTTGTATGCATTAGGGCTTTAATGTTGCCTATACCCAATTCGATAATTTTTTGATGCTTCTTACAGAGTGATGTGATGCCTTGTTGAAGGAGAAAAGGTTGGACAGAATGAATTAAATATACTGGGTTTTATGGAACATTTTGTTCACAGTATACAAATATGGTTTGCCTTAGATTTAAAAGTTCCTGTGCTTTTCAGTAGGGTCATCTTAGTCCTGGTTAAAATAACTTAATACAGACAAAATAGTAAACAAGAACATTGTATTTCTATGTAATTCTTTCTCTTGTTTCATGTTGAAATATTCCATAGCTCTAACACTTTAATAGTACTGTTAACCTCATCTTTATTTACATAAGGTGGTCGCTTATCATCTCATCATTCTAACTTCTTATCATTGATTTTTCTGTGGTGCTGCCAACACCTAGAAAGCTTTCTAGATCTCAGTTCACCAGGGAGAAATTTCTTCCCTTTGTATCTTCTCCTGAAAATTCATTTCAAACCCACTATACCAAATATCTTTATCTCCTTCAAAAAAGAGATGTAGACTTCAGCTAGTGCCGTCTTGAGTTCCTATAGTTTGATGTTACTGGATTTTGTTTGCAAATTAGACTGTAGTCTTGCAAGCAGGAAGGGGAAATTTGGATTAAAAAATGCCTAGTGATTTCAAACGTGTATCTTGAGGACTTCTCAAAAGCATTTCTTATTAAAAGATTGGTGACAAGGGACAAATGATCAAGGAACAAAATGTGCTTCCCCCCCCAAATCCCGACCTTCCTTTTCTGGATCTTTAACATGTCCAAATTAGTCATTCATCCAAGGTTCACTACTCAGGCTTGAAATTTTTTTTATGGTATTTTTTTCAAAACATTGAAAGATATAATTATCAACAATAAATAAATTGTTAATATAATTGTACCAGCTCTAGCAAAAAGATGGCTGTTGACGAACTCTATTCTTCTTATATCAAAGTGTTTCCTGAAGAACTTGTCACTTGCCTTCCAGATATAAGTTGTAATGAAATTGTAATGCGCAGACTGATTTGGAATAATAATTATTTCATTCATGAATATGAGAAATCCGAGAAAAGAAATCATTGTGGCTCAAATAACAAATTTACTTTCATTTTTTTAATAGTCTTTGTTTCTTTAAGCATCATTAATCATTTTTCTGAAACAAAAATCAATATAATTAAGAGATCTCCGAACCTATCTTTAACAAAACAAATATTTATTTTTTTTTTTAATTAAAAGAATGAAGTCAAATTAATCTGGGTCATCTCAACAGCTCTTTTAGTGAATAAACTATTTTCTTCCACCTCTTTGTACCTTCCCTATCCTTTACTTCTGGCCCCCCACTCTCAAAGATTGCCTAGTCTGTATTTCTGGATAAAATATGTCTGTCACTAAATGGAATTTTTTAGGAAAAGTGGTTCAAAAACAGATTAGACCCCCAAAATAAGTTTCATAGTTCTCCTCACTGGCTTCATTTATGGGCTGTTTTGTCCTTAATGGTGATGATTTTAGCCTTCATGAACTGGGAAAAATGAGCTACAATAGATACTTCTGCTCCATGGACATAATATGTCTTTGTATGTATTCTGAACATTCCCATGAATTAATTGGATCCTGGTTTATGAACATGTCTGTGATGAGGTAAGGGATTAGGCTGAACACAGGTGACAAGCAGCTCAACATGGAAGACAGTGCTAATCTTTTCTACTGGTAATGAAATGGGAGCTGATTTGGCCCCTTTTGCATCTCTCTACTGACCTAAAACATAAAGTATTTCCAAGATTATTCATGGTTTTGATGAGCCTTCTATCTATGATATTTGTGAGGTAGCGTGCTGTGAGCCTGAATGATTGCCTAGTGACTGAGGCACTGGGTTGCTATTGCAGTACTGTGTAATAATGAAATTTTCTGTAGATACGGTCAACGACAATTCTTACAATAATTAGCTCTCTGACAAAAATCTGTATTTTAAAGTTTGCAAGCGTACTGGTATTCTCAGAAACATTGAAAGCCTGCTAAAAGTATGGGTGTATTATTAGTACACAGTTTCTGTACAGTACACGGATTGTGGACCAGACATTTTCTATACGGACATAGAAAATGCAATGTGAAAATTATAATTTTTAATTGTTTCATTTTAAATCTGTTTTTCATACACTTTTGAGCTACTGGTTGCACCTTATATTTTCATTACACGGAGTTAATTTGGGGTCTATATGAAATATTAAAAGCTCTAAATAGCTATCTTTTAGGGAAAAAAATCTCTAAAGTATATTCTAGAAGAGTTCTGGTAACTGGGATGAAAATTAATTCAGAAGTATTTTGTACTCCAACAGTGCTTGAGCCTCTTTGAAATGTTCAGAAATTTTAGCAAGTTAGGACTATTCTAGCACATCAAGTTACTGGCAGACACAGAGCACCTTATAAGAAACAGTCACTGGAAGCGAAAATTGGATTCACAGTTTTCACACAGGAAATAGGGTTGCCAGTGTTATACTTGAACAAAACCACAAGATTCAACTAATCACTCTCCACTCAGGTTTCAGATACAGAGATCTGTTCGCAAACAAACTATAAACCAAAAGGTATGCAAGCCAGAATAAAGTAATGACTATCTATTAATTATGTTTCATTTAAACTTCCTCTGAAACAGCTGGTCCTGCCTCTCTCAGAGACCCAGTACTGGATGTACTGGCCTCAGGTTTTATCCCATGTGTAAATTTCTATATTGCTCTTAATCTGAAGTCTTGTTTGGTATAAAACTTTGTGCTTGTTTCTGTGCACAGGGGTGAGTTGCACACAAAATCACTACAGATTAAATAGTTTCAGTTTGCCCCTGAATAATTAACAACCAGAAGAAAACCAAAAGCAGATTCTCGATTAAGTATTGGGGTTTGCATGCATCCATACTCAGAATTCCATGTATCTCTGGGCGAGTGCAAGATGTCCTTTAAAAGGCAACATTGTTATTAGAAGAATGCAATTTCATTCATGTGGTAATAGTTTTCACTAATTGAGAATAATTCAATTCAGAGATATTTCTCATAATGCCCAGCAGTAAATAATTGCTTTTCTGAGCCCCTTGTTTTAATTGATGACAAAAATATATAAATGTGTACATTTTGAGAGAGGCCTTAAATGAAGCCATTTGTTAGAAGAGCTGGTTTTTTTTCAGCTTGAGTGTGCAAGAATGTGCAGGAGCTTAGTACAAGTTTATAAACTCTTATAAAAAGTTTGTTTGTGGATCTCACTGTAGCTAACGTGGCATTTTGGTTTGCTAAGAGGGTACTTCTCTTCAGTTTATGTGAATAATGGAAGCCTCCAAAACTCCTGTTAACTTTGTCTATAAATTCTAATTTGTGGTATTTTTATTTAACTAGTTCTAAATTCACTCCCACTTTCCCTTCTTATGCAGTAATAGATACTCGTCAGTTATGCTAAATCCAGTGGGTGACTTGGATGGCAAATCTCTCCAAGGTTTTTGCTACTCTGGACTGACTTTCTTCAGGTGATAGCACATATATCTGCCTTTTCCCAGCAGGAGGTTATCAAAAATTCTCCCTCACTTTGATCACACATTTTATATGTGCTGGATCAAATGCTGCACCCACACAGTTAAAACACAACTTCAGTAATGGTGGATCAAATACCTCCTATGCAGATCTCACCTTGATAGGGAGAGGAGCTGCCCCTGAAGAATAAAAGCAGTGTGTGCTACAGTCATTGAGAGAGCTGATTAGAGAAGGGAAATTCAGCTTTCATTAGAGGATCAGGACTGTGGTCCTGGCCAACTGTGTATATTCAAGAAGTCAGGATCCAAACCCCTGTCTCCCTTAAGTAGCTCTGCCACTAAGCATTTGCTTTGTATTTCTTAAAGGAAAGTAAGATTTTTGTGATCTTCTGAGATTAAATACTAGCCTTGGAACAATAGGTTGTAATGTGTGTGGAATATGCAGTGTCTCTTTTTGTGCTGTGTCTGTAGACCTAGAAAAGTCTAATCATACAGAGCCTCAAGCTAATTAACCAATTAAAATATTTTTAATACTCCTTGTGCAAAGCTCACATACTAAATTGTTAGCATATACTTATATAGGCTCTAGTCTTGGAGCTACATCCAGACAGAGAAAGCCCTTATTTTCAGACAAGACAGATTTTGACAGATCGTTGTACAAGCACAAGGCCACTTGCAGGGTCAGGCTCTCAGCACACTTGGCAACTCTTTTCTCCTGCCATCCATCTTGCAAAGTTTGATAATTTCATTAATGCTTCAGCTGTTGGATGTGAGTATGAAAGGAGTCCTCCTTTCACACTCTCTTTAGCTGTGTAGCCTTAGTAGTTACAGAGGATGTTTTCAAAGACTTGTTCTAACTTCAGATTCTTGGGTATTTCTAACAGTGTTTATGAAAGCAAGAATATCCAAGACTCAAAAGTAAGAACCAAGTTGTTTTTTCTTCCTTAAATCTCATCATTTATGCAATATTCCTATGATTGTTACTAGAAGGAGAAGGAAGACTGAAAAAAGTAGGTTTATACCTAATTATTCTAAATGTAAACAATTTAAAAGCAAGTATTTGAGACAATTGCATATTATGCCTTTGCTCTTCATTCTACATTTTCTTGTTTTCATAAGGAAATGCCAAACGAAACATAAATTATCGGTCACCTGAAGTAGACTACGTGAGTATTTCAGAAGAAACATCTCACCAATTTGATTCTGTAGAGCTTCAAATTTACTTTTAAAAATTGTTCAAACATGTAAGAATAGGATAGCGTATGTAAAATATTTTTTTTTTCTCAAATACCTCCTGACAGTAGTGTGTCAGAAGTTACAGGAGCTGTGGACTACAAGCCTCATCTTGGAACAGCAGAGCTGTAACTATTGTGGTTTTGGCATTTTCTCAGAATGAATAACTGGATGAGATACTAACTTGCTTTGTGTTTTACAGTATCTTAAAAACTGTCATATGTCCAAAGGCTTAGTTTTAAGTAGTTTTTCCTGGAACATTTAAGGGAAATTCTATCTAAATATACCAGCAGTATTATTTTGTAGTTTGAACTGGTATCTTCAGGAAATTGTTTTTATTACTGCATCTTTTATATCTGAAGTTATTTGCTTAATTTTCCTAATACATAGCAAAAATGAACAGCTGTTCTACAATTGTCTTGTGATTTCTCAACAGTTTCATTTTTCTAACACTCTTTGGGGAAAGTTATTACACACAACTGACAAATTTGTTTTCTGATCTACTGGAATGCAACTAAGCAAATAATCAGGAAGAAAATTGTAGAAAGGATGAGGAGGAAAGGTTTGCTAAAAATGAGTTAAAATATTTTCCAACCTTTAAACAACTGCCCTGCTGGAAGCACCAGCAGCTATAATAAATTAAAGAAGTTAAATTATACAATTCTGTGTGCCAGTTCTGTTTTAAGACAGTAATATGTTCTAGAGTTTTGTATCCTTTTAACTCATGATAGCTTTAAAACAAAACAAAAAGCTTTGTGCAAGCATATCTAAATCTTCCTGAAAAGAAACTGCAATGTAAAGAAATTATGTTCTAAGGAAGTTACTTATATTGCTAAGTGAAGCATATGAAAGCTAGGAAATGGCAGATTTACAGGTCTAAATCTGTTTCCCATGTATCACTCTGAGGACTGAATGTGGCAGGGGCCTGCTAGAAAATGATGGTGTTTGAATGCATACTTGTAGGTGTGTCTTAGTCTCCTTGAGACTCAGTGATTGTAATGTTTTCCTCATGATTTTAAGAGAATAGAAACCTTAACTGATGCAAGGTGTTGTTGCCTTTAATGATGTCTTGTGTAGTACAAGAAAAACAACACATATTTGTCAGACTGAGCTCACAGGATCTGTGGTGCAATTCCTGCTTTCCACTGCAGATGGGCATCAAACTAAATTCCAAAATGCCACCATCTAATAGAAAAGACTTTGTTCACACTGATAACGAGGTCAGACACATACAGGTTTGTGGGTTTTCTTGGTCTATTTCTATTGAATAAGAAGCGTAATCTTTTCAAAACAGAAAAAAATTACAGCCAACATTTCACATGTATCTAATGATTAGGGAAACAAGGAAAAGTGGGAAGTGCAAAATGGAAGAGGTAAAAAATGTGCTAGGAAGTATATAACACCAAGGACTAAGGACATATGCAGACCATATGCTTTGCTTCATAATTCTTCATCACTGAGATTTTTTGGTTTGTTTTTAAACCCCTTGGTCCTATTTCAGATTCTTCTGTACGCCTTCCTTTTCAGCTCTTTTGCATGTTGTTCATGGACTCCTAGTATGTATATATTTATGTGCGGACTTCTAGTATGTTTATAACAGGCATTATCCAGAGGAAGACTAACTTAAGAAAGAATGTATGTGGGGAAAGAATGGAGAGTGCCTCAGAGCACCCCTTCACATTTTAGGACAGTTTCCTAGGACATGATTTGTTTGGGGGCTTTCTGTTTTTCACAAACAGGTGTTTCTTCATGTTTGTTTTTGGGTTGTTTTGCTTTTGAGCCACTTCCTCAACTGAGACTCCAAATATCGGTGATAGAGAGATGCAAGTATGCTAGGTTGGGCCTGTTGAATGTACAGATACCAGACTTATTGGGAGTGACACTGTAAAATTAATACATACACACTGCAATTTAAAGGATAATATTATGCAAATATTCCTAAGCATGACACATTAAAAGGTAGTTACATTTTAGACACATCCATTAATATTTTCCCTTGAATATCAAGTACTTCTTCCCACCTGCCATCTCTTCCATGTTTTCTCTTGCTATGATGGTTAGATGTCATAAAGCTGTCATAACGCTGTGACTAGGCTTTTTGGTTAGTACAACCTTGCACAGTCTGCATTTATATTGTGCTCAACATTTTAAAAACAGATTATACGTTTCAAGCTGTACTAAAAAGACATAATTTTAATAAGTATTTCTTCCTGTGGGGCAGTCTGAATTGCTTTTGCTGTTTCTAGCATACAACATTACTATGTTTTGTCCTTAAGCAATATATATAAAAAAGGCTTAATAGCTCATACTGAGTCCTGCTTGCACTCCCACTTCAGACCTATGTTTATGCATACGATGGTGTCACTCATTTTGGAAAGGTGGTAGCGATTCTAGGTGCTTCAGGTTTGATGGTGGTGATATCTAGCTCAGAAGTCACCTAAACCTGACTGACCTCGGTGCCGGGGAAGGTCATGGAGCAGGTCACCTTGGGTGCCTTTAAAAGTCACATAGTGGGCAACCAGGGGATCAGGCCAGTCAGCATGGGTTTATGAAAGGCAGGTCCTGCCTGACAAGACGGATCTCCTTCTATGACAGGGCAACCCGCTTTTTGGATGAGGGAAAGGCTGTGGATGTAATTTACCTTGACTTTAGCAAGGCTTTTGACACCGTTTCCCACAGCATTCTCCTGGCGAAACTGGCTGCTCGTGGGTTGGATGGGCACACGCTTTGCTGGGTAAAAAACTGGCTGGATGTCCAGGCCCAGAGAGTTGTGGTGAACGGAGTTAAATCCAGTTGGCAGCCGGTCACGAGTGGTGTCCCCCAGGGCTGGGTTTTGGGGCCACTCCTGTTTAACATCTTTATTGATGATCTGGATGAGGGGATCGAGTGCACCCTCAGTCAGTTTGCAGATGACACCCAGTTGGGTGGGAGTGTTGATCTGCTCGAGGGTAGGGAGGCTCTGCAGAGAGACCTGGACAGGCTGGAGCCATGGGCTGAGGCCAACTGGAGGAGTTTCAATAAGGCCAAATGCCGGGGGCTGCCCTTGGGCCACAACAACCCCCAGCAGCGCTACAGGCTTGGGGAGGAGTGGCTGGAGAGCTGCCAGGCAGAGAGGGACCTGGGGAGGTTGATTGACAGCCGGCTGAACAGGAGCCAGCAGTGTGCCCAGGGGGCCAAGAAGGCCAATGGCATCCTGGCTTGTGTCAGCAATAGCGTGGCCAGCAGGGACAGGGAAGGGATCTGACCCCTGGACTGGGCACTGCTGAGGCTGCACCTCGATTCCTGTGTTCAGTTTTGGGCCCCTCACTCCAAAAAGGACATTGAATGACTCGAGCGTGTCCAGAGAAGGGCAACAAAGTTGGTGAAGGGTCTGGAGCACAGGTCGTACGGGGAGCGGCTGAGGGAACTGGGGGTGTTTAGTCTGGAGAAGAGGAGGCTGAGGGGAGACCTCATCGCCCTCTACAGCTACCTGAAAGGAGGGTGCAGAGAGCTGGGGATGAGTCTCTTTAACCAAGTAGTAAGTGATAGGACAAGAGGTAATGGCCTCCAGTTGCACCAGGGAAGGTTTAGACTGGATATTGGGAAGCATTTCTTTCCAGAATGGGTTGTTAGGTGTTGGAAGGGGCTTTCCAGGGAGGTGGTGGAGTCCCCATCCCTGGAGGTGTTTAAGAGTCGGGTCGACATAGCGCTGAGGGATATGGTGTAGTTGGGAACTGTCAGTGTGAGGTTAATGGTTGGACTGGATGATCTTCAAGGTCTTTTCCAACCTAGATGATTCTGTGATTCTGTGACAAACCACCATTTTAATAGCACTGTGAAGCAAGATTTCTTCCTGCTGGAATTTTATCAGCAGCTTCGGCCATACTCCCATTAGCACTTGCAGTCCATCTTTAAAACTTTAGTTCTGCTGTTTCATACTGAAAAAATGTAGCCACAGCAATTTAAAAAAAGTGACAAACATAGGCCATACCATCCTACTCCTCATCTCTGCCTGTCTCACACAAATACATACTTTCTGTTCATCTCTAGTTGTGAACATTTTCAGTTCTTGACACCTGGACTTAAACACCAGAATTCCACACTTGACAACTAAGCAAGCAGATGTGTTGCCAAAGTCTATAAACAGTCACAGCTTTTGCTGAATCTTGGTTGCATTTGAAAGGCTATATTTTATTTTTCTTACCATGGCTGTCCATTAGTATCATCGTACCTGTGCCCTTAAGTACTATGAGAATTTATTTTACCCCGTCTGAAAAAATGACTGAAAAATAACTGTTTTGAAGAAAGCCTTTGGCAGGTTGGTTTCTTCTTATTGTTGGTTAGATGGTGCAGAGGCTTGGTGATTTCTTTATAGGGAAGCAGCTACACATTTTGTTTCCAAGTCTTACTGCAGATTTGAAAACCTGCTCCTATTCTAACACCAGCCTTGCATTCTGGTGAGTAGTAACAGGAAATTCATGATCTCTATGAACATCTCTTAGTTGCAAAGGGTAAGAGAGGCACAGGAAGATCCATATGTTTTATATGCTTCACCAAACAGCTCCCTCCTCTCCTGCCATCCTTCACAAGATCTGAGCACCACCTGCAAATTTTACTCGTGAAGGTACTTGTATGAATGAGTAGTCCCATTATTTTCATAAATTAAGAGTTTAGATTTGTTTTATTGTGAAGTACTGTGTGTTATTCTTCATGTTCTACTCACATGTACAGAAACTATCATTCTAGTCTACAATTCATGTGCATTCATTTAGACAAATAATATTTAAAAAAATATAGTTTAAAACCACAAGATTGACAAAATATATCAAATTAGGAAATCTACTGACAGTGAAGGTCAGAAGCGTTACTTGCTGACTCAATAAATTAACCAATAAGCTTGGTTTATAAGACTGTACTAATAATGACAATATTATGAAGGTATCATAAGCAACATCATAGTTAGGTATGTTAACATTTGCAGTTTAAGCAGGATTAATATCCCCTTACAGACTTTAAATGATTGAATTTTATCTCTAAACTGAACAAAACACATTGTATGGAGCATTTAATTTTCTAATGTTTCTCCATACAAATTTGTTTCAAATGTACTGCTCATGATCCTGCTCATTCCTCTAACAAAAACCCCCCAATAATCACAAGCTACACTGGAAAAAGCAAAAGTTTGAGTAAAACCAAATAAAATTATTCTTTTACCAACAGTTATAAAATGCTTATACAAGATTATTTCATTTTTATTAAAAAATAGAAATATATATGTAGGATACAGATAAAATACTATGATAAAAATTTATCAACTGATATCTTGAATCAGCAAAACACAAATGTTTTTTATTATACATCTGCTGAGGTTTCCATGTTTGTAATCCAGTTAGGAAGTAGGACTCTTTACAGACTGATACCAGGAGAAGTTTAAAATTCACAGAAATCTTGACAAGTACATTTGACATTTTGAAGAGAGAACAGAGAAATGGAGTAAGAAATTGTATAGATTAGATTATATTCCAAGAAGAAAAGGTAAACTGAAGTAAGAAGGAGCAAGTGGATGGGTCTAAACCAAATAAAACGTTTTGTTGATGAGAAATCACAAAATACAGATGTCATGGATTATAGAGTAATTTTTTTTTTTTTTTCACACATTTTAGCAGTAACAAGATTAATTAAACCTTATATTAAAATAAACAGTAGGTATCCATGTCATTAAGTATTTGAATGGCAATTAAATATTCTTAAAGGTTGTACAGTATTATCAGTATAATAGACTTGATTATACAGAGCAAAAGAATTCATGTTAACCATGCTGTCATTTAAATAGTACATCATAGATGTACTCCTGGGAAATAAATTCCCTCAAAGCACAGAAATCCAAATTGGGAGAGAAGATAAAAATTAACAATGAAAATACTTATTCCATGTAGATTATTATACTGCTCTTATCATCATAATATCTGATTACTTTCTGGTGGTGCATTAAACTATGGGATTAACATCTGTTGCTTAGTGCTCTGCTGTTGCATGATGATTCCTGTAGACTTGGGGGAAGGAGGAACAGGGAAGCTGTGAAAACTTACTTAAATGTTAACAAATTCTGCATGTGGAAACGTTAAATAAAGAGTAGGAAAGAGCAATAATGATAAAATTTTTATCCAGTTAGATGAAAGAGAACACATTTACATGTCTTGGCTGACACTGCAAAGACTTTTGGAAGTTAAGTCTAGTGAGGGGTTGCCATTTGATCCATGGAGGTTGGTATCTATTTCAAGACTAGTTCAGAAATGTCTGACAGACTGTTTAAACATATAACAACCTATAAAAAAAAAAAAGGCCAGAATTTTTGACAATTGGATTTAATCAACCCAATATTTAATTTGGAAAGGAACAAAGTTTCCAAAATATGGTATTTTTATAGCTCTTCTGTGAGATTATTCCCAGGGCAGAAGGAGTTTTAGAGAACCCTCCCTGTGGTAAACACTGCTGTGCCCAACAAGGATTGCTGGTACCTGGGCAACCTATGACCCTGTGTTCTTTCTAGAGATATCTAGAAAACCTGCATTCAGAATATACTCCAAGTGAGCATTAAAGGAAGAGTAGGCAAATGCAATTAAGCTAAAAAATAAAACTGTTCAGTACATGGAAAAAGCAAGAAGCTGAAAACAGTCAGGGGTTGAGAGGCCTCTAAAAGTAATCAAACACAAGCTAGAAGACTATGGAATTAAAAAAAAAAAAAAAAAATCCAGGGACTCTTTCTATCAAATATAAAAGGAGTTTTATTATATTTCAAAACCATCTGCATTTCTGCTGTATTTTTGTGTCAGTTTTTGTAGGAAGGTTCAAGAAATTTCTGTTTTTAAAGTACTTGTTTAAATGAAGGAGTCTCTAGAGAAAGTATTTTAAAATATTTATATTTAAAGTATCTGTGCACAGTATGTGTTAAAGAAATGCCCAGCTGATTAAATAATTATTCATTGATATCAGACTTCAAAATTTCTTCATCGATACATGACTAACTACTTACAATTCTGTTATCTGCGAAAATGGGTCTGAAGCGTGTTGAGAACAGGATTTCCTTGTTTTTATTTTGTGTCATTGGTTATTTTGTAAATGTTGCAACTTTCTTGGTCATGGCTGTTACACAGTCTGAGTTATGTTAAATAGCAAATGGGTGTTTCATTTTGCAACTCTTTCTTTAACCGGAAAGAGCCCAGCATTTGAAATCCCAGTGTTCATCCTACTAAATACTTTAATACAGGAAACAGTGCAGGGCTTGAATTTGGACCAAGATATCATATAAAAATTGTGCTGGATTTTTACATAAATCAGTTTATGCCAAGTAATTCTGTTTCACAAATCCTGGAAATGCAAAGCTGCATGTTTTCCTAGTTGTAATAGGTCTTATTTACTACTTTGAGTTACATGAGGTATTTAAGTATTCAAGTAAGCAATTTGTAACTCTTAGGGGAAAAATATCAATGGTCCAGTTTGACTCAGACTATGGGTGGACAAAGTATTCACATCCAGGTGTATTATCAACAGGCAGATGCCTCTGTTGTTAAGCATTATATATGAATAGTACCTCCAGGAACTCACAGTATGACCTTACCTGAAATTTGTATGGTTGCTGCCTAAACATTTTTTCAAACTTTATGGTTTACATGGCACAACTTGATATCAGGAGCAGAATCTGTTTTCTTGAAGAGCAGAATTCTTAATTTGCAGCAACTTATCCTTCCTCTCCAGAAGTGATATTCTGTCGGTAGAGGTTTCTTACAGTCCTGTGGGGACAATGCCATAAGCAGAAAAAAAGGGATTACTTATCAGCTAAATAATTTTTTTATAACAACCGTAGATCCATACTAGTCTCTCCTATGTCCTCTGCTCCAGATCCCAGTTCCAAGGAGGGCTTCATGAGTCAAAGAAAGTGTGTGAGAGAGGTGAAGCATTTACTCTGTCATATACTGTACTCAAGAGAGTAATATATGTGTTTCCCTGCCAAGCAGTATTTTCACAAGGGCTCTGACTACATATCTGTCTGTGCGCACACACACACACCATACTGACTGCAGAGTAGCTCAGGGTGGGCCATACACCTGTAGAATAGGAGTTACTGTTGGTAAGTAACTTCCTAATATCAAAAGTAAATAGTGGGCTTGATTACATCACATTGACTAAAAAAAGTGCTGTCTTTTTGGGAGGAGTTGCCAAAATAAAGAAATTAAATAGTTTATTATAAACTTTTTTGAGATGCATTATAAAATCACAAAAGGAGGTTTGAATGAAATATTTCTGTGGTAGATAGTCTTGTTTGGCAAAAAATGTTATTTCCTATGATAAATCTGGTTTACAAATAGTGATTAAGATTAACATTATAACTGACAATGTATACAAATACTATATTTATTTTCTTTTTCATTATTAGGTACTTACAGTATGTTGCCACATCTTTTGAGAGCAAAGCAGTATACTTAGGCTTATTTATTTAGATTTTTGGGGCATCCTGGGCTCATCCTTAAGCATAGAGACATCCATGTATCTCCTGAACAAGAAAGATTGCTGATATCATTGAAGACAGATGAAAGTGGACAAATGGGAAGGAAGTTCAGAGGAATGAGTAGGCACAATTCATGGTGAAAGCTACTTTTTGCCAGGTAGATAAGGAGATGATTTATTAGGAAATCCACCAGATATATATAGGAGCTACTTGGCTATTTATTTGAAACTGCTGCAAGTTGTCAGTAGATACCAGAATAAGATATGATCTGAGGTGGATAATAACTTATTGATGGATATTTTTCTTCATCTTAATATTATATCTGATTGTTCAGATATCTCAGAAGACCTCTATAAAGTATAGGAGTTTTACTGTGCTAGTTTTTTATGTTTACATAACTAAAATCGGCATCTGCTATAGGTAGCTTTGTTTTCAAGGCTCTCAGACTCAACAAAGTTCTGTATGCTTGCTTATATTGTTATTATAGGGTTCCCCTAATTTCAGTGAGAAGGCTAATTGTAGTAAAACTGAATACAAGTGTAAGAATTTGCATGATAAAAGCATAGAGATATTATACAGATCCATTCCTCTCCCAGAGCATGGAAATAAAAGGTTCATCACTGGACATACGGGATTAAGGACATGGTTACTGCATACTTTGTGCACAACATTACATTCTATCAAGTATATATTGTTCCAATTCATATAGGAAATTGACATTCCTTGTGAAAGTTTATTTCTCTTAAATTCACAATCCCATGGCTGTAATTAATCCTCTGAGGACAGAACTAGATTCTGTTTGCAGAACTTAACTGCATTTTAACTAAGGGGACTGTTTTCTGTATGTTGTATTCTGCTTCTCTCCTGCTTGATAAAAGCCATCCAGAAATGCATTCCAGAAAGCTGGTTGCTTGGTTTCATGCTCTGCAAGCATCGGTTACCATAGTGTTTTAGAAAAATACCTTTTCAGGAAGCAGATACGTAATCAAATATAGTCCACTGAAGTTGTGCTGAATGAACCATCTGTTAACAAATTGAAAGTAACATATTTGTAGATTAAATGATTAAAAACCTTTAATTTCCTGTTACAGTCAGAGAAATACAAAAAAGAGGGCATGAGAATATCTTCAGAAGCATCCCTTTACGTACCCTAAAGCTGCCTACCCTTTGAATGTACCTCATTCTGAATGTCTTGCAACACTGCTATAAACTGACCCTCTTCAACAACCAAGTCTTTCTGGAAAGCAAACCAGACAGTCCTCTCCACCTAGGCAGTACACATTTCTGTAGATACTCTACCCCTGGGCCACTGGAGCAATTAATGTCTCCTAGTTATTAAGCCAGGATGTGCCCAGTACTGATCAAAAAGCATTCTATTCATATTGGACCACTCTTGTTCAAAGGTTCATTTACATGTTGTTGTAATAAAAAAAATGCAAATTCTTGTCTTTGATCCCAAAGAACTTGGCATTATACAATTCTAAAGTAAAATCCTTTTAATGTCCTGAAGTCCCTACAGCCTATATAAACATTTACTAGTAGTTCAGAACTCCAGGAAGACATTGAAACAGGACTGGAGTACTCTTGCCACAATTTGAAATAAGAATTAAAGGTCTTCTGCTTATTACTAGGAAAGATAAAAACACCTTCTAAGTACATGGTTCTTGTTGGTTCTCTGCAATCTCCTTTGTGCTGTTCAGGCACTCAGTATTGAAAATTTCAAACCGGTAACTAACAGACTGTGCTATCTGCTTCTGTTTAATGGTTCAGCATATTTCGGGTTCTTCAATAATCATTCTGTGTTTATTTATGATATGTCACTCTTTCTCCAAGTCTACAGCTTTGGCTATCAAGTGTGAACTAGAACCATCTCTTAAGCTCAAGTGTGTTTTCAGCTACCCTATGATACTATCGGTGGTGCAACTTCTGTCTCCCCAGCAAGAAAACTGTTTGATGTTAACATGAAATTCACATGTTATATATTCACTGGGGCAGCAGATATATGTAATATCATGAAATTCAATGAGCTGTGAAGTCATGAATCATATGGGTTCACATCTCATTACTAAATCTCTGCATTGCTAAATTAATTTATTGAATATGTACACATAATTGATATTTATTTTCTATGTAGCTATTCAGGATTTTCTGAGAAAATGTTCTTAATTGATTTGCCAGATTTAAACTTCGGGGCAATAATTCTTTCTTTTTAGGAAAATTTTAATTGCAAATATTTTCTCCAGTGCAGAACTTAATTCTGCTAAAGATGAATAATGACCAAGTAGCCAAGGATCTAGTAGCTAAGATACTCAACCAATCACATGAAAGCTCGTCTCAGTGCTAAGTTGAGTGCCCTGTGCTGGTAAGCTGTGAAAAGTCTCATGGAAATAAGTCTGGCTGTGCACAGGAATATTTCCAAAATGTGTAGAAAAACTAAAGAAATGCCCTTACGTGACTGCACAATGTGAATTTCACATAGATAGTGAGGAACTGTAATTTGATAAAGATTTTGAGTTATATGGGCTCTAAATCTTCTGAAAAGCAAGATAATATAACTAGTAGTGCTTTGCTCAGAACACGACTTTTGCATTATTCCTGTGAGTTATCACTTCCAAACAACACAATATCTCTTCTGTGATGACACCAACCAGCCGTAGTGTTCCTTTTTGTTTGTTTTATTTTGTCAGAAAATGCCAGTTCATTGAAAAGAAAGCTGCTTTCCTTCTGGAAAAAAAATATTGGAAAAGTGCATTGTGAAAGATTCTGCCTAGACATTTCCAACAACCAAAGTTCCTTTTTTGTATTTTAAATAACTCTTCAGGCCTGTAACCTATATTTAATGTATAAATAGTTCCCCCCTCCACAATTCAATAACCTGTAAATTATACACGTATAGTGGAAGAAGGATTTAAGATCCAGAGTCCTCTCTCCCCTGCCTTTGATCACTCATAGCCTGCTCAATCTTCCAAGAAGGCTCCATGCCTTTGATCTCTGCCTCTGTCTCTATGTTGTTCATGTTATCTGAGGATGTTGATTATTTTTAAGTATAGATTTTACTCACAGAATTATGCCAATTCAAACTAAAAGAAAATAAAGAGTAGCCATTTATACTAAAAAAAATGAAAAAGTAAAAATTTGGAATGAATATTTAAAACTTTTTAATGTATGAAGTGTTAATTGTTCCAATAGAAAAGTGCTTAAAAATCTACATTTGAAGTTTTGTGCTGTTTGGAGTGAGATTATTTTGCAGACTCAAAAATTCACAGTAGGGAAATTGAAAAGGGGGATATAGAAAACTGTTTCTTATCCAGTTTTAATCATTTTTGCTTCAAAACTAATTGATGCTTTGGTCTGCTGAATCAAAAACACACCTTACATTGGGCTATAATGCACATGTTCTTTCTTTTCAACTTAGAGTTATGACCTGACCAGGGTTTTTTTGGCTAACAGAACTCAACCTGCTAAGAATGTAACCCGGCAAAGTGTATGCACAGGCCCCATGTTTTTGTAGTTTAGTAGATTAAGTAGTTTTGTAGTTAAGTAGATTAACAAAATGTGTGGGGCGTGTTTGGATATGTGTACATATATACCTGCCTGCAAAACATTCTGAGGTTTTGGAAAGTACTGTCCAGTTTTGTAGGAACATAAGGACCTAACTTCCTTCCCGAAACAATTGTTTCAAAAATACTTATTTTCTCTCTTTGCTCGTGAGTAGTGAACTATACCATACTGAGGTGTGAGACTCTAGCCAGTTATGGCAACTGGGGAATAGGTGACACACAGCACGTGTTCTACTGAAGGCTACTTTTGGCTCGAGGCAGCTAAGCAAAATGCTCCTCTTCAATAACATTGCATAAGATTTTGAGTTCTGAGCAGTCAAGATTCTTTCAGGGTCATATGGGAAAGATATCCAGTAAAAACATTAAAACTGTTTACCGCTGACTGACAAATCAATGGTACAAAGAACGCCCTTACAGCATCCTTTTTATTCCTGTTTTATAGTCAGGTCAGGAATAAGTCCTAGGAAAAATAAGTGGCCCTGGAGGACCCTTGCTACACAATCTGCATGACAGTAGGGAACAGGAAGCCATCTGTGCTTTCCGCTGAGCTACATTGGTGCGATCCCAGACCCATGAGGATTTTTCCTTCTGAAATTTGGGAGAGGACTGCTGTTGTGAGGGTGTTCCCTATGTGTAGGCATGCAACTCATCTAAGCATCGCAGCAGTTTTTGAAGGGGCATTGGGATGGGAGTTACGCTGGGGCAGGTCTAGGCACTAAGCATGCTGCTAAATCAGGAATTAATAAAACAGTTTCTGGCTTCAATTCTGGCTATACTTGTCCTTGTCTTGAAGAGGTGTTAGGGAAAGAAATCAACACTGCTTTATTTAACACAAGCAGAAGGCATGTAAGGAATTGTTTACTCTCTTTGCTAGCTAATTCTATGTGTTTACTGACCTCCTACTCTAGTGACCAGGAGCTAGTGACCTCCTACTCTAGGGACCAAGTATCTTCAGATTTTAGTTTTCAAAGGTAGTGGTCAAGTGGTGTAGGTGGTATTTAGAAATTATCTAAATCAAGGTAGTCTTTATGATTCAGTGCAGTGTACTTAACACAGAACAATGCCAGGTATTCTGTGCTTTATACACTAATGATAAATTGTTTATGAAAGCAAGGTAATCTTTGGTACTAGAACTGGAAAAAAATATCTAACTGCCATGCTACTTCGGCACTTTTGGAGAGTGTTGTGCTAAAAGCTTTTAAACTTGGGAAAAAAAAAATAGACACTTTAGATTTTTTCCATCTGATGAATGGTGATGATAATGCTGTTTTATTTGCACTTAGACCTGGAAGAGACAAATGAGGTAAAGAGAATGTAGGAAGTGTTTTTCTGTGTCTAAGACTGGGTGTATGTGAGGGCATTGAATGTTGTACCTCTTGCTCTGGATTTATTTAATGTTTCTGTAGTGACAGTGGGGAAATAAATGGGTGCTGAAACAAGTATGTTGAAGGGAATGTTTGTGGCAAAGCTCTTCCTATCATCAGATTTGGTTCGGTTTTCTACAACAACACAGCATTTTTAACTGTCTAAAGTACTGTTTCATTGTGCAGAAAGTGTCATATCTTTTTGTGCCTGAATGATCACCCATAAAAGCCTAAGTTTTTTTAAGAAATGGGGAATAGCATTAGAGCCTGGCTTTTGCTTGGGTCTTGCTATGGGCTCCTCTTACAATCAGCTCTCCTCTGGCACTACAGCCATGCTGCTTATCCTAGCACATCTGTGCTTCCCTGTGAAGAACAGAAGGGCGGCTCCTGTTTGCAGTGGGTGGTTTCTTTATACTGTGGAATAGTTATTGGAAAAAGCTCATCTGAATTTTCAGTAGCTGTTTCAATGCATTATATTTGCACCCACTGCTATTTATGAATGTCTGCACTCAAGGGAATAACTGATCTTCATAAAACATCTGTAAAGAAGGCTTTTCTTGTGTGAACAAAAGTATTGGATGTGCATTACTCAGTTTTTGTTGCTTTTTATTTTTAAATATTTTCTTTCTCCAGTAACAAAGCAGAAAGAAGGTTGTGAAGTTCAGGTACCCAGACATACAGCCAAAGTGGCCAAAAGTTAAATAGATTGCAGTTAACACCGTGAAAAGTTTAGAGGAGAAGGAACGTAAAGCAAGATTGGTCATGAAAATTTCAGAAAGGGGAAAATTACAGTTAAATTTATGATGAATGACATCTCTGGCTCCTGCCATACAGCATCTTGCTTAAGTCTCTTAATTCGGTGCTGTTAACCTTCAGGCAGAAAAAAAGAGAAGGCACAGTGCCATTTGAAGATAAAATGAAAGTAGCAAGCAGATGATAACTTTTCATTTGCATGCATTTTACAAATAATTTTTGTTACCGCTATATACTAGGGCCTTTGAGAATGTGGTCTGCAGAGCAAGATCATTTTATCGTGAAGCATTATGCCATGCAATACACTACATTAAAGTTATCCAGAAATGTGTAATATATCCAGCACTTGCATGTCCTGTTCACTTTGTGTGTTTTCAACTTTTAACATATAGTAACTACAGTAGTGTACTTGCTAGTTTTGCTTTTGTGTTGAAGAACAACCATGTGAAAAAGCAGAGATTCCCTTCTTTCCTCTCTCCTTCTTCTTTCACTCCGAGGGCATTGCTGTGTTTCTTTCCCATTCTCTCTCACCTTTCTCTCACGTCTTCTGTGGGTTGCCATTAGCCAGGAAAGGCTCTGGTTTTTCCTTTACAGTTAGTTTATGTCATAGTTTAGCCCCAGCTGTCAGCTAAGGACCACCCAGCTGCTCATTCACTTCCCAACCACTGGGATGGGGGATAGAATCAGAAGGATAAAAGTGACAAAACTCCTGGGTTGAGAAAAAAACAATTTAGAAGGTAAAGCAAAAGCCACACACACAAGCAAAGCAAAAGAAGGAATTCATTCACCCCTTCCCATCGACAGACAGGTGCTCAGCCATCTCCAGGAGAGCAGAGCTCCATCACATTTAACGGTGACTTGGGAAGATAACTGTCATCACTCCGAATGTCCTCCCTTCCTTCTTCTCCCAGCTTTATGTGCTGAGCATGATGCCATATGGTATGGGATATCCCATTGGTCAGTTGGGCTCAGCTGTCCCAGCTGTGTCCCCTCTCAACTTCTTGTGCACGCCCAGTCCACTCACTGGTGGTGTGGGATGAAAAGCAGAAAAGGTCTTGACTCTGTGTAAGTACTGCTCAGCAATAGCTAAAACACCCCTGTGTTATCAACACTCTTTTCAGCACAAATCCAAAACATAGCCCCATGCTAGCAACTGTGAGGAAAATTAACTTTGTCCCAGCCAAAACCAGCACAGTTTGCAAACTGCCTGTTAAGCTAAGAAGGTTGGGGTACCAGTTGGGAGCTGAGTACAGACGTGGAAACCATATTCGTCTGTGAGCAGACACCCTCAGCCCAGTCCAGGTTTTCTGTCCTCTTTGCCTTTCCTTTCCTGCCTCCCAGGTGGAGGAAGGATGGGTGCCCTCTTCTGCAGTTGAGAGGTTGGTCCTGTGCAGCCTCCCTCCACCAGCCTCCCTGCCTCCTCCAGCTGTGGATGAACAGGGCCAGGCGCTCCTGCAGATCTGTCTTTTTGGTTTCCTTTTTATTGTCCTTGTTCATAGGCAAAGCACTCTGAGATTCATCTACATCTTTAATTGTTGCTGGGCACATATGCAAGTGATTTTTAACAGCTTTTTAACATCCTTCTTGAATATTGGTAAAGTGAATACTTGTTATTGAGGTCTGGCCACATGTTGAAGTGTTTTTCCACACAGGAAAATAAAAATGACTGTGTAGGATTCTTTGCCTGTCATCCCTCAAAAGCTGCTGCTCAGATTTGCCCAGCTCAGACTGCCAATTATTTGTAATTAGTGGCAAACACCCTTCTGAGATCTGAAAGTCAGACTGTTCCCTTGTCCTTTTCACATACCATCACTGATAATAATAGTAGTAAATTTGGACAGGATATGAATTAATTGTTGTTTAGTTGGAGGTTTCTACTCAATACTAATGAAACCATTATTTTTCACAATGGCTCAAAAAACACCTGAATTTATGGGCTGCGCCCTTGTGAGTGTCGCCTTTGAAGACACTGATGTATTGTGGCCAAAACATTTTTATGGTTAATGGTAAAGCATAATGTGCAATAAACTGATCTTGAGTTTCATGTGCCCTGACAGAAAAAAAAAAAAACAAACAACAAACAAACAAAAAAAAACCCACCAACAACAAAAAAACCTGTTTTAATCTATTGACTCAAATCAATGAGAAAACTACTAAAATGATAAAAAAAATGGTATCTCAAGTTTCTGTTAATTAAAGACATTGGAATTTCTGAGTTTTATGAGCCTGGAGAAATTAATTTAGTTCTAAATAATCTCAAAGATCTTTATGGAAGAATCCACCCATGTGTCATTTTTATGGCTGAGACATAACGACATGCAGAGAGTTTCCTCATGGTCCCTGGGAGTCCATGTGATCCCAGTAGTCCAAGCCATGGGACTATTGTGGCAAGTAGCCATAGTAACAAGCAGAATTTCAACTTACTGGTAGCACCCAGGCATCCATCTTTAGCTCACAGAGAAAAGGGTCTTTGGATTCAAAACCATGCACATGGCATCTTGCTCTGAAAGACCATTTGAGAGAGCGTAAACCATGCCACTATGTCAAAGGTCCTTCCTCTGGCTGCTGGCCTTTGAAAAGCTCCAAATCTGGAAAAGAGAAGAGCTAAGCCACGGACTGATCTACTGGGACTGTAGCAAGTTTCCCTTCTGCCAGACAGGTCCCAGCGGCTGATCAGAGCAGGGCCTATCCCCGGTGCACTGGCTCAGCATCTATCCCCTGGTGTTGTACCCAGCACCTCTTCCCAGACACTACCTCCTCCTGGGCCATGGGGGCTGCTGCTTCTCTCTGTCCTCTAGACCCCACTGACATCATCCTTCTGTCATCCTGAGAGGCTGCCCCAAGTGCTGTCCTCCTCCCAGCCATGTCTGCCCTTCCCAAAACCTGGGTGCGGGCCTCTGTGGCGTGCCAGGAGCGAGGCAGGGGCTGCCCCGCGCTGCCAGCTCGCTGCCTGTGCCGCCCCAGTGCCAGCCGGGGGTGCAGCCAGCCCTCGCGGCCCCTTGGCTGGTGGGCAGCCCAGGACCTCCCTCCAAGGGCGTCGTAACTGTCTTCCGCCACTTCAAAGCCCCCATTCTCACACTTCCTTCCTTCGGTAATGAACCTTCAATTTCCTCCAGGTAAATAAAGTGAAACTGGAAAGAACTGTAAAACAAAACATAAAAGTAGCTGAGTTGGAAAGTTACTGCCAGCAGTGTCCCTGGGAATGGTTTTTCCTGTCCTCCCGCTGCGGTTTCTAGCCTGTTGTCTCCCACTTTGTTTGCCCTTCCTTACCAGTTTTTATCTATAAGCTCTTTAGCATGCAACCTCCTCTTCACGAGAGCATTTGTACAGATGCTAATAGGTAGAGACGCTCCTCCCACGGCTCTGTTTTTATTAATGGGAGGATCGGAGAAATTACCACACTTTTAACATCTCTTTTGCAGTAGCTGTTAAGCCTCATGGTGTACAAACAGTGAGTGGGTTTTTGTTCATTTGTTCAAAACACTGAACTCTGAGATAAATTCCTCTGTACAAGGTTTTTAGGTGCTGGGAGACCCTGTGTTTGTGGCTCAGTAGGCTACATGGTATTTTCATTTGGAAGTGACATTTTACGTGACATTTTACTTTAGAACAATAGATGGGCAAAATCAAAATTTCAGGTCTGTAGCAGAAGAGTTATGTCTCTTACTTAGTCTATTTAGTAACTTGCATCTTTTATAAATTCTGCCTGAATGCATCTCTTTTAACAAAATCCAGATTAAATGTGTTTTGTAGAAGGGAGGGTGCTGACTGGTCTGGTTTGCAAACTTGCAGACCAGCTGTCCTACTCACTAGTGAAGATAAGAGGGCTCAGATGAAGGGTTTTGTGCTGCTGGAAACACAGCCAGCTTTCTCAGGAGATTGCTTTGAGGCAGGTTGCAGCAATATTGCATCCCCACTGTTAACTAGTGGGTATTGCCACACACATGTATAATTTGTGGTTGATAAAATCAGGAGGAAATAAAGACAGGTAAAAAGAAGAGATGAGAGATCTGCTGTGCACTTCTCTTTTTTTTTTTTTTTTTTTTTTTTTTTTTCTCCTTAGGGAGCAAAAAATGTCCAGGGGGATGACACATTAACTCAGGGAGAAATGAGTGCTGCTTTAAATCAGAAAACTTGTGTTATACGAAGTGCGTTTTTTTGGGAACCATTTCAGTATGTTATGAAGGAAAGTTGCAGACTCGGCATGTTTACTAGACCTTTAATTGCTACATTTAGGAGAAAGGCACTTTTTTTTTTTTTTCCTCCCCCCCTATCCTTTTTAACGACAAGAAGCCAGAGTTTGCTGTGCAAATGAAGCAGGCTTTGCAAGAATCAGATTCACTTTGGACGACTCTTCACATTCCTAGTCATCATTACATTAGGCAGCACAATTCCATCTCTGGTTGATGGGCAGAAAAAGTGGGCAGCCTGCCAGGTAGACGTTTCCATGGCTCCCAACCCCCAAAGGTGATGCGTTTTTCAGCTAATTCAATGAAGAGTGGGCTGAACTTTGGGTATAAACTAGACAATAGCTGCCTTCGCAGTATCAGCAGAATGGTTTATGGGAATGCACTCCACATTTGGCAGAGCATCATGTGACCTTACGGCTGAGATTTTGTGATGGTGCCAACGGAGACTTGGAAAGCAGCGCCCGTTCTGACTTTTTTCCTCTTTTCTTACATGGCTCAGAAAATGGTGGATCTTAATACTTGACTTTAGCCAGGCTCAGCAAGCGATTGAGCTTTGAAGCACAACTTTGCCTTTATTCTGGCTTTTTTGGCACACCACCAGGAGGCTGTCCCTTTCACGCCTGATAAATTCTGCTTCTTATCTCCAAATAGAAAAAAGAAAGAAAGAAAATATAAGCAGAATATTTATACTTCATAACTGCATTTTAAAACTACATGTTTTATTTTTTTATTGCAGATCTGTAGTTTAGAACAGCCCTCCTGAGTGTCTGAAGGATAAAAGTTGGTTTTTATTTTTTTTGTTTGGGTTTTTTTTTTCCTTCCTCCTGTTTAATGAACAGGCATTTGAACTGGGCAAACGGGGCGACAGCATTGAACATGAGATCATTGCAGCATAGTGTAGCAAACTGGCACCCTGCCTTTTCACCCCTTTGCTCCGGCAGATTTGTGCAATCCCCATTTATAAAACCGGCGTAGGGGCGAGGTGAATTTTCTGGTCTCTCCCCACCTCTTGTCCTGTGCAGGCAGTTGCGGCAAGGATTGGTGCAGCTTTTGCGCAGTGCTTTGTGCCTGGAATTCCGAGAAGAGCGAGAGAGAGAGAAGACAGGCATCCTGGTCTTCTTCCGAGAAAGAACAGGAGTCCTAAGAAGAAGAAACAAATCTGAGTTTGTCCTACATACAAGAGTGCAGGAAAAAAAAAAAAAAAAAAAAAAGTGACTCTCCTGCTTCCAAAAAAAAAAAAATCTGGCACGTTTCACTACAGAGACATCAGGATGTGTTAGAGCTTCTTAAAACAGTGTAACAAAATGAGCCTAGGAGATTGATTCTTTTAGTAAAAAACAAAACAAAAAAAATGAAGGAATGAATTTTTTGTTTGTTTGTTGGGTTTTTTTTGTTGTTGTTGTTGTTGTTGTTGTTTTTTCCACTATTGCTCATATAGCAGTATTTGGCACTGGGTGAAAACGTACCTTTCATATCAGGTATAGCTTCTTTTTCTTTTTTTCCTCTTTTTCTTTTTATAAGCCGTTTTAAACATGTTGTTTTGAAACTGAGTCCTTGTGTATTAATTTTAACATAGTCAGCTGTTCACACTTTTTAAAACTAACTTTTTGGTAGTGTGTTTGATCTAATACTGCTAAAAATAGAAAGTAAACAAAAAATCGAGGGTCTGTAGAAATAAGTGGTTAGGCACATTTTGTCTTAGCTAAGCACTGGAGTTATGCAAAAACCTTAATGTTACATTTATTCAGTCTAAGCTTTGGTTATCTCTAAGAAAGTTGTGGGTATTTAGATCTGGTTGCTAAGGAAAGTAAATTCTTTTTTTATAGTGTGACTCACGCTTTCAGTTTCTAAAGAGGGGAAGAGAAAAAAAAAAAAGTGTTAAACTGTACGAAAGGATGGCTCTTGTAGCCAGTATATTAAAGTTATTATTGAGTTAATTCATGTATGAGTTTCTTACAATTTGTATCTAAATCCATTACAAAGAAATCAGTGTAATAACCACTGGTATAAAAGGCACATTATTGGGAAATTACATGAAGTAAGCCTGTTTTGGAGCTAGTAACAGTGACTATTTTAAGATGCTCGGTAAAGCAGCACTTGTCCAGGAATAGCTGAAAACAGTATTTAAGATATCCATTCAGAATGTTTGTGATAAGTGCATGCAGAGTTAAAGTAAGTTTTGAGCATATGACGCTTTAGTAGAGCCTTTTTCTTAAAGCATTTGTCTGTCTGTTGTAACATATTACTAGGCAATTAGAAGAGTGTGTAACAAAATTCATTCTGACTGACAGATTTTGAAAAGCTCAGCCAAATCAGTGTTTTATGTATTTTGGATATTTTATTTTTATATTTTCCTAGTCTTTTTAATTTATGTTAAAAATACAGATGTCCTCAGCTAGAAATTTCTTTGAAACCTACAGTGCCTTTTTCATCAGAAACTCTGATATTTTTTTCAAAATGTTGATAGGCGTTTGCTTAATAAGTTTTATGAATATATTATGACTTTACAAAATAGAATTGTTTTAATGTGGTTTTGACATTTTATACATACCAATTAGAGAGTAACTTCTTAGATTATATGCTAATTTTGCTACCTTATATTTTTGTGTTCTGCAATGAATTCTGGGAAATTGCTGGATGGAGACCTTATGTATATGACACATATACCTCCACTCACCCATTTTGTACCAGAATGTGTTCATTAGATTTATGGTGATACTGCCCTCCCCAATAGTTTTGTTAAAATAATTATGTATGTCATTAGCACTTAAGTCTGTTGAGAAGCCAAGCCTTGCATTAGCTTAAAAGAACTTTTTCAATTTCTATATCTGATCGTAGTAATCACATCTTTTTTTTTTTTTTTCTGTTAAGTTTTGCAAACATTTCTTGATTTAAACCATTTAGTTTATCCTAGTATTTTTATGAAGTTCCGTACCAGATTACCTCATTGTATGCACTATTTGATAAAAATTATTTATTTTTGTTAAGCATGCTCCTTCCCTTCTGGAATTCCTAATAAAAATAAAATATTTGTGGAGTGAAAAAAGACTAGGACATACTAAATGAAATAGTCCCTCTGCCAAAGTGTGCTTGTTCACAGCATGTCTTCCCATGGCCCTGAGAGGGGCATCGGCAGTGTGTCAGTTTTATATCTTAAAAGCATGATTACTAATTTTGTGTATGATTCATGTTGTTCTGAAAACACTTTACATAAAACAGGTATTTCAAAATATTTCTCTCTTTTTTTTTTCTTTTTTTTTTTTAGTGAAAGAAAAGGAAAGTTAAAATGAGAAAGGAAACTGAATTATACCAGAATTCAGCGAAGGTAATACAGTGATCTTAAATATTGGTTTTGTTTATATATAAAGTTAATGGCAAGAATATGAAGCAGGTTAGCTTTTAAATAATTTATTTTCTACAGGGAGCCTACAAATATAATTTCACACATATGTATTAAACTTTTGTTCTGATGGCTTTCTATTGGGGATATTGCAGATTGTATAACCTTTATACTGTATGTTTCCATGAAGCTTTAGAATGAACTGAAAGATCAATAGATCATTTGTTCTTTTGTTATGCCTAGTAAATATATAACATGTTTATATTTACTAGTTTATATATATTACTAGTATATTTATAGTACATATATCTGTTTGCTCGTATATATAATGCAGTGAGCAATTATTTTTTAAATGTGGAATATCTCTTCTATTCACAAAAAAAGAGAAAGAAAATAGGAGAAGCAATTTTATAACACTTATTACAATCATTCAGTAAATTATGCATGCAGTCTGAATACTTATTTCTGATACTAGGATAACTATTCTCGTTTGAGTGCTTGTCTTACATATTCTGTCTCCTCAGTGTCAGCAGAAAAACAATTATAAAAATATCATCCCTTCTGAATGCTGAAGTGTTGTATATAAAGTGAAACAGGTTTAAAACAGACTGTTCAAGGAAATGAATTAGCATGATTTTAAAATGCAAAAGGGTATGTTTGAACATGCAAAATTTAATCCACTAAATTGAAAAAGAAAAGAAAAAAAAGGTCGTTTACTAATGCTCAGCTGTCATTACTGAACTAGAAATATATGTTTTTGTCTGCAAGCATGCCCTTATTCAAAAACTGTTATTGGCAGCACTCATTTTCTTGAAATGAATTTTGCCCAACAATGGCAAAATTAGGCCTTCAGTGGAAACTAGTAGAAGGCAGGCATTAAAATTTAATTCAGATATAGTTTTCAGTAACCTGATAAAATCATAAGAGACCTTTCTAAAGCATTAGGTCTTAAAATTATATCTGCTTCTTGCGCCTTTATTTTACAAGTGCATTTGTGGCTATATTGTTACAAGTTATTCTGATGTGTCAGACACTATGCTTAAAGACACAGTATTTATCAATGCTTTCATTTAGATGATGTAAGTTATAAAACTGTATCTGTGTCTCACCTTTCTGAATTACTGGTTATTGCCTCAAAGGACCTGTTTTCAGTCTGTTGCGTAGGACACTCTACATTCAGTGTGTGGTAATTTGTATCATACTGCTTGCTGGTCACAAGAAGAATGTATTTGTTGTAGGAGTTAACCCTGAAATTTTGCAAGATTGTGTTTCTAGGTGCATTCTTATTATTAGGAATAGCACTGGTGGGAGCATTAGTGAATAAAATATACAAATTCTTTGCTTTGATTAATAGACATTGTTTAATCAACAAGTTATTGTCAAGCAGTACTTAGATGCCCTGTAACATGAAGAAATAGCTAAGCAGTCTTTATAATGTTGTACGGAAGCTGCACTCCAGTGTGCCTCACTGCTTTCCAGATTTGGTAGGGTGATTTTTACTTTGGGTTGTAGTGCATCATATGAGCTCAGACACAAAGGACAAAACTGTATTCACTTCTATGTCATGTCCACTTATGGATTCCAGTCTTGCATGTTTGTGTGCATGTTATAGTCAGATGCAAGTTGTTGGGAGTTGAGAGTTCATCGGTAAGGCAAAGTGTGTGCAAAAGGGCTTTAATTCCTGTTGAAGACAAAACAATATCATGCCGTCATTCTGTAAAAAAAAAAAAAAAAAAAAAAAAAGAAAAAGAAGTTTTTCTTCCTTTTTCAAACAACAAACTAGTTACAAGTCTTTGGCTTGTTTGGTGTATCCACCGTTTATGCAGTTAATTTTGAAGTAGCCTTCTTTGCATTAGACAGTAATATTTTTACTCTTAAATACTCATTCTTACATTGCTTTGCGTGTTTGTTTGTTTAAAGTCTTCTATGTCTCACTGTAAAAGGAAAATGCTAATCAACGATGCCAATTGGCATAAACCCGTAGATCCGATCTTGTGTTGAAAAGTACTGCACAAGCTCGCTTCTATGGGTCTGTGTCAGTATGGTGATCTGGCAAAAGTTTATGTAGCTCACATACAGTGCTATTTGACAACAAGCCCAAGTGAATGTACAAAACTATATATTGTTTCTAAAATGCTTCTCTTATCCATTGCCTTTTCTTCAAACTTGATTAAGTGATTTGTTCTTTTATCTTTAAGGCTTTAAGGCTTTAAGCACCTCTGGCTTAATATTTTATTAAAATTTACAAAGAGATGTGAGGGAATTGTAGGGTTTCCAATGAGGGAGAGTAGGCTATACCATTTGCTGGCTTTATTAAATATACCATTACATGTTTTACATTCAAAAACTGTAGAAAAAACAAGAAGATTTGTTTTTTTATTGTAAAGTAAGACCAAATGGTCATTCCTTTCCAGAAACGTAGTTGAATTTGCATCATTCCTGTCAAATATTAATGTATATATATACCCATAAAACACACATGTATGTATCTTTACACATATGTAAACAGGATAGAACAGAAATTCTACCTCTGCAGTAGAAAAATCTAAGAATATGCCTTATTGTCTGAAAAGTGAGGAATAACTGCAGTTGAAAGCCTACCCCCATGGGAAATACATAGGCCTGTGGCTGATGTCACATTTCAAAGAAAGGCTGAAGAAATGAAGAAGACTTTATGGTCACCGTCGGAAGCTGTGTGCATCCGGGTTGAGGTAGTAGGTTGTATGGTTTAGAGTTACACCCTGGGAGTTAACTGTACAACCTTCTAGCTTTCCTTGGAGCACACTTGAGCCATCGAGGAATTCATCACCACTTTAATCTGATCAGGGAAAGTATGCAAAAAGGTGTTGTGTCATGGCTGCACATAATAATCACTCTGAGGCTTTACTGATGTTGCAATAGTCCTGATGACTTGATTTTTTCATTTACATCCTGTTATGAACAATGCTAACATGTTGTCTTAATGGACCGTGACTATGTACTACAGACAGTTAAGGAAAGACTGATGATGATTTTAATTCCATTAACAGGAAAGCTTTAAAAGTTTATTTTGATTTATAAACTCAGGAAAATATCAAGTATTTAACCCTTTATTCCTTCTTCATAGAAATTGCTTATCCTATACAGTTGATTTTTGTTGCTGTTGTTATGTAAGTGCACATTCTTTTTAAAGGGAAAAGAATGAATTTTTTTATCCTTATAATACTTTCCAAAATATATTTCATGCTGCTGCTTGGATAGCAGTGGGCAGTGTCACAAGTTGATCCTAATCTTCCTTGGATTTATGATATTCTTTCTTTGTGCCTTCACAACTCAGTGTTATGAACACAGATCCAAATGACCTGCAGCCCCGCCCGTGTTTCCACCCTGTCAAAATTCATGTGCCGCTCAGCCTAATCCTGCTATGGGGTCTTGGCATCCATGTCCTTACACAGTGTGTCAGCCTGACCCTGACCCAAAAAGCCTTTGTCTTTTTTGTCCCTGTCTGAAGTTCCGACACATCTTCCTAACTCAGCAGGAGTTGGAAAAGTCACATTCTCTATGTGAGTGGTTTCCAAAGCACTGGGCACCACTGCCAGTGGCAGGTCCCAGCACCAAGGCCTCCTGAGCCCCTGCATCGCCTGTACATCTGGCACACCTTTTTCAAAAAAGCAATACCAGAATGCACTAAGGTAAAAATATCTGTATTGAATCCCAATATGAACAGAGAGATGAAGGCATGCTTGTGGAGCTTTATGTCCCAAGTTGTGCATTCCCATTTCATGCTGGTTTTCAGTCTTATCTTGGAAAAAGAAAAAAATCCCTTGAGATGTGTACATCCCATAAGCAGAGAAAAAATAGAGTGTTTTCACAGTTTAGCCGTTCCCAGAAACACGTATGAAATGAGAGGGAAAGGACTGTGCCTGTTTTTCCACCATGATTTTTAAGTGAGGCCTGCTTCTGAAAATGACCTTAAAGATGAGGTCTTGTCAGTGTGATGGAAGGCATTACTGCCAAAGTAGGATCATCTGGACCAGACAGTGATGCTAATTCCAAAATAGTTGAGAAAAACTGATACTGTCTGTTTGTGTGTACTTTTCCATAAAAAATGGAAAGGAGTAGAACTGCATAATTTGTAATTACTAATAGTAATAGTGATAATTCTGCTGGAAAATTATTTAAGGTTTGTTGATATAAAGCAAAAGAGCTGAGCCATGCCCCTGTGGTGGGACATCACTGATGTGACTGTGGGCACACCAGACTTCTGTGGGCTAAGGAGAGGGTGAAACATGGCTGTCCTGCTTGGGGGATGAGGGCTGTGGTCCTAGCGCCCCCAAGTTAAGAGTAAATAGGTTTCCCCAGGGCATTTTGAATGCCTGCATTTCTTGCTTTATTGCAGGTGACCATAACAAAATATTTGACATTTCCAATGTTTAATTGTTTTACGTTTTACATCGGCAAGGAAAGTTACAGATATTTATTTTAAGTGGATTTGATGCTTGCTTGTGTTTCGGTTATTGTTTTCCTTTCAGTTCCACCTATTCAAAAAATCACTTGCTTTCAGATCCCTTTGTTTGACTCTTTCTATCTCAGCTTAAGGTATGCCTAACCACTTTCCTAGATAAGAAATAAAAAGAGGAGATGAAAATGGATTTAGTCTCTTTTTAATAGCATTTATTTTCAGTGATTAATGTTTGTAATAGGAAATTGGTAAAGAGGATCTGCATGACAGTTAGGTAGATGTACAATGGATTTTAAGCCTGTCTTAAAGTGTGTGGGAAAGAGGAGAGAGGAGGTTGAGTGAATCAGAGCTACTCTAAGCTAATGGAAAACACTTAAGGGAGCAGTGGCTAAATGGAGGGGTAGAGAGGAGACCTCCATCAACCGATTAAGCTTAACAGGGACCACTCACAATCCAAATAAAAACTATAATATCCTCTGTGGATTCAAAAGGACCCTGGTCACCAGTATGTTTAATTCCTTTTCTATTCTAAATTTTTTCTTTTGTAGTTTAAGTCCACTGGAAAGAAACATTGTAATTGCTGTTTTCTGCCAACAGAGCAACAGGTGTTCAATTCTTTTATATTAATTCTTCAATTAGTTGCAAAATAAGGGGGATTGTTTATACTAAGCTGAATCAAATAGAAATGACTGATGCAGAAAATGTGGGAATGTTTCATCTGTCCTTCAAATGCATGATAAATTTGTAGTTCTATCAGCCATATTTGCAAGTTACTATGCAATTTTTCACTGCAGCATCACCAGCTTTAATTAATATACATTTTCTGTATTTCTTTCTCTGTCCTTTAATTTAGGGGTTTTGCCCTGTAATGTGCAAAACATTGTTTTGGTAAGAGTTATCAAGTTACGAGCAAAAATGAATGAGACTGTGAGGTAATTTTGAAGTGGATTAAGGTAGAGAATGAAAAACAAAGGAGGGGGGAAAAAGCTCTATTAAGAACAGCTGGATGGAGTTAGGTCTTCTGTGATTTCATTTTAAAGTCATAAAACATATTGTCTGTTTTAGGTGAAGTCTGGCATTTTTTACCTTTACGGTGTGGTTGGAATATTAGTCAGTCACGTAGTACTCATATTGCTGTTGCTTCTGTAGGAAATAAATACACTTTGTAACCTGATTACACATGGATGTGTTCCAATCTAGGGCCCATCTAACAATGTTTGTTCCTGTCAGTAAGCCATAACTGTTATCCTTGTGCCTTTATTTTCTTGCATAGAGAATAAATATCCGTTAGGATATTTTGGGACAAATGTTCAGATCTAACTGATCTGCAGCTCCCAGTGGTTTCTTTGGGAGACACAGGTCCTCAGAGTTTCGCAACTTTGATCCTACAGAAAAACTGGCTGCAGAGGCACTGACCTGCCCAACACCCTTTTGCTTGCCACGATTTCCTTGGTAAAGATTAAGCATGATCCAAGGCCTTAACCCTGGTTCCCAACACAGAAACTTACAGCATGGCAAAACCCCCCTTCAATGCCAGATCCTGTTTATCTTGAGAGCCGTCGCTTCAGAGACCTGGGGAGAGTTTGGATTTCCTTCTGCAGCACACAGTGCCTGTGTCCAGAGGCATGTCCAACAAAAACAGAATTAAAAGGATGTTTCTGAATTAATATCCATGGGTCAGATGCACTAACAGAGCTTGGGTGTTTTGGGCCCAGCCATTTTGGGACCTTTCCATGGAATAAAGCTGCCATTAATTCAGTTTACCAGAGTAGGTGAATCAAGTTTTTAGAAATTTTGTGCTGTTGAAATACCACAGAACAGTCAAAGTATGAGTGAATATGAGTCAATACAGTAGACAGTTGTATTTTAAGCTGTTATAAATAATCCTATAGATTTACATTATGAAAGCTGAAAGTCATTATAAAATGTCTTCATCACTGCTATAGCTGATGTACTTTCTGGTTTTGTGATTTCACTTCAACAAAAGAAAATGCTGAGTTTCACTTGGTCTCATGCTTCATTTAACTTCCTCTTGTCTTCAAATAAGTTGAAGTTCTTTAGAGATTTTTAGGTAAAGAATGTGGTAAAATATTTAAAAGCAATTCCAGAAAAGGTTTTCCTTGCAAATTTGTCCTTTAAAAATTAGGAAAAACCCTTAGTAATCTCTAAAACTGGTTTATTGAAACTCTTCAGCAAGAGACCTGCAATAGGTTGCTTAACTGATAAAGTTGGAATAGAAGTGCACTTGAAATTTTTCAGATTTTTTGGATGTGGTTTCACATGACATTCATTTATCTATTAAGAGCAGCTTCTGGTATTTTTAATAAAACTAAAATTAAATACATCTGGCAGGCCCTGGTTAGATGTGAATATTGCTGTTATAGCACAGTTAAATACAAGATTGAAAAGCTAATGCTTTTACATTACATAGTACAGAAGAATTAAATTGTTTTGACTTTGTCTTTTCTCACATAGTAAAAACATTTACATCAGAGTGATCTTTTTGGTAGATTTTAACTTTTTACAATGCTTCTGGATATTTTAGCTGTATTTTGTTGTAAATTATATCATTTATATGGAAATTTCAGGCATATTCATATTTTGTTTTGTTTCATCCACTTCTTCCATCATGCTACTTCTAGAAACAGTAAGAGCACACCTCACATTGATGAAGTCTTTTCAAGAATACTTGCAAAATCTGAATAAAAAGTCAAAGATTATGCCTCCCTTTTTCTAGCATGACATTCCCATTTATTCAGAAATACCTGACTCCTGTCTTCTTATCCCTTCTTTTGCAAATGTGATTGACATATTACTTGATCTTACAGAAAAATGGGCATTGCTCTCCATTGCCTTTGTTGCACCTCCTTTTGAATAGAAAGATCTCACTCCCAAACAACTGTACTTTAAGGATTTCCGACTAATGTAGTTGTTTGATTTTAGTAAGACTGATGCTGATATGCTTCAACTATTGCACCAAACCCTCAGCAAAAGAATACAGGTACAGAATAGCAGATTAATTATTTTTCTAAGAGTCAGAACAGCTTTGTGTGCTGCTTACCTTGCTTTTGTGGTTGGGTGAAAAGTGGGAGGGTACATTTTATATTTTCTTGTCTGTAGTTAAAATACATATATGATGCATATATTTATCTAAATGTTATGAGTCTCCTCAGCTAAAGCTTTATCTCTATGGCTGAGAGTGATTTATCTGGGTTTATCTGTGGTTTATCTGGGAAATGCAGGTCCCTTCATTTTTCTTGTCCTGTCTCCATATACTTTTGGTTCACACACATTCCTTCACTGGTCCTTTTTGATTCTTCATTTCCTGACATCATGATAGTCATGTCAAAGAATGCAGAGCATTGCAGATATACTAGCAACAGAGATGGACATGGAATACCTTGATGGCTTGAAAGAAGAGTGTCATGTTCATTAAGTTAGCAGAAAGCAAAAGCTTACTCAAACCAAATTCTCCATGAAGCCTCTTTGTTATGACTCTCCAACTTAAGAAGGAGAATATGCTGTTTGGTACTACCACCTTTGTAGGTCTGACTTGAGACCGTGGAATTGACTTTGCTCAAGCTCTGTGTGACTGTAATTTTTTTCAAGCAAAGTCCCTGGACACTAAAAGCACTATAAGCCTCACTTTTCCCTACCATGCACCCAGCCTTGTGGTGACTGCAGTATCAAAACAGATTTACCCATCTTAGAAGAGATGACTGTTGGTCTCAGAAATGTTTAAAATGTATGTTTATGTATGTATACTGTTGGGGGTTTTTGCATGGCACTACACTGACATGAAAAAAAAAAAAAAAAGAATACAACACCAAAATTCATCTCATTCATTGCAATTAGTTTGCTGAGACAAATTTGTTAACTTCCCATGTTAGGAAGAATAATAACTTCAATATCCCTTGAAAGAGCTTCTCCTTTTGACTAGGGGTAGCATTTGGGGTGTACTAAATCCCTCTGAATAGTTGTTTTCCTGGAAAGTTGCCCAAGAGAGTTTTTCAGTCTGAATCTGCAAGTAGATTCCCACAGTGACCTGTGACCAGGAGACCTGGAAACATGGCCTGAGTCTGCTTCTAATATTCATGTGTCCTGGGTTGATGATCCTTGACTGCTATTCTGTATCATACCTTGTCCCACAAATCTTGCACTTTTTGAGGGTATTTCCATCTCCAGCCTCTCTGCCTCTTCAAAAAGCCCAAATACACTTAGTTTACACAGCTGAAGGAGATTTACTCCATAAGTTCTTTGAATCCTCAGATTCACCCGTATCAGTTGGACATTTTATGGGGAGGAGGATTTTTGGTGTGCAGAACTAATTTCTAATTTTGCTGCTGAAAAAGGTTTCTTTTCACAGAAGTGTGCAGGATGATATGGAAGGATACCCAAGGCAGTTTTGAGGACGTTGTGCCAAGGTCACCATTCTTAATGCAAAACTGGTTTAAGCAGCAACTACACCTCCAAACCCTCACCTTTGAGGGCTGTTGCTGAAGCTGGTGTCACTGTGTGAGGACATCTTTGAGAGCTGGGTTATGGGGAGCAGTAGACCAATATTGCTATTCAGGTCTATGCTAAGTAGGATACTATGCTCCTTTGCCCAAATGATAACAAATTTTGATCTATAGTTTGTGTATATTTATCCAGTGGTATGTATCTTACCATACTGACTTCTGATTTCTTCAGCCTCACTGCCTAAATATTTATTTCCAGGTTGTGTATTGTAAAGAATTAAGCTCAGATCACCTAATTCACATATTGCCCTTGTGTCTTATCACTGACTGCATAGGAAGGCGGTGTCTGAAAACTCTCAGTAGTAGTCAGACTATATTGATTATGTCCCACACAAACTTGGAGATGAGACTGCATGCTTGAGTACATCTGAAGTACCACAGCTGGCAGTCTGGCTGCAGCCACAGGGAGGTTTTTGCTAAGAATGTATTTTTGTCTTTAGATGGCATTTACTCAGGATATGACTTGTGAAGTACATGATTCTTGCGGTGATAAAGGGGTTTTTAACAGTCATTATTATAAAATACTATAAAGTATATTCGTCTGAAGTGTTTAGCTTCTGATATAAGAATTTAGATGTATCTTTATTATTATTTCAAGTTTTGAAATATAACTGTACCTGAATGGCCAAATGTATATTTTAGTGACAAGTGTAAAAAAGTCATACCTAATACTATATTAATACTTAATACTCAATATTCATACTTCCTTGCTGTTTATCATCTTTGTTGGTGACATTGGGGTTGAATGCACCCTCAACAACTTTGCTGACAGCACCAAGCTGCGTGGTGCAATCAACACACTGGAGGGAAGGGATGCCATCCAGGGGGACCTTGACAGGCTTGAGAGGTGGGCATGTGTGAACTTCATGAAGTTCAGCAAGGCCAAGTGCAAGGCCCTGCACATGGGTCAGGGGAATCCCAAGCACAAATACAGGTTGGGTGATGAGTGGATTGAGAGCAGTCCTGAGGAGAAGGAATCAGGAGTGTTGGTTGATGAGAAGCTCAACATGACCTGGCGATGTGTGCTCACATCCCAGAAAGCCAAACATTTTCCAGACTGCATCAAGAGCAATGTGACCAGAAGGTCAACGGAGGGGATTCTCCCCCTCTATTCTGTTCTCATGAGACCCCACCTGCAGTGCTGTGTCCAGCTCTGGGGCCCCAACATAAGAAGGACATGGACCTGCTCATATGGGTCCAGAGGAGGTCATCAGGTGATCAGGGGGCTGGAGCACCTCCCTTATGAAGACAGGCTGAGAGACTTGGGGTTGTTCAGACTGGAGGAGAGACCAGAAGAGACCGTATAGTGGCCTTCCAGTACTTAAAGGGGGCCTACAGGAAGGGTGGGGAGGGACTCTTTTATCAGGGAGTGTAGGGATAGGATGAGGGGCAACAGTTTTAAACTGAAAGAGAGTAGATTTAGATTAGGTATAAGGAAGAAATTCTTTGCTGTGAGGGTGGCAAGACACTGGAACATGTTGCCCAGAGAAGCTGTGGCTGCCCCCTCCCTGGCAGTGTTCAAGGCCAGGCTGGACGGGGCTTTGAGCAACCTGGTCTAGTGGAAAGTTCCCTGCCCATGGCAGGGGGGTTGGAATGAGATGATCTTTAAGGTCTCTTCCAACCCAAACCATTCTATGATTCTGTAAGTAATGTAACATTTTGAAGTGATCCTGCCTTTTCCCAGAGTGTCTTGGGCATTTAGGAGCCTGCATCCTGTTGATTTACAATATGTGGGCAAGTTTTAAAAGAGAGGACTCAAGTGCATAAGGCATTTTTACAGCTTTTTACCATAAGCTTCATAATGAGTGACACAATTGCAAGATATTTAAACTGGTCAGTGCTGCCTCTGCATTGTGCTTCTGAATGTGAGGTGCTTGCCTAAACATGGAGTCCCAGTATATTCTTAGCTACTTTTATGAGAAAATAATGCCCTAATTTCTCCCTTATTGCTGTTGTAAAGGAAGGCAATATAAACAGGGAGACAATGTGTGCAACTTTGAAAAATTTGAGTGTTTCATAAAATAAAATTAAAATTCACTTTAAAGTCTCATGCTGTGTCCAGATTGAGACCAACATCTTAAACAGAAAGCAGTTTGCCCACCTGATATACCTATTGCTGCTGCCAGCCATGCAGGTGCTTGAAAGGAGCTCACTACTCCTTCTGTCCTCTTGCCCTGAACTGTGGGAGAGGTGTTGCAGTGGATGACTGTGTTGTCCTCAGCCTCCTGCTGTAAAGGCAAATGCTGGCAGAGAGTGCTGCCTGGGCACTTGTGCCTCTGCCCTTAGCACCAGCAGGCTCCATCATACCAGGGGCACCCAGGAGCCCTTCTGTGCTGGTGGGCAGGGTGGCACAGGGGCTGCTGCTGCCCCACCACCCCACCAAGGACTGGTACAGGCAGTGTTGTGCCCAAATGAAAGGAGTCAAGTGTAGCTATCAGTCAGGTGGGTTTTTTTTAGCTAAAAACATCCAAGTACTGGTCTATGGAAGTAAACATGCAGTCTGCCTAATGAATGCATTATTTATTAGCTGTGTGAACTGCTAGAAATAGCAAAGCAGATAAGGGCTGTGATTCAAGGCCGTGGGGCTGGTCCCACACAGCTCCCTAAGCCGAGAGCTAAGGACATGGGAATCCTCACTAAGGGGCGACCCTACTAGTCTGGAGCAAACATCGGGCTGCACGCATCTTTGGACAGGTGGAGGTTTGTGTTAAGGGTACCTTCTCATACTTGAGGAGTGGCTGTTGTTTGTTATTGTGTAATTCGATTTGAATCTGATTTAATGACAGTTCTTAGGAGGCAACATGATTTGCAAGGATGATTTCCAGTTTTATTGATTGGGCCATTAATTTATTTGCACTCAGAAGCTTCATTAGAGATTTAATGCAAGTCTGCAAAACCGGCTTGGTAAGGAAATTTTTGATGGAACTTGAACTCAAATACTTAAAACAATAAATCAGGTTTAGTGTGAAAATATTTTAAGAAGGGAAATTCTTAGTTAAACTTTACTTTTTAAATAATGGAGCAGCTATACTTTTCTTGGGGATTTTTTTTTTTTTTAAATCTCACACTCAATATCTATTCAATTAAATTCTCATTGTTAGAGTTTTGTAGAATGGACTTTTAAAGGAATCTCAGAGATTATCACTGCAAAATTTTCACTGAAAATAAGTAACTTCCATTTTCTGTAAATCTATGATTTTATTCATTAGTAAGAGGAATTTACCAAATGCAGAACATATATTGCAGATCTAGCTGCCACAGTCTACTAGTTATTTTCAAACTGTATGTTTTATTCAAAGCAGAGATTGCAAGGCATGAAAAATAGATTATCTAGGTTTGAAATCCATCAGTTATTTTTAAAAGACAAGGTTTTTTTAAAAAATATTTACCAATATATGTTCTTAAATTTTAGAAAGGAACAGTCCAAACAGGGAGGAGCTAGCAAGGGATTAATTAATGGTAATTATTTGTTACATTTTCCAAACCCAAACCTTTGCACCTGTACTGATCAATGAAGAAAGCAGCAAGAAGCACAGAGTGTATCTGTGTGGGAGGAAGGAAGGAATAGAGAGAATGAATTATTATAAGAAGCATAAGAGGATGTAAGAGGAGGAAGGAAATTGAAGAGGCATGCTGAATAAGAGAGAGGATACAAGGAATGGTACTGTAGTGGCTGTGCATTTGTACTTAGGGAAGGGACTCTGGGCATGTAGGCAGAGGAGTTCAGGAAGGTGGAAGAAACAAAAACTTGAAAGATGTGGGGAAAGGGCATAAGGATGTCGTAGCTTCACATTGTTCTGTTTCATCCACCTTGATACATTTTGGTAACTCTGAAATAATAACTTTTGTGTATTGGACCATAGAAGTTAAATTTATTAGAAAAAAAAAAAAAGAAAAAGAGAAGGAAAGAAAGAGAGACGGAAGGAAGGAAGGAAGGAAGGAAGGAAGGAAGGAAGGAAGGAAGGAAGGAAGGAAGGAGAAAGAAAAAGATTTACAGGCAGAACTTTATATTTGTAAATAAACAGAAGGCCTCATGAAAATAAGTTTTTGTATTGCTTGTTCAATTTCTGTTTATAAGCAGAAACCCCACTATAAGTCTAAACTAGAAGGGTGGTAAGTCTGAAGAGTAGTAATTGAGGGTAGCATACATTCTAGACATATTGAAACCATCTCAAAAGTATGCCACGCTCTTGAGCATTAGGAACCCACAAAATACAAAGCTAAACTGAAAATCCAGTGTGAGGACATGCAGATAACCATAATTCTGCCTAATACTGACGCAGTTAGGTGATGTATCTAATGATGCTTGTTAGTTCAGCCTAGTCTAAGACAACAAGCACTACATTATTATATTATAGCCGTACTATTACTGTGCAGTCATCATAAGGGAGAATTTAGCTCATGAGTACCCTTCCTTTGCTTCTGCTCAGTTTATTTATGTAGATGAGAAATATAAACTGCTCAAAATCCTGAATCAAAAAAGAATAAGATAACCCCAGTTTTATATGAACTGTAATTAATCTGCAGCTCATTACCACAAAACTTAATTTAGGGAAATTCCTAGTTAGAATCAAGAATGTTAAACATTTGTGAGAATAAGAACAGTATGTGCAGTGGTGCTAGAAGTAGCAATATTTCTGATTCAAACCAAGTTGCACTGAAGAGTTGTTGAGGTTACAAAACTTCTTCCCTTTTAAAATTAAGTGCTTTATGAGAGAATGAAGTTATTGACTGCTGATCACTTCCAGACACAGAACAGTGGTCTATTGGTCCCTTCCAGAGTTTAATAGCAGTTCCACATGATGCATATTAATGGAATATCTCATTAATTCCCTAAATATTACTAAGCTGGTCAAGTCATTATGAGTTTTCATCTCCTTAAATAAATTTGGCTGCTACAGATTTTTCAGTTCTATGAAAACATCTGCATAATATGGAATGTGTTAAACCAGCAGCATCTACATTGTGAGATACCAAGATCTTAACCTTAGCTATTTTTGTTACTGAGCTCAACTCCAAATGGAGTTTGAAAGTTTATATCCAGATTATCGTTTTGTTGCATCTCTGTTCTATACATGAATAATGCTTTTTCTATCCCAGCTTTCTATCCCAGGTTTCTAAAACCCAGAAAATGTATATATTTATGGTATGAGTTATCAAATAATGTTATTATGTATTACTGTGTGCATTGTAAAAATCAGGGGTTTGTGTTATAATGTTTTTTACAAGTTACATTAAATGGGTAAACAGCAAAAGTTTTCTTACAGTCATGAAACAACAATTTACTTTTTGTCTCAAACCTTGTGTAAGGTACCCTCAAAGCTTTTGTTTTACACAAAGAGTAACATTAACATAAAGTGAAGTGATTCATATTCATAGCCACTTTTGAGAGGGAAAATAAAAATATTTTAAAATAATATTGTCTTTTAGGAGACAATCCTAATTTCCCAGACACTAATGTCTCATCGGACAGAATTAGAGATATTTTAGAAAATTTTTAAAATTGCATAGGAAGATTCTACTGATTTTAGTAGATTCTATTCTTACCTCTATCAGTTGTTTCTCTTCTTTCTATTTAACAGAACTGTACTTATACCAGTCAGCCCCCAATTTGCAGTTCTTTCTGTCAATGCATTTTACTTACTACATCTCTTAAACATAACTTCCCAAATGTGATACATTTTTAAGTCCTGATTGTACATTTCTCACTGAGTGAAGACATCTCAGGACTGGTATTAATGAAAACAGAATCTCTGCATAAAGAAAACAAAGTATTCACTAATGTAAGTCTGTATTTCAATTAATATATGTGAAATTAGGAAATGCTTAGAAAGTCAAATTTTCTAAAATGTATGAGGCATGTTGTTTTTATTAGTGTAACTTTTCACTCACAGCTGCACTGTCAATACAAGCAACCTCAATTTTGCTCTTCAAATGTGACTAGATCCAAATACCTGCCTATAAGATGAAATAAACAAAATCCTTAAAGAAATCACTTAAAATATTCAAATAAAATTCTGATCCTGTCATCATTTGTCAGTAGTGTTTGTAGCAGGGTACTTAAAATACTGGGCATGTAACAATCTTTGTTAAATGCAACAGCATTTGAAAATGTTTGATCTTCAAAAAACTGTTCTATGGCCTCAGAGATGCAGAGTACTTCAGCAGCTTTAAATCTACTTTAAACCTGTGGATTGAAGCAAATGTGTGTAAATATACTTGACAAATGTCTAGGAGCATTCCTTAATGCGAGCATGCACATTCAGTTCTAATTCTGTGGAAGGGAAGGGAGCCAGAACGTTATCTAGTATCTGCTATTTTTTCCCCCAACCTTTGTCTCCATATACATGGCTTCATTTGTTTTGAAGATCTGTTAAAGAATCTTAAAAAAAAAAAAAAAAAGAATGGTGGTAAGAGAGGTAACTTTAAATGGGATTTTTTCTATGTTGGTTACAAGGGTGCAACTTATTGTAATTTATATTATATTTTGGAATAATGAAGTTTCTTATGAATTTAAAGTTAGTTAACAAAAAAAAATTCCTTGTTCCAGGGTGATATTTTCATGAGTGTTGTTTCACCAGTTTGTTAATATACTTTGTTAGTATAAAACTTTCTTCTATACTCAAAGAGCAGGCAAATGATATATTATTTAGGGAACGTTGTGAATTCTTGTCTCTTCTCTTCTTAACCTCTAAGAGATTTTCTATAAACTTGGATCCAGAAGCTCACCCAGCTACCAAGAAACAGTTCCATGTAGCCAGACAATAGTTTTGTGCTACAGGGATATAGTTATGTGAAAACTAAATAAAGACCATTACAGAGGAGACATGAAAGTATATAAAGTGTGCATATGAAGTCTTAACAAAGTCAAGTTCTTTCAGGGAACTACACTGTGAGAGTGATGAGACAGTGGCAGAGGTTTCCCAGAGCAGCTGTGGCTGCCCTCTCCCTGGCAGTGTTCCAGGCCAGGTTGGACGGGGCTTTGAGCAACCTGGGCTAGTGGAAGGTGTCCCTGCCCATGGCAGGGGGGGTGGAGCTAGGTGATCTTTAGGGTCCCTTCCAACCCAAACCATTCTGTGATTCTATGTGTCTGTGATGAAATAGTTGTTTAATTTAAAAAAAAAAAAAAAAAGTAAATGGAAAAAAGTATTAAAAACCACCAATCTGCCAAGAGAAATTGACATTGCTAGCAGTAGGAATGATCAAGGCCAAAGGAGAAATTTATCATTAATGGCCATCTATTAAACAAAATTATCCTACAATATTTGACTCTAATCCTAACAGTCCTTGTATTTACATTTTTTAGCATTTTTCACCAGATAATGTTTGCAGACTAGCTGTCTAAACTGTTGCCTTACTGCTAACCTGTATCATTTGTTGGATAAAATCTATTATCTGGAGACAAGTCAACTTTATATACAGCAGTTCAATGGCATCCACTTCAGAATATTACTATCATCGTTATATGGAAGAAAAGTAATACTATTCACTACAAGGACTACAGTTCACAGCATTATGAAAAACTCACTAGACATTTCAGTAGAATAAGTTTGATGTACCTTTAAGTGAGATACATCCATGTATAAGGCTTTACAAATACATTCATCAAGCATTAGGGAAGAGTTATGAAAACACAGAAATCCACAAACTGTCAGAAGTCTATCATCTTCCTTGGTAACCTCACTGAGGTCTTTAAAAGGGCATTTGTACTCAGGAAAGCATTCAGATTTGTTACTCTGAAAGCAAATGGCCTTGTGTCTTTCCCCTTTTATATACCTCTATTTAATACTTTTCACAGACAGCTTCTAATGAATACAATGTACCTACAAGTCTGACATCCTTTTGTGACATGACATCCAATGTATTTAAAAGCAGCAGCTCTGGACAATTAAATGGTTTGTTCGAGCTCATGCTAGATGTCATCATGATCATCAGGATCAATAGATGAGCCTTCTGATTTGCAAAGACCATGGCTAGTCCAAAATATATATATTTAGGAAAGTTCTTTCTGGGCAGTACATTAAAGGTCTAACCTCTAAAATAAAAAGCACCATCTCACAGTTTGAAGGCCATGTATCACATTGGAATGTATTTTCTTTATCAGTGTGACGTTTTCACATTTTATTTTGTAATGTAGTTATTACACAGCTTACTCCACAGTTCTTCCTGAAATTAATGCGTATCTTTTATTTAATAAAAACATACATTTGATAATACTGTTTCAATGTCATAAATATTAAAAGCTGCATCAAGTACACACATATAAAGACTGCAGTAATGAAGGTGTTTTAAATAAACAACACTGTTTGAAATTCAAGTGCTGAGGCTCAGTGGATCCTGAAAGTAAAACTGACTGTACAAATAAAACTAAAATTGCCTTTGCTGACCTTCATTGTCTAAGAGGACAGGAATATAACGTACGAAAAAGGAGGGTGAACAGTGATGGAAAAGTTTGAAATTTTTTCTTTAAATAATCTGCAGCACTGACTTTCTATTAAGAACAGGTGAGGATAAAGGACAAGTAAGGTTACATGCCACTGGCAAGTGCACTTCACATTCCTTAATAGAAAGTCATTTTTCTGACCCTGACCCCTTTTCTATGGCAAGGACCACCAGAGCTGCCAGACATGGCCCTAAAAATCTCAGGGTCCATCTGAAGGAGAGCTCCTTTGCCATGGGAAGCAAGGAAATGGCCATTAGGCTGTTTTCCATGCAAGTCCCGGAGAGGGCGTCACTCTGAGCATGACAAGGCACAGCTGGAGGAACCCCAGCCAGCCATACCGGGAAGGTGCCAGGCACTACTGGAGCTCATAGGCAGCTGAGATCTCCCTGCTAGGACCTAGACAGACTCAAAGAGACAACTAAATTATATGAAGAGATGCAGAACAGCCCAGGATGAAGAGGGCTCAAAATTGGCTTAAATCCATTGTACTCTCACTTGCCGCAAGCTGTGAATTGCATGTTCTGCACCTTAGAAATGACAAATTGAAAGTGTTTATGTTAGCCGTGTTCTATTAACTCTTTAAAATATTGGCAAAAAGCTATGTTATCTCAGTTGCAATATTCAGATATGAATATCAAGAATCCCGCAACTGTGGAAGTAAAGTTTGACACATGAGTGGGAAAGGGTTCAGCCATGAAATTTACAGGTCAAGAATATAAAAGGTAAAATTTTAGAAGAGTTAAAAAGTGTCTAGGTATGTGGATTTTGATGCCCTTGGAGTTGTTCAGTTGCTTTGCATGTTGTATGGCAATACTAAAGTAATTAAAAGGTCTCAATCTCTGTAGTCTGAGAGGGGGACAGTACCACTCCATTCTTGCATTAAACAAAATTACTTTTGGAATAATGTGATAAAGTATGTGAGAATTTCATATTTAGATATGGCCACATTTTAGTTTCTGTACTGACGCACTGAATAGTAGCAGTTCAATACTGAAGAATTGAGTAGTACTGTGACAAGTTTTTGGAAAATTATTTCAGATTATTCCAGTGAAGTATATGTCTGGGCAATAGAAAGAAATATAAAAAGACTGAGAAATAGATGAGTGTCTATTTAGACAAGAAGGTAAAATACTAACACAAATATGGTGGTTATGAGGGCTTTTTCTGTAAAAGAAATTAATTGCTCACTATTCTGTTAGCTCTTTTTTTTTTTTCTTTTTTTTCCTTTTTTAATGAAGCCATTAAAAAAGAAAAAAAAATCAGCCAACATAATTCTTTGGACTTCAAAAAGCTTTCTCCACAGGAGCAGCTGTTAAGGAAGCTAAGTATCACTGGAGGAAAGAAATCCTTGTCATGCGATAAAAATGGCTAGATGACAAAGTCTAAAGTAAAAATATATAGTCATCCTCCTCTATGGCTGAAAGACTACAGTGGACTGCTCCATTGCTTCACGCTAGGATACTTCTTATCTAATAAATGTATTAATGAATTGGAAAGAAAGTTAGGCAGTGAGATGGCAACATCTGCAAATGGTACAATTAGCGAGGTTACTCAAGTCCAAAACACACTACGTGGGGAACTTCAAAAGGGAGCCTCAGAACTACAGCAGATGAAATTCAGCAGTGATGTATGAAAGCTAGCAGGCATTGAAAGAAGTAATTTGAACTAGGTATGACCTCTGTTGCATTCTAAATGAATTTTAAAATACCGGGGAAAGAGATCAAGTAATTGTGGACAACTCAATAAAACCTATGATCTCTATTAAGGTTTCAGTGGCCTTTCCCTTCCCTTTAAAAATCCTCCAAATAAAATAAACCCCTCACCACAAAGCAAGAAGCAACAGCAACAACTTCCTATCTGTGTGATATTAATCTACATACAGTACGGATGATAGTGTATAATGGAGAGCCATCTTTTATACTGAATGCTGTAATAGAGAAGAAATGAATAAAAGGAGAGAAGAAAGCAATCTATATACACATAAATATGTTGTGCCTCTTTTCAAAGTACAACAAGCAAAGTTGCAGTGAAAGTGAGGATGTGTAAAGTTTGCATGGGTAAAAAGAATATATTTTCCTCATTAAGTATCTAAATGGTCGTCACTGCAAGAAGGATCCAGACTTGTAGGTTCTTTCATTTGGGAGGGCAACTGAGATGTGTAAAGCCAAACGGAACTAAGTGCTTGTAGGATCAACCATTACAGGGTGCTGAGTATCCCGTAAGATTCCTCTTCTGGTCCAGAAATCCAGAGGGGGAGGTATCAGTGAAGGTTTTAGTTGAGTCCTTATGCTGTTCCTTCTATGAGGCAAGTTTTACCCTGTCTGCACCACTGTTGAAACAGTTGAGGTTTGTCTCTGAGTAGTTCATATTCCTTGCTTACATTTCAGTTATTACTTGGCACAGCTAAGGTTTACAGAGGTATACCTGTAGCTAGCCTGTTGCTCTTCTGCATCTGCTAGGCACATGCTACATGTGTCTCCTACAGTTTAAAGGTAAGGCTAATAGTAAATCATATATGGTATAAACAAACGAACTACACGTTGTGCAAGAATTGTACCCATCTTCTTGACACAGTATACTTGCAATGGAATACATGACAGGAAAATAAGGAAAATGTAAAATGAGCATCTTTTTTTAGTATTATGTAAGAAACTGATTAAAACAGATTTCAAGGAGAAAAGTGCATTATGCAGTTGCTCAAACAGCTGTACTTTTCAAGATGTTTGAAAAGGTGGGTTTATGGAAATCTGTAAAAAGGTGTTCATTGACGTGACCATGATTCAGTCTGGAACTTCTGGTGCATTGGTTTTTGTAGGGCAAGGAGGTAAGAGGTCTGACATCCTCTTTTATTAAATTAGCTTGAATTTGGTATAGGTGGAACATGCTCACATGTATCTATTGTTCACCATAAAGAAAAGGTCCATATTTTGCCTCATCTTTTGCCAGACTATTCTGTACCACAATTGCAGTAAAGAATCTCAGAAAACCTGCAAGCCAAAGAAATTAGTTGAAACTTTTTAATAGTTACCCTTAACTTCAAGGCAAGTCCATGCACCATTCCACTCTTTGCTGCCTTTGCTTTTTTCTGGAAGTTGTGTCTTGCCCTAGGTCCTTTCATAAACTTGCAAACTGCCTCTAAATTCTTCTGAATTCCCTGTTTTCAAGATGAAAAGTTTTTCATCACTCTTTTTTTCATTAAACAGTCCTTTTACAATATTTTCATATCCTCATAAAACCTCTATTCCCTGTATGGGGATGTTGCAGAATTCTCACTGTGATGTTGCTATTGCTGTCTCGTTTCAATCGCTATCAAGGCAGGTGAAACTCTATTTTCCCTTGAACTGCTGCCATGCTCTGAGGTCCCTCCTTTCTATTGATTCTTACCACTGATGTGGTTCTTTGACTTCCTTATTTTCATATGAAAGTGCAAAGAACTAGAGGTAAAAATGATCTATTATGCTTGCTGTGTCTGTAAAGGATCAGTCCATACTTGTGTTTGGTGTAAGCTAGTTTTGTATAAGTTAACCATTATCTTGAAAGAATGTTTCATTGTGAAAAATAATTCCTTGTTACATAAATAGAAATTCTTATTCTGATTTCCATTTCATTTCTCCTACAGATGACTCTGTATGGAAAAACTGTGCTTTTGCTGTGGATATAATGCCCAGCAAATACTTGTAGGCTGTTGTACAAGTACTTAAAATATTTACCTCTCTTGACACTTCTTCCCCAGTCTGTGTTGGCAAATGCCTAACCACTGCTCTTGTCTTTCTCTGAAATCTTTCCAGATAATCAAAGTGTTTCTGATAACGGGACAGCCAGAAAAGGATCACCTAGTGAAAGTTCATTTTACTGGTGCATCTCATTTTAGGCTAATTTCAGCTATGCCTCAGTAGCCATGGCAAACAAGAAAATATTCTCTTACAATGTGTTTGTCTATAGGTTAGATCAAGAAACAATATTTATATAGAAAAATTGTGTAGTGCAAGATACTTTTTTCAGAGTTTCTTGAGATATTATCAAACATATGTTTAATGAAAGTTCAAATATTCTTTAGTTGTGGTTAGATATGTTCAAATTACGTTTATATACCAAAACATGAAGTAGAATTGCGACATTCAGGACCCCATCAATTGATATGCTTTGTGTTAATTCCTGGTCAATGTTTCCTGTTTAGCTTATAAAGTGCATAATGGTGGTGTTCAAGCTGGCACTATCACTCTGCTTTTCCACCGATTCCCCATTCAGAGATGCTAAATGTTTGGTGGTCATTTATACTGTGGTTGGATAAAATTAGCTTCAATGCAGACTGCTTATGTACATACCTAAATTCAGTAAAAGGGTTTATGTCTCTGAAAGACTGCAAAAATTTCAATTTCATATATGGTTTGCATATGCTCACTTTAAAAATTACTAGTTACAGTCATTTATAATATTACCAATTTCAGTCTACTTTATTAATCTTCTGTAAAATAATGTATGATGGTTTTATTTCTAAAAATCCTAACTTCAGATTAATCAATGAGTCAATTTTTTATCTTAAGAGCAGACTACAACCTGGAAGAACTTAGAGTGAGAGGATTCCAGGACACACAGTCATGAACAGTAGTAATCATATCAAGACCTTAGATGAATGAATGTGGAGTGCCACTTGATACTTCATGGACTCTCCTTCCTTTTTTTTTTTTTTTTATTTTTTCTTCAAATGGATGCTGGTTTTACACAAAAACAAAATTCTGTATTTTTCTTTTTCAAAAAATGGTAGAAAAAATGGTAAAAAATGATATTAATAATGAACAGAATATTTTCATTGTTCATTTACCCTACTCATAATCTGGGAATACATGAGTATGAATACTAAGACAGTCCAAGAATAGTTTTCCCTGAAAATAAGGGGAAACTGTATACTGATGTAGTGTAACTTGCTGCACATTTATTGAGGGGTGAATGCCTGGTATTTAAAATTGAAAACCACTGCTATGAAATCACTAGCTAGAGTAGTGACAGGAGTGCGGAAGACAATTTTAAACAATTGAAATCTGTAAGAATTGATGGAGAAGTAAAAGTTCTAAACCTGTCGTCCTCATGTATTGTTTGCCTTACACTTTCTGATACTCAGTGAATAATGAAAATGCTTGTTGACTCATTTGCTGAGTTTTAAGAATGAAGCAAGTGTAATGACACTGTTGGCAGGCTGAAAACATACTCTGCTTCAACATGCTTTTGAAAAATTCTAATATCATCAAGACTTAATAGTGCCACTTTGCTATGGAAAAGGGTCATGTGTCACTTCTCTTGCAGGTGGATTTAGCAAAGCGATCTGCCACTTCTGCATTGGATTGAACTGCTTTATAAATCTGGGAGTTTACACATTTGTCTAGATCAGAGTTTGCAACCCAGGAAGGCCTAACTAAAATCCACAGAAAATTTTGGTAATTAATTTTTGATACAACTATGCTCATGGTGTCTGTACCTGTACAGAGATATGTTTCTGTCTAATAAAGGAAAAACTATAAGAATCTCTCAGTTGCTGGCTTATGGCTTTACAAAGAACTTTAATGCTCCAGTAGTGTAATATGGTATCATATTTGCTTAGCTTCCTGTATATATTAGTGGAGTAATTCTCTCTCTAAGATAGTCAGTATGTATTTTATGACACGTAGGGCATAATAGGTTTAAACTATATTTTATCAGACTCACCTAAAGAAAGTATCATCAAACTGGCTTTCCAAACTTCCCAGATGTAGTGAAATACCTGATTTCATCATTAGTAGTTGTATCAGAATTCTTCCCTCTTTTCAGATCTCCCAGGATGGATCCCAAAGGATCCCAGAATGGAGAGAGAAAACAAAAGCAATTATAAAAACCACATTACTGTTGGCTATCTCTTATTGTTGCTGGGTTTTGTTGGCTTTATCTCTTTGTCTTCTGGGCTACTTGCACTCAACAGACTTCAGGGCCTGTGTGTATGAAGTAGTCCACATATTGGTAACAACGGATTCCTTTTACCAGAGAATTTATGTTCAAAGGCAGTGAGGCTACCACTGCTCGTGCTGAACATAGCGTGGAATTTGACCTTTATAAAACAATTGCAAAGAGGCTTTGTAATCACTGTACTAATATCCATGGAAAACACAGGAGCTTGGAAACAGGGAAGTTTTACTGAGTATAGAAGAACAGCATGTTATACCATTACCTGTCCTATTGTACCCTCTGTCTTCCTTTAGTTCCTAAAAACATGTTACTACAATTCTGTGCTATTTCATTTTTCCCACCTGGCAACTCTCTTAGTAATATCCAAACCAGTTCTTTTTCCTTAGAGTCACCTTGTAGTCTTTTGTTAGAGGGATCGTCTGTACTTATCTAATTCAAAGGAAGACTGTTGGCATCCATTTATATGCAGTGTTAAAGACAGGATGTTGAGCAGGAGGCCCTTGGATCTAACCCATTATGGCCACGTTACGCTACATAACGGACTAAAATTTACATTCTTCCTATTGCTGGTTATCTTACAGGTATCTCTCCTACTGGCCTGGAAGCATATTTTTAAAGTGTAGTATTTTTTAAAGTATAGTGCAGCTTTTCCTTCTTCATGGAGAAAACAGGTGTCTTAAGAACTATTTACTCCATTTCCATGTGTTGCGTTCCTAAGCTGCAGTTTTGGACCCTGGGAGGGCAAGACCAAGGCTATACAGTAGGATTTCGTGCAGTAAAACTGTGCCTTTCAAGGTGACATTTCAACCTAATAATCAAAGATGAAGAAAATATGCTTTTATTCTCTGACACCTGCATCTCCTCAAGTCCATGCTGAAGGCCATATCCTCTCGAGGATGTGCAAATGAAGTGCTTCAAGATAGCATTTTATGTCAAATTTACTTTATTAACAAGGACGTTATGTTTTGGGGGCTATTTCAAAGGTAAATTAGTGTGGACTTGGAAAGGTTTTTTTCTGTATGTGCAATAATTCTCTAAGCTGCCCAGTTGCACACATTGCTGGTCTCTTTCAGCCAGCTGGTGGGTTCCCAGGCAGAGTCTGTTCCATGCACACGTCACGTGGATTTCCGATGCGCTTGCAAATATTGTAATCCCTAGAGAGACATGGTCCTTTTTGGTCTGAAATGCTCAGTCACTGTGATGAGATGTTCTGCTTAGGAATTCAGGGCACAACATAGACCTAGCTGTGGATCGTGCCATTCCACCTTTTTTTTTTCATAAGCAATGGATGTGATATGTTTCACAATGATATGTTTCGTCTTATGTTGTTGCTCTCAGATTGCACGTGTGAGAACACAGCATCTCAAAAATGATTTACAAACATGGATGCGGTGTCTGATGGCACTTTATTTGTGAAGCAAAAGGCATATGTTTGCCTTGTGGTGTGTGCCTGTAGATCAAAATCCAATGAAAATTTTACGGACTACATCAGTGGTAGGCATGTTACTTAGCAAAAAAAAAAAAAAAGCAAAATGCTGAATGCTATATGAAGATAACATACAATTTATTGATTCTCTCTATGTGGTTTATGGCTATAATGGACTTTATGAAAACCTTAAGCCAGTCTATTTTATCTTTGTAAATAATTGACTGAGAACACTTCTAAATGTTCTAAATGGGATAAGTGGAATGAGATACATGCAAGGAGAAGACTGTAAAAGTACTTATATGTATATGATACATTTAAGCCCTTTTTCGCAAAGTTCGAATAAACTTCTTCATAGTGTCTGAAAATTGGAGATCTAATTTTGGTTTTAAATCTGTTGTCACAACTATCCTCAGCTCTGCAGTAATTTGCATTTCAAGTGTGCTGGAATCTCTGAGTACCTCCTTTGTGTGTTGTATAATTACTGTTAATACCTGATTTCGCAGTTATTTATAGCCCTGATGTATTACTTGACTGTTGCTAGTACCTCATTTACTATTCTGACCACCTTGAACAGCCTTCTACACGATACTTCCTGGAGTGTCTAGTCTTTTATCCTCTGGCTGTATCTTCTAATTTCTCTCTGGCTGTAATACAGTCTCATATCTTTGCTTCAGACAGTATTTTTAATGTTGTACTGAAGGGTTCATCACTGATGCCAGGGAGTGTCGTAAGACTAGTGCACAGCATAAGGTGGGGACTCTCTTTGACTTTGAGAGGCCACAGTTCACACAACTCCTGGTTCCAACTAGGTATAGGGCCATTTATAGTCTGCCTAAGTTCAGGCTGCCACCGAAAGAAGCACTCATTTCCACCTGGCCTTTTGTGTTGGCACTTAGTTTATGTGGCTGTTTAACGAGCCAGACCAAGGACTGATCCAGCTGCAAACTAATCTTGCATTTCTTCTGCTTTGCTTTTTGGGTCAGTTCCATGATCTGCTTTACAGTGCAGCTGTAAGATGCAAGTGTCAGCACAAACAAGGTAGAGGAACAAATGACTGAGGTCAGAAAGGACCACCTCTTTTGGCAGATGTCCTGATTTATGCTACAGGTTGAAGGTCCTGGGTTGCACACTTGCTGAGAACTGGCAAATGGGAATTGCTGCCTTGCACAGGAGCAAGAGTCTGCCAAAAAGGTGATTGGCAACATCACTCATCTTTAAACGGCAGCAACTTCTGGCTCCCTGTTCAGTTTCTATTGACAAGCTCTGTCTTTAATACAGGAGACGTATGTGAAGTCTGGCACCCTAGCCTTAGAAAGTTGTTCATCCCTGATGCAAAGAACCTAGTGGTACAGGTTACATAAAGGACTCTCTGCAATGTAAACTGGCATAACTAAATGCCTTATAGAAGACAAGCATAATTACCCAAACCCCTAGGTAGAAGCACCCATAACATTTGCCAAACAAAAATGCAGATAATCAGAAGATCTGGCTTAGCACATTCTGAAATTGGTATGTTGGATCTAAAAATCTCTGATTCAGACTTTCTAGCTCGGTGAGTTGGATTTCCAGTTGGGAGATTCATTCAGCCAGGCTTAGGTTTTAAACCAGATATATAAAAAACACCAAAGCCTTTGCCTCAGGGTCTGCCATGGGAGTTACATTCCTGGATAAATCGCAATACCATCTGTACTGCCAACTGCGATGTGAGAGAGTTAAGTGAGGTTTTCTAAGCAACAAAAGGCACCTAACAAAATAGGTAATACCTCTCTCCTGGCTACTTTACTTTTCCTAGAATGTTCCAGGCCTCTGAAGTGTGTATTTCAGATTGTGACTCGAAGTTACCCAGATCTAACTTATCTGAAGCCCTAGGCAGACAGGTAGGCAGATGGGCCATAAATGGGCCATAAGTGATGTCTGAATTGGATAATAAATCCTAATCTGTTTATTTAAAATGGAGGCAAATAGTTTTGACGAGACAGAGTCTGAACTAGAGAGGACTGTTTGTGGCAAAATGAAGGAACAGTGGTGAATGGATGGTAAATTAAGTTTCTGCTGTTTAATTGTGCTGATGATTTTGGCAAAGTTGATCATGGGAGGCACCACAGAAGCTCAGTCATTGGGCAGCAGTGGCTTATGTTCTGTCAAAATTCACTCCCTTTTGTGATATATTAATTATCAGGCAAAAACACAAGCATAGCTAAGGGTAAATACATATCAGGAACTGAAGGGAGAAAGTTTTCCAGAAACATTGTAATTAAGTGTGAACTAGATACTTTTAATTTTCGAACGTTTACGTAAATCTATACATGTTAATGGACAGAAATGCATGTCTAAATAACCTGACGTTTACCCCGGAGTGATGTAGTAATTACCTGGTTATGAGCTGTGCATGTTAATTTTTGTAGATGATTTATCTGGTTTATCTGGCTTTTAAAGACATGATATTTTCCTTCTTTTTTATTTTTACTTTTTTAATGCTCCTATTTTCACAACAGAGCACAGATAGCATATTTAACATTGCATTCTTATAAGCGAAGGGGGGAAGTGCAGGCAAGAGTAGACAACAAGAAGCAGGAGCTGAAGGTGAGGAAGCTACTCAGTTAGTCTGTGAGGAGGAGATAATGGGCAATAACATGCAGCCAGCGCAGAGTGGCCAGAGTGGCAAGCAGGAAGGACACTTTTGTCAGCTATAACAGTAAGTATTAAGACAGGAAAAGAAGCGATTACAGTAACAAACCCTAATTGAACTTTGAAATACATCTTAATAATGTGCAGTAAAGGAACTGTATCTTTACTTAAGCAACTGAGACATGTTCTGGATGTGATCTGCTTACCTGCTTGAAGGGAAACATAAAGCCAATGACAAATTTTGGTTGATTTTGTAATTGAGAGCTCATGCTTATGAATTTGCAAATAGGACCTAGCATAGGGACTTTCAATGTAGCAAGTATTTTTATTAGTGAGGCCTGGGCTAGGCGTGAAACCCGTCCATTGTAAATGTAGTTGAGTGTCTGTTTTGTCTGAAAAGTCATCAAAGATACAGATTATATGAACCTTCAATATTCATTGTAATTTACCTCTGAAAGATTCAACTGGTTTGTTTTGTGATTGCTTTTCAAAAGGAAATGATGCATTGTAATCAATTTACTGATGTGCAGTTTTAAATGTCAGGGGCATTTTTGTTACTTAACTAGGAGACCCATGCAAGGGATGATTCAGACTTTTTGAAGTAAGGCTATTTTAGGGATTAATTTATAAGAAATTTCAGATTCAACATATCTAAGTACAGTATGTGCTTTCTTACTGTTTGCTTTTATTTTAATTAAAAGTCAAGCAGAACTTGCATTATTTTGTATTTTTGGTAATTTCATTCCATCACTATTTTTCTGATGATTCTTTTAAATGTAATAAGTACGCAAACTAATGACTGTGATCACTTTTGAGTATTGACACTGTGTTTGAAAGTTCTTGGGAAATAGCAAATGTTTATTTATTATCAAAATACATATTTGAATGTGTAATTCAATTAAAACGTCGTAATCATAAAATGTTTAAAGAAACAAACTGCTCTATGCGCTAATTTGAAAAAAAGAACTTTTTAAATGGAACTCCATGTAGCTTTTGTAGATACTTAGGCCTCTCTTCACTGTTGGTTGAGTTTATTTAAAGAGCTTTTCTAGTCACCTTTGAACCCAAATGATTTCTCCAGATGTACAGAAGTGAACAATGTAAAAATCTTGCTGCTTCAGCAGAACAGGATCCAGCTGGCAGGGAACTGGATCTGCAAGTCATTGGTTACAGCTGTGTTTCGATTTATGTGATGGTTGAAAAAATAAATTACTGGATTAAATGGCTAGAAAGAGGACTCTTTGTTTAGCCCTTGTGGGGGGACTGAAAGTGTTTATGGTGCTGTTTTCTACAGAGCCTTTGCAAAGTTAGCTGGACAAATAGACTTATTCAAAACTTCTCTGAAATGTTGCACATTCAGCTTTATTTCTTTACAGAAGAAACTGTATGTTTTTGTGTAATGCTGTCAGCCAGCAACCGTTTTTAAGGTCTCTTGGCCTTTGAGAGTGGCAGTAGCATTTTAGCAATGTCTTTTAGGCATTGCAGTTTATCAGTGGAAGGCAGTTTCCTTTAGTTAAAGGTTTTAAAATGCATTTCTTGGCATGAACACAAATACATGTGGGGACTCTGTCAAACTCATAACTTTTTAATGGGTTTAATATTTCAGCTTTGTATACCACTTACCTTTTGCTCTACATAATAATGCTGATGTAATTGTAAATTGGGTGCACAGTAATTTACAGAGCAGGCACAATGAAATCAGAAACTAAAGCCAAGTGTTTGGATTATCGTAGATCTTATTTTTATGTTTGAATGACAGTGATTATGTCTTATTACCTGATATCCTGATTCTGCAAAGATTTACATTTTAATTTCACCGAACAGTTCCACTGTCTTTACTAGGGCTGCATGGTACATTGCTTTGTTAGCTATTTTGCTAAAAAATGTGTTAATTTTTTTTAATTCTTTATAAGAGTATAGTCCTCTGAAATCCCATGAGCTGCCTTTTCTATTGAAGGTAGTGGGGGTTAAAAGAGTTGAGATGTAACTTCTTGCAGTGAAGTTCTGACTCTACAGAAATCACTGGGCATTTTGCCACTGACTTCTCTTAGGCTACAATTTCACCTTTAGAACTGGATTTCAATGCTTTTACATATAATAAATATCACAAGACCCACAAGTTATTTCTCTTAAGTAGTACAACTGCTTGTGAAGTGATAGGCTACCAAATGTGAACAAAATATTTGATAGTAGACCAACAGTAGTTTTAAAGGCTTCTTGCAGATGCTATGGAAAGATAAATAATAGCATATAACTTTCAGTCACAACAGACAGTGAGCATATAGTGCATTTTTTAAAGCTTTAGCTGGCTTTCAGCATAATAGTTTGCAAAGCCAGGAGCTTTTCAGCACTTATATCTGTTTATTCAGCAATATTTCTTAGCAATTATTTTAGGCTGACCATTTAGTTTCATTTTACAGTCATAAAGCAGTCAGTAGCTGTAGCCGAGTATCAGTTACATTCTATTTATTACAACATTTCTAAAACAGTGTATAAACATGAAAATTACGGTTGTGATTAGATTGTAATTGTTGTCTTATCAAGATCTAATTACTTTTCTAAAAACACTTTGCACAAATCATTTTCAAAGGATCACCTTTGTTAAAATCCTGCACAACACTGACCAAGGAGAGCTAAATACCAGAACAGGAGTTCTTTTCCAAGGCAAAAATGAAATCAAACAAGTTGGCCAAGTTCCATCATAAGCCACCCTCAGAAATACCAGAGAGAGGCTTAAAATATTTTAAATAGAATATTTACCCTTCCCCCTTTTTTATTGTCCCCAAGCAGCATTATTACATTAAGAGCCATGCGACAGAAAGTCATGGTGATGCAGAATAAATAACCATAATGTATCAAAAGCAGACAAAGGTGTGATTGATCTGTCTGGAATTGGCAGACTGTTTCGCTGTGTCAGGCTGTTTCTTTGATCAATGAAGGTATAGCCTCTGACCCTTAAAAAAAATCAATGAGATTGATTGAAACGAGAGAGAGAACTATGAGAATGCAGGATAGCTTTAACCTTCACTGTCTAGAAAATAGGCATTGAACCTGCTATTTTGTGTTTTCTTATTAAAATACTTTGCTTTTCCCCAGCCTACTTTTGAAACCTCTTAAAACAAGGCTGTAGAAATGGTGTGTCCAAATGTTTCTCACAAACGTTTATCTTCAAATCACACTGTTAAGAAAATAGGAGGGTTTTTTTCTATAGCAGAAATCTGTACATTCTGTTACTGTTTGCAGTATGTACAGAATGCCTTTAATTTCCTTTCATAAACTCTGATTCTTATTTGGCATATACCTGTCAGAAATTGGTACTCAGAAATATAGATCAGATCATTTCAGAGACACTATCCATCTAAATAAAATTACTTGAATTGGCCTATTTTCAGGATCAGGCCCACTGATGACTAGAACGATAGTGTGAAACCAGCATGGAGGGGTGACTTCTGAGAATAAACAACATATTTTGGTGATCTTGTTCCACGTAATCTTGTGTTTTTATCGATTTATATATATCTTCAGATACGTCTACCCAATTAGCAAGGAAAGAGTAAAAATGTCATAGTGGAAAATTTATGAAGCGGGATTTTTAAAATAGTGCTTGGCACTTTACATCTTTCTTATTGAACAGACTGCAAATGCAAACTAGTCAAAAACAGTTTTATGACAAGTTGGAATTTCATTTTAGTACCAGGCCTTTTCTTCACAATGTGCTGATGCTGTATTAAGCAGTAACAGAAAGCAATTAGTGAAGTATGAAAAGTGTTCATAAATAGAAAAGCTAATTCATTCATTATTTCATGCTTTTGAATCTCAAGAAAACATAGGTCAAAAAAAAAAAATAGTGGCTAGTTTTCACAAATAATTACTTTTTTAATTGAAAATGTCAGTGAAATCAAGGTCTATTGAATAGTATTCATATAGTTCCAAAGTAATTCAGACTGCAATAATTTCTGCTGTCATATGTCTGTGTTTTAATAAAGGGCAGGTAAATTGACAAGTCAGCAAGGAGACGGTATAATAGCATTTCTCAAGTAAGAAGGAGCTTGCATAGGGAGGGAAAGATATTGCTGTTTCTCTATTTTTATTTGTGTAATTTCCTTTCTCTAATAGGTTGTGTAGGCTATATATATTTTTTAATACTTCACAAGCAAGTGGAAATTTCAGCTAAGTTATGGAAGGGACTGTTTGTAAAAAATGAGGCCAAGTCTGGGTGTAGCATTTCTAAACAAGAAAATAAAGGTTAGATTTCTCTGATAGATCTGGGACTAGATAGCTGTGGGATTTTTCTGGTCTGTCCATTTGCTGTTCGTTGGTCACTCTAAGAATCTCCTTCTTCTAAGTCATTTAAATGCTACATTAAAGGAAGCTAAACCTTTTCTTTTAATGGGTATCTCTTTCATGTGCACAGTGATGAAGAAAATTTTGCTCCTAGAAAATGAAGAGGGATGAGGGTGTTGCCTCCCAGTTGGAGTGCACTGAGAATATGAAGATAAGAACTGCAAAGTCAGAACACTTGATATTAATGCATATCTCCCTTCATGTTAGACACATTTTGATTTTGCTCCAATAGGATCTACTTCACTTCTTGTAGTTGCATTCTCTTAACATTATTTGGTATTCCAGAGAATCTTTATCTTTCACACAAAGTTTGTATTAATACTGCAAATTGCCTTATTCTTGCTGTCTAAGAAACAAAAGGCCCATCCTGTATTTGAAGATTTTGATATCTGACATCCACGTCCAGCCTCACCTCTCCTCCCTCTCTGTCCATAACTAATAATCCAGGAAACACCTTTTTAATTTTTTTTAATTTATTTTATTTTTTATTATTATTATTTTTTGGGTTTGGATGGTTTCAGCAATGGCTGCTACTCTCGTTCTGTTCATGTGCACAAACTGCATCTTCCCAGTGTGGATGTGAATGCTGTCCCCTTGTGGATGATGCTCACAGTCTTAACTGCTACCTGAAAAACTGAGCAGTACCCTTCATCCAGTTTAAGGTAGTGTCTGGTGCACTGCATTCATTTAGCTTTACTAAAAGACAGAATTAAGATTCTTTTTGTATCTCATCCCACTGTCAGCTAAATCTTTCCCAGAAAAGATGCAAAGCTGAGGTAATTTTTTTCCATCTGTGAGGGGTCAGTTACTGCAACAAATTCCTGGCTGGAATATAAGCACCTATGCTAGCAGCTGAATAATTCTGTAACTGACTTTTTACATTTGTACTAATGAAAACAGCTGGGTCATTAAATCCAGCAATCGATCTCCAATTATAACCTCTCTTGGATAGCACAGCGCTCTGCCCTGGCAGGTACCCTCCCCACAGAGAGATCCCCAGCCTCTGCCTCTGCTGTGAAGCACCATTTGCTGCCCTTGTCCCATACCCACTCCTAAAACCTCTAGGAGCACAAATTCCTCCCCAAAATATCATTGACATGGCACAGGGGATAGTTCTGCAATTTGCCATTCACAGCGTTGCATGGATTAAGGCTGTGCGTACGGTCTCTTCAGCTGAAAAGCAGATCTATGGTTAAAAAAAAGGTGTGGTTCTGCTTGGAAACAGAGGCAGTGTGTACAGACAGTGATGTAACTGTAAATATAATGGGTTTTTCTTTCACTATTATTATTTGAGTCTATCAGCAGAATAGATTAAATTTAAGAGATCAAAATTCTTCATACCTGCTACCCAGATTCTTTCTTTCCTCCTGAGAAACTGAGAAAAGGATATGTGACACTTGCTGGAGCATTTTTATGAAAAGCTTTCTGATCTTTTCAGGACCTGCACAGGAATAAAAAAAAGTTAAATAGATGACATTTAATCTTCATACAGCGAATAATAATTACAAGCAAGTTTTTAAAGTGGTTCTGCTCGTATTCAAATCCGATGCTTCTTTTCTCCTTGCATTGCATGAGGATTTACTGTACTGTGGATGCAAAACATAAATGATGGGGCAATTCTCTGAAATTCAGACATATATACAAAAATGTCTTTCCAACTTTTTCACACTTACCCTCAAACTGGAAATGGATTTTCCTACTGGTTGATTAACCAGAAATTAGTTGTTCCTAACTAGGTTTGAGGGGAGAAGTGTCCTGTAATATTGGATTAGTGAAAGGAGTGAAGAGCTTCGGTTTAATTCAACTAGTCTTCTATTTTTAATCTCCAAGGAAACAGCTGAGTTGAATGTTAATTAAACAGCAGTCTTTGATCCACCCAGCCACTCCCAGAGGCATAATAATAATATATAAGTGCACACACAGCAAATATATAATAGGTATATTTAAAGGAGTGCATCTAACCTTGCCATATTCACATTTAAAATGTTTCTTGCTGACCCATTCTTATATTATTTAAATAGGGAAAGGGAAAAAGAGGGGAAAATGCTAAGTTAAACTCTGATGATCTGAAAGGTAGGGCAGCAGAGTAAGCATGAGTTCCTATTTCGAGGATGTATAAGGGTTAATGATTAGAAGAGTAGAATCAGGAAAGACCTTAAGCCCAGATCTATGACAGTGGTAATTGAGCTGATTGATTACGACATCTCGTTTCAGACGACTATTGATTTAATCTAGTCTGCAGTCCCATTGGCCCCAGAGGTGCTCCCGAGTGAAGCTCAGCACTTGAACCTGGGTACTCTTCCCTACTCACAGTCTGGATATAAATTTCCAGGATCTGCAGCCATTTATAATTTTCCTCATCTTCATGCTTTTATTCAAAAGCTTCTAATTTTGTCAGGCTAATGTTTTTAACCATTGAGTGAGCAGACGTAGGGAAAATGAAATGGCACAGACTGAAAAGGGTGGGTTTTTTTTTTAAAAAAAAAAAGCAAGACAGAGAGCTGGGGCTATGTGGCTAGTATTTGCATCTGTTGTTTCTGATTCGCAGAGCTAGCAAAGGCTGCTTTTGGAGGCAGTCCACAAAGCTGGGCTATCAGTAGGCAGTTTGCTGTACGCGCACGTTCAATTATTAAAATAGTAGACTTTTTTTTCTGTCTGATAGCCATAGCGAGGTCATGACATTAATTTATCCAGGGTATTGTGGGTAACTATACAGAAAAAAAGCATAAAGGGCACAGATGCTGGAGCAGCAAAAAATGGATGGGTCTGAGCAAAAGGAGATTAAGAGGCGATGACCAATCTAATGTACGTATAGCAGTAAGAAGCTGGCATCCGTCACAGGCTATTGATGGCAATAAGTATTTTAAGCCATGCTGTGCATGTGTTAATTTTTTTTCTCCTACCTCAGTAAATGCTAAGCTGAATGCTGTATTCCTGTATTTTCTCAGTTTCCCAAATCTGATTTGGTTCTTGTTTTTGTTGTCTCATGCTTGGCGTTCACTGCTCGCTCTCTGTCTCTGTCTGTGGGTGTGTGTCTGTCTCCATCTCTCCCTCTCTCTGAGATTACAAACTTAACTGTTTCCTAATTGTCTACTTTTCCTAAGAAATTAATTACCATCACGACAACCGGTCATAAGCGTGTACTAACTGGGTTTAGGGCGTGTACCCCAGCGTTCTGGCTTCCTTTCTTTACTTCGGGGCTGCACAGTGTTTTCTTTTGGACCTTTCCTGTGAGTGGATGCCCTTCACGTTTGCTGCCACCATAAGGTTGCCAAGCGGCTACCTGAGCTGGGACTGCGGTGTAGCACTGCATCCTGGGACCTCCCTGCCCGGTTACGCCGAGAGGCACCAGGCAGCTTTGAGAATTGGCTGGCGAATTGCGTATCACCTGTCCCCCCCCTCTGGTAAATAATTTTTATACCGCGAATCACAGTGGTGTGGTATTGTCTGGAAAAATAATTTCCAAATACTGTTGGCGTAAAAAGGGAAAAGCCGAAAGATTGTCAACACCGTAAGTCATTAAATTCCCTTGCCTTAAGAACAAAGGAACAAGGTAAAAATGCACACAATAATTATGCTCTGTGGATTTTCATAGCCTGTCAGACAACTTGTGCCTGTGTTTCAGTTAACAGCCTTTGTGCTTTGTTTAGTGTTGTGTATTTTATATACGCGTCTTGAGTTTCTCTGTGTATGTGTGTGTGTATTTGATGTACGTGTATGTGCGCAGACTGCTCTACCAACACGGAGCAAATACCATACAGATAAATACACAAGTGTAGCTCAAACATGCATTTTCAGTACTCGGTGTGGTGGTGCGGATGTATTGCCATTGTTCTCTCACAGTGCTCCCTCTGACGCAATCAGCTTCTACTTTTTATTTTGTTTTAATTAAGAAATCTAAAATTAAAAAAAAAAAAAAAAAGAGAGAGAGAGAGAGAAAGGAAATTACTTGGTCCAGTTAAATACTGATTGAAGTCCAGAAACTCACGATTTCAGCACAGTGAATGGTGACTCAGACTCTGGCAGTGTTTTGGCTATGAGACAATTCCTACTTATAAAGAGCACAATGAATGGGGGGAAAAAGAAAGATAGCATTAATTTTGAGGAAGATTAATATTAGTCTTTTTAATGTTCATAATTTTCTGAATAAATGAATCCTTGTAGCTTTTGAGAGCTAGTGTGTCCTTCCCACTGGTATTTATTCGAGCAAAGGAAAAAATGAAGAAGGCGTAGAATAAACTCCTAAGACTGTTCAAGAATTACTGGCATTATTTCTCTCTACATCACGTGTGAGCCTGGGTTGCCTGCTATTCCTGAGGCAGAGGATCGAGGATGAAAGTCTGTGTGTCAGAGCCTGTTTTCACAACTGCATTTGGAGATCTGTCTTATTGATTAGGAAAAAAGGGGGTGGGAATAGGAGTGTGAGGTGAGGGGAGGACCGACTGACTACTGGCTTATTGCAGCTCAAGACATTTTCTTCCGGAAAGATGTCAAACAACTGAGACACAGCAACAGAGGAAGTAGAAAGGTGGAAAAATAAGAAGAGGGACCCTTTGGAAGAAATGAAGGCATTCCTTATGAGAGCCTTGAGGCTTTTTTTTCTTCTAACATCTGACCCACAAGGGCTAGAGTGACAGCGTCATGCAAATGCTGCAGTCCAGCAGGTCTGAGAGAGGGTGGATGCTAGAGAGTGAGTTAATGTTAATGATGAGTGCAGTGAAAATACCAGCCGATACCACCCCCTCCACACACAACTGCTCTGAGTCAGCATCCGCTGCTTTGCCTTGCCTTTTTGTGCGTGTGTGTGTGTATGTGCGCGCGCATGTGTATGTGTGTGTGTGTGCGTGTGTGTGCTAGTGACTGTGTGTGTGCATGGAAGGTAAAGCCAGTCAGTCAGTGAGAAGCAAAGGTACGTTTGAGAGCAACTAAAATCTGACTGATTTCCATCTTCAGAGCATCAGATGTATTCCCTAAAGAGGATGGGTCTATGCGATGGGGGTGGTATAATTATGTTAATGTCATATTTATAGAGGGGAGAGATTTTTCATTCTAATTATTGATTTGAAAGCTGTGGTCAAAATTGTTTGTTAACTCATGATCAGCTTTAAAAAAAGAAATGGAATGAAATCTAGGGACTGCTATACATATATATAATCTCATATATTTTGTTTCGTTTAACTATTTTGTGTCTGAGGCATAACTGATTGAATGGTGCACAGTGACAAAGAAACGGCTCTTATATAATGTTGCATTATATCATCAGATGAAATAATATTTTAAATAATCCAAAATGTTCTGAAATCTAAAGTATCATTCTGGAGGGGAGGGTGAAGGGCAGGGATGGGGGTGGGGGGCGCTGGCAAATCTTTTCTTCAGCAGAGCGCTCTGTACAGCTTTCTTGTAAATGGATGATTCACCTGTTCGACCAGCAGAGATTCTAATTCTTCCCCCCCTCTTCTCTTTTTTTTCCCTTTTTAAAGCTGAACGGCTTCCCGAAGAGCACTGAGTTTTCTATGCCAGATTCTGCTCCAGTGGCTAGGACCTTTATGGCTGCTGTTTCTTTTGCTCTGGGCTCTGATGGAGGAAAAAAAAAAAAAAAAAAAGCCACGGTGGATCCCGTCCCTAAAGTAGAAATTTTCTTTTTCATTCTGCAAACAAGGCTAAAGATCGGAGGAGAATGAATGCGAAAGTAATTCGGGATTGTGGTCGTGCCATTAAAAGTGTTCGGCTTCAGAATGAAATTATTTGGGAAATCTGAGCATTTCTTCTTACTGTATCGACAGTATTTGAAAGTTATGTGTGCTTTGAGTAATCTGGTTCAAGTGACAACAATCTTTGCATGTCAATGTTTTCTACAGCTTATGGAGCAAAAGCTAGTTTTGCCACTGGAAAGGAAGAAGCTTTTGCTAGCAGCCTGTAGAAGGATTAAATGTTGAACGTGGGGAAGAGGCAAAAAGTGAATACACGCCCAAAGGTTATCATTGCATCGTGATGGGTTTAAAGTACTCTAACCCAGGGCCCACCTGAACAGTAGGACTAAAAGTATAATGGGGAAATATTTCAATTAGAAGCCCCTTAACAAGCATTTAATCCTTCTTTCAGGCATTAAGGGAAATAGCATAAAATTGTTATTGTACCAATCTGCTGGAAGCAGATTTTAACCCATTTTTAGACGCTTCCCTCTGATGCATTATAATATGGCTACTTGCGGGACGAGGCAGTGAAAATTTTTTTCCTGTATTCTGTTTTTTCTTTTCAAAAGTTAAGGACTATGCTCTTAAGAAAAGTCTGTTCAGTCAGCTGATACATTGTTTGAATGTATGTATGCGTCTTGCCTGCTTATTTGATCTTTTCTGCCCCCTACTTGAAACTGTGGTTTGTTTATCTGGGGGGAAGGAGGGGTTGTTAATTTGAGGGGGATGTTGTTTTTTGGGTTGGTTTTGGTTTTGGTTGGGTTTTTTTTAACAATAGCAGTGGAAGTTTTACTGGCAGTGATTATGACTACTAAGCAATTCAGTTTATTTGAAGACGAATTCTACTGGATCATATCGGACTTTTCCTAGTCCCTGAGACCCTAACTTGTGAGGTTTTTTAGCAACAATCACAAGTCAGGCTCTTGGGACCTAGGCGGAGGGGAACCAGCAGCTTTGGACTGTGATTGTGTCTCTGCAGAATTTAGAGAACCAAAGGAGCTTTCCTTGTCTGGAAGGGAAAAAAAGAAAATATACCTATTACAAATGTTAAGTAGCAGAACTGTTCCTAAAAGAACTGTTATCCATTGTGAACATTAGGCTTTTACATATTTGTGTGTTTAGAAAGCTAGACTAGATGCCATGTAACATTTAGAATTAAAATTTAACCTGAATACCAGTTTGCACCTCAAAAAAAAAAAACAAAAACAAACACCCCAACTCAAAACAGATACTAAAATATACAAAAGGCTTTCAACCATAATATTATTATTATTGTAGACAATTCTGATAGGTAATTACCACAAAGTATATTTTCAGCTGTATTGTTACATCACTGATTAACTTTTAAAATCTAAAGCATAAACACTGATGTTGAGGCCTAGAAAACATTCATTCTATTGTTTGAATAATGATTTCAGTCTACGGGAAAACTGTTGCTACCTTTTCCTGTAAAATGGGACAGAGATTATCTTGTAGTTACTTGCCATCATTTTTCTTTGTCTAAGTGAGAACACAATATGGCATTTAAATTATTCTCTCATTTAATTTACATTTTAATCTGATAGAGAATATTGGTGTAAAAATCATACTACAACATTAAAACCACTTTGCACACAGAATCACATTTCTTGTACCTGTTCAATTTAAACTGAGTCGGCAATACTCTAAGTACCTGACTTCTAGCTTCTCCATCACTTTTTGCATTTTCTCCCCCTCTGACAAAAAAAAAGAATGAGCTTTAGGTTGTCCCTCATGTGTTAAGTACTTCACTGACTTTGCATAAGAAGATTCACAAGCACACAAGTTATTCTCCACTGTTCATTAGTCCTGAACTTCTGATCTACAACATACAATTTTATTTGTATTTCTTAATATTTTATAGATGGGTTAGTTCTGAGTCATTTTTCTGTTTCTTGTGTCTAACCCAAGATGCTGCAGGACCTTGCTGATACATCAGACTTCACTGAGACAAAGGCTTCACACAGATCAGGCATCTAAAATATTTGTTCATTTCAGAAGTGGTATTTTGGCTGCAGTATATTTTTTCCACTTGTGTGGGAGGAATTGTGTTTTATTGTAAGCATCAACACTATTGTTAAAATAAATTGTTCTTATCTGTTAGTATAATACTTTTTCTTGTTGTCTTGTTTTCTTAAGAGACAGAAACTATGCACTGTACATAGTTTTCAAGTTGCTCAAGGTATAATTAGTCTTTATATAGTCATAAAAATATTGCCTTAGCAATTACAATGATGATACAGTTCCTGTAAATATTCAATTATTTTCTTCGTAAACTGTCAATCCCACATGCTAAGAACATTCAAAAGAGCTACTTGCTAATATTCAGACACAGAGGTAATTTTTCAGCACAGATGTGTTATTCAATATCCTTGACTTCTATTTTGGCAATATTAGAAAAGTAGATCTGAGTCTGTATAGAAAAGAAGAATGTACCTAGCTAGGTGCTACACTCATGAAGCACTTCAGTATCAACTGACATGTATTATGTACAATGGTTTTCAGTACTGAAAATTGTCTATTTAAGATACTGGTCAGGCGAACAGGTATTCTGTTCATCCAAGCTATATAATGAGATAAAACTATATTGTGTGTAGGTATATACATGTCAATATACAATTTAAATTATGCATAGTATTTATCAAAATAAAAATCCTTATAAACATATCTATATGATGCACACATCTGTATATATTAAAGATTTCGATCGCATATAGTTTTGAATCTCAAAATTTACTTGAATGTGGATGGTTCACATTCAGCACTCTGAATTCATTTTGTATTTAATACTGTACGTACGGTGAAGGTGAAACTGTAGTGTGAAACGTCTGTCTCTGTCAGTCTGAAGATTTCAAATATGCTCTGCTCTGCAGTGAGAGTGAGAAGAAAACGAATCATTAGAAAACCCTACCTGGCTTATTTGGTGCTACAGCAAAAGCCGTAAATATGCAGTACTGCCTCTGCATTACTGCTCGAGTTGGGATAACTCCAGTGGCTCTTCTCTGCCCATTGTACTCACTGCTGCCCCTTGCCATAGAGATGAAAAAGTTGGTACACTGCCTTCCTTTTTCCCTCCTCCCTCTTCTTCCCCAGTTTCAACGCAGCAAAACCAGCCTCTGGTACACATTGAACTCCTCATGGTGGGGCAGAGGTGAATGGAGGGGAGGGAGAATCCCAGTCTTCACTTGGGCAGAATTCCCACCAAGATCAACAAGATGTTTCCGTGTCCTGGGACTACGTGATAATGCCTACAAGACTCCATGTAGAAAGCAGTCTTATTTACACACTGACAGTATATGAAATCTGCCTGTATTAGCACAAATAAACAGAAAGCATCATCTTCAGTATGCTATGCTTAGATTTAGATAAATGTACAGAATTTCAATATATTCTCATTTCTATATGACTTTATGATATTTCAGTCCAAAATGCTTTTAAATGCTATTTAATATGTGATTTCAGAGTAATCAGCTTGTGCTACAACAAAAACAAAAAACCAAAACACAAGCTCTTGCAAAGGGGGAGGAAGAGAGAGAGAGAGTGAGTGAAAATGATGTGTGGTGCATACAAAAAAGGAATGATATTAACAATTCGATGAATTCCTAGTTGGTAGACCAGACTGAGCCAGACGCATATATTAACGGCTGTCTGCTGCTGATGTGAGCCTGCTCAATGCGGTGGAAATGAAGGATCACCTAGTCTCTGACACCAGCTTATTTGTACATTTTAATTTTAAAAAGGAAAATCACTGTTTTACATAAACATCTTAACCCCTGCATGATTTTCTTTCTTTTTTCCTCCCTCATATTGTTTGCTAATTTACTGTCAACTTAAAGTGCTGTTTAGCTACAGCCCAACAAAACATCAGTCAAAAAGCAGAGGGAAGTATTAGCTTCTCTTTTGTCTGCCATGTACAATTGGGTTATTATTATGATAATTGTCTACTTTAATTTTTAGACTTCATGGGATATGCAACAATTTTCCAGAGCTTCATTTTTGAAGCATTTTAAGTTTTAACAAGATACCATTTTATTTTAGAATTAAACCCTCCAAAATTACTTATAGCTCAAGCTGGGGTGATTTGACCAATTCTTTTCATTAACCTGAAAGTCTTTAGCACCTTAATATAATATTACATATACGGGACAGGATTTCTTTTCAAACCATACAAATACTAGGATCCATTAATACAGTGCTGAAGACTGTTACATGAGTCAGGGGAATTCCAATCCAACTTAATTACTGTTGGAATTAGAGGAAAGAATATTTTACTCAAAGTTGTATAACAAGAATCTACAACTATCACATTTCAGGGCATTGCTCTATTCATTTGATGAAAAATGCCAATAAGTTTAACAGAAGATGTTACACATTTCCATGAGTAATGAAAATCGGCACATTCACGATTAGCTAACACAACATTTTCAGTGTGTTAATATGCAGAGCAGCAAAAATTTCTGTAGGCAGTAAATGTAGCCATCATTTTGATTTGCCCATATGATGATTATGCTCAATTCCTGACTAGATACTTAATTTCACACGGAAAAGCAGTCATCTCTGCTTAGGAACCGGCTGTAGCCTAAAAAAAAAAAAAAAAAAAAAAAAGACTGCTGCCTGAGGTCTATAGCTAGCTAAGTAGTCAGATAGATACATGTAATAGAATAAGAAAACAACCGAGATCCTATAAAATTGCCAGCTGAAATTGTATCACTCAATTAAAAGTCGATTTATTTTATGTTTGTGTAAAGTATTTTTGTCGAAACAATGTATCTGAGACATTAATTACCTTGTTAAATTGTTTCATTGTTTGATGATTACAATAGGCATCTTCAGAGTTTGTTGGATGCTGCGTTGTTCCATTCCTTGACAACACTAGAGTTACTCTTACCTGGTGAGTTATATTCAGACCAGAATCCAGCTATATTAATTTATGTGCAAATCTATGTTTTACTTGCAGTGCCTGACTAGCAACAAGTGGTTGGACTATGGAAGCCTTAGCGAGTAAGTGAATATAAGATTATTAAGATCAACAGTGATAAAATTATTTCATCTTTATAAACATCTTTAACCTATTAAGTAGGATTTAAAATTAATCACAGAACCATCCAGTCAACTGTAGACTAAAGTTTATCTCATAGACTTTCAGGATTGCAATCTTTACTCCTGATCCTGCTTATTTAGTAGTTAAGGATTAGTCGTAATTGTATGATAAACTAGATATGGTAATGATAGCTTGAACAATATGAGAATCCTATAGGGAGAAGGGCAGATAATATTCTGTACTTTTCTTCTCCTTGTCTGTTACAATGGAGCTGTGATCCTCTACAAGGAGCATATTTGTTTATTTAAATGGCCAAGCAAATCAACAAGGTTGTGCTGAGTACTTTAGGGCTGGTAATTTTGGTTTTGGTTTCGGGTGGTTTTCTTCCACCCCCCCCACCCCCCCACCCCCCCGCAACGTCTTTTCTTGGATGTGTGCGTGTCATGCATGGGAAGGTATGAAGGAAAAACAGCTATTCAGCAGAGACACGTCCCACCCCTTTAATTAAGCTTTTCCTGGACTATGTAAAAACACTGGCAATGTGTAAATCCCATTTGTGGTTTGTTTGGGTTTTTTTTAACAGATTCCTAAGTATTATATTAAGGTACCTCACTGATGAAATACATATGAAAATAGTTGCACAGATAAGTCACTGGATACTGAAAGGGTTGGATGGCATCGGCACACAGCCAACTGGAAGATTTTTTTTTCATTTAATTCTTTTCACCTAGTAGACTCCTTAAGCATTAGACAGAACCCAGTATGTGGCTAAGTTATTGCTCTAGTGTTCATCACACAAAAAGCACAGTCTTAGCATTTGTAAATTTTCTTCAGGGAGGTTTCTAATCTAGACAGCATTTGCGTTTGGGGATTACACCGCAGTCTGTTCCCCACCACCTCCCCCTCTAACATGTAGCCCTTTCAACTTCTTCAAAGAAGTGGGGAAAAGTAGGTTCTTTTATTAATAGCAGAAAACAAACCGACTGCTGGACTTCCGTGGCAGAGCTCACATAATGCAGCAGGGTGGGAACTGTAACAAAGAATGCTTGAATGCACTAAACGTATAGTGAAACCCCATTTACATTCACTGGTGGGGCTTAAAGTACAATAAGTGAGAAGTTTAAAGTAGAAATAAGCAGGGCCATGAAAAGACTTTAGTGAAGGTAGATACTTCTTGAAAAGTTTAGCACAGGATTTAATTTCAAACTCAAGTCTTTCCTAGCAGAATGCATTCCTTAATAATACATCCCTTTACTCAAAGCATCTCCATCAGATGAAGGTAAGTCAGATGAAGAGAGTATCTTCAATGCATAAAGAAGTAGATTCTGTTTATCCAATTTATATACTGATTTTCATACAAGTGAGACAGTTAGCAGTGGAAAAGTCTTCATGGTTCACTGTCTGTTCCTCTGCACTCTCTCTCTTCTGCAAACTGCCTTTGATGTGAAAGAAACAACTGTCTAGAAACTAGTTTGATTGTGGGATCCTCTCATGATTTCTAGTTCTCTCTACTTCTAAAATTTATGTGTAAAAGTTGGTACAGGTATGCCAGAGAATTGGATGAGGATTTTTTTCAGCTAAAGTTTATTCTGTGAAATAGAATCATGATATTACTAGTATGTAGCTGTCACCTCTTACCACTGGTTCTTTTACACTGCGGTAATCATCTCATTTCTTCACCCCCTTCCACAGCTCCTCTGTAAGGCCCTACAAGATGCCAGCTTCATTGTCCTAAGAATTTGAATTAGTCTTGCTCCCACTTTTTGCATTTGTCTCCATTGTGGTTCTTCACCCTGAACATGAAGGACATGTAAATTGGCCCTGCTTGTAACTTTTCGCAGAATCTGCATCCCCTCCCTTTGCCAGAATAGTTGTCAGCGGCTATATAGTAGGTTGGTAGTTGCAGTTTTCCAGATAAAGCTCTACTTCTTGTTCATTTTCTTTCAAAGAAGGGCATGATAGCCCTGATCACTGCACAGTTGGAACAGAGGAACATTTATGGAACATCAGATTTAATAACTGTGATTTGGGGAGAGGGGGGCTATGGAGTAACTTTCTGTTGCTCTCTTCAGCAGAAGTAGTTTCTGCTAGTGATGTGCATAAAATATTTGCTACCAGCATTTAGTCAGAATCATATTTCCAGAGTTTTGACGATTGGTCCTTATACTCGAGGAGCCTAGTTCTGCTTTGGGCATATAGGAGGCAGGCAGGCAGGCAGGCAGTTCTGCTCTGTAGACCCTTGCAGCAGGCTCTCAGTGCCTGTTGTCCTGCAGGCAGCCAGAGCAAGCCTAATCCAGGCAGAGCACAGGCCGTGCACAGCACCTCGCCCTCCATATCCACGCAGGGCCCCAGTAGCACGGGTATCAGCTTCTAGCAAGCCTGGCATGTGAAATGGCTGGTGCAGCCATTTTGTGGTGGGATTTACAGCTTTTCACTGCAAGTAGAGGGTTCTTCTCTCTGTTGGGAAGATTTCTCACAAGTCTGAGGATACACAGTGCTTATAGCTCCTGCTTGTGTATTTATATACACACACCAGAGTCTTCAGGGAGTTAGATTTACTGTTAGATTTTAAATAAACCTAGGAGACCATGCTTTTCTAGTGTTTATTATGTCAGTATATTATTTTGGGTATTAATTCTCAAACGTATGCCTCTTTCTGAGATAGAGTATGGTCAAACTATTGATGTTTTAGGAGCCACTGGGACACCCAGTTCTAAAACAATGGCTGGATGTTTAAAAGTGAAACAGGTTACCAATGCAATGTTGGAAATCTCTCCTGACTGACTCAGAGGGTTATATTTCTTGTGGGTGTTGCCGGTATCTGAGTCTTGAGCTTTGGTAGTTTTTTATGAGTTAATAAATTCCAAAGGCTGCAGTTTGGCTTTCTGAAATTTGGTAATCATTCCCTAAATGCTAGTGGGAAATCAAAATTACTACATGCAATAACTAACACTTTTTAAAACCTTTCAAATGTTTCCAAACTGCTGCCTACGTGCTCTTCGTTCCTGCATCGATGGCTAAAGATTTAGGGTGACTTCCTGGGACCCAGCATGAATGCAAACAATTCCCTTGAGCTCTGTTTTAGGAGTCAACCCTTACTTTCCTTCCCTGACACCTGCCCTGCGTTGCTTAGGCAGACCGTGGGCTCTTTCACGTGGGGACCACCACACACTAACCGGGAGCACGGTGGCTAGTGCAGTGGGACCTTGAGTCTGTTTAGAGCTCTGAGACCACAGTATAATCCAAATATTAGCAAAGCATTCAGTGGACAGTAGGAGGTCATGATTTACTGCGGTAGCATGAGGGAACATGTTATACATTTGTTTTACAGCCCTCTTTCTGCTATTTGTTCTTCGGGTGTTCACAGTAACTTACTGCTGTGGTGGGAAGAGAGAGGAGCATATCTGAACAAACTATGGGATCTCACATCCCAATATGCATCTAGTCTCCATCGAGATTCTTCAACTTTGTTTTGTCATCTACGTTTACTTTTTTTTCCAGATTAATATTTTTAATGGTGCTAATGATCTTCTGCAATAGCTAGTAAAGAAAGAACATGTTAAGGAGTAGCTCCACAGAGAGTCACTGGGGTCAGAATTTCTCTATAAAGCAGTCTTCTGTGTGTCTCAATTCTGTATGATTTTACTGTGGCCAAAAAATCCTTCAGATGGCATCTAGCTCAGGTTGTGAAGTGACAACAGACCATAATATCTGTGGTAGTCTTCTGAGACGATGTGCAGACTCTCCTACCCTGTGGTAAAACCTGTGGCTGAATGCCATCCTATACCCTCTCTGCTTCTAGGTGCCATATGCAGTTCACTGAATCAGGAAACATGGTACCACACAAGACTTGCACCTTACATGCACTAGGCAATAAAGACAGACAGACATCTCCTCCTTCTTTCCTTTCCTCCTCGTCCCTCCCCCTTACCTCCTCCCTTGCTCTTCTCCCTTGTGTCTCCCACACATAGCAGAAATATCACATGTCCGCTGCCAAGGCAAACTCGATCATCTAGTCTGACTTCCTCCAGAAAACATGCCAAAGCATTCACCAAGCAACTCCCACATCAACACCAACAATTTCTGTTTGGTTAGCGTGTATATTTAGGATTTGGGATGGCAGAGAATCCATAATAACCCCAGGAACAGTGTCCCAGTAGTCTATTACATCACTATTAAAAACATAGACTTTATTTCTAATTGTAATTATTCTAGCATCAGCTTCCAGCTACTGAAACTTTTCCTGACAATTTAAATGGTCATTTGCTTTCACCTCTTAGAGTTTTCATTGAAAAACTAATGAGATGGTCTTCGTTGTCTTACTGTAAGTTAGGTTTCTGGGAAGGTCAGATCATATTGTTTGCTTTTGTTTGAACCCTTCCCATTTTGTCAATATCCTTCCTCTGCAAATGCTAATACCAGAATAAGCATTCTAATGTCAGGAATGGTATTTTTAGTTGTGCTGGTAACTCCTCTTTTCTTTTATTTGACTCATATATCTTGTTTATTCTCTCCTTCACTCCACTATACTGAGACCACCACAAGTATAGCTGAAGGAATAAAGAGAGAAATAGAGTTGAAAAAAGGCTTGTCTGAGCCACTTGAAGGTGCCTAGCTAAAATTATTAGAAGTTTAGCACCCAAACTGTTAGGTACTTCTGTTGCCTTTATTCAAGGTAAACTTTATGTCAATGGGAGAAATAGCAGAGTTAGCTCATCAGTATTTGATTACATATTAGCCAGGTAAGTTCAAACCTCCATTAATCTATTTATTGAATAAATTGTGTTTAATTTCAGAACAAAATGACAGCAGCTGTATTATTCTTACTATTTGAAAACTTACTTGGTTTCAGCATTTTCTGTGCTTCTAGTATACTCGAGTTACAGAAATAGATCTTACAGATGGATTAAAACATACCCATGTGTTGAAACCAGGCAATCAGTCTCACATTTTACAGGTATTCATCCAAACAGCTAGGATATAGCTAGCCAAAGGATTATTTTTAATGTGTTTCTCCGAAGTTCTGTAGCCTACTCCCTTCACAAGGCTTATTTGTCTGATCTCAGTAAATCTTCAAGCCTATATGTTTTATCATTTTTCTATCAAGGATTTGGGGAGGAGGGGTGTGGGAAGACTGATCTTAGATAAGCAATGCAAGTTGGTTAAGAAAGGAGATGGCTGTCATCTGTAGCCTTTTCCAGACACAGCAGTACAGTTCCAGACAGTCACCTGAGTATTATCGCTTTGTCTCAACTATAAATCACAGTCTGGTAATGGCCAAGGCTGACACCTTGACATTTTCAAGAAGAGTAAAAGACCTGATTTGAATGGAAATCAATTTCATTTCACAAATCTTGGGATACTACTCCAAACTTGGTCTTGTTCTTTTTTGTGTCTTATTCAGAATTTTCATGATCTCGATAAAGGATTACTTGTGTTATACGATGACTTTCATTTCCTACATACAGTTTAAAATTACAGAAATATGCGTGTGTAAGCAGTGTATCACGGGACCTGGGTCCAAGTAGGCGTGGGAAAGAAACTCTCTTTTCTGACATCCTGTTGAAGGTGATGGGCACAACTCCTTTGGCTGACAGTGCAACTTCAACTGCCTTACCTTTTTACCACCTACACAGGCAGTAGCTAGCCTCCACTGGAAGGAAGGAAAAGCACAGCTCAGAACATGTGATCTCACAGCCCTGCTCCCCTGGATGGGAATGCCTGCGGGGTGCTCTGAAGGGGTGGCAGTGCTGGTGGCAGTGCACCAGGACTTCCCATTGTGCAATAAGTTTTCATGCTTGTAACTGACTTGCTGCACCCAAAATGGCTCAGAATTTCTAAAAATCTCCAGTACACTTTTTATTTTTTGAATATAGAAAAAGAAACCCCATGCAAATGGAATTAGAGTTGCTTTTGCTTTGTTTTTTTGTTTTTTTGTTTTACTTTTGCCTGATCTGTAAGTATGCACTATTAAGGCAAGATATTCCCCATGCAAGGAGGGAGGGGAATGAGCTTAGCAATTGTAGCACCCATGGTACTATTGCACTAACAGGTGTAAGTAAATATAATCCAAAACTTGCTTTGCTCCAACTGTCTGATATGTAGCACAACAGCTCTTTTGGGGGAAGGCTGGCTGTGAGAGCAGCTCCTTCATGTTGCAGATGAGGTAACATACATAGCCACTGCCCCAGCTGAAGGCTTTGAGGTGGCATCAGACCTTCAGCAGCTGAGGGTCCAAAACCAATCCTGAAATATTCTTTTGAATTGTTGCATGAGGAGATACCACACTCTGCAAAATTTCAGTTTTCTTACTTGGCAAAACAAAATGATCCGGAGGACACTGCGGTTAAAAAGCAGGGGGATGGTGGTGTAATGTAATGCGTATATGAGAACCTAAGCCAAATGAGTAAGATGTGCCTAAATTTGCCAACAGATACATTCCTGTGTGAAGCTGAAAAAGGAAAAATGTCCTTAGCATACAGAGGATTAAAAATGATGGCCATTCCATGTTTAATCCCCTTAAACAGGATAGTGTGAAACATGTAGCGGTGTCTATAGCAACAGGTGTGAAATCAAAGGTAAGGATTTTTCTCTCTTTCTGTCTCTCTTGCCTGCCGCACAATACCCCTGAAAAACCCATAAGAACCTCATTAAAACCATGCATGTATAACACGACCCTAGTGCATCAAATGACTGTCAAAGGCCATAGCTATGTGCGAGCTAGACACTGTCCATTGGCTTTATTGCAGCACATCTTAAGAAGCAGCAAAAGACACGGTGCTGGTGTGGAAAGAAATATTAGCAATCTAGCAAATTGCTAGCAACTAGCCCAGAATCTTTTCTCTCTGACAATAGCCACTAGCACGTGCCCAGGGAAAAAAATAAGATCAGGACAAGTATAGCGATGCTTCTCTATTGTGTTTTCCTGTCTCCTGCAGACCATAATGCACTGACTAATAGGTGGTAGCAAGCACCCTTGGCAGAATTCTTTCCTTTCTTCTGTGAATTTGTTTAATTACTTCTGCTTTAATCATATTAAGGCTTTTGGTATCATAACAATGGGATCTTTTCTTAATTATTTCAAATATCTCCGTGTTCTGCAGATCCGTTTGGGACTGAGGAGAACATATTGGAGCACTGTATAAGTGGTTTGCATGGACTTCCAAGGATCAACACCTCTATGCAACCTCCATTAGGTCAATTTGTTTTCTCTAAGTGTTTTCTTGATAGGTAGAATTTGTAATGTGCAGTTATACGACAGATTTTACCTTGGACCGATACCTTTTTCTGACATAGCTTATTGGCAAACTTTTCTAGCCACACTCTATTCTGTACAATGGAGAGGTTATAAATTGGATTAGATTAGAAGTGTGACATTTGGCACTGCGATGTTCTCATGATTGTTTTTTATCAGTGCAGATCATGCCTTGGAAGACAGAGGCATCTTGCAGCCTTGTAGTTTCCATAAATGAATGCTTCGGCCTTGTTAAAGTCAAGGGGAGCTTTAGCCATTGGTTTCAGCTGCTAAGATGTCATCATCAAATTTAAACGTTTTGAAGAGTGACCACCATGCTTACAGAACACATTTATTTAAACTATTTCTGCTCCCCAAAAGCTCCATACTATGAGCTTAATCCTTTTGTACTAACATATCCCCAAATTACATGGGGGACAGTGTAATGGACACTGGAAAGCGTTTCTCACCATAGCAACCCTTGTCAGAACATCATATATACTGAGTCAGGAATTTCAAGAACAAGATGAAAAGTTTACATTGAAGACTGAATCAAAGTGGTATACTAGCTCCAGAAAAGGAATTCAAATCATCTGTATTAACAGACTGAAAGTTTCTGTTTAGATTTAAGCAAAGAAATATAATACTTAGCTAGTTTGCTCAGGATCTAAAAACCGCAACAAAAATAGAAACAAATCAAATGGCCTCACTGTGTATCATTTAACATGATGCAAAACTATCCTGGAATATTTTTAATGGAACGTGGTTTAAATATTAACTGTTTAACTTAAACAGAGATTTTAGCTTTTAATATAACAGCCTTATTGGATGATTGATGTAGACCGTGCATGAGCTTTTTAAAGTAACTACAGCATCACAATTTGTAAATTGTATGATTTTACTCAAGACTATCTGAAGTAATTCACAGTCTCCATTTTTAAGAAAGTCATTGAGTTCTTATTTCATAACCAAAATTTAACATCTAATAGTGAGTGCTGATTTCAGGAGGATTAGATCAAGCAAAGATACTCTGCTGAATAATGCCAGTTTATTAGGACATACTACAGCATGGTTGATGAGGCCAATCAAAATGTATTGATGTGGTTACTTGGTATTTCTTTCAGACCTGACTGCATAGCAAGAACCTTTGAATTCAATGTTAGTTGTTCAGCACAGTGGTGACCAAACTATGTAAGAAAATCCAGTTCACCCAGTATGACTAGAACAAAGTAGGCAACAACTCCATTGCTATCCCCTATGCCTAGTCATTTAAACTGTGTAAAATAAGGGTGGCAGTGCTTTTCCCCTATTTGACACTGGGATGTATAACTAAACAACACAGTGGAAAAGCAACCTGTCTGCTTTATAGGCAGCTCAGAAAACAAGTAAGCTTTTGCTCTAGGTAGCTATTGTGCCCAGTGCATATTTCTAACCTGGCTAAGCTGCAGGGTGGTTAGTGCAGCACTAATCCGAGACTCCTAAACCCTCTGGAGAGGCACAGGACACCAGTGTGCTCAGTCCTGCAAGCATCCTTGAAGTGCAGGACTCAACCGTCTCTGCCTTTGTCAACACCTCCTCTGGGGCTCACCCATAGTTTTTGCACAGTCATGTGTTAGAACCAGTAAAATTTACTTGTCCTAGTGATAGCAACAGATAAGTTTAGTACCTGGGACTTCAGAGGAGCCATAGGTCATTAGAAATGTTTAGAAAATGTAGAGAAGCTGTAGATGTCTTATTCCATTTGCCTTAGGGCATCCTACTGGATGACTTCCAGAAGACTGCAAGTCCATAGGGACTGTGTGACATATATAGATGCCTCAGATACTCCAAGGCATCACAAAAGGCAACAGATACCTAGGCATGGGAAACTGAGTCCCGTGTACCTCTCCCATTCCACTGGGCTCTCATGAACTTCGCAAACTAGGTATTTTGTTCAGAGAGATATGTCCCTTAAAATATTCCAGTGTGGCTATAACAAGCAGTACCATTTTTGGAGTTTATATTTTCAGGGGGGAGTTGGATAAAAGTACAGCACAGTGAAATATGTCAGTGGATACCTGCATGTAGCTCAGGTGTATGTAAGCTGGAGTTTCATACACAGGCACAAGTCAGGATTTGACTAGGGTTACTGCTATAATGTTCATATGGTTTCTCTTTTTATTACTTTTTTTTTTTTTTTTTTAATGTTGATGTTAAAAGATAGAGTGTTTAATCAATAGCTGTCTCTAATGTTTCTGCCATGACAAAATGGTGCTCTCATTTTTCATTAATTAGGTCTTTTCCTACTGTTTTCTACAAATGTCAGAAGACCAACTGAGGCATAGGTTTGTATTTCAGCTGTGTAAACATATACTATATCAATACTCCAGTTTATTCTTTTCATAGCTGCAACAAGCAGTTTAAAGTGTACAGCCTAGGGATTTGTTAGTGGTAAATGTGCCACTAACATCACAGGTTAGGATGGTTGCATCCTTTCCTGAAAAAGCTCATTTCATAGTAGTGGCCCTATCAGAAGCACAGCGGAGAGAGGCAGCTCCGTTGCACAGCGGTACTGCAAACCCACACTGGCACTCTCCTTAGCTTCAGGCCCTGTATGAGCCTGTCTTTCCTCAGCAGATCCATGTAACTGAGAGGGAAAGGGCAGTTCACCGTTTTGGGAAATACTGTCTCAGGATGTCTACAGGCTCAGATGGGAAACAAATATATTTGAGTAGTAAAGTCAAGATGTTTTCCTTATCCCATGTGTTAAGATCAGGGTATCTTTTGTTTTGCTTTTTAAAATGGAAACAGAATTTCTGTTCCTTGTGCTGAACTGAATGTTACCTTTTCCTGATACCTTTTCTCTTCTTTGCATTATTTGTGAGCCTCTGAATTTCCTGTGAGAGCCTTCCTTGTAGTATAGATTCAGTGACATTGTTAGGAAATTTCTCTCAAAAATAAGCTCTCAGTTTACTGAGTTAGGTCCTTGAAAGATGAAAAACAGTGCATTGAAGTCAATTTCCAGCAATTACAGAAGACATTTCCCTAAAAATCCTTTACACAGGTTGAAGAGACTCAGCACATTCTCGGACTGTTGAAAAGCAAGTTGCTACCATTTCAGAAATACAGATCTCGATGAAAGAAAAGCACAAGGACATTTATATTTTCTGTGATGAAAATGAGGCCAAATTCATGACCAGCATAATCAGGTTCAGGCCCACTGACTTTAGCAGACGTCACTTATGCCAAGTGTCAACCTGGCGTATTGAAAATAATACCATGGTCCCCCTTTGATCTACGTTACTACTAACAAAACCTGTGCGTGTATAGAAGGGCCATGCTCACATTCTCTATAGACACCAGACAGCTCTAATACCTCACTTGAACTACTCACTGGACTAGGTACTCATCGTAAGTATTTACAAGATCAAGATGCTAGTCTCAAACAATGTGGAGATATGGAGATCTACATCATATGTTGCCTATGGAGTTTTGCAGGGTTTGGGTTCATTTGTTGGGAGGTTTTTTACATCTTTTTTTCAAAAAAAGCTAGAATACCAATAACATATTGTTGAATGAATTTTCCTTTTTTTCATTACTTATACAGCACTGTGCAATAGCGATTGATACATAACCCACTTCAGAAGGCACTATACCTAAATGAGTATTTCTTATTCAAACAGCATTGTTACTAGAATGAGAGCTTTTTCTGAAAAAGGGCTGCCAAATTTGGACTTCACTTACCCAGTCAGAAGAAAAAATGCCTGTGCAGGGTAAAAATATGAGGACAATAATATTTTCTAATCACACTCTCAGGTTGGAAATGATTTTGCTATCCTAACTCCCTGGAATACTATTATTTTTTTTTTTAGAAATTTCTCATAAAATTAGTAATGACAAGAACATTTCGAGTCTGAATAGCATGCCTATGTGAAAGTCTGAAACCATGCAGTTTATAGCATCTGGGGTGAAATCTTGCTGTTTAGCAAGCTGCTCTGGATAGCATGGATAGCTCTGGCCACAAGCTGGAAACACCTATACAGAAATGCTGACCAGAATAAGTGGTTTATCTGGTTTAATTGTATTTTTCTATTCATAATGTTTCATTTAAAATCTCTGTCTTTTATCATGCACACACATAAACAGATACATGTTCTTTCATGAAATCGCTGATGATATTTTTGACATCAAATCCACATCTCTCACCAAAATGATCAGAAATTGGTTTTGTGGTCCTTGCAGCAGTAACCAATATGCACACACACACACACACACATATATATATGCATATATGACTTTTTGAATATGTATTTCAAATTATGTGTTTGATTTTGTGTTTGGTACATGCTTGTGTCTGATTTTTCATGAACTTCTTTGCAGCTGTGTTGAGGATCCTGGCAGAGCAGGGTGGTGGTGGTCCACAGTCGAGCTGCTGGTGTGTACACATGTGCCCATCCAGCTCAGAGATCTGTCCAAGTGTGGTGTCCTTTGTTTTGCTGCTGGGGTGTTCAGCTGGGAAAAGCCCCACATCCAGCACTGGTGGTGCTTGAGAGTGCTGCGCTTGGCTCCCAGCAGGAGTGTGCTGGGAGGGCAGGATCCCTTGTCCCATGACTCCCAGGAGGACGGGTCCCTTGTGGTGCCCTGAGATCTGTTGTGTGTCTCATGTAAGGGACAATGCTCAGGATGGTTTCCTGAGAGCTTTAAACTCATGTCATGCATAACTTCACGTAGTTCAGACACTGTGGTCTCCAAAGTGAGATCTTTAGTGCTTTGCTCTGCTAAACTTTTACCTTGTATGTAATGGTTTGTGGATGGAAGAAGAGGGAGGAGGGGAAGGTGATAGGGAAAACCAAGAGTTTGATTGGCATGCAGTGATTTTGGACTAGCAGGAAGCAGGCGCCTCTGCTCTCCAGCCCCCACATACTTCTCAGTCCATGTGTGTTGAGAGGGAAAAGAAGCTGATATTGTTCCCTCTAAAATTAATTCCCAGTTAGCCAGTTACTCCTGGTTTTTAGCTCAGAGCACACTGTAATTGCATTTTTCATTTCAGTAATTATAGAGGATATTAAAGTGGATAGACAGTTGTAGCAATCTGGCTCTTTAGACATAGCCACTTGTCCAAGATCAAATGGCTACAGCATATTTAGGGTTACAGTCTCCTTCTTTTCCTTCTTGTTCTCTACTGCAGTGGATTTTTTTTTTCAGCGTTACCATGGCAACACTATATCTGGCTGCCAGCTCTGTCGTAAGTTATTGAACTGAGACTGGCTTTTGGTTTAGCAGATAATTAGGTTCTGTCTCACAGGTTCATTTTCCTGTGACTGGGACGTGAATATGACCTACAGCTGGCCTCAATTTCAGTGTCACAGACAAAACTTTAACCCTTCCTAGTCTCGTCACTACTGTACCCACTGCGGTGGTTTGTGGCGATTGCAGACACTTTCCTGGGGGTGTTGGACACAGCACACCTTTGTGAGTCCTTGGGGCTCATTGCCCAGGCTGTGCTAATCCCCAGCAAGGAGGGAGACAGTCCAGCTTGCATTCACATGCTGGGCGGGTGGGGAAAGAGTATTGCTAGCACGAGATGAATATTGATTGTCTGTTATGTAGATTTGTCGGAAAGGTAAGTTCACTGCTTGATTAGTGACCCTTTAAATAATAGAAATGCAAAGGGTAGTGGCAGGCATTTTTTGCTTGACTCAGGTATATGAAATATTTATGACAGGTCTGTTTTAGCACAGAGGGCCCCGTCTTCAGCTGGTACCCGTAGTGAGGAAGTGAAGCGATGAGGAACCACTGTGTTTTTTCCATGTGTAACTCCCTGATTTTTCTTTTCTCCTCTGGGAGAAAGGGTGGTCCAGCCTGGAGGTGCTTGACACCTGCCACTGGAGTCAGTCAGCACCCAGCACCCAGGTCCCAGGGTGGGTGCAGCAGCAGTGCAGGACCTCACTGGACAGACCCTCGAGTTCTCATAATAAGGTCTGAGAAGGAGGAAGATCCACCATTTTCTTCATCACAGTTCTCAAACATGCTCTTTTCCAGAATTTGTATGCAGCATAACGTGGTCTTACAGTCTTAGCAATTTCAAGCCAGGGCATAAACTCCTCTTCTGTCTATGGAAAAACCTGCAATAAAAGGTATCTATCGAAGGAAAATTCCACGAGATTTTGCTAGCAGATAATTCCTTAATTTGTCCATGGGATGAGGCAGGTTTTTCCTACCCTGAAAAGAGTAAAGGGAGGTTTCTCTCCCAAAGCCAGCATATCCCAGAAGGTTTTCCACTGGTGTAGGAGTCATGTATCTATTTCTTTGGGCCTACGGCTTCTCACTGACTATCTGGCAGCGCACACCATAGTGCTGCTGGGACTTGTCCCATCTGTGTTTCCTATTGACACTCTTATTTCTGGAGAATCTCACAATAATAATAAAAAAAAAAGGCTAGCTGCAAAAATTGATGAACTTCCACTGTTATCCATCACAGGGCTCTCTCATCCAGGGTATTCTCTGTGCATGCTATTATGGACGTGTGGATAGACATGCTGGCAGGGTGGACACTTCCTCAGGTTCCCTTCCCCCTCCCCAACAAATTATTTGTGGCAATGCCTCTTGATTGGAAGGTCAGAGTGTTCAGACGGGGCATCCGTCTTGCCTGTATGGAATGTGTCCTTCTGAGATAATCTCCCAGCCTGTGTTCGTTGATAAAAAATAGGATGTTTAAAACCTGACTATTATACAGGACAAAGCAAATGGCATTTCATAGACCAGAATCAGTGACTTCTCACCAAAGATAACACCAAAAGCTGAAGATCTAGCATATATGTATAACTGAAATGATAAAAAATGCCTTTGAGATATTTCTTGATTAGAATATTTCATGTGGATTAGACCTCGTTGCAACAATAGCATAAAAGTTTTGCTGAAGGGTGAAACTTGGAGTGGGCCAGAGGAGAAGGTCCCCCTTGAATTACAGAAGAGAGATATGAAATTCCACGTGCTGGTTGGCTGATAAATTATCCAACTGCTGGATGTTAATGACAATTGCCATGTCTGGGACCCTGCAGCTCTGCACTGGGAAGCTGGTTGATACCACATCAGCAGCATGTTACAATATATCTGTGGTATATTACTTTAAAAAAAAGAAAGGAGAAAACTTACCACCAAGCCACTGTAAGGGAACATTTTCCATTATAAATATAATCACTGAAAATTTATTTCTTTGTGTAAGCAATTTTTATTATTTTTTTAGGGTTGTTTTCCTTCCCCCCCCCCCCCCCCCCCCCCCCCCGATTTTATAACCAATAAACAGACTCAGTAGTTTCAGTTTTTGTTTAGAGTTCATTTTGGTATCTGGCCCTCATATCCTGGCATAGTCCTGTAATGTTTCATCTGTGATCACTGTTTAAAGCCAAATGAAACACTGTTTTCATTGGAACCATCAGAGAAATCAAGCAATTGCCAGTGGGATTAAGTTTTATAAAATATAGATAAGAAATCTGAATGTTTGGCCTCGAGCAACCTGACATTGTCCCAACAATATTTGCAAATGAGGGCATGCAAGCCAGATCACAAAGGGGGGGGGAGAAGAAAAAACAAAACAAAACAAAACAAAAGAGGAAGATTGCACTGTTGCCATTTCATGATTTCCAGCTCGAGCAGCTGGAGTTCTTAAACCAAGAACCCTTATTGTAGGTAATTAAGCCCACTACCCGCCACACTATAAACTGTTTACCACAACTGGCAGCAAAATAGACTCTTCCAGGGGATGCAAAGCTGTCAAGTCCTTCTGAGCCCCCAAAGTCCTTCCACAGCTAATACTCTCTAATGTGAAAGACAAAGACTTGCAGGATCTCACCTACTCTCAGGTGCTGAGACCAACACACTTGCTTCTGTTTATTGCCAGAACAATTGCTAAAAATTGAACAACAGAAGAAGTTCAAGCCAGAAGGAGTAAATTACAGCATTTCTTGCATTTGGACAAACAGTAAATGCCTTCTAAATTTATCTTGAATGTGAGACTTTCTTTGCTGTTTGAAACTTCTCCCCCCACACTTTTGTCTACAAAAGAAAGAATAAATGAAATAACAAAAAAAAAAAAAATCCAACCCACCCCAAATTCTATTTTGTGACATTCCTGCAACTGTTTGTTTTTACTGATAAAAGATTTCAGTACAATGTGGCTGGAAATGGTGGGAGTCTTTGCACCTTCTAAATTTATACATCCTAATTAAATGTTCTTTACTACTCTCTGACAGAACCTGCCTCTACATATTGCCTCTGTGGTGGATGTTGGCTGCTAAACTTAGTTACATGGAATCATGTCTGAGTTATGTACCTTGAGTGGGCTGTGAGAATACTTCCTCAAGTATGCCTCATCCTTTTGATTTCTTATCACTTTTTATCCTTATGAGGTACTTTGAATAGTGCTTCAAGGGGAGCAAAAATAAGTCCTATAATTTAAATATTTCATTATGGCAGCAAAGTCAAAAGTGCTTCAGATACTCAGGTCAGTCCCTCAGATCCATAACAGATTAGCAGTAGTACAAAATATGTTGGTTTAAAATCAGAACTATTTTTTTTTTCTGTTGGTTCTTTAAATTTTAAACTAGCTTTTTTTTTTTTTTTTCTTAGATTATCAGGCAAATGGGAAAAAATAGTATCATAGAATTAAAGAAAAGTCTCCTGAAACTAATGGTCAAGCATGATGTAGTTGATAAATTTACATGAATAAAGAAGAAAATATTTTTACAGTATCTAGGAGAGTTAAATTACAACACATACCAAGAATGAGAGTAAGAATGTGATATTAAAATATGAAACTTTAGATTCGTGATATAATTTAAAAAACTAGCTATGGTTCAAATTTTTTCAAAAGAGAAATGTTTCTTTTTTCCTAAATCAAAGTGTTGTTTCCATTCAATAGTTGATAATATGCCATAGTAGAATCCGTGAGATGATGCATCAGCAAACCAAACTGCAGCTGTTATTCATGTAATGAAGGACTTTTTAAAAAAGTTTCATTTTTGCAGGTTTTCTGAAACCTCTTTATTATTAAATACAAAAACTGCATAAACAAGGCATAATTTTTTTCAGCTCGGCAGAATGGAAATTGATTATTCATTGTAAAAGAAACAAAATGTTGATAAAAGCTTCAGCGAAACTAATAATAAAATTGGAAGTATTTGCTCCCAACCTAAAAGATCTTTGACCCAGAGAGCACTACTGGCTCTTGCCTATACAGTGGTGGAGCACGTATGTTTAATTCTTTGGCACTCTTAGGCCCAGGAAGGCTGTGGCTGCTCTCAGGGATAGGCCTGGGCAGAGGCATCACTCAGAAGAAGAAGGAATGGGTGCTTCCAAATGGCAGTATCTTGCACACCACCATCAGCACTCCAGAGGCTGTAAGGTAGAGCAACGCTCACCTTGGTGATTACCCTTCTAGTCAGCACAAATATCTTTGTATCTCCTGAATGCTTGTTTTGGCTTTGGACAAATGTTGCCATGGAAGTCTTCTGGGGTAGGTACAGAAGCTTGAACAATCAGTTTTGTCAGCTTCTGTAGCAGAGCTTTGACAGACATGCTCAGCCAGGGTGTCACTTCACCTGAGCAAGGAGGTTCTTTTTAATCTTTAAAATGTGCACTTTATTTTTAAAAGCGTGATGAGAGAACTCATTTATTAAACAGTGAATTATAGGCTGTATGGTTGTCACCTTAATCACTCATATCTAATCATTCTTACTAGCTCCATGGGTGTGACCTTTTCTAAAATAATTTCCATATAGTAATAGCAATAAGATACTTTAGGCAGTGCATTTCTGGGAATCATTGCACTTCTCAGGTGACTGAAGTCACTCATTCTTCGTCCTCATGCTTCACAACACATCTGAGGCATGAAATTATTCCCTTCCAATGTGATGCCTTCTCCTACTCCTATTGCTTAAATGATTTTTAAGGATTAGTGTGTTAAAAGCATTGTGAGAAATTCAGGGGGAGAAAAAAAAAAAAAAATATTTTGCATTACAGTTATCAACCTGATCCACATTTCAGTGATTTTGTTCCAATCATGAGAGTCTGGACATAATATACATCCATGGTATGTGTTAGCAAAATGTGGAAGGCACAGTATCTTTCTTGACAGTGTGCTGTAAACAAAAATTGTGTCATATATAACAGAAACTACCAGAATTGATGAGGTTTTGTATTTACAAGAGTAAGGAGAAATGTATTTCTGTGTCCGTTGATGGGTATTGCCAGCTGTCTGTTGTATGCAGGTACCATTCTTTGTTCCCAGGATTTTATGCATTCAGCTGTGATTTCTCTAAATCCTTTCACCATATCTTGGTTGATTTGCAGACAGAATACAAATTCTCTTGAGACAAATGTATCATTAACATTTTAAATTGTAATCTTTTTCAGAAGATGTTGTTGGGTTTTTGCCATTAACATTTGAGAACAAAAGGCTGGAGTTTTAACATTTGTTTCAATACTGACAAGCTACAATAGCCACCCTTGGGTTTTTTTCCCATATAAGCATCTAGTTGCAATATGAGGAAACAGCATTTGTTTCATGTTCTCTGCAAAACAGTGCGTACACAATCACAGGAACATAGCTTCTGTGCATTTGTTTTACTGTGAGCAAGGACTGTAAAAGGCCAGCATGTATTTTAGCTAGAGGGTTAGAGAAGTAACCCTTCTTTTGGAGTCCAAAAGCTCTCTAAAGCCAATGTTTGGAAAATAGTGTATTTTACTAGGTCATCACTTAGTAAAGTCATTATTTACGAAGCTCTAGTGAACACTACTCTCAAGCTCAAAGTTATATATGTACCTGAATGCTCTGATGAATCAAAATTTTAGCTGTTTCCATTTCTGTCTCAGTGACAAACTTCATATACTACAAGAAACTGCTAGAGCTATTAATAAAAATAAAAGATCTCTTTGATAGCCAAGGCTGCATCAACAATGCAACTGTTCTCAGTTTGAAATCATGTATATATGTAATCAAATATTTATCAGTAACACCTTACAGCATCAAGCACAGCAAAAATGATTTTATGTTCTCATACAATCCATCCTTCATATACACATAGCAAATATGTGATAGGTAATATACAATATATGATGTATATAGGGTCTGTTTAAAAAGTAATTTTTCTGAAAAATTTGTTATTCCTCTTTATTTACACTCTTCTCTCTCTTGCTGTGCCCAGTCTCAGAACACTTTCATATACCAGGTGAAATGGTAAAAATGAGGTGAGAGAACATGATTTTTTTCTCTTTTACTAATTGCCTTAATTAAAATTAAGATTTGTCTCCCCTCCTTATTTGATGAGAAGTGTAAGTCTTTATAACTTCTATTTTACCTATCTTGTATATGTAAGACATGATCACTGCTCTGCTTATGGCATTTTTCCTCACAAGAGAGATGAAAAATATAATCCTCAACACCAGCAAACTGGTCTCTTGCTTTTCACAGGTGAGGGAGAGCATCCCAGAAAAGGCAAGCTAACACAGGTTATATGTGCAGTAAACTTTATACACATGCTGTTTCTTATGCAGATGGCATGATAATGTCTTGTGAAATAATCTTTAATTAAGGACAGAAGAGTTGTCAAAGTTCTTTTAAGTTTGGTCTCCAAGTTACTGTCTTGGATTCCTTTCTAGGAGTTTCACTGAAAGCTTTGTGATACTTTGTTTGAGACAACTGCTTGTGTCATTCTGTCCCCAGTGGACAAATACATTGCCTTTTACCAATACTGAGGGACTGGGAGATAAATAGCATATAGGGAATAGGTTCTCAAGAAGCAGAAAAAAGTTGTAGGATTGGGCCAGGAAGGGCCAGTGTGGTGTTCACAACATCATTTTCCCCTTTTCTGATTAATTTTTGAACTAACAGGTAAGTCATCTGTAGGCATATGAGGTAGCCTGTCTGTGAATCACAAACTCACTGAATTTCAAGCAAATTGTACTGTTGTGTCTCTTCAGAAATTTTAATCTTTTTTAACTCAGTGGGTTTGAAAAGTAATCCATCCTGTTTATGGTTCAGAAAGGGAATAGAGTTGTTACCAGAAAATATTCTTCATCTGATGGGCTCAGCCTGAATATCAGGAATAGATAGTAATGAAAAACTTCACAAGCTCTCTACTGACCTTAATGGTTTGTATAGCTTGGAGAGGACTTTCATCTTCTATGTCCAAGCTGAATGGTAAGTCTAAACACTATAAATATGAATTCTTTGCCTCTTACTGCTCTGAATGACCGTAGTATTTAATATGTTGTAGTTTGCAGTCATGAAATGAATGCAATCACATATAGCTAAGTGGTTAGTTTCTGTGCTCACCTGGGAGAGTTTTGGGAGAGATATACATGTGTTTCACATCTGCTGGTTTATGGAATTTTGATGCAGTGGTCTTTGGCTTGTTCTTTGCCCATTCATATTGTACCTATTTAAACTCCAGATGTGAACAAGAAAAATTAATTTCTTCCTATCCCATCTTTTAATACTGTCAGATGAATGTGAATCTCGGCTTTCTGAAATATATTACACAGAATTTTTATTTTGTTTAGTGATCATTAATACCTCTATAGCTGTGAACGTATGCATATTTTATTTTAGGATTTTTGCAGTATATTACATCTCCTGGGATGTGAGTTTTCTGCATGTCATTTTATAATCAATAACGGTTGTTATTTACATTTTCTTTCTGGCCATTTTTGTATAATATGCTATCCTTCTTATTATTCCTAGCTAGAAAATACCAGCATAATTTTATTTGGAACAACTGACATTTTGATATAAAAAAATACTTAGTTAAGTATTTTTCAATTATTCTTGGTTTGTTTTTCTTTTCTTTGTAATACCAGATATCACCTTTGATTAATAACAATCATATATAGGCTTTGTTCCTCTTATCTGGGTGTCAGCAGTAATTGGAATCCATATCCATATCCTACCTTGCAATCATGCTGCAAAAGGCCAATAAATTCCCGCTGAGTGTGTTACTTGTTAAATTTAGTGCATTACATTCAGGGTAATGAATAAAAGCAGTGGGCCGTTACTGTCTGGCTGGCAGAGGAGGAGTAAGAACAGCCAGACTCCCCTGAGGCCCCAAGCAGGCTTAAGACTGTGACAGGCAGAATCAAGGGACTCCCTAAGCATCACAGTTCACTTTGTCTCCCTTAATTTCCTCTTCTACCAAGATTTTAGAGGAAATGGAGGGAGGTGAGGTAATATTCTACAGAAATACAAAATACACTGTGCTTGTATACCAGTACTCCCTAGTGCAGATTCTCTTCTAGGCAAGTGTGTTTAAAAGTAATACATCTGTGTTAAGCATTCCGCTGATGACAGGTTTGACTTTGCTTTAAGAGATGCATGTATCATATATATATCGAGAGAGTGCAATGTAGTTTTATATATATATATATATATAAAATCTATACACATAAATGTATGATTATAACCAACCCATGTTAACCCTCTGTTGGATTGCTGACTGGTAGAAATAAACTCCCATACTTCTCTTTTGGATGTATGAGTCTTGATTTGGCTGACACAGAAAAAGCTGTGTGTCTCTAACTGTGGTGAGAAAAAATATGTGCTTCAGTTCTGAATCCATGTGGACCTGGTAAGTTCCTGAATTTTGATTCCTACTGGCATGCAAGTTTGCAGTGTTAAAATGATGAAAATCAGTTAAATAATGTTACGGAATAACTGAAGTAACAAGATAGAGTCTCAGTGAAAAATACACAAACATATTCTGATGAGACTGGTAAGGACTTTCTAACTCCGTCAAGCTCCTTTTGGATATTTCTGTGCCTCTGAACTGAGCGTGCCAGTCTTGAAAGAGAGCTTGGCCTGGGCCCTTCCCATGCCTGTGCAGACACCAAATGTTAGGAGGGAGGAGGGCCCTACATGCCCACATGTAGCCCTGCAAGAGGGAAGTGACATGTCCATCAGCCCACCTACAGTTGGAAAGATGCTTTGGAGTCTTTCACTCTCACCCCCCACTCCAGTTCCTTATTCCTTTGGGAGACCTTGAAAGGGAGTCTAGGATGATCACATTCAGCCTCAGTATTTTATGGGCCTATGAAACTATGATTTTTGGCAAGATGTGGACTTTTACTGAAGCTGCACTCCTTACAGGGACACCCGTCAGGGCCAAAAATCTCAGCAAGTCTCCTGAACTGGAAATACTGAATAACAAATGAATTAGGTAAATAGGTATCATGTAGATCCCAAGTAACTACATGTTTTATTTTCAAGTGAACTAAAATCCAACAAACAGAACAAAATTACAGGGTAGATCTTATCTCTGCTGCAGTCAGAGGCAAAGATTTTACTTCTTCAGGATATTATCAGTGTGGTGTTGCTTTATTGAGTCCTTCTGAAGGAGTAAAATTTTTTTGACAATAAAGCCTTCCCGTTATCCTTCAAGACTGAAGGCAGATTTTCAAAATTACAGAGGAAGCATAGGCTCTTTGGACTAAATCCACCACAGGATACAAGTTATTTAGTTCTTCTAACTGTTCCTGGAAACATCTAGAGTTAAAATTCAGATCTTCAAACCATCCACTAAACTGATGCCTAGCCTCAAAGTGCTGGAAGTTTATACGTCCTTGCATTTTCATCAGTAAATCTGTTTATTATGATTACAGTTCTGCTTCTGAACATGTCCTGACTGTGTTGAACAGGTAGCCAACTCAGCCAACTTTAAGAACTACAAAGTGGGTGTTCTTGAATCTGTATCCCTTGCAAACCCTGTTTTGATATGCACAGCACACCTAAGTAAGGAGACTTCTGCAAAACACAGGCAGAAGTTGGGATGATGGGGAAGCATCAGGCTCATCCTATCTATGGATAATGCTCTGATGGTCCTGCACAAATGTTCTGGAAGAGCATGGGGCTTCAGGCAACATGACAGGAAACTCCTAGCAAAACTGCAGTCAGTGGAGATGAGTGGGCAAATGGCACCGGCTTGTATTTCACATTGGAGTTTAATTTCCATGGTTTAATACTTGTTGATTAATTTCTATATTTTTTGTATTATTGGAGTTTAATATTTGCTGAAATGATTTGTTTCCCAATAAGAGAAAACCTGATGGAAAAATATAAGCCATGCAGGCACTCAGCCTCCATATCTACATGTAAGATGTATTAAGGTATTGTTTTCTTGTAGGGTTTTGAAGAATCTGTGTTTAAAGTCAGATTAATTTGTTTTATAAAATGACAGATATGGGATAGCTGTACTCTGGAGTTGAACTGTATATTCAATTCAAGAAGTACCTGTGTTTCACAGTTCAAAACCAAAAAAGGCCTCTGTCACCTGAGGAAAAAAACAAGATCCTCATCGTACAAGCTACTGCATCAGCCCAGGTTGATAGAGCTTAACATAAAGCTTTCCCAATATAAAAAACAGTATTTTGTTTTAGAAAATTATAATGTTTTGGTATGGGTGATCTCATACAAAAATATTTGGTGTAATCTGATGCTTTAAATAAGAATGTGTCTTGTGCTGCTGCTAGGAAAACTCTTTCCTGAAATTGTCCTGTTTATTATCCTAACCTTACAACATATCCTGGTTCTGTCTGGAAATCACAATAAAACTTAAACTGACAAATCAACATTTCTAAAACACAAACTTACGTGCACATGCAAATGGAGAATACCCATGGAGAGAGGTTTTAAGATCAGTTCTTTAGGACAATAGTTCTGGCTTCTGATGTGGTCTTGTGGGAAGTCTCCTAAGTACTTTACATTTCATTAGGGAATTCAAACAGGTCCTTGATTCTCTCCTTGTTGAACTGAAAAATGCTACAGATGAGTCCAGATCCTCCAAAGAAATTATTCTGAATCATCAAAGAAAGGAGGCTACGAATTTCTGCTAAATTCTGAGTAGCTTCACATGTCTGAGAGCTCCAGTTCCTGATCTCAGGTCAGGCAGTGGTTTTGTTCTGTGCCAAGCATTGACATTTGTTGTTGATAGATTCTTATTTCACCTTCTCATGTTCAACATTCCTTTGAGCTGGAACATTTAGTTTAAGGCTGTCCGGGTGCCATGGACAGAATCGTCTTTAATCTTCTTACCATCAGAAATTCTGCAGGAGCAGATCCAGGTGCAATGGTTGTTGACTCGCTAGAAGTATTTTGTATCAACTCATTAATTTTTGCAGAAGTTTTGTGGGTTTTATTTTTCTTTTAATCTGTTCTATTTTGTGCACTTCTCATCTCTACCTTTTTTCCATTGCTCTGGGGGCAAAATAAACTGTGACAACAATGTTGAATGTAAAAGATCTATATAAATACTTTGATTGCTTTTTAAAGACTCATTATCTGACATGAAGACTTCATGTTTCTCAAGCATTTAATTTACTTTCTGGACAATGTGTGCCAGTGAGGTCTATATAAGTAGAGCCAAACCAATATATCTGGAGAAGTAATCAGCCACAGTGCTGTATTTGTGTCCTTTCCAAACAAACAAGTCTGTTGCTTCTACTGCCAAGATCTGGCAGGTAGCTTTGAAGAGATTAATGGCCCTGGTGATTATTATTATTGGTGCCTTTTTTCCCCTTCCTACCCCTAAACTATTACATTCCAAATGCTTATTTACTGAATAGCCTGAATACACAGAAAAAAGCAGACTAGCATACGGGAGGCTGTGATCTGTTTATAACTTTGTTCTTCAAGGTACTGGAGGAACACAGCCCTCTAAAGTACTCGAGGGATCAAAATCAGCTGTCCTTTCAGAGGTAGTCTATCAGTCATATGAAGGCTATTTCAGTTCTGCCAATATGGTAATATATTTGCTGGAAGTTGACTCACTCGCCCCTGATGAAGGTGGAGTTGAAGTTACTGGCAAGTCTCATGTGTTAGTTCTTCATCTCTAACTTGCTTTGATCAACTAATATTACTGCCAGGATGAGGTCAGATTGTTCTTATCATAAGCTTTTCTTCTTAATTTGGTAATTGGTCACCAACTCTATTCTAAATACTCTATTTTCTCCTATGAAAACTTTTGTGTGATAGGGTCATAGTGTGGGAAAAAAAATAGATGAAGTCACATTATTTGGATCCTAGTTGAAAAAAAATACCCAGTGACCTGTGTTCTGTTTCTTGTTAAAAACTAAAATGAACAAATATGTACCAAACCAGTAAATAAGTCTGTGCAAGTCCTAGGAGTTCCTCTTCTATTTCAGCATACTTTTTTGCATGGCTTCTTGATGGAAAAAGACTGGTCTTCTGGAAACCTCTGTGTGAGCATATTTCCTAGACCACATGAAGATGTGTCTGTGGCTACTGGCTGAACAGTTTAGAGAATGGTGTACTGAAACAGGTGGGGATATACTCTCTGTGGTTTTTTAAATGAATGCATTTCTCTCAGTGCTTTTCTTTTCAACCAAGCTTTACGTATTCAAATAATTAAAGGACAGTCTTCAGAACTTCAGTTATAGTTCGCAAAGCACAGTGTCTTACCCAAGGATCTTTGCCAAACATTTTTCTTTAAATATATGCAAAGCTAGTAATGTCTTTTGTTTCATTATTATTTCTGAATCTGTCTTAATTCACTATTTTCTTATTATTTACTCTATATCAGGGCCCTGAGTAGGCCTTAATGGCTCTAATCAGCCCCACCTGGGGCCCTCATCCACACCCCCATCTGTGGACACACATATATAAGCTTATGCCTTTAGTATGAGTGATAGTTTTGCAGTCTGGAGAACTTATTTTTGCTGCTGAGTTTTAATCCAGTGAAACGATGCTAAGGAAAGCATTACCTTCTACAGAAGGTGGTGGGTACAGCTGTGTGTGGTGGTTCTTTAGCAAAGGGAGTTTGCTAACAGCTTGTTCAGAGGGTCTCATCTGCAGAATATTTTTGCCTCTAAGCACTTGTCTGCAAAAATAGTTGTTTTCTCTGTAGGTGTTTATGTTAAGGTCTGTAGGAGTGCTATGTGTTCCCCTGCTCTTGAATACTAATCATTAAATCTTCTATTATGGAAAAGAAAGGAAGAAAAATGTCCTATTTTATTTAGTTTTTCTTCCCCTTTCTTTTAGCGCAAGTTCAGGACAGCATTGGGAATTTGTAGTGGCACAATATTTTAGTTTGCTTTTTTGTTGCAGACTTATTTTTCCATTAAATATAGATTTTAAGGCATTTCATAAAACTGGTAAAATAATAATTTATTTTGTTTATGAGAATATCTGGTAGAAGTCTGAATAGTAAACCAGAAGGTATCAGGAAGGAATATAAATGACGAAGAGAGATATTTTAATAACTTGGAGAACTGCTGTTGTCTTAGTGTAAGGTAAATTCTCCCTTCACAAATACAAGCTACTGTAGTTATGGACTTGTTGGCCCTTACTAAGGAGTCTAATGAGTCTTTCAGATGCAAATAATATAGGCAAGGGCTCTCAATAATGGATCTTCTGGATTCTTACAGCCTCCCCTAAAGAAGCAATAATTGAAAACACCAATGCTCCCTGGCTGAGTAAGCTGGCAAACAAAAACAGTGAAGAGGAGGCTTGTGAAAACCTGTATCTGGAAGAGCACCTAAATATACCTCTGAACATTAAATTAATCAGTGGTTGCAGAGCTGAGCTGGAGAGTTCTGATACAGGTTTTGCTGGACTCTAGTTTAGCCCTTTAGGTGCTGAATGGCATCTGGTCTAACAAAGTCTAAATATGATCTTTGATTACCTATAAAATCATCATCACAGATTATATTAATGATTCTTCTTCCAGCTGGTGAGGAAGAGAAAGAATACAGCACAAGAGAATAAAAGATCGTTGGGTTTTTTATGCCTATCTGAAAAGGAATTAGGATGTTTTAACAAGAAGGGGGAAAGAACTGAATCAGTCTTTCTGAAAAATATAAATGTAGTATAATAAAAAAGAATGACTAAAACCTAGGGAAATTCTTTGCTTGATAGACTCTTGTTAAAAGATGGATTTATCTAAGCCCAGGCCTCATATTAGGTTTATTTTCAATACAGGGGTGCAAGTCCAAAAGGAAGAGCAAGTGTGACAAAAGGCTTCCCTTGGGTATGCCAGACATCATCCCTACATGTAGGTAAGTGGTATTTTAATTAGTAGGCAGTGTGTGTCAGCAATGTAACAAAATGCTACAAGCAAATGCCCATCAGTATAAGCATAGATGCAATGTGTGCTTACAGTTTATTTATACTATCATTACAATGATGATGTGTGTATATACAATGGAAACTATAATTTATCCCTCAAAGATAATTGTATAGAGTAGGTTTGAAGGATAAGAACAAGGTTAATTTGAGGAGAGAAAGAACAATATAGATATGAAGTTTTGATCTGTGATTCCAAAAGTTTGTTTATAGTAGGAAATATCATGATGAAGCTGGCTAGACTTGGGACAGCTTTTTGGCTTAAATACTTTTCTTCTGGCCAAAGTGCTTGCTCAAAGGGGGGAACAGCGCTGAACTGAAAATCAGTCTTGGAACAGGAAGCTTAGAGTTTTTGCAAGAGCTCTGTAATCTTTCTTCATAATAGACAAGGAGATGAGTTGCTTGATTACTTGATTGTGAGAAGATTGTTAGTGTGGTTGATTTATATTTACTTCTCAAGTTATGATTGGCCTTGTTGTGGAAATCTGAGTGAGTCTACCCACCAACTTGAAATGTGGAGATTATGCCTTGAGAAATATCAAACACTTGTATTGAGCACATGGAAGAAATAATCTGCCCAACATGATTCTATTATCCTGACACTTTAAATTATCATAACATATGCTCAGCTATAGATCTGGATACATAAATATTGTAGATCTAAAAGTTTTCCAGTATTTTTGTCCTGATGAAAATATCTAAAGCTATGGGGGATGGTACTGGTGAAGTCCAGATGATATCTCAAACTTATGTAGTAGTAGTTGTTCACAGAATCATCTAGGTTGGAAAAGACATGAAGATCATCTAGTCCAACCGTTCACCTAGCACTGACAGTTCCCAACTACACCATATCCCTCAGCGCTATGTCAACCTGACTCTTAAACACCTCCAGGGATGGGGACTCCACCACCACCCTGGGCAGCCCATTCCAACGCCCAACAACCCCTTCTGGAAAGAAATGCTTCCTAATATCTAGTCTGAACGTTCCCTTCTGTGGCTCAACTTGAGGCCATTACCTCTTGTCCTGTCGCTTATTACTTGGTTAAAGAGACTCATCCCCAGCTCTCTACAACCTCCTTTCAGGTAGCTGTAGAGGGCGATGAGGTCTCCCCTCAGCCTCCTCTTCTCCAGACTAAACACCCCCAGTTCCCTCAGCCGCTCCCCGTACGACCTGTGCTCCAGACCCTGCACCAGCTTCGTTGCCCTTCTCTGGACATGCTCGAGTCATTCAATGTCCTTTTTGGAGTGAGGGGCCCAAAACTGAACACAGGAATCGAGGTGCGGCCTCACCAGTGCCGAGTCCAGGGGTCAGATCCCTTCCCTGTCCCTGCTGGCCACGCTATTGCTGACACAAGCCAGGATGCCATTGGCCTTCTTGGCCACCTGGGCACACTGCTGGCTCCTCTTCAGCCGGCTGTCAATCAACCCCCCCAGGTCCCTCTCTGACTGGCAGCTCTCCAGCCACTCCTCCCCAAGCCTGTAGCGCTTCTGGGGGTTGTTGTGGCCCAAGGGCAGCCCCTGGCATTTGGCCTTATTGAAACTCCTCCAGTTGGCCTCAGCCCATGGCTCCAGCCTGTCCAGGTCTCTCTGCAGAGCCTCCCTACCCTCGAGCAGATCAACACTCCCACCCAACTGGGTGTCATCTGCAAACTGACTGAGGGTGCACTCGACCCCCTCGTCTAGATCATCAATAAAGATGTCAAACAGGAGTGGCCCCCAAATCGAGCCCTGGGGGACACCACTCATGACCAGCTACCAACTGGATTTAGCTCCATTCACCACAACTCTTTGGGCCCGGCCATCAGCCAGTTTTTTACCCAGCAAAGCATGCACTCATCCAAGCTACGAGCAGCCAGTTTCGCCAAGAGAATGCTGTGGGAAATGGTTTCAAAGGCCTTGCTAAAGTGAAGGTAAACATCCACAGCCTCTCCCTCATCCAATAAGCATGTTGCCCTGTTGTAGAAGATCAGGTCTGTCAAGCACGGCCTGCCTTTCATGAACCCATGCTGACTGTGCCTGAGCATCTGGTTGTCCCACACGTGTTGTGTGATGTTACTCAGGATGAGCTGCTCCATCAGCTTCCTGGTCACTGAAGTCAAGCTGACAGGCCTGTAATTTCCCAAATCATCTTTACAACCCTTCTTATAGATGGGTGTCACATTGTTCGATTTCCAATTAGTCGGGACCTCCCCGGTCATCCAGGACTGCTGGTAAATGATGGAAAGTGGCTTGGCGAGCACCCAGCCAGCTCCTTCAGCACCCTTGGGTGTATCCCATCTGGTTCCATAGACTTGTGTGTGTCTGTGTGATGCAGCAGGGCACTGACTCTCTCCTCCTGGATTGCAGGGGGGTTGTTCTCCCAGCCTCTGTCTTCTGGCTGAGGAGGCTGGATTCCCTCAGTACAACTAGTCTTGTTATGAAAGACTGAGGCAAAGAAGGCATTAAGCACCTCAGCCTTTTCCTCATCACTCATTGCCATGTTTCCTCCTGCATCTAGCAGGGGATGGAGGCTTTCCCTGGTCTTTCTTTTGCTACTGACATACTTATAGAAACATTTTTTTTTATCTTTGACTGCTGAGGGCAGATTAATTTCCAGCTGGGCTTTAGACATCCTGATTTCTGCCCTGCATAGCCTCGCAGCCTTTTTGTAATCACTGTGAGTCACTAGCCCCTTTTTCCAAAAGCCGTAAACTCTCCTTTTCTCCCTGAGTTGCAGCCAAAGCTCTCTGTTCAGCCAGGGTGGTCTTCTCTGTTGCCGGCTTCTCTTAACAGCACCTGGGGACCGCCTGCTCCTGAGCCATTAACACTTCCTTCTTAAAGAGTGTTCAGCCTTCCTGGACCCCTATACCCTTCAGGATTGTCTCCCAAGGGATCCTGTCAAGCAGTTTCCTAAGCAAGTCAAAACCCTCAGTGTGTCACTGCAAGTGTAACTGAAAGCTCTGCTCTGATGTGGCTGGATGAGGGGATGTATTCTGTTTCCAAGGTTATCCTGATGTAATTTGGAGACACGAATGATCCGCTGAGCAATTGCTGTACGTACAGATACAACTGTCTGATCATGTAGTGAAGGCTTACTCCCATTGTTGATATTCTGAAAAGCAGTAAAGCACAGCTAAAACCATATAGAATATGTTCAAGTTCTTGGTGAGGTATATGGTCTCATTTGGGAGAGTACTCTATCCATGAGATGATATATTCTTGGAGCTGTGCTGTACACTGTCAATATTTGAGGATCCTTTCCCATTAGAAAAACATGAACCATTATGAAGACTATCCCTATTCAAATGAAAGATTCTTCTTAAAGTAGCATTTGTGACTCTGTGGAAGGCAGGAATGACATGTTTGAAACTTTTAGCATCCACACTGAAGTGAGAAACAGCACTTCATCCAGAACCTACTCAGCTGGCAATGGATTTAAAAGGTAGTTTGGCTGATATAGTCCAGACTCTACAACAGAACAGTGAGAAGTATCCAAAGAATGGTCTTGGACCTAAAGTTTGCTGACGATATACTGTGTTGTCAGCAAAAAAACAGATTCGGGAAACAAGTCTTGGGACAAATAAGAAATGCAGAAGGGTATAACCAGCCACCACAGTGCCCTCTTTTCAAAACGGGTAGATAAATTGAAAATAATTGGTAATGAGTGTGTGTGCTTGGTGAGTGAAGGGTAGAGCTGAAGTGAACATGTTTAAAAGGAAGTCTAATCAGGTATCATTGGAGGGGAATAGTGTAGAGTTTAACAGAATAGAAGAGGGGAGGAAAGTGTGAGAGAACATTAGAAATGGACTTCCACTTGCTGACTATTATGGCAAAGCTAAGAGCAGGACTGAAATGTGTAATTCACAGTATGTGCCAATAAAGAAAATGAAGAAAGAAAGAAAAAGTACTAAGGCTCTAGTGAGGGTATACAAACACAATGCTAGTTTTTTGCATTTGCATTTTGCATTTGCAAAAAATTCCTTCCCTTTATAGAGTTGCTTCATGTCCCACAGGTTAGCAGTCCAGAATACCAAATGCCTTATACAGGCCATATGTAGCAGAAGACTCTCCTCTTTGAAGTACATTAGAAATGTAAGCATGTGGAAATGGGTCTGTCTACATCATCTGTTAGGTGCTTAAACATCACTTTCATTACTGATTTAAACTTGGTGACACTCTAGCAAATGGGATTTACAAATGTTGCCACTAAGTTATATAGCTTTTTCAAATTCTTCAGAGGAAGACCACCTCCCACCATGGGCTGGGTACTTCTGAAGTTCACTAGGAAATCTTCTTCAAATTTCAAGCTTTATTTTCCTGTTTCATCAGCTACTTCACATTTTCAAGAAATATGAATGGATGTAGTGGGACAGTATAGTCTGCTGTTCAAGTCAAGGGGATAAACCAGATGCAAATAAAATATAATCAAATATTTTGGGTAAGTTATATTGAAAGACAGGTCTATTCAGGGCTCCTCAGTAGTTGCTTTCTTGGTTTTTCTCTTTTCTTTTTTTTATGTTCTTTCACAAGGAGTCATAAAATATATGTAACTGACTTACTATTGTAGAGACTTTTAAAGAATTTATTATTCATGTGTTTTCGTGGGAAAAGTTTAATCATTAAGGATTAAATTTTTGAACCTGTTGTTCTCTCTTGCATAGGGTCACGGTAACTGTTCACACTGTTTACTGTTTCCTGAGATGATAGCCTATCTTCTGTCGTCAAGGTCTAGAAAGATCTACACTTAAATCAAGTATATGACAAAGAATAATCTTAAGAAAAATGACACTGAACTGCATAAATCTTGATTTCAAATTAGTGTTTGTGGAGGAACGGTATGGTACAGCAGAACTTGATGGCACATGTAATTTTTAATCAATAATGCATTTCTCCTTATGTGCTTATTTCTTCTGAGCAATTGGAGGTTGCATGGGACAGCTGGTGAGAAGAAAGAGGAGTTAAAGGCATACATTACATCTTTGTTTTCCTCTGAGCAAAACAATGAAGTCTGAAACTCCTTAGGTTTTCATGCATATTATCATCATTACATAGTATGTTACAGGTTTTGGATTTTTTTTAACCACTCCGTCTTCTAAAACTTCACTTTCCCCTGCCCAGGGAAAGTAATTAATAAATAAAACCTTAGCACTTAAGAACATTTTTCATCTTTGATGCTGGTAAAGTACATTAAAAAAGGATAGTGAGCATCATTATAAGCATAAGATCTGCTGCAGAAAAAGGTTAAATGGCTTGCCAGAAGGCACACAGAAAAACGGAAGTAGCAGTGGAAGACAACCACCCACAAGTCCAAGGATATTTTCTGTCCCTTAGTCAGTACTGTAGTTCTGAAAGGTAGAAATAAGAAGTACTACACAACTTCTTCTCCGCAAGATGTCTTTTTATAACATGGCTAGGTTTGACTCTCAATGCTCTCCTTCCTGCTTAGATGATACAGTTTCCAATTTTTTTAACTATATGTGACAAGAGGTAACTTTAACATCTATAGAAATTGCTACTTTAAGGAGCTTGCACTGATGTTATTAATAAAAGAAGAATGTGGAAGATCCCACTGTTGAGTCTCATCTTTAACTGTACTCACAACAGTAGACAGTCTCTTCTTAAGCTTAATTGCCATGGAAGAGAATAAAAACATTGGAAAAACTATTTTACCTAACACTTAATGATTTAAAGGAATATTTGCAGACACCTAGGAGAGAGCAGCAAACCAAAGAACAGTAAATAGTTTTTCACTCTGAAGAAATTTTCCTTTCTGCAACAGAGTAATAGTAGGTCCTATGTATCCTGACTTTAAAAGAAGGTTTTGATTGTATTTCATGTGATATCCTCACAATGAAGTAGGGAAGTGAGGTCTAGATGTAAATAAATACAAATTAAATAAAAATTAATAAATAAAAATTAAAAGGTGAAATAAATAAAAATTAAATCTAAATAAAAATTAAAAGGTGAAAACAAACTACTTGGGAAGCCATAGTCTGATAGTTCATCATTCACTATCAAGATGGAAGGCTATTTCAAGAGTTCTACAGTTGCTTGCCCAGCTCCAGGTAGGGAGGGACTGCCAGAGTGGTGGAAGACAGGCCCAGAGCTCAAAATTACTTTGATAAATTGGACAAATGTTCTGCGGAGAAGCAATAAGATTAATGTCAGTAGGGACAATTTCAAGGTGCAAAGTTTAGGTAGGAATAATTGGCCATGAGAAGGCAAGCAAGGGAACAGCCAGGTAACTTGTCTATTGTGTAAGATAAAAGCAGAAGTAAATATCATCATGCTGTTGAAAAACAGAAAAAGATATACCAGGGTGTATCAGCAGGTTTGGTTTGTAAGATACATGCATCTTATAGAACAGGAAGAACCACAACTGGATTACTGTCTTCAGTCTTGGGCACTGCTCTTCAAGACTCATTGAAGAGAGTCCAGAACAGAACAAGGAAAATTAAGAAGTCTGGATAACTTGGCTTGCAGTGTAAAACTACTCAGTTTAAAGAAGAGGAGTCTGATGAGATACATTACATTAATCTTTAAGTATGTCAATGTCTAGCGCACAGAGGAAAAGAATGATCTGTTCCTTGTCTTCATGGCAGATATGACAATAAGTAATGGACTTCATTTTCATTAAGGAACCTTAAACATTAGATAATCTTTCTATCAGGAAGGAAAGTGCAACACTGCAACAGCTGACTTAAGGACACTCCATCGCTGAATGTGTCTCAGGACAGGTTAGTTATCTACTGTGACCCTAAGAGCTGAGGAGGGGCTGGGTAACTCCTGGGACTCTGCTCTGCCCCTAGCTGATGGTTTTGGCATGTGGTATTCTGAACACAAAAGCTTTAACGCCCAAATAGTGCAGGCCCCTAAATAGCATAAGATCTGGGGTTTCAAGCTTTCATAATTTCATTAAAGCACAAAACATTTATAGCTGTTACATCCTTACCAAAAAACGTTAACATTCCAACTGGTTTTATTGATACTTCACTGGGTCTGCAGACAACCTGAAACACCACCGTAGAGGTGTGACTTGTGCAATTTCATCCTGAGTATGGAAGTCTGCTGTCACTCAGAGTAAAAGTCATGTGAGCATTATCTGAGGCACACTTAAGGTCTTGCCTTCGCAAATAATGTAAGTGGGTGAACCAGGTCTTTCTGCACCTGTTTATAATTAGCTTTGTTACAGTATTTCTTTAGTTCACCTTTAGCTTGCTTAAAATGTAGGAAGTATAAGTTAGAATCAAGAGCAGGTAAATTAATGCACTGCTGTTGGAAAGCCTACTGAAGCAAGTATGTCTTTTCCCATTGTCTCAGTGCTGATATGTGACTACATTGGCATGGGTAACTTTCATGTGCTTCTGTGAACTGGATTTGGTACACTAGGTTATTCTTTGCTTTCTTTGGACTTTGGTGTAATCAGGCTAATTTATGTCAGCTGAGAATCTGATGCTTTATTTTTAAAATTTAAACACACATAAAGGGTTCATGTTCTTGGTTTAATCTGCTGGGACACTTGGATTTAGTAAAAAGCTTGTGTAGATATGTCAGCACAACTGGCTACCAGAGCCAGTGGAAAGGGAGGAGGAGGAACATGCAAAGAATGCTTTCAAGAAGTAGATTAACTTTTTGTATACATTTTGATGAGGAATTTTAACATGCAGTTATTACTGAACAAATAAATGGCGAGGTTCTTTCTATTCAGAAGGGAAAATTTTACTAATTTTCACAGATAACCAGTCTGTTTCTGCCAAGTTAACAGGACACTATCAGGACTGTCTTCCCTGGATAGATTTGTTGGTATTCTTTCATTTCTTCAGTGAAACACAGAGGTATTGTCTAAATGAGGATGGAAAGGAAGCTGCTTCTGAGTCAAATTTCTCAAATGAGCATAGTGAGGTGAGTTGCATTGCCAAGATACAATTTGTAGTACATATATCTGACAAGATATTGTTTGTTCCATACTTCTGTTTCAAAGTAGTTGTAATAGTTCTACAGTAGTTCTTTTTCAAATCAGTTAGCATGGAGTTGTTAATGAACAAAGCTGGTCTATTCTATCTAGTATTTTGGCATCCCTGTTCTGTCATTGCATACTGGTTTATCTCCTGCTAGGACAGTCCTCTTCCTTACTTATCTATTTTCTCTCTGTTTAAGCTGAACCAGGATCAGTTTATGTTCAGATAGACTCAGATGCAGGGACAGTAAAACTAGCTTGCTGGGAGCCTTGAATTTCCTTATGTTATCCTATTTCTGGTGAGATGGGGGTTCAGGAAACTCTACAGCAGAAACATTTTTTACATATGTGTGAGTGTAGGCAAGCGCCTATATGTGTATATGTCCCCTACGCTTGCCATCACGCTCAGGCTGTCCATTAGCTTCAGACAAAAACCAAGAGTCTGAGAATTCAGCTTGCTCAGATGTAAAGAAGCAGCCCTCCCCTGTACCTCTAGTATGGACTGTGCTTTCTTCCAGCAGCAAGAAGAACTGGGCAGTGTTTGGTCCTGCGACACCAGTGCTGGGCTGTAGTTCATAGAAGGACAGCAAGTTGGCTGCAGATGGCCTGGATTAGAGCTCTGAGAGGGAGGAGCGATGAAGAAGAAGGAAAACCTGGACTGAGACAACAGGAGAGGGTTGAAAAGAAACATGTTTCTAAAACTCCTTTTTGGGGACTACAAATATTATAACATGTTATGAAGTGCATTTCAAAGTATCAGTGAAGCAACACGCAAGGTATTTCCTGGAGCATTTAATCACATGCGGATTAGATCATTAGCTGTACAAAGGTATCTCATTTTTGCCCTTAAACAAAAGTTAGCATTGCTCTTAGGCAATGAGCTCTAAGGTAGAAAAAAATATTTTGTGGAATAATTCCATGAAAATGCATATCCATATGAAGACATTGTCAGCAATCTTTTCAAAACTCCATTTATTTCACAGTGAACTTTGTGCATGTCTGCAGGGGGTATAAAATGGAAAGGCAGGGAAAACAATTTATTAAAGCCAAACTGCATCAAGCATAGATGCCTTGTCACCCATCAGGCAATGGGGAGTTTTGCCCTTCCACTTACGCCGAACGTCACCATTATGGTTGATAACATAATATATATGGTGCGGAGTTCACTCTAGTCTTCCTAAAGAAACTTTCTCTACTCCCTCTTCTCATTTATTCTGCTAAGAGATGCTTGCAGAAGTGCAGATAAAACTGACAATTGGCCTGATAATTGGTCCTGCTTCTCCCACAACCCAGCACTGAACAGCCGCGTATCAACACACTTGTCTGTAAGCGCCAGTCACTAGCTTCTCAGACTTGCTGGGTGCATAGAGTCAAGGGCAGTGGATCTTCAGGCATGCTAGAAATTAGATAGTGCATGTGGGATCCACCTTGTGTACCTTCAGGTGTCTGTGTTGTGCAGTGCAGGAGTGTAGCACAAGAACAGCAAGCTAGTTTGGGTTTAAATGCCTGTGCTGAAGACGCCTCCATAATCTCCCAACACAGTGACAAGATGATGGTTTTGCCTCTCTGAAAATAAAGCAATGAACCACTGCTGCTTGTTATTGAGCTATTTTCCATGAAATCTGCATCTGAGTGGGCAAGATTTGAGGGAGGAGAAGAAGAAATGAGGAATATTTGACCAGTTCCCAGAAGTCAGAGCAAAGGAAGACCAGGAGTTAATGGGATTTCTTTGAGTTGAGAAATTAAAGGGCTGAGAAGCTAGCAGGAAAGTTTCTGTCCACTTATCTCCGTGGGAAGAAGGGAAAACTGTGGCAACACAACAGACCATGTCCCTTACGTGGAGGTGGGGCAGGAATGCATATGAGAGTCTCTCTTGCTATAGAGTGGGAGCGTATTTGGCTGCCTACTTGAACCTGGGACATGCTATGATAGCTGATAGATAGGGTGGGCAGGCAACTTTATAGAAAGAAATGCTCTGTCACACTTCTTCCTCATCTTCCCCATGCCTCTGGCATGGGATAGCAGCTGTATGTAATTCCTCCTCTGGTTTTGGACGGCCTAAGGAGCTGTTCTCAGGGAGGCTACCCTTTCCTAAGCCCAAACGGTCCTGTGCCACTGTTAGTGATATTGCAAAGAAATCAAGAGCAGTGGCCCAAGAATCTTGCTTCAGTCCTCCAACCCAGCTTTTTGCCACAGGCTGAGCAGGTACAGCAAAATGTAACATCATGTGGCTGTAGACTAAACCCTTCTTATTTTACACAGGTTTTGTTGTTTTGTTTTTTTTTTTTTTTTGTGGTTTTTTTTTGGTTTTTTTTTTTTTAGTGAATAAACTGCCACACTGCAGTCTCACACAGTTTTTATTTCATTTTTGAGTTATGAATTTATACATTTGTATAGTTTTTATTTCAATAATAAAACCAGTTAGGCACTTTACACTTGCAAAAACAAAGCCTCTTTTTATTTTTAGATCATAGTATTTTCATAGTGGGGCTTCTGTGTAGCACAGTTGATAATCCTATATGTCAACTCATACTTAATTTTCCTTCTTGTTTGTGGACAAAGCTTTAAAAAAGGAGTAATAAGAAAATATTCTTATGTTAAACAGTAGGAGAGAACTTTTCTTGACATTCTGAAAAAAACCCTTGAAATATTCATGTTGTGTTGCATAGACTGCCCATGAAATATGCATGAAAAATTATACAACATACAAGAAAAAACACATACCACTGGAAATTGGATTCTTTAATTTAAAAGACAAGTCTTTATCTAGCAAGTAAAACAAGAATATAGTAAGAGCTAGATGCGACCCTAGTAACTGTCATTTTGGAGAAGGCTGACTACTGGCTGCTTCTGTCTTTGCAAACCTGACTGAACCCGTGCCTTCCAGCCACCAGAGAGCTGCTTTCTCATGCTTCCACAGGTGTTATGTAATATATAACACGCACTTAAAATACCAGGTGAAGACATTGCTTAGCAAGCACTAGCCCGGTTGTGAAAGAGCATCAGCTTCACTTCCATCAGCCATGTGTAATTGCTGACAGTTAAAACATTCTGTTGAATATCCAATTGTCCAATAAAAGTAATTATCAGTCAGGATAGCATCTGATAGGTAACTTCCCCCAGAATAATGAGCATAATAGCTATACTTCTGCCATGCTTTCAAAACGTACGTCATGGAAAAGATTATCCTGCACATTTAGGACAAATCCTTCCCAGAACTGCAGGAACAGCAGCAGAGTGAGAGTACAAGTGATCCCTTGATCATTCAAACGCATGTGGCTTCTTTTACCCCCAAATGCCATCCTAGTTGTTATTAATCATTAGCCTATGACTAGCCTTTGATAAGAGAGATGTGTTTCCATTAGAAGTGCTTGTCAGCATAGATGATAAGGCATGTCAATCTCTAGGAGACTACTGATGAGTCTGCACAAAAAGTGATTCCCAAATTACACCAAGACAAACAATGGTATCTATGATCATGTTCTTTGTACAGTTGTCCTCCATCCTCTGAGCTCACACATTTTCTAACCTACTGGTTGATCTAGAAAGGCCCACACTGACAGGATGAATTCAACCCTCTTCAGTTTAATTAAGAAAGGCCAGATATTCTCACCTGTCTACTACCATGGACAATAATAATGGTCTCATGGCAGATGTCCCATGCTGATATTTCCTGGTCTTTCCTAACTTCTATTACTCTAGCTGATGGATGAATCTTTGTGTTTTGCTGAATGTTGCCAAGCAGAGCAGCTTTGCTGACCATCTGCAGCTGGCCCTGAACTTTGGGCAGTGGCTCTGGGAGACATTATCCCAAGGAACCCTCCTCCACCCATGTTTGTGTCTTGTTCCCTTGTTGTGGCTGCAGATGGGTCATCCACTCCTCTGTGACCAAGCTCTGGCTTGGTTTTGGCAGGCTGGCATTCTGCAGCTGCCCTGGGCCCTGGCAAAGTACCAAATATACCTCCAGATTCCCTTGTATTGGTAACCAAAAATGTGATATGCAGCACCAGTTTCACTTGAGTAGATGGTCTGGGTAGGGGTACTGCCAGCATGGGAAGATGAGATGGATTATGGATGGCATGGTGAAAGAAGAATCAGGGGAACTGGTATATATCTGGGTTTTGTTAGTGTGGTTTGCAGTGTACTTCACATGAAATTCTGCAATGCTAATGGGCTGGTAGGGGGAAAAGGACATGGAATATCAAGAAAATCCCCACAAATATGGAAGGAATTATTTGCACTGTAGATGTGAGCCAGCTGGCTGTGTGGCCATGGCTGCAGCCTAACATTAAATATGCAGCAGTTACTGAGCTGCAGCTCGCTGTGAATGATATACCTCCCTATTATCCCTTCTTGTGTAGACAAGGCCATAAAAAAAAAAAAAAAAAGGAAAGGAAAGAAAAGCTGAGCTGAGTGTACAGTCTACTTAAATGCTTTCAGAAGAATGCATGGCAGTCTGTTTTGGGCTTCAAAGATATTTTTCTATTTAAAAATTAGATTTTTTCTCTTATGTTTCAATCAAGAAAAATTGTATTAAGTTAAGACATATGCAGGCAATTACAGCCTCCGTTCTAGATGTCTTGAGATACATACCTACAACAGAATATGAAAGTTTACCATGTTTAGGTGCAAGTTGCAGTCCCCTGTGCATAATTAAAGTATTTTCCCTATGATAAAGAAAATTGAGAACTGAAGAATATATATCTCTTATTCTACTTAATTGATTTATTTGTGGACCAAGACATTGCTTAGATTAAGAAAATGATGTATGAAATTTATCTTAGGATCTTTTTATGGGAAAAAGTATTTTTTAAAAAGATTATACAGTGCAATGACATGGTTTTATATAGTGCTATTATAGTTAGACTCATTCTGAATATGGAGCTGTAGTTGTGGGAGAAAATAATAAGACCAAGGGAGAAGATGATATGAGCTTTCAGGGAAATTTTTTCATTTTGTGGTTTTGGTTTTTTTCTTTGTAAAAAGTTCAACCATCACCATGATGCATTATGACAGTATGTGATCTATTTTCTAAAATTTCAGTAGATCTTAAGATCACATCTGTCTTAATGTCACACATCTGTCTGAAATGCTTTATTTTTCTCTTGATAAAGGTAATGGTTAAATTTAGGAAGGGGAGGAATTCTATTTTTCATTTTTTCCCATGGCCAACATTTTATACATAACCAATTTCAGTGGCTCCCTATTTGTATTTGGCTTTTTGTTTGTTTGTTTGGTTGTTTTGGTTTTGGGTTTTTTTGTTGTTTTTTAATTTAAAATTACTACTACTGGCATGCTTCTGGCTGTAATAGGGAATATATATACCTATACCAATATCATTATTAATTTTAAAAATTCGTAGAACTCAAAAGCATATGTGATAATTGAAACTACTGAAAAAGTTTCAGTTTGAAATAAGTAAATATTTGTGGGGGAACTTCCAATCAGCTGATAGTTATCTGGTTCTTACACTGAAATGTAAATAAATTGCCTGAAGGCAATGATATTAATACCCTGTTTAACCCATGCTGCTTCACACAGACCCAGGCCAGTGCCTTTCTTATGGCAGGACACCACAGCTGAAGGCAAAGGCAGGCAGGAAAGGAGGCAGAACCAGCTGAGCAGGGCTTGCAGTGGACAGGTGCAGTCAGGAATGTATGGACAGGAGTTTGCAGAGGAACATTTCAAAGGTGGCATACAGCATAAAAGCCAGCCATGCTCTCACCAAGCTCATCCCTAGCCCTTGCTGTCTTAGTGGGGTCAGAAGCCAACTGAGCAGCTCTTCTGTCACCTCATGTTAGGGTCCACCACTAAGTGCAATCATGCAATTGCAGATGCTCAGCTCCATTGAATAACCGTGGAATTTGTGACACCCTTCTCACCATCTTTCCTCAAAGCAAGCAAACACTTTGGTGTTGATATAATTGCTATTAGCATCAGTGACGGTGTGGGTGCTGTGTAAGTATGTAGTCAAGACTTGGTAGCTTTATTAGGGTCAAATCTCCGATCAGATTTTAAAAGACTGACCAATTAAACAGCTCTTTTCTTTATAAAATGTGTTGTGTACATGTATAATAAATTCTGCTCTTAAAATGTCAAACCTAGCTTACTCGGTGTTTAGTAGTTTCTTGCTATTATTGCTACGTAATATCAGAATTATGGCAGGACAAGTGCTGGCAACAACATTTTGTTTCCACTTGCGTAATTGTAGGAGTCATAAATTGGTGGAAAAATATATTAGTTTTTTTTTCTCTCAAGGGAAGATCTTTCCTAATGTCCCGTCTAAAAAATCTATGGCAAGGTTCCTAATGATTTCAGAGGAAACTAGATGGGGCCCTTATGAACCTCTTAAAAAATTCCTTTAAAATGTTTTTAATATGTATCTGTTTTGATAATGCTCCTTCTGATAACTTTTATCTTGACTGGAAATAAGCATTTTAAATTATTCTGTATGAAATTAAGATTATTGTAGACAATATAAATTGGATGGTTTCACCATTCCTCTATCAGTAGATATGTCTTTTCCCTAGATCTATGATTTTTTCAAAAAAATTTATCCCTCTTTCCCTCCTAGTTCACCTCTCTTTTTTTCTGTTGCATTGAATACTTATTGGCTCATAAATTTTCACTGTATGTGTTCTGTCAAAAACTCACCCCTTTCTTAAATTACAAAGTAAGAAAACCAACTAAATCTGTGACTGTCATGTCAGGTTAATAGACAGGGATATATAATCTGTAGACTGGAATAGTACCTCTATTTTACAGTTTAACATCGAGACAATAATATGATCAGTAGCTGCCTATGGTTTAGGCTATGGTGAGGCATGGATATTTATTCCATATACCTGAAGCATGTGAAGACTTAATGGAGCCCCTAATTACTCTCCCACCTCTTGCTGCACACTAAATGCAACAATTTCAAAAGACTATGACTGTAAGAAAGGAAAGTCAGGAAAGAAACACAATGTAGGTAAGTAAAGAAAAGAGGCTAATTCTAGGCAATTTAACATAGATCTTGTGGTCTGATGAAAAAAGATGAGCCTTGTTCCCTTTTCTTTCCTTATATGAAGTAGTCATAATAAGAGATGAAAACCTGATATTTCTCCTAGCTTGGGATATACAAAGCCATATATATAGTCTTCTGGGCTTTGAGTGTGAGTATAAATTCTTTTGTTAACCTGAGACAGGTAAAGCCACTAATTACATGGACGAAAAAAAATCACAGGCAGTGAAAGATGAAATGCAAAAAACTGACTTGTAGATCAGGCTAAAATGTAGTTGGATGCTCTTTGAAACATGTCTACCTGGTGTTAGGTTTAAGGCATTAGTTTGGCATAAGACACTGAATTGGTCCTTTGCTATATGGCAGGTGAAATTGGTCAGAAGAAGGCACTTTCTCTGCTGTAACCCTGGATCAAGTGCCAGATGAGTGGGTTGCCTGGATTGTGTCTGACCATGGGAGCCTTTGCTAAGCACAAGACAACCTCTGTCCTTATCTCTGAATGGGACTGAGAATCAAAGAGCAAGTGCTTCAGCTGCTGGTGCCTCTGCTGTGGGCTAAGGAGAGATGTAGGATGCTTGGCTGAAGAATTTCAGGAAATAGTTCTACCAAAGGTTTTAAAGGAACCTAAATTTTCATGGTGTTACCATAACTAGGAGGCTGAGGGTCAAGCCCTACTTCTGATTATATTTCAACAGTCAGTCCAAAAGAACTCCAGTGTAAATACTAATTAGGTTCTTGCTCTCTGATGCTCTCCGTACAATACCTAGGTCTTTATCTTCAGCTTTTGTTGCCTTCTGACTGGACTTTCGTTATTTTTGTTTGTCTTCGATGTTGAATACACTAGGACAGAGAAATTATTTATAGAACTAGGTACTATACCTGCATGGTTGTAATTCTTGTCAATTTGCTTGCTTGGGGTTTTTTTTAGTACTGAACTGTCCAGACATTAATTCAGTGTTCTGAGCACAAAATGATTACTTGAACTTCAAACATATTTGCACAGTTCAAGTCAAATGAATGTTAGATTTGCAAGACTATTAAAACAAATTTTTTAAAGTGTAATATTCAATGGTTATATATTAGATTATATTGGATTATTTACTATATGTCTCCAAAAGAGATCTCTATTACAGAATAGTAAGCTTCACTTCTAATTTTCTTTTAACACACGGAAAACACAAATTGAAGCAACTAGTCTCTCAGTTCATGGTTTCCTGTTATATTCCATGATACCATGGATATAAGACCAGTTTGTTAATGGTGGGAATAAGAACTTGGTTAAAAATTATAATATAAGACAGAGTGCCAAATTCTGTACTAAGACAACTAAGTAAAGGCCCTGCTGTTGTTTACAGGATCTGAGGGAGGGCTATTGAACCATTCAGCTCAATGGGACTTCATGTAAGTACAACTCTGCCCCCATGTGGATATCAACATAGCTTTAACGCTCACACTGCCTCTTCAGAGGTGCCCAGACCCCAAAACTCTTGCTGGTTTCAGTGAAGGTGGGCCTATGACTGAAAATTTATGCTCTGAGGAGCCCTTCAGGCATAGACTTGTCTCTGTGCTCTGGATGCAGCTAAAACACAGGAGGCATACAAAGAGATATAGGGTTTTTCTTTTTTTTTTTTTTTTAAATGACTGTGCTTGCTTTCCACTTTAGATGCAGATGCTAGTGTTCTTCTTATTTAACCAAATTGCTTTTTTCCTCTAACTCACCCTATACTTTCAACAGCTTCTGCTTCATTTCTTAATAATAGCCCAGCTGCCTCTTGTTTTTCTGTCTTTGTTGATGCATTACCTAGCTATGCCTCCTGAGAGTTTGCTTGCTGAGGCTTTGTAATACCCAATGGAAACAGTTTTAGGGAATATATCACTTGACAGAGCAACACCTATTTAGCTTCCATTCCATATCACTGAAAGTGCCCTTTGAACAACTTAAGCTTAAAAATAAATTTAGAAGCAGAGAGTGTGACATTAAGTTAAAGAGTGAAACAAGATCTTGCCCTGGAATTCAAAAATAAGTATAAAGAGAAATTCAGTGGGTGCTGTGACTGTCTCTTTAACAACAAAGTGAGGATGAGATGACCCCCCCTTACACCCTTGATGTGCATGACTCTAGTATCAAGTTCCAAAGTGTACTCCCCTTACCTTGACATCTGTGGCTGGATGAAAATAGCAGTTGAGGTTTTGACTGAAAAACCCTCCAAATTGGAGCACTGTAGGAATGATGTTAGCAAAATCTCAAATCTATCGTGAACTATCCTACACTGCTGTCTTTCAAAGGCCTTTTATATAAGTAAAGAGCAAAAAAGCTGTGAGCATTTGGAAAATCTTGCCTGCAGAGCAATTTCTGTTCCTACTACAAAGAAGGGGAGGAAGAAACCCCCTTCCCTTCAGACTTGAGAGCCTAAAGGGAGCTTGATTAAAGTAAATCAAAAGGAGAAATATGATTAAGTGGTAAGATAAATTAAATATTTCTCTATGTTTAATAGAACAAATGTCTTCGTTGTTGACTTGCAAACTTTCCTCCTGTATGGTCTTGTGTCCATATAAAACTATTGAATTTCCAAATATAAATAGATAACTATTGGCAGCGTTCTGGTATGCTTTTTTTATCCCTAGCCTAACAAGTGAGCAGCAGTGAATATGTGTGAGTTTTTCTTAGTGAGCCCGGAGGGACTTGTTCACTGGGGTTTCAAACTCTTAGCAGTTTTGCTGATGTTTCTCCAAAGAGGGCTATCTAAAGTACAAAAGGGCCTATGGATTTGGCTTAGAGCAGAACTGATTTCCTTCCCTGGTTTGTTCACAAAGACGTTGTTCTTGCTTCCACTGAAGTAATTACAAAGTTCATACAGATTCCTGGGAGAGCAGGATTGGGTCTCAATGTAACCATCTGTCTGCAGTCATGTGTGAGGCCTGGTTTGAGCACGCCGTGCTGCTCGGGCATGGTAATGAACACGCTGTAGGTGGGTTTATCAGCATGGTGGTGAATGGGGCCCTGCATATAAGTAAGTCATCCCTTTGACTTGGAACAAGCAAAATTTACTTCCATATTCTTGTCTGGGTGATTTTGGATGGAGATGACTACAGATCAAGAAAAAAAAAGAGGGGGAAAGCGATAAAACATGCAGATGTTTTGGCTATCTTGGGTGAATGGAAGGCAAAAGAAATCTCTCAGATATGGACACCAGCCCCCATTTTACACATCAGAAAGTGTCATTTATTGGGCTGTTAGCCGCTATGGATAGACGTGCTCTCATTTGCAAATTTAAGGTCTGTTGAGGACCTGGAAAGGAGAGGAGAAAAATGATACCTTACATCTGTACCTTCAAGTTTTAAACAAAATACTTCTGAGGTACTGAAATCTAAACCCAGTAACTATTTGAAACTCAAAGAAGACAGAAAGTCAAATAAACTCTTTATACTGTGAAATTTAGGAGAATTAGAAATTAGAAATTAGAAATTTAACATTCCAGGTGAAGAAATGTAGAATGAAGTCTGGTGCTCTGGCATGAAGGGAAATTGAGGTTGATTTTTTTTTTTTAAGCCCCCAAAAAATCAGTGCAAGTGGAATTGTGATCATGCCAACCAGAAGACTACATTTAAATGTGTAGGCCTATTTTTACTTAGATCTCCCCTGATGGTCAAATAGTTACAAAACTATTTTTTTCTGGTCCACTGTAGCTCAGTAGACTCTACTAGTCCTTCTAGAAGCAATAGTCGAAACTCTGTGACAAAAATGGTCATCAATCAATGTACCTGTCCTATCTATTTTTTCATTTCTTTCAGTTGTTGTTTACTACCCCAGAGAACAACAATTTGAATGGTTAAGGACCTGGAGTGGTTAGAATGAAATGAGAATTTCTTTAGTGCTAAGCTATTGGTAACATTTGCAGTAAAGACTGGTCGATGTCATGATTTAGACTGTAAGGGTAGAAGTCTTCTGCAGTAGATGCTGTTTGTATTATGTTAACAGAGACAATATGTTTTGTTAGTGATGGCTTTGGAAACAGCAAGTTGACCAAAAAGGATTTGGGCTTGTATGCTTCAGTCATCCATGCACACTGAGAATGTTCCTCACAGTAGTTCCAACTACTTTTTAAAAAAGCTTAACCATTCATTGGCCAGATCCTGACACTTCATATTATCTAGTTTCTCAGCTTTAAAGAAACGGTGGCAGATGATATCTCTTTACCAATAGTTTATAAGTAGTGAATTGTATGTTATGTTCTGTGAAGAATGTCATGGGGCAGTAAAGAAATTTGCTTCCCAGTGTCTTGTGACAGTGTGCTGGACCAGGTGAAATTGCTTACTGGATTGTGGAAAACTTGGAGTCATTTTGAGAGTACTTTGCAGTAATTTTGAGAGCAATCTTGGAGTCATTTTGAGAGAGAGCTTTTTAATACCTGTGTGTCCCAGCATCTTCAAGATAGAGGTATAAAGCAGAAGGGATGTTCCTCAAAAAATACAAATCCAGCCAAGTCCAGAGAAAGTGGGAAGAAACATTTTTTCTAAATCTGCCTCTGTGGAGGTTGTTACAACTAAACAAACCACTGAAAGTAAGCCTGAGGTAAAGGGCGCGCCCTGCAGAGGAATCATGACAACAGAGATCTCTTTTTCAAATGCTTTAATTTCAATTTCTTATGCTGTAGACATTGAAAATCTTTTTGGTATGGGGATTTTTGCTTATGGTTTGAGGAATTCCTTTAATAAAAAAAACAACAGCATGCACTTCTGATTTGCCCCATGATCCCATCATAAAAATTATCAACCTCCTCCCACTATTTGCTACTATACTGACAAATTTTAACTGGAAATCTTGTGCTCAACAGAACATGCTGGAATCTGGTTGCTGCTCAGCATATGTGCTTTGTGTAAGCTATGAGGCTGCATAGGTCCTTATCTGGTCCTTCTCAAGAACACTGGTATGGCAAACAGTGTAATGAAATTACTTCATGTATCAAGAAAAGTTGTGAAAGATGGAAATTTGGGGAAAGAAGGTGTGAGGGTTGCTTTCATATTCTTTCCTTTTGTTATCTGTTCATGTCTAATTTTTCCCTTCTGTTCTCTTTTCCAGTAATCACACAGAGCTGAGGAACCTGCCAGAGGTGATCTGTGTTGAAGCTCTGTCACACAAGCTTCTGCAGCATGTAACTGGTTGTGCAGGTGGTTGAGAGAACCATACAAAGGTAACAAGCACACAGTTTTCTTCCCCAAATATATCTATTAACAATCCAAGATAATTAAGCTACTACAGAATATTAAGTGCTTATAGATACCCTGACATCAGCCTCCGAAATGCACTGCATTGCTGTGCAGACCTGCATGTGTCCAGCGACGGAAGTGAACAACGGTTTTGAGGCTTTGTTATCTGCAGTCTGGGTATCCTCTGTCCTGAGATTCATCTGTTTTGTGACCATACTTCTTGTTCTTCTTTGAGAAACAGTCAATTTGCAACCTCTTCCCTTCTTTCTGTAAAGATACCACCTACTTATTCACAGAGAACCTCTGGTTGTCCAAAGAAAGTTTCTCATCTTGAAGGTATGGTTTATTTTGTGATATCTCTGTTGTAGATGTAGGCTCAGTGTTAGTTTAGAAATGTGAAAGCACATCCTATGACACTGAAGCATTCAAGACTTCCGGTTTTTTGCAGAAATGAAAAGTCAGCAAATCTTTCAATAGTGCCACTCTGGAATCCAACAGGGTATAGCAAAATCTGTAAGTCTTTTAAATCTATATGCTTTATTATTTTAAAAACATTTTCTGACTGTCTTATGGGTTAAGAATGATGAGGTCTAGCTGTGGAACGCCCAATCTGTACTTTACTGCTAAGTGCCCAATAAACAGCTCATCAAATGAGAGTCACTGTGAAATGCATTTTCACTAGATTTATTAAATGAGTGAAGGCTTCTGTCTGACTGTAGTAACTCTCATTAAGGCTATCTTAGAGAAGGGAGAGTACTAATCTAGAATAGTTATATCTATACCTTTTCCAGCTATTATAAACCAACTCTAAGCCTACTTTGTGTCAGGGTATCCTTTCCTTCACTGTTTTCACAGGAAGTTTTTCTCCATTTGGTCTGTACTTTGACAAATGCACCAACTTCAGAGTGTAATTTTTTCCTTTTCTTACCTCTTCTATTTGATTTTCTTTAAATTCCTACATGGCTTTTGTTGATCTTTTAAATAAAATAGTAGAATTACTCCATCTTCATGTGGTTAAAAAAGCCTGCCTTTCACACTGAAAGCTTCTCTTCTAAGTTACTAATAGAAGAAAGAAATATGCTGATCCAACCACCTTATTTGAATAACTATGATCACTTCCTGGAATTCATTTGCCTGGAGCTTGGATAATTTATCTTCAACTGGACATGCTCTTCCTCTGCTTCTCACATGGTTTATTTCACCCTTTTTGCTTCCATGCCATCAGAAGCTGTAGCTTCATGTACATCCTCTAGGACACAGTATAAGTGTTATTTGGAGGAAACAGCATACTCACAGTTTAGGGGTTGCTAGGAGTATAAGGTATCTTCTTTGGTTTTTGAGGGCCTTTTGGCAAAACTCTATTAATACAGCCAACCTTTCCAAAATCTTTTTTAACTCGCAGATGCACAATTATATCTTCATTGCATATTCATTTACTGCTTACAACTATACATACTTAAAGCAAAGTGATGTGCAATATTTCCCATTTGTTAGATTTTTGTATTATGTAAAGTTACGTCAAGAGTGTGTCATCATGATATGAAGCATGAGATGGTTGGGTTTCTACAGCCCTTCTATGAGTTCCTATAAATTTCTGTTTTTCCTGGATGATATCTTCAAATTCCTCAGTTCTAGTCCTCTACCTCTCTTTAAATTCAATCTTGTTGCAGTTCAGAATATTGTGATTATTCAGTAATTGTTAACTAAATGGCTTATCAGCCCCGTTGAAGATTTGTTCTCTTCTTCTGATAAAATTTTCATTCCGTCTCTCTCTGATTATCCATACGCTGAATTCCACACTTAAATTGGAAGACAAAAAAGGCTAAACATTGTAAGCCCTCAATTTTATCTGTTTATTTGACTGAAGTACAAGATGATATTTTTGAGCATCAGACTTATTTGGGAATTGTGTTCAGCCTAAAATCCATAAATAACCACTGCCTTTTTTTGGCTAATGACCAGTCCATCTCAGTTGGTGCACCCATACTCTCACGTGCCTATACTGTGCACGTGATGATCCTTTCAGCTCTTATCC